>NC_052152.1:190014753-190614753 GCF_902713615.1 Scyliorhinus canicula
TCCACCTTTTGAAGGTGGCATCAGTGAGTGCTGGTGTGAATCTGTGGTTATTGCCGATGGGGGCTTTTGTCGGACATTTTGGTCAGTCCGAATTGTTGTCGTAGTTGGTTCCACGTCTGGAGGATGGCTATCACCACTGGGTTGCTGAAGTGTTTCTTGGGCGGAGATGGGAGTGGTGCCATGGCGAGGGACAGGAGGGAGGTTCACTGAAGGAGATCTCCTCCTCATGCACCCACTCGGCATCTGGCTCCTTTATCCATCCCATCACTCTTTCCGCTGTCGCTGCCCAGTGGTAGAATTGTAGGTTTGGGAGGGCTAGCCCTCCCGTGGACTTGGTTTTCTGTAGTACCTTCTTTGTAGAACATTCTTTGTAATCCTAGCATTCTTACAAATGCCGCGATTAATTTGGCCAGTGCGTTGAAAAAGGCCTTGGGGATATAGATCGGGATGGATCTTAGTAGGAAGAGGTACCTGGGCAGTACATTCATTTTGATCGTCTGTACTCTCCCTGCCAGGGAGAGTGGGAGTGTGTTTCACCTCTGCAGGTCCTTTTTGACTTCTTCTGTCAGACTGGTCAGGTTCCATTTGTGGATCCCCGCCAGTCATGAGCGATTTGGATCCCCAGATAGCGGAATTTTTGTTGAGCTGGTTTAAAGGGCAGTTCCACCATTGCTGACCCTCCCCCTTGCTTGGGGTGCTTTTCTGACTGGAGGCCTGAGTCCAGTGGGGTCCTGCAGGGATCAGTGTTGGAGTCTGACTGTTTGTTGTATTTATTAATTATTTAGATTTGAATGTAGGAGAGTTGATCAGTGAGTTTGCAGATGGTACAAGAATTGGTGGGGTGATAAATGGTGAGGAGCATAGCCTTAGCTTACAGAAAGATATAGATGGGCTGGTCAAATGGGCTGATCAGTGGCAAATGGAATTCAATCCGGATAAGTGTGAGGTGAAGTGTGAGGACAAACGAGGCAAGAGAATACATAATGGATGACAGGACCCTGGGAAGCACCGAGGATCAGAGGGACCTTAGTGTATATGTACATTGGTCCCTTAAGATAGCAGGGCAGGTGTGGATCATACAGGCCTATCTCGCTCCTCAATGTTGACGCTAAGTTGCTGGCGAAGATCCTGGCCACCAGGATAGAGGACTGTGTGCCAGGGGTGATACACGAGGATCAGACAGGATTTGTCAAGGGACGGCAGCTCAACACGAATGTGCGGAGACTGCTAAATGTTATTATGATGCCGGCAGTGGAGGGGGAGGCGGAGATAGTGGTGGCGCTGGATGCGGAGAAGGCGTTTGATAGAGTTGAGTGGGGGTACCTGTGGGAGGTGCTGGAGCGGTTCGGATTCGGGGAGGGATTCATCAAATGGGTGAGGCTGCTCTACGCGGCTCCGATGGCAAGTGTAGTTACCAATGGAAGGAGATCGGAGTACTTTAGGCTCTACCGTGGGACCAGGCAGGGGTGCCCCCTGTCCCCCTTGCTCTTTGCACTGGCGATTGAACCTTTGGCTATGGCGTTGAGGGAGTCAGGGAGATGGAGGGGTCTGGTGCAGGGTGGGGAGGAACATCGTGTATCGCTGTATGCGGATGACCTGCTGTTGTATGTGGCGGATCCAGAAGGGGGAATGCCGGGGGTGATGGAGCTGTTAGTGGAATTTGGGGGCTTCTCGGGCTATAAGTTAAATTTAGGCAAGAGTGAGGTATTTGTAGTACACCCGGGTGATCAGGAGGAGGGAATTGGGAGACTCCCATTTAAGAGGGCAGTGAAGAGTTTCAGATACCTGGGGGTGCAGGTGGCCAGGAGTTGGGGGACTCTCCATAAGCTTAATTTTACCAGGCTGGTGGAACAGATGGAGGAGGAAGTTAAAAGGTGGGACATGGTGCCGCTATCGTTGGCGGGTAGAGTGCAGTCCGTCAAAATGACGGTTCTCCCGAGGTTCTTGTTCCTTTTTCAGTGTTTGCCCATCTTTATCCCTAGGGCCTTTTTTAGAAGGGTGACCAGCAGCATCATGAGCTTTGTTTGGGCGCATGGGACCCCGAGGGTGAAGAGGGTCTTCTTGGAGCGGGGTAGAGATGGGGGGGGCTGGCGTTACCCAATCTCCCGGGGTATTATTGGGCGGCCAATGTGTCGGTGGTGCGCAAGTGGGTAATGGAGGGGGAGTGGGCAGCATGGAAACGGATGGAGAGGGCGTCCTGTGGAGATACACGCCTGGGGGCCCTGGTAACGGCGCCGTGGCCGCTCCCTCCTACGAGGTATACCACGAGTCCGGTGGTGGCGGCTACCATCAAGATTTGGGGGCAGTGGAGGCGACATAGGGGAGAAGTGGGGGGCTCAATGGAGGCTCCGTTAAGGGGGAACCATAGGTTCGTCCCGGGGAACATTGATGGGGGATTTCAGGGTTGGCACAGAGCGGGCATCAGACAGCTGAGGAACCTGTTTATTGATGGGAGGTTTGCGAGCCTGGGGGAGTTGGAGGAGAAATTTGGGCTCCTCCCGGGGAACATGTTCAGGTATCTGCAGGTAAAGGCATTTGCTAGGCGGCAGGTGGAGGGATTCCCTTCACTTCCCACGAGGGGGGTGAGTGACAGGGTGCTTTCGGGGGTCTGGGTCGGAGAGGGGAAGATATCTGATATCTACAAAGTTATGCAGGAGGCGGAGGAGGCGTCAGTAGAGGAGCTGAAAGCTAAGTGGGAGGGGGGAACTGACGGAACATGGGCTGATGCCCTGGAGAGGGTTAATTCTTCCTCCTCGTGTGCGCGGCTTAGCCTCATCCAATTCAAGGTGCTGCACCGGGCCCACATGACTGGGACGAGGATGAGTAGGTTCTTTGGGGGTGAAGACAGGTGTGTCAGGTGCTCGGGGAGTCCAGCGAACCATGCCCATATGTTCTGGGCATGCCCGGCACTGGAGGAGTTCTGGAAGGGGGTGGCGAGGACGGTGTCGAGGGTGGTGGGATCCAGGGTCAAGCCAGGATGGGGACTCGCAATTTTTGGGGTTGGGGTGGAGCCGGGAGTGCAGGAGGCGAAAGAGGCCGATGTGCTGGCCTTTGCGTCCCTAGTAGACCGGCGAAGGATCTTGCTACAATAGAAGGATGCAAGGCCCCCAAGCGTGGAGACCTGGATCAATGACATGGCGGGTTTCATTAAGCTAGAGAAGGTCAAATTCGCCCTGAGAGGGTCGGTACAAGGGTTCTTTAGGCGGTGGCAACCTTTTCTCGACTTTCTGGCTCAACGATAGGGTATGGGGACAGTAGCAGCAGCAACCCGGGGGGGAAGGGGGAGGGAAAAGGTGAGGGGGGGGGCGGACGATGACTATGTTTGTTTATTTAATTTAAATTTATTTTCAAGTTCTTTTGTTGTTCATTGGGGTTTGGGGGGGGGGGGGGGGGGGGGGGATGGGATACATGCGCCGATACGGTTTGGGGGTGTTACAGTTATTATGGGTTATTTTGTTGCATTTCATTGTTTGTCGTTATGTTTTATATTTTCTGTAAAAAATTCCAATAAAAATTATATATAAAAAAAAGATAGCAGGGCAGTGAATAAAATGACTAAGAAGGCATATATGGTATACTTGCCTTTATTAGCCCACGCATAGAGTTTAATTGCAGGGAGGTTATGCTGGAACTGTGTAAAACGTTGGTTCGGCCACAGCTATAATACTGGGTGCAGTTCTGGAGTCCACATTATAGGAGGGATGTGATAGCACTGGAAAGGGTGCAGAGGAGATTTACCAGGATGTTGCCTGGGCTGGAGAATTTTAGTTATGTAGATTGGTAGACTGGGCCCTTTTTCTTGGAGCAATATAAAGGGAACTGAGGGAGAAAAATTCACGCAGTCTGTCCAAGAAATTTATTTTACCCAATTAGTGACAAACCCAATGACAGGAGATGCAATGCTAAACCCAGTCTTGGGGAAGAAGAAGGGCAAGTGGGTGAAATGACAGTTGGCGATCATATCAGTTAGATTCAGTCTACCATGGAAACGGGCAGAGATAAAGAAGGAGTAAAAACTTTGAAATGGGGGAAGGCACATTTTCGAGAAATTAGAAAGAATTTGTCTGAGGTGGACTGGTCTGCACTGCTAGAGGATAAATCAGCGGAAAATCAGAGGGAAGCACGAAAAGGAGAGATTCTAAATGTACAAAGTGGACAAGTCCCCTCCAAAAATAAGAGTGTACTGCCAAATCTAGACCCCCCCCCCCCCCCCCCCCCCCCCCGGTTGTCTAGCAGAATACAAGGAAAGATCAAACAGAAAAAATAAATCTTATGATAGTGTTGCCTTTCTTTTCCTGTCGCTCTACTCTAACTATGGCAATCAGTGAGTTTGCCCTCCTTTCTTTCGATATCTATGTTCTAATGCTCAGAGTCGCCAGATATCAAATGATACCACCACAAGGTTCAACCGGCTATCGATCAAAGAACCAAACACCAGTTAGTTCAAGGTCAAGGGTACTTTATTTACCGACAATTAGTCATACAACATAAACACCACTAGTTAACTACACCTCTCGACTAAGACAACCTGTACTTAACTTCAGGCACTGGCTTAGGTCAGAGGAACAGTGGCCGCTGTCCGATTCTGGATCTATCGAGTCTGGAGAAGTAACTGCTGCTCAGCTAGGCTCATCCCTCTGGTAGCGAGCGTTGAACTTGGATTTGCTTCTGGTGGTGCTACAATTGGAGATGGACGTTGCCAGGGCGCCAGGCCCAAAAGAGGATGAACATATGGCGGACTCTCTTCTTATACTTGGGTGTTTTTGCGCTCTTTCGGGCAGTCCTTCAGTTTGGACCCCACTAATTGGGTGATCATTGATCACTCTGTTCGATTCCTAACCAATAAATGGGCGGGGGCCTGGATGGCTGGGCGTGTCCCAAGCAGTCACTGACCCCGTTGTTTACGCTTCTCCTGAACAGGGAGTGGCGCCGAAATGTCTGGGACTGTACCAGTCGCTCGATTACCAGTCCTTTGTCTTGATGGAGATGGGCTATAAAATGCTAATCGGCCCGGACTTCCGGTTGCAGCGATGTGGAGCTAAGCCGCACGTTCGGCAGCTCCCGCTATTAAAGGACGTCCGGGCCTATTTTAGGGCTCCAAACGGCGTTGTATCGACGATTCCTGGTGGGGGAAGGTGTTTGGAGGAACATTCCCCGAAATTTATGGTGCTTACCCGGAGTGGGGCAAAGGAAAAGGCTGCAACATCTCCCCAGGAAAAGCGGGGGAAGGAGGACAAAATGGCGGCCGGCGGAGCACCCGATGATTGGTGGAAGTGGGCGCAGGAGCAGCAAGCTGCTCTTCTGCGCTGTTTTGCGGAGCTGAAGGCTGGGTTGCTGGACTCCCTGAATGCGCCTACCAACAAGCTGCTTGAGACCCAGATGGCCCAGGGGGTGGCCATTCGGGAGTTGCAGCAGCAGGCTGCTGAGCGGGAGGAGGAGGCCGTGGTCCTCGTGGGGAAAGTGGAATTGCACGAGGCACTTCACAAAAAGTGGCAAGACCGCTTGGAGGAGCTGGACGTTCGCACGAGGCAAAATAATTTGAGGATCCTGGGCCTGGCGGAGGGCTGGAGGGGTCGGATCTTCCGTCTTATGTGACCACGATGCTGAGCTCGTTGATGGGAGCGGGGTCCTTCCATTTGCCCCTGGAGCTTGAGGGAGCCCACAGAGTGCTGGCCAGGAGGCCCAAGACTTAGCTTTTATTGGTAGAGGAATTGAGTTTCGGAGCCATGAGGTCATGTTGCAGTTGTACAAAACTCTGGTGCGGCCACATTTGGAGTATTGTGTGCAGTTCTGGTCGCCGCATTATAGGACGGATGTGGAAGCATTGGAAAGGGTACAGAGGAGATTTACAAGAATGTTGCCTGGTATGGAGGGAAGATCATATGAGGAAAGGCTGAAGGACTTGAGGCTGTTTTCGTTAGAGAGAAGAAGGTTAAGAGGGGACTTAATTGAGGCAGACAAGATGATCAGAGGATTAGACAGGGTGGACATCGAGAGCCTTTTTCCTCGGATGGTGATGTCCAGCACGAGGGGACATAGCTTTAAATTGAGGGGAGATAGATATAGGACAGATGTCAGAGGTAGGTTCTTTACTCAGAGAGTAGTAAGGGTGTGGAATGCCCTGCCTGCAACAGTAGTGGACTCGCCAACACTAAACGCATTCAAATAGTCATTGGACAGGCATATGGACGATAAGGGAATAGTGTAGAGGGACTTTAGAAGGGTTTCACAGGACGGTGCAACATCATGGGCCGAAGGGCCTGTACTGTGCTGTAATGTTCTATGTTCTATGTTTTAAGATAAATGAACCCCCGCTGGTGCGGTTCCATCGATTCAGTGACCGGGAGTGTGTGCTGCGCTGGGCCAAGAAAGAGAGGAGCAGCAAGTGGGAGAATTCGGTAGTGCGAATCTACCAGGACTGGAGTGCGGAGGTGGCAAAGCGGCGGGCCGGGTTTAACCGGACGAAGGCGGTGCTGCATGCCAAGCAGGTCAAATTTGGAATGCTGCAGCCTGCGCGTCTGTGGGTGACATATAAGGACCGGCACCACTACTTCGAGTCCCCGGAGGAGGCGTGGGCCTTTGTACAGGCGGAGAAGCTGGACTCGAATTAGGGTCTGGGGGCTGCGGGGTCCGGTGCACTATGGTCGTTGCAGTTTTTGCTGTTACTGTTTTTGTAACTTTGACAGGTGTTTTTTATGCTGGTTTTTTTGCTCTGTTTCCGGGTGGGTCTGTTGGGTATGGTTTTGGGTTATGTGGGGAATGTTGGGGGTTTGTTTTTTTATTTTCTCTTCTGTACGGGGCTGGGGGATGGGGTGGAGCTGGAATTTGGGGAGCTGCGTCAGAAGGGTGGGGTGGGGCAGTGTGAAAGCGCGGGCTTTCCTCTGGTTTCCCGCGCTGCGGGGCAGGGGGGGTGGAGCTGGCAGTGGGGGCGTGGCCTCTACTGGTTTTTTCCCCGCGCTGAAGCGGTGCCAAGGAGGTGTGGCAGGAGGGGGGATGACCCCATGTCGGGAGGGGCCGTGTTTTGGCAGGAGTTGCCGGGGTCAGCAGAAGTCAGCTGACTCACGGAAGTACCATGGAGGGTGCGTCGCGGCTAGGAGGGGTCCTCGCCTGGGGGGGTGGGGGGGGATACCGGGTTGTTGCTGGAATGGCCAGGAAGGAGCTGGTGTGGGCCGGGGGGGGTAGAGGAGAGGCGTTATCGTCATGGGGAATGGATCGGGCGGGGTGTGCTGGCCTGGGGCGAGCAGTCGATGAGCAATGGCTAGCCGGCGGGGAAGGGGGGGCGGGGTGTCCTCTGATCCGGCTGATCACCTGGAACGTGAGGGGGCTGAATGGGGCGGTTAAGAGAACTAGGGTATTTTCTCATCTGAAGGGGCTGAAGGCGGACGTGGCTATGCTCCAGGAGACCCACTTGAAGGTGGCGGAGCAGATTCGTCTGAGGAAGGGGTGGGTGGGGCAGGTTTTCCACTCAGGATTAGACGCGAAGAACCAGGGGGTGGCGATTCTGGTGGGGAAGAGGGTGGCGTTCGAGGCATCTGAGGTGGTGTCGGACACGGAGGTCAGATATATTATGGTGAAGGGTAGGCTGCAGGGAGAGAAGGTGGTGCTGGTTAATGTATATGCCCCAAATTGGGATGATGCTGGCTTTATGAGGCGCATGTTGGGCCGCATTCCGGACCTGGAGGCAGGGGGCCTGATCTTGGGGGGAGACTTTAACACAGTGCTAGATCCCCCACTGGACCGGTCCAGTTCAAGGACGGGTAGGAGACCGGCGGCGGCCAAGGTGCTGAGGGGGTTTATGGACCAGATGGGAGGGGTGGATCTCTGGAGGTTTGGGAGGCCGAGGGCGCGGGAGTATTCCTTTTTCTCCCATGTCCATAGGGTTTACTCCCGAATAGATTTTTTCGTCCTGAGCAGGGGATTGATCCCGAAGGTGCAGGATGCCGAGTATTCGGCCATAGCAATTTCAGACCATGCTCTGCACTGGGTCGATCTGGAGATGGGGGAGGCGCGGGACCAGCGCCCGCTGTGGCGCCTGGATGTGGGGATGCTGGCTGATGAGGAGGTGTGTAGGAGGGTCCGGGGAAGTATTGAGGGGTATCTTGAGACCAACAACACGGGGGAGGTCCGGGTGGGGATGGTCTGGGAGGCTCTGAAAGCAGTGATCCGGGGGGAGCTGATTTCTATCCGGGCCCATAGGGAAAGGAGGGAGAGGGAGAGACTGGTGGGGGAGCTCCTGGATGTGGATAGGAGGTACGCGGAGGCACCGGAGGAGGGGTTGCTGGGGGAACGGCGTAGTTTGCAGGCCAAGCTCGACTTGTTGACCACCAGAAAGGCGGAGACACAGTGGAGGAGGGCACAAGGCGCGGTATATGAGTATGGGGAGAAGCCGAGCAGGATGTTGGCGCATCAGCTCCGTAGGCGAGATGCGGCTACGGAAATTGGTGGAGTGAAGGATAAGGGTGGGAATGTGGTGCAGAAGAGGGCAAAGGTGAACGGGGTCTTTAGGGACTTCTACGAGGAACTGTACCGGTCGGAGCCACCGATTGGGGGGGGGGGGGGGGGGGGATGGAGAGCCTCATGAACAAGCTACGTTTCCCAAAGGTTCAAGAGGAGCTGGTGGAGGGGCTGGGGGCGCCAATAGAGTTGGAGGAACTAGTCAGGGGGATTGGTCAAATGCAGTCAGGTAAGGCGCCGGGGCCGGATGGGTTCCCGGTGGAATTTTATAAAAAATATGCGGATCTGGTGGGCCCCCTGTTGGTGCAAGCCTTCAATGAGGCATGGGAGGGGGGGCTTTGCCCCCGACGATGTCACGGGCACTGATCTCTCTGATCCTGAAGCAGGATAAGGGCCCCTTGCAGTGTGGATCATACAGGCCAATCTCGCTCCTCAATATTGACGCTAAGTTGCTGGCGAAGATCCTGGCCACCAGGATAGAGGACTGTGTGCCGGGGTGATACACAAGGATCAGACAGGATTTGTCAAGGGACGGCAGCTCAACACGAATGTGTGGAGATTGTTAAATGTTATTATGATGCCGGCGGTGGAGGGGAAGGCGGAGATAGTGGTGGCACTGGATGCAGAGAAGGCGTTTGATAGAGTTGAGTGGGGGTACCTGTGGGAGGTGCTGGAGCGGTTCGGATTCGGGGAGGGGTTCATCAAATGGGTGAGGTTGCTCTATGAGGCCCCGTAGTTACCAATGGAAGGAGATCAGAGTACTTCAGGCTCTACCGTGGGACCAGGCAGGGGTGCCCCCTGTCCCCCTTGCTCTTTGCACTGGCGATAGGCTTTGGCGCTGAGGGAGTCGGGGAGGTGGAGGGGCCTGGTGCGGGGTGGAGAGGAACATCAGGTATCGCTGTATGCGGACGACCTGCTGTTGTATGTGGCGGACCCAGAGGGGGGAATGCCGGGGGAGATGGAGCTGTTGGCTGAGTTTGGGAGCTTCTCAGGCTATAAGTTAAATCTAGGCAAGAGTGAGGTATTTGTAGTACACCCGGGTGATCAGGAGGAGGGAATTGGGAGGCTCCCGTTTAAGAGGGCAGTGAAGAGTTTCAGATACCTAGGGGTGCAGGTGGCCAGGAGTTGGGGGACTCTCCATAAGCTTAATTCTACCAGGCTGGTGGAGCAGATGGAGGAGGAATTCAAAAGGTGGGACATGGTGCCGCTATCGCTGGCGGGTAGAGTGCAGTCCGTCAAAATGATGGTTCTCCCGAGGTTCTTGTTCCTCTTTCAGTGTTTGCCCATCTTTATCCCTTGGGCCTTTTTTAGGAGGGTGACTAGCAGCATCATGAGCTTTGTTTGGGCGCATGGGACCCCGAGGGTGAAGAGGGTCTTCTTGGAGCGCGGTAGAGATGGTGGGGGGCTGGCGTTACCCAATCTCTCGGGGTATTATTGGGCGGCCAATGTGCCGATGGTGCGCAAGTGGGTGATGGAGGGGGAGGGGGCAGCATGGAAACGAATGGAGAGGGCGTCCTGTGGAGATACAAGCCTGGGGGCCCTGGTAACGGCGCCGTGGTCACTCCCTCCTACGAGGTATATCACGAGTCCGATGGTGGCGGCTACCCTCAAGATTTGGGGGTAGTGGAGGCGACATAGGGGGGAAGTGGGGGGCTCGATAGAGGCTCCGTTAAGGGGGAACCATCGGTTCGTCCCGGGGAACGTTGATGGGGGGTTCCAGGGTTGGCACAGAGCGTCCATCGGACAGCTGAGGGACCTGTTCATTGATGGGAGGTTTGCGAGCCTCGGGGAGTTGGAGGAGAAATTTGGGCTCCCCCCGGGGAACATGTTCAGGTATCTGCAGGTAAAGGCGTTTGCTAGGCGGCAGGTGGAGGGATTTCCTTTGCTTCCCACGAGGGGGATGAGTGACAGGGTGCTTTCGGGGGTCTGGGTCAGGGAGGGGAAGGTATCTGATATCTACAAGGTAATGCAGGAGGTGGAGGAGGCGTCAGTAGAGGAGCTGAAAGCTAAGTGGGAGGGGGAACTGGGGGAACAGATCGAAGATGGGACATGGGCTGATGCCCTGGAGAGGGTTAACTCTTCCTCCTCATGTGCGCGGCTTAGCCTCATCCAATTCAAGGGGCTGCACTGGGACCACATGTCCGGGTCTAGGATGAGTAAGTTCTTTGGGGGCGAAGACAGGTGTGTCAGGTGTTCGGGGAGTCCAGCGAACCATGCCCATATGTTCTGGGCATGCCCGGCACTGGAGGAGTTCTGGAAGGGGGTGGCGAGGACGGTGTTGAGGGTGGTAGGATCCAGGGTCAAGCCAGGCTGGGGACTCGCGATTTTTGGGGTTGGGGTGCATGGGAGTGCAGGAGGCGAAAAAGGCCGGTGTGATGGCCTTTTCGTCCCTAGTAGCCCAGCGGAGGATCTTGCTACAGTGGAAGGATGCGAGTCCCCCAAGGGTGGAGACCTTGATCAATGACATGGCAGGTTTTATTAAGCTAGAGAAGGTCAAATTCGCCCTGAGAGGATCGGTGCAAGGGTTCTTTAGGCGGTGGCAACCTTTCCTCGACTTTCTGGCTCAACGATAGGGTACTGGGTCAGCAACAGCAGCAACCCGGGGGGAAGGGGGGGGGGGAAAGGGGGGGGGAAGGGGCAGCAGGGTAGCATGGTGGTTAGCATAAATGCTTCACAGCTCCAGGGTCCCAGGTTCGATTCCCGGCTGGGTCACTGTCTGTGTGGAGTCTGCACGTCCTCCCCCTGTTTGCGTGGGTTTCCTCCGGGTGCTCCAGTTTCCTCCCACAGTCCAAAGATGTGCAGGTTAGGTGGATTGGCCATGCTAAATTGCCCGTAGTGTCCTAATAAAAGTAAGGTTAAGGGGGGGTTGTTGGGTTACGGGTATAGGGTGGATACGTGGGTTTGAGTAGGGTGATCATGGTCATGGCTCGGCACAACATTGAGGGCCGAAGGGCCTGTTCTGTGCTGTACTGTTCTATGTTCTATGTTCTAAGGGGGGAAAGGGTGGGGGAAGGGGGGGAAAGGGGGGGAAGGGGGGAGGGGGAAGCGGGGAGGGGGAAGGGGGGAGGGGGAGGAGGGGGGGAGGAGGGGGGAGGGGGAGGAAGGGGGGAGGGGGAGGAAGGGGGGAGGGGGAGGGAGGGGGAGGAAGGGGGGAGGAAGGGGGGAGGAAGGGGGGAAGGGGGGGGACGTTGACTATGTTTGCTTATTTAATTTTAATTTATTTTTAAGTTTTCTTGTTGTTTACTGGGTTGGGGGGTGTGATACATGCGTTGATACGGTCTTGGGGGTGTTACAGTTATTATGGTGTTTTATTGTTGCTTTTCATTGTTGTTATATTTTCTGTAAAAAATTCCAATAAAAAATTATTTTAAATTTTAAAAAATGCTATTCGGCCCATCAAAATGCTGATTGGTCAGAGTTTCAATACCGTCTGGACTCCTTGCTTGCAAATACACATTTCAGGCTCTGAGCCTGCCTGAATCTTGCTTTGTCCATTTTACCCGCTAGGCTTTGCGAGTTTCTCTGTCCCTGGTTGTAAGTGGCCATCTCAGATATCCACAATAGGGACAAAGAACTAAGCACTGCAGATAGCCTGGAGGAAGTGGAGGGACGATGTCAAAAAGGAAATGAGGGAATCAAAGAGAGAACATGAAAAAAGATTCGCAAGTAAAGTTAAAGAAAACCCAAGTATGTCTTCCCAATATATTAATGGTAAACGGTTAGCTAAGGAAAAAGTGGGACCTAGCAGAGATTGAAAAGGGAACTTGTGTGTAGATGCGGAGTCTGTGGGAAGGGTTTTAAATGAATTTTTGTCTCAGTGTTTACAAAGGAAATTGATGATTCAGCTATAGTAGTCCAGGAGGAACATTGTGAGATGTTCGATGGAATAAGCATAAAGAAAAAGTACTTGAAAATTTGGAATCCTTGAAAGTTGTTAACTCTGTTGAATGTGGTGATGAATCCTTTGAGAGCTCTGGAACCGGAGGTGGTGGTGTCCATGGACGCGGGGAAAGCATTTGATCGGGTGGAGTGGCGGTACTTGTTCGAAGTTTTGGGAAGGTTTGGGTTTGGGTCGAGATTTGTGGTATAGGTGCGGTTGCTGTATGTGGCGCCAAGAGCGAGGGTGAGGACGAATGATATGAGCTCACAAAGCTTTGACTTACACAGGGATACAAGGCAGAGGTGCCCGCTGTCGCCGTTGCTGTTTGCACTGGCCATCGAGCCATTGGTGATGGCTCTCAGGGAGTCGGCAGAGTGGCAGGGGATAATGAGGGGACAGAGGGAGCATCAGGTGTCGCTCTATGTCAATGACATCTTGCTGTATGTTTCGGATACGTTGGAGGGTATGGGAAGGATTATGGGCCTGTTGGGGAGGTTTGGAGGGTTCTCGGGATACAAGCTGAATGTAGGGAAAAGTGAGGTATTCCCGGTGAATGAGCTGGCACAGTGGGCTAATTTAGGGGGGATGCCATTCACGGTAGCGAGGGATAGGTTTAGGTACTTGGGGATTCAGGTAGCGAGGGAATGGATGCGATTCCATATGTGGAGGAGGCCAGGGAGGATCATAAGAGGTGGGATACACTGCACAACGTTGGCGGGGAGGGTCCAAGTGGTGAAAATGAATATTCTGCCGAGGTTCTTGTTTATCTTTCAGGCTCTCCCGATCTTTATACCAAAGGCCTTTTTTCGGAAAGTGGACACAATCATCTCTGACTTTGTATGGGCGAGGAAGGTGCCAAGGGTGGGGAGGACCCTGCTACAGAGGCAGAGGCAGCAGGGGGGGCTGGCGTTGCCAAACCTGCTTCATTATTATTGGGCGGCGAATGTGGACAAGGTGTGGTGGTGGTGGGAAGGAGAAGGGATAGAGTGGGTTAGGATGGAGGAGGAATCTTGCAAGGGGTCTAGTTTGAGGGCTATGTGACAGCAGCATTGCCAATGGCTCCGAGTAGATATTCAGGGAGCTCGGTCGTGCAATCCACAATGAGGATATGGAATCAGCTGAGGAGGCATTTTAGGGTCGAAGGGATGTCGTTGCTAATGCCGCTGTGGGAGAATCATGGGTTTGAGCGGGGTGGGGGGGTTAGGGGGTGGTGGAAAGTGAGGCTGGTCAAGGTCAGGGATTTGTATGTGGAGGAAGGGTTCGCCAGTCTGGAGGAGCTAAGGGAGAGGGTAGAGCTGCCGAGGTGTAGTGAGTTCAGGTATCTACAGGTTAGGGACTTTGCATGAAAGGTCTGGAAGGGGTTTCCTCAATTGTTACACCCTGCTGGAGCGACTGCTGCTTCCGGATGTGGAAAGGGAGGGAAGAATTGGGGATATATATAAGTGGCTGGGGGAGCAGGGAGGTGAGAAGGTGGTGAAGATCAAGGAGAAATGGGAAGCGGAGTTAGGAATGGAGATCAATTGGAGATTATGGAGTGAGGCACTGCGAAGGGTAAACGGGACCTCCTCCTGTGCAAGGATGAGCCTGATACAGTTTAAGGTGGTGCATAGGCTGCATATGACTCGGGCGAGAATGAGTGGGTTATTTCAGGGGGTAGCAGATGAGTGTGAGAGGTGTGGGCGGGGTTCAGTGAATCATGCACATATGTTTTGGGGTTGTGAAAAATTGGGAAGATTCTGGGCGGGAGTGTTCGCGCTCTTAGCCAGGATAGTGGAGGAGGGAGTGGACCTGGACCCTTTGGTGGCGATATTTGGAGTTTCAGAGAAGCCGGAGCTCATGGAGAGGAGGAAGGCCGATGTCATAGCCTTCGCCTCTCTGATTGCGCGCCGTCAAATTTTGCTGGAGTGGCGGTCGGCATCGCCACCGGGGGTAGCAGCATGGTTGGGTGACCTGTATGACTTCCTGCAGTTAGACAAAATAAAGTATGAGTTAAGGGGCTCAGCAGGGGAGTTCGAGAAAAGGTGAGGGATGTTTGTGACCATGTTGGGGAGCTGTTCGTCGCAGGGGGGGTGATGGAGATGGGGGGTTAAAAAGGAGAAAAGTCTGTACAAACTGTATAGTTGATCGTTGGGAAGAATGTTTCCTGGGATGTTTATTTGCTGTAACCTACTTTGATACAAGTTCGAATAAAATGCGTTTTGTTTTAAAAAAAAGAAAGTTAAGTCGCCAGAGCCAAATGGATTGAAATATATTAGCACCCGTTTAAGCAGCATGTCAGTTTTAAAATTGGGGCGGACCATACCGGCGCCAAAGAGTGGCGCGAACCACTCCGTCGTCGGGCTGCCGGAAGGTGCGGAATCCTCGGCACCTTCAAGGGCTAGGCTGGTGCCAGCGGGGTTGCCGCCGCGGCAGCCGGCGCTGCGCCAACCAGTGTCGAAGGGCCTCCGCCAGCCGGTGCAAGTTGGCACATGCGTGGGTGCACCAGCGTGTTCTGCCGTGATCCCAGCGCATGTGCAGGGGGGCTCTTATCTGCGCCGGCCGTGGTGGACCGTTACAGCGGCTGGCACGGAGGGAAAGAGTGCCCCCATGGCACAGCGCCGCCCGCAGATTGGTGGGTCCTGATCGCAGGCCAGGCCACCATGGGGGCCCACCCCGGGGCCGAAGACGGGCGGCCACTCGGCCCATCATGGAACGGAGGAACGCCAGTGGGGGGGGGGGGCACTCCCAACGGTCCCCGACTGGTGCGACGCGATTTCCGCCTCCCCGCCGAAAAACCGGCGCCAGAGAATCCAGCAGACGGCGGCGGGGCGGGATTCCCGCCGCCCCCCAGCGATTCTCCAGCCCGGCGGGGGGTCGGAGAATCCCGTCCCTCATTGTTGTTTTCAAATCCCTCCCTGGTCTCATCCCGAACACTTTCAGCCCCACAACCCTCTGAAATATTCCACGCCTAAAGTTCTCAACATCTTGAGCATCCCAATTTTACCTCATTCCACATTGGCGAGGCCCCACACTTCACAATTCTCTCTCACCTGTTCCTGTCACCCCCCCCCCATCCCTCCAACCCCACCCAACACAAGCCATTCCTTCTTTAAAATGCTGCTTAAAACTTACCTCTTTCACCATATTTCTGGTCAGCTGCTCTGACACCTCTCTCTGTGGCTCTTTGTCAATGTTATAACACTCCTGTGAAGTGCCTTTGGATGTCCATTAAAGAAGCTATATAAATACAGAGAATCTTTGTTAAGTCTATTGAAATCAGCTACTTTTAATGCCAGCTGGTTAAATGCTTGCAAGCACTTCAGCCTTTATCTCCGGGTCCAAAATATTGGGCTGAATATGAGAATCACAATGGAGCATCTTCTCCATGTTGCCCACCATCGCATTTGACTGAATGTGGTACGGCAACAGAGATTTGCTCTGACCAGTTAGCATGACTTTAACACCATACGCATCTATCCTATCTCCATGATTGCTGTCGTAGATTAAAATCAGACTGTATTGTAGGCCTGCTTAAAGTCAACCTCATTGCCTGCTGGTTTTGGTATTTAGAATGCAGGTAATCCTGTTTTGCAGCTTTGGTAGTTTGGTCCTGCCTTCCAAGTTATGTCTGACGTGTACGCATTAAAACAGAGTTGGTATCATAGTTTGTTCATCAAGGAGAGAGGAATCATATAGGTTTACATAGGATAAATGCCAAGAAACAGGCAATTCAGCCCAACCAATCCATGCCAGTGTTTATGTTCCACTCAAGCCTCCTCCCATCTTTTTTCATCTAAATCATTAATGTTCTTTGCTCATTTGTTGCAGTCCTCCTCAGTATTGGCTTTTCCCCCAAAATGCCATCATCCCATATTTAGGAATTGTATTTTTGATTCCAAAATCAAAATCATGAGTGTAAATTGTTAATGGCAGTAGTCCCAGTCCTGATCCTGATGGAACACCACTTCTAACCTTCTGCCACCCTTTCATTCCGCTCTCTACTCTCTGTTTTAAAACCAGCTAGTAATCCATTCTGCCACTTGTCCCCTTATGCCATATTCTGTAAAATTAGTCATGAAGCCTTTAATGGGAGGTGGTGGCATAGTGGACCAGAAACCCAGGGTAATGCTCTGGTGTGGTATTGTGTGAAGCAAATAATGGCATGATGGGAAAACTAGTCAAGTCTTCTTGGTACAATTGAATTTAACCTAAGACACAGATACAAAATACACAGATACAGCCGAGGTCAACATGACCTGATAACTGGGTGACTCTGAAATTCTAAGATAAGGCTTGTTCGTCATGAACCTAGAAGCAGTCTCAATAAATACCAAGCTGAAAAGCTGTCTCTTCCTGTTCGTAAACAAATTTGTCCCTTTCTTAAAACAAAGACAAGATAATGATATGAAACTCCATTCCCCTAAAGGTCAGCAAGGTGACGCCATTGTAACGATTATTACTTATGTTTTACTTTCGATTAAATTCCTGACCAAGTTGTATTCATGTTATCTTGATCCTATAATGTATAAAAATCGCCTTATTCTTCTGTACTATCGCAGACTTGGGACGGACGCAGCAGTTTGTATTTGACTGCCTTCCGACTTAAAGTCTCAGCCATTACTGCTAGCAGTCAGTTCTAATTCGGAAATAAAGTTCAGTTTTGCTTACCTAATGAATGCTGTTTGAATTTCTCTATCACAGTCAAGAAGCGGGGAAAATATTGAATACGACACTGGGGGCCCGTGTTCAAATCCCGCCACTGTAGGTGATGGAATTTAAATTCAATAAAATTCTGGAATCAAAAGTCTAATGATGACGATGAAACCATTGTCGATTGTCATAAAAACCCAGCTGGATCACTAATGTCCTTTAGGGAAGGAAATCTGCTGTCCATACCTGGTCTCGCCTACATATGACTCCAGACCCACATCAATGTGGTTAACTCTTAACTGCCCATTCAAGGGCAATTAGGGATGGGCAATAAATGCTGGCACAGCCAGCAATGACCATGTCCCATGAACAAAAAACAAATATTGCAGGTCTTTTGAAAATACAGATATATTACCTCTACTACATTACCATTGTCTACTCTCTCTCTTTTGAAATCCATACTGATTATTAATTATTATATTTCTCATGGGTATTCTTCAATTCTCTCCTATGGTAAGAATTCCATTATTTTTCCTTTGCTAAATTATAATTCCCTGGCCATGTTATGTTCTCCTTCTTAAATACAGGGATTAGATTAGTTATCCGTCAATCTTCTGGAAGTATACCTTGATCCAAAAGCCAATTGACTGGATGCTCATGCTCATGTTTATGGCCTGAACCAAAGTGTTCTGCAAAGCAATCAGCCAATCTGTGTTTGGCCTTCTTAAAATGAAAGAGACATCATGAGCAGTGTAAGTTGTATATTCAATTGGAAGAAGTACAAGTCAATCACTTTTTGGGGTTCTATATGGTGGGAAGAGTGGAGGTAAAAAGGCTGGTGTTGGGCGGCATGGTGGCGCAGTGGTTAGCACTGCTGTCCACGGCTCTGAGGACCCAGGTTCGATCCCGGCCCCGGGTCACTGTCTGTGTGGAGCCTGCATATTCTCCCCGTGACTGCATGGTTTCACCCCCACAACCCAAAGATGTGGCAGGAAGGTGGATTGGCCACACTAAAATGCCCCTTAATTGGAAAAAAATGAATTGCGTACTCTAAATTTATGTTAACAAAATGAGGGGGGAGAAAAGGCAGGTGTTGCATATCTTGCAACTTGCACGGGAAAGTGCTCCGGGAAGGAGAAAGAATATTGGGGGTGATTGGAGGGTGGACCTGGGAGCCACAGAGGGAATGGTTCCTTAGGAATGCTGAAATGGGAGGGGAGGTTGGAGTTCGTTGTGGCATCACAGAGGTGGCAGGAATGATGGGTAGTGATCAGTTGCAATAGAGGTAGGTGGGGTGGAACGATGGATGGAATGTATCGTTGTTCTGGGAGGGAGGGGAAAGGGTGAGTGCAAAGATACAGGAAAATAAATGGGCATGCTCGAGGGCCTCATCAACCATGATTGAGGGAAACCTTTAGTTGAGGAAAAAGGAAGACATATTGGGAAAACCTGTGTGAAAACTTGCAGTATCTGAACAGATGCAATGGAGATAGAGGAACTGGGAGAATATAATAGAATAGAACATGAGATTGGGTAGGTAGTGGAGGAAGTATAATCAAAGAAGAGTGGGTGATGTGAAGGCAAGAAATTGATGGAGATTGAAAGCAAATTTGATTAAATTTTCCAAGTTGGAGAAAATCAGGAAGTGGCACCAACACATGCAGTCATCGAAGTATCGGGAAAAGTGCCGACCCGGGTGGGGCCCAAATAAGACTGGAACAAAAGAATGTTCCACATTCCCCATGAAAAGGCTGGCATAGCTAGGACACATGTGAATTCCCATAGCAACCTTTGATTTGGAGGGAGTGAGTGGAGAAGTCTCCAGTGTGATAACAGGTTCAGTCAGACAGAGGACCATTGTGATTATTGATATAGGGATTGGTTGGGCCTCCGTTCAAGGATAAAGAGGAGAGCTCACAGGCTATCCTGTGGAGGATAGAGGTATAGAGAGATGGATGTTCATGGTGAAAATGAGACACCAGCTAGGAAACTGTTACAGTGGTTGAGGGTGTCAACGGGGTCACAGTTGTAGGTGGGAAGAGACTGGACAAGGGGCAGACAAAGTAGATTCACGACAGTAAGAAATCAGCTCTATGGGGCAAGAACAGGGTGAAACGATGGGTCTGCCAGGCAAGTCCTATTTGTGGATCTTGGGAAGGAAGTAGAAGTAAGCTCTTCAGTAATTTGCTTTTGGAATAACATCAGTAATTTGCTCCATGGAGGAATGAACCACAGATTCTATTTCAAGCAGATGTCCAGGGTTGGCTTGGAGTGATTTTGTTTCACAGAAACCTAATACGGCAGTGATCTTCACAACTACAGGAAGAGCTGTCTTAACCTTGAAATTGTCTGTCATTACCTCTTTAGTAAAGCAGCAACATCGGTGAGTGATGTGTATGCACAATTCCTTTGATACTAACTGCAGTCAATAAACTCTGCAAAATGTTGTGGGATTTGAAGATATGTCCACCAAATTGATCCCATCCAATTCACGCAGCTTTTTGGCAACAGCCAAAAGGATTTCTGTCCACGCACTTGTGTAACAATGGCTGTAGCAGGAATTCCTCCGGCTCTGGAAATGTAATTCCGAGCCAAACTTGGGCTAAGATGAAAAAGGCAAATATTGGAAGAAAAAAATAAAAAGTATGCAACACATTGAATGGATAAGCAGAGAACTCCTCACTGCCAAACTTCATGACAATTTAGTTTAATAATGGGAGTTACCTTGTTTTAAGAGGCATTCCATTGCATCTGGTCTCGTATCGTGGTCTTATATCCATTGTATAGATAGATAGAATGTACAGTGCATAAGGAGGCCATTCAGCCCATCGGGTCTGCACCGGCCCTTGTAAAGAGCACCCTACTTAAACCCATAGCTCCTCCCTATCCCAGTAACCCAGTAACCCCACACAGCATTTCTGGACACTAAGGGCAATTTAGCATTGCCAATCCACCTAACCTGCACATCTTTGGACTGTGGGAGGAAACTGGAGCACCCGGAGGAAACCCACGCAGACAAGGGGAGAATGTGCAGTCAGTGACCCAGCTGGGAATCGAACCTGGGACTCTGGAGCTGTGAAGCAACAGTGCTAACCACTGACTACCAGACGGAGAACCAGGTAAAGTTTGTAAAATTCACAATTGGAGCTTTACTAAATGAGAGTCATGGATATATGTCCATGGTTTCTTGTTTCCCTCAAAAAGAAATATTGGAACATTAGGTGTAGCATAAATTAAGTGCATGAAGTAGATGGTGGGGTAGGGTCGGAGTCAATGTTTCAATCTACATCTACAGCATGGTAGCACAGTGGTTAGCACAGTTACTTCACAGCTCCAGGGTCCCAGGTTCGATTCCCGGCTTGGGTCACTGTCTGTGCGGAGTCTGCACGTTCTCCCCGTGTCTGCATGGGTTTCCTCTGGGTGCTCTGGTTTCCTCCCACAGTCCAAAGATGAGCAGGTTAGGTGGATTGGCCACAATAAATTGCTCATAGTGTTCAAAAAGGCTAGGTGGGGTTACTGGGTTGTGGGGATAGGGTGGAGGTGTGGGCTTAGGTGGGCCAAATGGCACTGTAAATTCTATGTCTATATGTCTACAGGCAACAAAATCTCATGCACTCAGCAGCAGCTCAGTGTTCTAATCCAGAAGTAAATTGCAAAAGGATAGAACTGAAGCCAATCTTTAGACACCTTTGTACTTATTTAAAGATTTACATATTATAAGCATACACCTCTGAACACACCAGTCACAGGTTTAGTCTGTTTATCAGGGTTAAAATGAATGCCCAGGTGATGTTATTGCTGAGCAAGTCAGACCTCCAAGCTGATCATAAACGATTTTTTAAATTGTGAAAATGAGGAGGAAGAGCTACTGATCTCAAAAGCATAGAACTCCAGTAACACCTTGTTAAAAAATTAAAAATTAGAAAAAAAAACTTAAGCACACAGCCAAAACAGCATTACCAAACAACACCCATCACAAAAAAAACATGCTTAGTCAAACGTACAGAATTTAACCAACTGTTTGGCAACAAGGAAGCACTGAGGGTGGCAAGGGTGCAGAATATACTCTGGGTGGGGGACTTCAATGTCCATTATCAAGAGTGGCTCGGAGTACCCCACAGACCAAGCTTGGCAGATAATAAAGGACATAGCTGCTGGACTAAGACTACAGCAGGTGGTGAGGGAACCAACAAGAGGGAAAAAACATACTTGACCTCATCCTCACCAATCTGCCGGCTGCAGATACATTTGTCAATGACAGTATCGGTAGAAGTGACCACCACACAGTCTTTCTAGAGACAAAGTTCCATCTTCGTACTGAAGATATCCTCCATCGTGTTGTGTGGCACCACCATCGTGCTAAATGGGATAGACTTTGAACAGATCTAGCAACTCAACACTGGGCATCCATGAGGCGCTGTGGGCCATCAGCAGCAGAATTGTACTCAACCACAATCTGCAAACTCATGACCCAGCATATCCCCCACTCTACCATCACCGCCAAGCCAGGGAATCAATCCTGGTTCAATGAAGAGTGCAGGAGAGCATATCAGGAGCAACACCAGGCATATCTAAAAATGAGGTGTCAACCTGGTGAAGCTGCAACACAGAACTACGTATGTACCAAACAGCATAAGCAGCAAGCGACAAACAGAGCTCAGTGATTCTACAACAAATGCATCAGATCTAAGCTCTGCAGTTCTGCCACATCAAACCGTGAATGGTGGTGGAGAATTAAACAACTCACTGGGGGCTCTACAAATATCCCCATCCTCAATGATGGAGGACCCAGCACATCTGTGCAAAAGACAAGGCTGGAGCATTTGCCATCACCTTCAGCCGGATAATCCATCGCGGTTTCCTCTGGAGGGCCCCAGCATCACAGATATCAATCTTCAGCCAATACCATGCACTCCGCATGATATCAAGAAACAGCTGAAGGCACTGAATACTGCAAGGGCTATGGGCCCTGACAATATTCCGGCAATAGTACTGAAGATTTGTGCTTCAGAATTTGCTGCAGCCCTTGCCAAGCTGCTCCAGTACAGCCACAACACCAGCATCTCCCCGGCAATGTGGAAATTTGCCCAGGTGTGTCCTATGCAAAATAAACAGGGAAAATCTAACCCAGCTAATTACCGCCTTATCAGTTGAAAAAAAAATGTGCCCTGTGCTGAACCAGCCCCACAGTTTCATAGAATCATAGAATTTACAGTGAAAAAGGGGGCCATTCGGCCTATCGAGTCTGCACTGACCCTTGGAAAGAGCGCCCGACTTAAAAAAATTATAAATTTAGAGTACCCAATTGTTTTTTTCCAATTAAGAGGCAATTTAGTGTGGCTAATCCACCAACCCTTCACATCTTTGGGTTGTGGAGGTGAGACCCACGCAGACACAGAGAGAATGTGCAAACTCCACACGGACAGTAACCCGGGGCCAGGATCGAACCCGTGTCCTCAGCACCGTGAGGCAGCAGTGCTAACCACTACGCCACTGTGCTGCCCCAAGAGCATCCTACTTAAGCCCATAGCTCCACCCTATCCCCGTAACCCGGATATCCACCTAACCTGCACATCTTTGGGCTGTGGGGGGAAACTGGAACACCCAGAGGAAACCCACGCAGACACGAAGACAAAGTGCAAACTCCACAGTCACCCAAGGCCGGAATTGAATCCAGGTCCCTGTAGCTGTGAGGCAGCAGTGCTAACCACTGCGCCACCATGCCGCCCTTTACTTTCCAGGACATCGCTGCATGTGTTCCTCAGGGTAATGTCTGAGACCCAACCATCTTCAGCTGCTTCATCAATGACCCCCCTCCCATCATAAGGTCAGAAGTGGGAATGTTTGCAGATGACTGCACAATGTTCAGCACCATTCGCGACTCAGATAATGAAGCAATCCATGTCCAAATGCAGCAAGACCTGGACAATATCCAGACTTGGGCTGACAAGTGAAAAGTTACATTTGTGTCATACAAGTGCCATGCAATGAACATCTCCTACAAGAGAGGATCTAACTATCACCCCGTGTCATTCAATAACATTACCATCGCTGAAACCCCACAATCAACATCCTGGGGTTACCAACGATCAGAAACTGAACTGGACTAGCCATATTACTTCTGTGGTTTCCAGACCAAGTCAAAGGCTAGGAATCCTACGTTGAGTAACTCACCTCCTGATCCCTCAAAGGCTGTCTACTGTCTACAAGGCACTAGTCAGGTGTATAATGGAATACCCTCCACTTGCTTGGCTGAGTACAGCTTCACCAATACTCAGGAAGCTCAATACCATCCAGGAAAAAGCAGCCCAATTGATTGCGAGCCCTTTTACAAACATTCATTCCCTCCACCACCAATGAACAGTGGCAGCCATGTGCACCATCTACAAGATGCACTGCAGTAACTTGCCAAGGTTCCTTAGGCAGCACCTTCCAAACCCATGACCACTACCATCTAGAAGGACAAGAACAGCTGGGAGCCCCACCATCTGGAGGTTCCCTTCCAAGTCACTCACCACCCTGACTTGGAAATATATCGACATTCCTTCACTGTTACTGGGTCAAAATCTTGGAACTCCCTCCCTAACAGCACTGCGGGTGTACCTACACCTCATGGACTGCAGCGGTTCAAGAAAGCAACTCATCACCACCTTCTGAAGGGCAACTAGGGATGGGCAATAAATGCTGGCCTAACCAGCAATGCCCACATCCCGTAGATGAATTAAAAAATATTTGCAAGCAATATCCTCCTTCACTCTCCTTTTATAGCAGTACGCATTGTACATGATTCCACACAGAAAGAATGGTCATATAGCAACTGATTTGCTTCTGGACCTTGGGTAAGTAAAATCAGATGAAGAGAGCTGGTGGTCCACTCCTGCATTTGATAACGTGGAGGCAAAAGATTTCCATATTTCAGAGCATATATTGTGGTGAGGAGGAAGGCAAACCTTTTGCAGCTTTTCTATCAGGAGTGATTGTGGGTTGTGGGGGAAGTAGGATGTGAGAAAGAGGATTAGGTATGAGCATACTGGCATCTTCAATGGATTTAGCCCCCCCCCCCCCCCCCCCCCCCCCCCCCCAGTAACCACAGTATTAATCATGGCTGTTCCCACCAAAGGCGATTTCCTATAGATAGGTGGGGACATGCAGCCATGTTGGCTGGTGTGCGCCATCTTTTCCTGTAATGGAGAGGGAAATGTGACAGGGAGAGTGGTACAATGTGTTCAGGTGATGTTCATGTCATAGTTGAATAGTTGACAGTGTGTGTGTGTGTAAGCTGTGAGATGTGTGTATGAGGCACACAGCAGTCCTCAGTGTGTGAGAAGCATAAAGCTATGAATGTGAATTATGAATCATGGTTGATAGAGATTGTGGGTGAGAAAAGTGGGTGTCATTAACTGAGCATAGTGGCTCTGTTGTAAGGCTGTGGCAATTGCGAAATACCTCGCTGGCCTTGACCTCTCGTGTGAAGTCATTAAGCTTCTACCTACATTGCGTCCAGGTTCCCGTGCAATGCTAACTTTTCCAGCAATGACTACCTGGTCCCACTGCCTTCACAAAGTTTGTCAGGAGGGTCTCCTGGAGTCAATGTGGATAGAGGGTCTCTCTCCTCTCCTCCTGTCCTGTCTTCCTCATGTAAAAAGTCTTCCTGTGTTGCATCACTGAATCTTGGAGCACACACTCTCCCCTGTAGCATCAAACTCACACTTCTTGCAGGCTGGCCACTCTTCCTAGCCACTTCTAGCATCTGCTGCAGCCAGGATGCACTTACCCCTTGAGAGCTGCTATCTTTAAATGGTGCTCGCCTCATACAAACATGGGCCTCCTGCTGAGTCCTACATCCACTCAACAGTGCGGCAAACTCTGTGGCTGCTCTTATTCGAATTAGCAGTTAAACTTTTAATTTAATAGCTGCAGTAGTGGTCCCATTGACCGACTAGAAAGTGACCCCATCTATTGCCATTTCTGGAAGCACAAACAAAATTAAATGATTATCAGGCAGTCTGCTGCCTGCCATCATTGTTTCTGTGCCTCTAACGGTGATGAACTACCACTGATGACCACTATTGGGACTGCAGCAGGCCCAGGACCATTAGCGTCGCTGGATGGCATGGGAGAGGTGACAGGCTGGGCTTGCCAGGACCTCTCAGGCATCCTCCAGCAAGAGGATGGGGATGGTGGGTGAAGGTCAGAGGGTGGCCTTTGCCCCTAATGGGCTCTGTGTGTGTCATAGGGTGGCCAATCAGGAGGGCCCCTCCATCCCCACTACTAAGCCTGGAGTCAGTGCCACCCCCTGCTGTTTGAACTGGCCTTGGGGCAGGAAGGCAAACTTTGACCATCACCATCCCCAACTGAATCGGGGCTATTTGGGAAGGCATGGGCTCGCCATCCTGTGCTTTTCCACCTGATTATCTGAGTTCCCCCATCCCTCAGCTCATTCCTGGAGTGGGAAGGGGGTAATTGAGACCCCCCCCCCCGATCAATGCATGTTGATTGCATCAGAATGAATGGGCCTTGGGTTAATCCCACATCACAATCCCCATTCTTGTTTTTGAAGCTGATCAAGTTTCACCCCAACCCCAACCCTCCAAAATTGAAATAAGTTTATTAAATGGAAAGGTGAACTGTAAATGTGAAAGGTCAAGTACAAAGCATTGCTGAATCTGCTCCAACCTGTAAAGCAGGTGGATAATATTGCAACAGCGAGGGTTTTAGTAAATTAAATAAGCTGGGCAAACCAGTCCATGAAGCTTTACCAAGTGACACACCTTAGAACACAACTTGGATTATTTTTTCTACCTGTTCATAGATGTGGGTGGCAGGTTGCCTGTCCCTAATCATCCTTGCGAAGGTGGCTGTGAACCGCTTTCTTGGACCTCTGCAGTCCATGTGGTGTAGATATGCCTACAATGTTCTTACAGGGAGTTCCAGGATTTTGACCCAACATTGGAGGAACAAAGGTATGTTCCCAAGTCAGGATGATGTGTGACCTGGAAGATAACTTGCAGGTGGTGTTGTTACCATGTGGCTGCTGCCCTTGTCCTTCTATGTGGTAGTGGCCATCTGTTTGGAAGGTGCCATTAAAGAAGCCTTGATGAGTGCTTGCAGTATATTTTGTAGATATTACACACTGATGCCACCGTGGGCCAGTGGTGGAGGGAGTGAATGTTTAGGCGACTGGATGGTGCCAATCAAATGGCTTGTTTTGGATAATGTTCAGCTTCTTGCGTGTTGTTGGAGCTTTCCTCACCCAGCCAAGGGGGTGAAAATTCCATCATACACCCGATTAATTGGTGGAAAAGCTTTGGGGAGTCAGGTTATGCGTTATTCAGTGGTGATAACCCTGTTGAACTGTTGCAGTGGTGGCATGGCACTTATCACCAGATCACACCTTGGCCAGATCTCCTACTCCTCTGACACTTTCTCCTCCTTGGAGCATCTCACTTTGTCCCACTACTTTAGCTTCCGTTTCAAAATCATCATTCTCTACTATCCTCCTAAGTGCAATAAAAATACTGTCACTGCTTCCCTTCCTCATCCACTGCATTGACCAACTTCTCATCCATGGTGATTTCAACTCTTCATCTTCTTTCTCCTCTGAGTTCATTACCCTCTGCTTCCTCACTCCACGTAAACTCCTCAAACCATATACAAGGTGCCCCCCCCCCCCCCCCCCCCCCCCTGAGCTTCCCATCACCACTGGTCTTGCCAATCCCATTGCTTTAATTACAGATAAGGTGATCTCTAATTACTTCCTTATATCAATCACTAGCCACAACCCCCATCCAGGATCCAACACTGTCTCCTTCTGTGTCCATCCCCAGAAAGCTATCCCCCAATTCACTTCCATAGAATCCCTACAGTGCAGAAGGAGGCCATTTGGTCCATTGGGACACGGGCGAACGTGCAAACTCCACACGGACAGTCACCCAAGGCCGGAACTGAACCTAGGTCCTTGGCGCTTGAGGCAGCAGTACTAACCACTGTGCCACCATGCCACCCTAACTTAGAGCTGCAAATTCCAAATCCCAACTGGATTGTCATGATGTTTCTGCACAGGATTTTCTCAACTGCACTTTCACCTCCACCTTCATGCCCTAGTCTCTATTAAATTTGTTACCCTCTATCAACCTGGCTATTCCCTGGTTATGACCCTCATCATTTTGCCCCTTATGTTCATGGAGCATAGATTTGAAAGGATATGGCAGGTGTCTGGTTTAGGTATTCACCATTGGATCTGACAGGGCCACAAAAACACTTTTGGTTCCTGCTCTTGCTTTCTCAAATTGCTCACTATTCCAGGATCATCCCGGTTTGCAAAGATAATCCCTGACTCTTTTTCTCCACTGCAAACATCTTAAACTCCTCTCCTCTGTCTCCTCCACCCTCATCTTCAACAAATAGTGTGAGGAGTTCATGGACTTCTTTGCAACTAAGATCAGAACAAGCTTGTGCCACATCCCTGCCGCCCTAGCCCTGAGATCACATCTTTCTCTAGTTTCTCTCCTATCTCTCTTTGTGCCTTCTCTCAACTCATATTGTCCATGAGGCCTAATTCCTGCACGCTGAAACCCACTAAACCGCTGACCACCAAACTTCCCCTCTTGGACCCCATGTGAGCCGATATTGTGATATTGTCAATGGTTCTCTATCATTTCTCCTTTAAATGTTCCATCACCAACCCTCTCCTCAAAAAAACCCTTTACCCCACTGCCCTTGTAAACTCCAACCTCCCCTTCCTCACCAAGTCCTTAAACATGTTCCTTAAATCTGTTCCTATTTTTCCCAGAATTCCATGTTTGACTCCCCCAATCAGATTTCTGGCCCTGCCACAGTACAAATACAGGCAATATCCAAGACAAAAGCGACATCCTATGTTATGGTGACTCCCTCATCAACCTTCTTGATCTGTCTGCAGCCTTTGACACCGTTGACCAAAGCATCCACCTTCGACATCTCTCCCCTGTTGTCCACCGGCTGGGTGTACTCTCACCTGGTTCTATGTCTATCTAATCATGGCCAGTGAATCACTTACAATGGCGTCTCTTCCTGTTCCTGCACCATTATCTCTGCTGTCCCCCAAAGATCCATCCTCGGCCCCCTATTTCTTATTCGCATGCTTCATCCAAAGGCCCAGTGTTAGTTTTCACATGGAGGTTGACTTCACCAAGCTCTAACTCACCACCACCTCTCTCAACTCCTTCACTGTTGCTAAATTATTTGACTGCTTATCCAACATTCAGTGCTGATGAGCAGAAACCTCCTTCACTTATATTGGGAATACTGAAATGATTGATTTCAGTCTTCACTCCAACTATGTTCCTTTCATTAACTCTGGATTTGACCATTCTAACACACTCCGGGTTGGTCTCCTACATTCCACCCGCAGTAAACACAAGGTCATTCAAAACTCTGCCACCCATGACTTAAACTTACATCAAGTTCCATTCTCCACCACCTCTGTTGTCACTGACTTACATTGGCTCCAGTTCATGCAACAGTTTGATTTTTAAAAAACTTAATAAAGATACTATAGAAAGTTACATTGCTGCTATTGAATATCATGGGGAGGTAGTTACACTCGGTCTTGTTGAAGTTTTTGATTGCCTAGCATTTGTGTGGTGCAAATCAGCCCAATGCTGAATGTTGTTCAGCTCTTGCTGCATGTAAACACAAACCAATTCATTATCTGCAAAGCTGCAAATGGAACTGCACAATCAACAGTGAACATCCCCGGTCATCACCCTCACTTTACCCCTGGAATTCAGTTATTTTCTATATTTAGATCATCAGTGCAATGATGTTTGGAATTGAATGGTCCTGGGAGAACGCAAAGAGAGTATCGGTGAGGAAGGTTAATGGTGAGTAAGTGTCAATTGTTAATGCAGTTTGAATCTGTCCAATTATCGGTGCCACTATCCCCCCTTCATAAAGTTAGGAACAATTCTGATCATTGGATTGAATACATGTTAACAAGAACTGGTTTGCATTCACTTTTCACAACCCTAAAGCCTCTTATAAAATTCAAGCAAAATAAGCAAGACGTGGAGCTAATTCTAAGCACCCTAAGAAGGCATTTCTTATGTCCTGGACCAATATACTGGAAATGGGAGGGCAGAAAACCAACATGAAGATGCCCAAATGAACAGCTCCTCAGCTACAACCCATATTCTGAAAAGCTTTCAGCATCAGCTTCCCATACGCAGATTACCACCAGTCGCAACATCGCAGGTCAGCAAAGAAATTAAAAACGTTAACAAAACATTGGGACTTATTTCAAGGAGTGTAGAATTAAAAGTAGTGAAGTTATGTTGTGCAGGTCCCTGAATACTGAGCACAGTCTGCTCTCCATGCTTGAAAAAAGACACAGAAACATTAGAGAAAGTGCAAAAAGATATACAAAGAAACAGGAGGCTGAGGGGGGAGGGGGGTGGGGGGGAGAAGGCATAAGGACCCCATGGCCCCAACAAGAGCAGGAAATTCTCCAGGCGTGCTAAGCAATACCTCAATCAATATCATTAAAAAAACAAATGAACTGGTCATTCATTTCACCAATATCGATTGACAGATTGGCTGTTAATTTGTCCACAAAACCATGACTACACTTCAAAGTAATGTATTGGGCTGCAGAGTGATTTGAGCTGCCTGATGACATAAAACACACTGTATAAATGTGTATTTTCATTCTCGGTAGATGTATCAGGCTGGAATCATAGAAATGAGGAGATGAAACAACAAGGATGATAGTACAGCATAAGTTGCAGCAGCCTTTGAATATCTGACACTTTCAGTTTAAGCTGCTGGACAATACTGAGTTGTGGGACTTTTATTGAGTTACTCCATTAACTCAACTGGGAATCTTTATTTCAATGTCATTCTAGAGCAGTGATCATTAAATGTTGGGTGTGTACTGGGCTTACACTAAATTATACATAAACTTCAGAGAGCCGTGAACACAGCCCAATCCATCACACGAACCTGCCTCCCATCCAATGACTCTATGTACAACTCCCGCTGCCTGGGGAAAGCGGGCAGCATAATGAAAGACCCCGCCCACCTGGCTTACTCACTCTTCCAACTTCTTCCATCGGGCAGGAGATACAAAAGTCTGAGAACATACACGAACAGATTCAAAAACAGCTTCTTCCCCGCTGTTACCAGACTCCTAAACGACCCTCTTATGGACTGACCTGATTAATACTACACTCATGTATGCTTCACCCAATGCCAGTGTCTATGTAGTTACATTGTGTACCTTGTGCTACCCTATTATGTATTTTCTTTTTATTTCATTTTCTTTTCATGTACTAAATGATCTGTTTGAACTGCTCGCAGAAAAATGCTTTCCACTGTACCTCGGTACATGTGACCATAAACAAAATCCAATCCAATCCAAACTACCTTTGTCAGGGAACCCGGGTTCGATCCTGGCTCTGGGTCACTGTCCATGTGGCGTTTGCACATTCTCCCCGTGTTTGCGTGGGTTTCGCCCCCACATCCCAAAGATGTGCAGGTATGTAGATTGGCCACGCTAAATTACCCCTTAATTGGAAAAAAAGAAGTGGTTACTCTAAATTTTTTTTAAAAGAAGCTACCTTTTTGATTTTCTCCTTAGTTTGGATTTCACGCCTAATTTATACCAATTTTTGTTGAAATAAATGGCCAAAACATTAACGTTCTTCTAATTTGACTGTGTTTTCTTTTTGGACATTAGGGCACATTTACAATCATCTCATGTCAAATTTTGCTTGGGGATCTGTTATAACCCGCACAGGTCTTACGGAATAGTTAATCATGCCTACCAGTAAAACATGTGCAGGCTATAACAAGATCAACATTCCTTGGGGTGTAAATGGATTTGCTAGTTCTTTAAGATCAGTTACATTTAATTTTAAGAATTTTTAAAATAGTTTTTATTGTCACAAGTAGGCTTTCATTAACACTGCAATGAAGTTACTGTGAAAAGCCCCTAGTCGCCACATTCCGACGCGTGTTCAGGAATACAGAGGGAGAATTCAGAATGTCCAAATTACCTAACAGCACGTCTTTTGGGAATTGTGGGAGGAAACCAGAGCACCCGAAGGAAACCCAGGCACGGGGAGAATGTGCAGACTCTGCACAGACAGTGACCCAAGCTGGGAATTGAACCTGGGACCCTGGCGCTGTGAAGCAACAGTGCCACCCCACTCCCTCTTTCCCATCCCTCAGTGATAGGTGCACGAAGAAGGACTTTACGATGGTGAGACAAGACTTTAGTAAAATAATTTACTCAAAGTCCGAGTGCATCATTTGATTACTAAACATATAATTGCACAGTGACCATTTGCTACTATTCTCCAGTTATGTGAAATAGTGACATCTACTGACAGAAGACCACTCCTACTTTTCTAAAATTTTCACTTCAGCCATTAAGATGATTCTCCCGTTTGCAGACTAGGTGCTCCTGCCAGCAGGAAAACCGGAGTGCTTCCCGCTGAAGTTGGCTGCGCCTTCCAGGTGGGAGTCACCCACCATTAATATTTTTAAGCATGAATATCGGGAAGCACGCCGGCCAGCCTGTCTTCATCAATTTCAGGGTGCGTTTTAGGCGGGTGCCCCAATCCTGGCGTTCACAGACAGGCTCCCCTAACCCCTACAATGGAAATGGTGCCCCCTACTGACAAGGGCAGCACCTACAACTCTCAGCAAAGAGGAACATCCTCCCACCACTGAAATAAAGCCCTCCCCCCTCCCCACACACACATACAGATAACACGTAGGCATGAGGGTGACCCGAACCACACACCCCTCCCCAGGCCTCCCATTAGGTCCTGCCCCTTGGCCAACAGTGCATTTCCCCCTGGCACTGACACCTTGGCAGTGACATGCTTGCCTGCATGTTGGGTTCAAGGAGGTTAAGTCCAATCACCCAAGCGTGCAAGGGGTTTTGTGGACTCAGACTGGGGGCAAGGGGTTGACCTTGGGACTCTCCCTTGGGATGTTTATAAGCACCCTTGTCCTGACTGACAGCTGCAGGCAACATCAAAGCAGCTAAGTGCTTTCAGTTCCTCTTTTCTAACTGCAGTGTTTGGGTGTTTATAAACATTGAGGTTAGGAACAATGGGGGTGAGGGAAATAAGTTCCTGCCTACTCTATAAAAACTATTAAGCTGTCAATCAAAGGTTAGTTAAAGGTACTGGACAGTGAAATTGAATGGAAACAAAGATCTTCAAAGGATTTCAAAGAGTTTCAAGGAATTTCAAAGGTTTTGAACTTTCTCGGATGGCTCAGAGACTTGAAAATATGGGGCTGAATGAGCAGCTGTGAAGAAAGGGAACGTACATGGGGTTTCCTGGCTTGTATCAAAAACAAAATTTTTATCTGCTCTGCAGTTGTCAGTCAGACCAGTTCAGACTAACCAGGCGGCACCTGCTGGCTTTCTCCTAACAACGTAAAAGTTGGAGTTAGACTCCATTGGAGCTTTCTCCTCAGGAATAAATCATTACAATATCATATCCTATAGACAAAGAAATTAGCCCATTATTTTAAGAGCTATACTTCCCAGCCACAAAAGGGAATCCCCCTAAGTGAAATTGACTCCCCCTGTAAATCAGAGGACTTCAAAGGGGTCTACTCGGACCTGCAGCTTCTGAGAGAGCGAGAAAGGGGAATCCCTTCTGCAGAATGGAGTGCTGCTGTGATTTGGTACCATCCAGGTGTCCGGGGGGTGCTGGCCAAACCATTTCAAAGTTTTCACAGGACACAGACAAGAATGCCGATTTTGATCAGAGAGCTTATTGAAATCACCATGCCAAAAGTTTTTTTTTCAGGTTTCTTAGGGCTGGAAGGAACAGTCCAGTCACGAGACCCTCATCCTGTGGGAGAGTCTCAAGGTCAACCCCTTGCCCCGGGTCTGAGCCCAACCAATGCTCAGGACCCTTGAGTGATCCGCCCTCAACAGCCTGGCATTGACAGAGGGCACATGGGCATACCCCCTTAACCCCCTTGATGTCAAAGACCCCAGGCCAGGGTGTCACTGCCAGGGTGTCATTGCCAGGGTACCGGGGGCAGTGCACCATTGGTACTGTCAAGGGGCGGGGCCTGGGGGGGGGGGAAACTGGTCACTCTCATGCCTACATGGGGTGGGGGGGGGGGGGAGGTGATCCATTATTTTAGTGTTGGGGGAAGAAGCCCCTCTTTGTTGAAGGGTTGGGAGTTCTTGTCAGCGGGTTTCGCCATGTCCATTGTGAGGTTGAGGGGTTCCTGTCATGAACTCTGGGATTGGGCCACCCTTTAAAAGTGGTCTGATGCCCAGCGCGATTTTGGGCCAATTCACTATTCTCCGCTCAGTCGTGAATTCCGATTTTGGCAGGCGGACCCAGAGAATCCTGGCCCAAGTCCATTAGAGGCAGGTACCACCTGAAGTTACCACAGCCAAATTAAGTGTTCCAATCTGGATGGAAAAGATCAAATGTGTTTTTTTAAAAATTCATTCAAGGGATGTTGTCATCCCTAATTGCCCTTGAGAAGGTGGTGGTGATCTGCCTTCCTGAATCGCTGCAGTGAAGGAATGGTGATATATTTCCAAGTCAAGATGGTGAGTGACTTGGAGGGGAATTTCCAGATGGCGGTATTCCAATGGGCACGATTCATCCACCGAGTTGCGTCTGTTGGATCTGTTCATATGTCTGATGAAATTGAAAAAATGTATTTGAGTAATATTCATTCAATATGAGAAATTGCCATTTCCATGTATTTGTTGAGTTTGCAAGTGATGCTGTGAAATATAGCTCTTAAAATAATGGGCTAGTTTATTTGTCTATAGGGTATAATATTGTAATGATTTATTCCTGAGGAGAAAGGTGCTATGGAATCTAACTACAACTTTTACGTTGTTAGGGGGAAAGTCTGATTTGTTTTAATATTGTTTCATTTAAAGTTGCATTTTTCTGGAACGCAACTACAACATTGAGTGAAGAATTACTGTAATTCTAGATTGCTGTCAATTCATTTCCTTCAGGAAGGGGAGCTTGCCATCCCTACGCAACTTGACCTAAATGTGACATCCATCACAAACTATGCGGATAATCCTTATTGCCCTTCGGAGTGGTCTAGCAAACATCTAAATTCTAAACAATTATAACAGCCTGAGATGGGATCATGGTGGTATATAGTCAGGTGGGAGTAGCCCTGGGAGTTTTCAGCATTGGCTTCCAACTCTATAATGTCTCAAAGTCAAGAAAACCTACTGATACCTTACCTTGACACCCAGCACATCCCTCACTCCTTGATCATCATCAAGTCAAAAAAACATACTTTTGTTCTTGAAACACCAGCGGATAACCATGAGGAACCCTTAACCATATGTGGCAGTCAGCATGTGAGTACAAGAACCATAAGACCATAAAATACAGGAGCAAAATTAGGCCATTTGGCCCATCGAGTCTGCTCCGCCATTCGATCATGGCTGATATGTTTCAATCAAGGTTGAAGTGTTTACAAGCATTGGAAGCCAAAGGTAACAAATGAATGATTCTAGAAACTCACAAGGGCTGCAGTTCACAAGCTAGATAATCCTCCAAGACACTACCAGAGCCGTAACCAAGGTAATATTCAGAGCAGTACGGTATCACTGTACTGCCAATTGATTATTCACATTCTCTAACAAATTGCTGCAAAGTTCAACCATGTATTGGTTTTCAAAATCTCAGGCGCAAAGAACTCAATCTTTTTTCTTTCCTCAAGTCTAAACTTTATTTTTTTTCAGGGTTATGATAATAGTGTTAGGAAAAATCAGGGATGCTTTAAGAAAAATAAACATTAACACGATTGCAGCAAAGCCGAAAGCTCACCTGCAGCAAACTATCTCATACATAAATATCAACAGATTGCACCGTCCATGCTCCGGTGACCCTATTTCTCTTTACAAGCAAGACGTAAGCCAGAAGCAGATGTAACACAGTGGGTAGCGTTTTTTTGTAGACACAGATACATTTCCCTTTGGCTGGCATAGCTGAATCTCCAGTCCCTTTGCCCTCCATTAGCATTCTTTATTTACTGTAATGGTGCACTTTCACAGACTTTATTAGACACACAAAAGGATTTATTAATAGGGAGAACTGTACAGTACAGCAGCCACGCATGTCCCCTGCATGTCTACCCCCTGGGGTGATCACCCACTCTGCATCCCAATTGGTCCCCCAAGCCAGGCGACCCTTGCTCTGCTGTATTGTCTTTAAAGGAACAATCACCATAAATCACCACATCCCTCCCCCTTTAACTCCTTTATACAACCTTCAATAACTAAGTTACTCTGCATTAAATTCTAACTGAACATTATATACATGAGTTGAACAATTATAAATGGAATCTTGGAGGGGTTCTTCAGTTTCTTGTAGAGCGATGTAATTCTGTTGTCTGAGATTCCTCAGGATTGACGTTAACAGGAATTGCAATAACAGGTACATCTTCTGGCACAGGCGTTTCATTCCTACTTACTTCCATGGACACATCAGTTATGTCTATAACAGATTGATCAGGAACTTCGGTGCTTCCAAGTTTGAAAACATTTTGTGATGGCAACACTGAATGCTGGAGCATCTCTACTCCTCAAATAGCCCACTTGTTTATGAATAATCCATCCCTCCATATCTACTGGGTATGACAGGGGTCCAGTCTCCGATACAGTAATTCCAGGGATCCAACTTGATCCATTATCGAAGATTCACCTTGTGACAACATGTCATATTATGTACTTAATATGTTTTTTTTTGTTGCTGGGCTGATGAGTCATTGATAAGATCTTGAGGCTTGTGTGTTTAAACATAAACACTTTTATCGATAGGCTGTAACTATGCACAGTTCCAAATATGTTCTTGCTTGGAGCTGTTCCATGCAGGCTTGCTGCTCACCAAATTCTGTCCTAGACTGTTCTCTGACCATGACTGTACCCACTCTGCATCCCAATTGGTCCCCCAAGCCAGGAGACCCTTACTCTGCTGTGTTTCCCTTAAAGGGACAATCACCACATATACCTCTCTTGGATTCCTTTAAATCTCACTGCCAAAGAGATGTAAGTATTTTAAATTACGGAAGGAATAAATGTGATCAAAAATACACCATAGGCTACAACAGTTATTATCTATACAACCATGCTAGAACACCTCGCGTGATTATTTCCATTTCTAATAAAACAGATACTGTAACTATCCAGCATGGTTCTTGTGTAGCCAGGACTGCAACTGATGCATCGTTGATCAGTAGACTTAAACAGAAGAATTTCCAGTATATTGAGCCAGTCAAGTGTGATAAACCACAACTGGCATGAATTACAACTCCATTCCCCAGCCACCAACTCTATCCCTTTCCATGGCAACTATTTGAGGCTTAACCAAACTGTTTGCAACCTCGGTGCTGTACTTGACCCTGAGATAAGTTTCAAACCATATATCTGGACCATCACTAAAACCACCTATTTCTACCTCCATAACATTGCTCGACTTTATATAGATTCACCATTACATTGACTTTCATCGTCTATGTTCTTGCCATAAAATGTAGAGTTCCATTACTTTCTTTTTATGGCCTGTAATACTTCAGGTACTGTTTTTACTGTCTTGTAGCCATGTGGGTTTATGTACTGTGAACTGCTTTGAAAACAAACAGTAGAATTATTTTGTAGTGATATTGGAAAGGAAGTAAACTTTGGGCTCCAAAAGAATTTCCTTGTTTGACATGAAATACTTCATGTAACATAGTGTTTTGATTCAGCTTTTTGATTTTCTTCCCTTTCACTTCCACTGAATTCCAGGTCTCAGCTACACTTTCAAACAGTGTCTACTGAAACAACTGTCTCACCTAATGAGTAACACTGTGTCCTTGTAATGAGTTGGAGGCATGGCAGAGTCTAATTACAATATACTACAGGCACGATCCAATGGCCACGCTGTGCCCCAAAAGCAGCTTGCCGCCATGCAGCGTGGCCGATAAAAGCCGGCAGACCCGGCTCACAACATCTCGCAAGATCACATTGGATCCCATTGTGGGCAGGATCTCTTTTTGGCATATCTGCAGATTGAAGCGAGACAGCTAGTCTCACTTCAATGTGCAGATTCTCGAGATACCTGAGGCTTTGCGATTCATCCCCTTCACCTTGGAGACCATTTGGTACTTGCCTCCACAAACAGGGACCAGATGGAACGGCACTTGTGGGGATCTCCCAGGGGATCGGAGGCCCTCAGCTACATGCCCTTTGGGCAGGGTGGTGCCTGGCACTGCTGGTGCCATGAACCTGGGAGTAGAACCTGGTGCCAACCTGGCACTGCCCAGGTGCCACTGCCAGTTGGCAGAGGTACTGCCAGGTTGATACTGCCAAGATTCCAAGCTGGCATTTATTTGCACGTGATCAGTCAGGGAGGAGCCCTGTGTGGGTGTTGGGGGGTATGTGGGGACAAGGAGGCATAGTGCATTCGAGCTGGGAGAGCTCCCCAGTGTACAAAACGGGGCTCGGTGCGGAGCCGTGCGTTTCCTGCTGAAACTCATTATACATTGTGTATCACATTGGCCATGTGTTCTCAGTGCTGCCAAGATTCCAGGCTAGCACTTCAGGATGCTCAGGTGGCACTGCCAGGGTGCCCAGGTGGCACTAGCAGTACTAGGGCACCACCCTACCCAAAGGGCATGCAGCTTGGGACATCCTCGAGTGCCATTCCATCTGGTCCCTGTTTGTGGGGATTAGTGCTGAACGGTGCATGCCCAAACACTCCGAGGTGAATGAATCCCTCGGTAATCTGCACATTAGAGTGAGGCTAGCCACCTTTGCCAAAAGGTGATCCCGACGACAATGGGCGGGATTTACATCTCAACGAGATCTCGCGAGGGGTGGCGAGCCGTGTAGATTCTGGGTGCGGAGTATTCCAGCTTTCAGTGGCCACATTGTGACACGGCGAGCTGCTTTTCTGATGCAGCATGGCCATTGGATCATGCCCATTGTGTCCAGTTTTGGTCTCCTTATCTAATGAGGAATGTAAGTGCATTGGAGACTGTTAAGAGAAGGCTTACAGGTTGATACCTGGAGTGAACAGGTTGCCTTATAAGGAAGGGTTGCTTCCACTGGAGTTTAGAAGAGTGAGGGGTGACTTGATTGGAGAACAGTATCTGAAGAGTATTGACAAGGTGGATGTGGAACGGTTGTTCCCTCTTGTGAATGAGTCCAGAACTAAGGGGCACTGTTTTAACATTCATAGAACATAGAACATACAGTGCAGAAGGAGGCCAAAGCCAACATTTTAGGACAAAGATTAGGGGAATTCTTTTCTCTCAGGGGGTTCTGTGACTTTGGAACTCTCTGCCTCAGAAGCAGAGTCATTGAATATTTTTAAGGCAGAGGTAAATAGTTTTTGTTAGTCACGGGAATCAAAGGTTATGGGGGTGGAATTCGAAACACAAACCGATAAGCCATGATCTTATTGAATGGTAGAACTGTCTCGAGGGGCCAAATGGCCAACTTCTGCTCAATAGAAATAGAAACAATAGAAATACATATCTCCAACTGAGGAAAAATCATAACTCCAGAGTTGCTTTGACAATGTAACATACAGAGTTTGGGTTGGTAACTGGTTATGGCACTCAATATTAATCAACATATTCTGTCAGGAGTGACAGCATTGCTGAAATAAATATGTAATTTGTTGTATCTATATTGTGAACTATTGCATTCTAAATAATGAATAAAGAGACTTCACAAAACCGATCTTGTGGTACACGTAATGGTGCAGTGGTTAATTATAGTAAACAGACAATCCATGCACTTTGCATCCAATTTTCTAAAGTATTCATTGTTCTTATGTAGATGGATCAGGCAAAGCGTTTGCATGCAGAAGTCGAGGAAGAATGCCGGGCCAAGTTCCCTGATCCTGGCCCTTGTGAAACACTCAATTCTCAAGCACATAGGTAAGGAAAGGAGGCTGAGATCTGCCAATTCAGGTCTCCTCTTCTCCATACACCCTCAACTCCAACCCTCTTACAATTTTCTTTATGCTGGAATATCCATGCCATTGTTGGGTCTACAGCGCATTAGGTGATAGCTAGACAATCCAATTCAAATTAAATGGGGAGATTTTCCCAAATTCCTGCCTGCCCCAACATGGGCTGGTAGCTGAGGGATAGGGTTGCATAAAAAATTAATAGCTTGCCCTCAGACCTCTACTGAAAAGAGAGTTGAAGGGGATCCCGGAGAAGATTTGCAGATAAGGACTGATTTCAACATGAAGCATTCCCCACACCCAGTCCCACCAAAAAACTTTAGATTTCAATTAGAATCTTCTGGCTGTCAAAACCAACAGCAGTCAGAAAGTCCAAATCACTAAGACCTAACTTTAACATGTAGCCTAACAGGCCGCCAGATACCGACGACAATCCCCAAGAAAAATGTGGCTTGATTGACAGGTCAGGTTCTCTGATCTCTGCTGTCAATTTCACATTGTTTGTTTATGCAATGGTAAATGGTTTCAAGGGTTTGTGATTTTTGTTATTGACACCTTAAGGGGTCTGGATGATTGACACTTCTATTAGCTTGTAAGTAAATTACTTTTTTTTCAACATAGGAGACAATAATGACTGAATCACTTTTTTAAAAAAGCTTTTTAAATATATCCTACTATCTCTAGGATTCACTGTCTAGAACCAGTGGGCATGGAAGTGCCATAGCTTGGCATGGGAGGGGGTATGAGGGGACATGGAGGGATTGGTGGAAGAGCAGAACTTGGCATCGGGGACATGGGGTGATAGGGAGTGGATGGGTACATGAGATGTCATGCATGGGCATGAGGAGTGATTGGAGGGTGAGGGGAGTGATTGGAGGGTGAGGGGGTGTGAGGGGTGAGGGCATGAGGAATGATTGGAGGGTGAGAGATTGTGAGGGGTGAGGGCTGTAGGGCCATTGTGTTTTTAACTGGGACAAAGACCCAGAATTGAGGCGAGCCTTTTAAACAGCCCACCACAACTGGCACCCCCTGTGGCTGCCTCCAAACCTTTTGCCAGGTTGGCTGGTCTGACCCCAGACCACACCTGCCTCCTGGCAATAAAGGACACTTTCTCCTGAGGTTGGCATCCCGCTCCTATACTGTCAATCTGAAGGATTCTTGACCCTTCCTACACTATTCCACTATTTATAAAACCAAGATTCATGGACAGTTTAGCAGTCTTCTAAACTTGTGCTGCTAACACTAAAGACTAGTATACATACACCCATCAGTTCCTCTCTTCCTGTTTCCCTCCTTTACAATGGTATAATTTAGCTTATGTTGCCTCTCCTCATTCTTCCAGCAATGACAACTAACATTTATATAGCACTAGCACCTTTAAAGTAATACAATGTTCCAAAGCATGTTGTAGACACATAACCTGTTGCCAAATCACATAAGGTGATACTGAGGACAATTTTGAGGCTGCGCTCGCCGTCAGCATGGACAATGGCACGGGCCCAATATCCCACGAAAGTCAAGAAACGGTATTCTCATCAGCAAGATCTCGTTTCCCGATTTTCCATGTTCCTTGCCAGTGATGTAACAAGGTACCACCCTTTCATTTCAATATTTTTATTACATTTAAATATAATTTAAAAAGCTTCCCAGCTACATAATTCCTCCCTCACAGAATATTCATTCCTCGCTGACACCATGTGACGTCGGCTGGGTTTACAACAGCTATATAAAAACGGGAATCAGTTGAGGGGAACCCGCTGAGGGCACCAAGGTTAGTTAGAGGATAGGCACTGCCCCCTGGCACAGGCTGGCACTGCGTTTTGGCTGGGTGGTCGGTTTCCCTTATGCAAGTTTGGGGGAGGGCTAATGCCTGAGAAGTGGGGGGGGGGGGGAGTACCCAATACTTGTGTGGTGGTGGTGATGGGGGTGTGGGGGGGGGATGGGTGATGAGTGCCCCGGCACCGCCATGGTGGTGGTGCTAGTGAGTGGGTGGGGATGCGGGGGGATGAGCACCCCGAAACGTCCATGGTGAGGGCGGAGGGGGGGGGGGGGTTGATTTGGAGAGGGGGAAGTGCCCCCGATATTAATGTGGTGGGGAGAATTGCTCAATGCCTGGAGGGGGAGGGTGTGGGGGATTCGCCTGTGTCTGTGGGATGGGACGCGGGGGGCGAAGAAGCTTATTTTCAGCGTAGATCATGGCGTCCTTTAAAGATGGCTCCCTCATCTCTGTGGAGCCAGTTTTGCTGGCTCTATCAGGCCCTGCCCTGCCAGAGTGATGGTTCAAACCACAACCCCAGATTTTCTGTTCATTTGGGTGCCATTAAATCTGGTCTGAAAACTTGGCTACGCATCTGGAGAGATACATGACAGTTTTCAGCCAGAACCTGACAGATTTTGATAAAATTGCACCAATTTGGTCAAATTATCAAAAGCTTGGTCAAAGAGGTAGGTGTTGAGGAAGAAGATGAGGTGGAGAGGGAGCGAGGTGCAGGGAGGGTAAATCCAGAATTTGTTTTCCAGGCAACTGAAGTTGCAGCCACCAACAGTGGAGCAATCAAAATCTGGGGTTCTCAAAGTCAACAACTAGAATGAGGTTGGAGGAAATTTCCGAGGGAGGGAGGAGTGGGGCCACAGAGGGATATGAAATTAAGGGTGAGGATTTTCTGATGAGGTCACTGCTTGACTGGGAGCCAATGTAAGTGAGTGAGCATAGGGGTGATAGGAGAAGGGGCTTGCTCTGAGTTAAGACGTAGGCAGTTTTGGATAACCTCACATTTACAGAAAGTAGAATGCGGGAAAACAGCTAGGCGTGGGTTGGATTAGTTGAACCGAAGGGAACAAAGACATGAATGAGAGTTTGAGCAGCAGGTGAGCTGACATAAGGCAAAATTATGGAGGTGGAATCAGATGGTCTTAGTGATGGCATGAATATGAGATCGGAAGCTCATTTCGGACTCAATTGTGACACCAAGTTTGGCTTAATCCCCAACTGTTATCAGGGGCTGGTTTCGCTCAGTTGGCTGGACAGCTAGTTTGCGATGCAGAGCAAGGCCAACAGCATGAGTTCAATTCCTGTACCAGTTGAGGTTATTGATGAAGGTCCTGCCTGCTCAACCTTGACCCTCGCCTGAGGTTAAATCACCACCAATCAGCTCTCCCCATGAAAGGGGAAAGCAGCCTATGGTCATCTGGGACTATGGTGACTTTACTTTGGTGGCACAGTGGTTAGCACTGCTGCCTCACAGCACCAGGGATCTGGGTTCAATTCTGGCCTTGGTTCATTGTCTGTGTGGAGTTTGTACGTTCTCCCTGTGTCTGCATGGGCTTCCTTCGGATGCTCCGGTTTTCTCCCACAGTCCAAAGATGTGTGGGTTAGGTGGATTGGTCATGCTAAATTGTCCCTTGGTGTCCAGGGATGTGCAGGTTAGACTACATGGTTATGGAGATACGGCAGGGCAGACATGCTCATTCAGAGGGTTGGTGCAGACTCGATGGGCCGAAAGGCCTCCTTCTGCATTGCAGGGATTCTATAATTCTATAATTCAGGAAGAAGGATTGGGTCAGTAGCTAGGGAACAGAGTTTGGAGCGGGGACCAAAAACAATTGCTTCACTCTTCCCGATATTTAATTGGAGGAATGTTCTGCTCATCCGGCATTGGATGCCAATTAAGCAGTCTGATAGTTTAGCAAGAATGGAGGATGGAGGGATGGTGGTGACGTAGAGCTTGACGTCATCACTGTACATGTGAAAACTAGCACAATGCTTTTGTGTGATGTTGCTGGGGGGAAGCAAGTAGATGAGAAATAAGAAAAGCCAAATGCAAACCCAAAATTAATTACTTCAGAATTCCCTGTGTTAAATTTCATTTGTCATGTGTCATGGCGATATAGCAAAGCCCCAAATTAGGTATGAATATATTGGACTTTTAAATAAGACAGGTGTTTTTAAAAATAGACATACAAGCTAAAGATGAAAGTAAGTTCTGAAAATGTAAAATTCATTGACTGTCTGTGATGTTCCTGCGTGGGTGATACGAAGCAAGAAACAATGGAATGTCACACCCTTTCTCAGACAGAAATTTCAAAGGGAAAAGCAACGTACAAACAAACTGTCATCTCCTGTGGAGATAATGAAAGCTGATTATCATCTCAGCAGGAATTATATCCTGTAAATTATGCCCCACACCTGTGTTGTGGTTTTGTCCTCTCCCAGGAATACTCAAGGATCTGGGATAAAAAGCCAGCTGTGGGACTTGGCACGTGGACTAGTGCTGGGTGTGTCAGAGTGTGTGACACAGAAGCAGGAAAAGACAGCAGCAATTATTTTGGCAAGTAAAATAAAAGTCTTGCTCCCTCTCTGATTTTTGAAAGCAAGCCAAACCCACAGCTGAAAAGGAAACAGGCCAAGTACTCACAGCTGAACTGCAGAAAACTGGAATCATGACTATTCAACTGCTGAAGCCAGTATTACGGGAATCACGAATCTCAAATGGCTGCCACCTTTCATCATCTACGCCTCACAGAAAAATAAATGGGCACAGTTTAACCAAAAAATAGAGTCTGTTCTGGGCGGGATTAGCTATCGAATGACACTCTGTTGGTTTTTCAGTCCCGGTGGGAACACCCCAGAGGCTGATCTTAGGTTCATTTCTTGCACTGAGGAGCTCCGATGAGTGGAGTTCGTCAGTGCAGGAAGAGATCGGCCCGATCTCTCGAACCCCGGGCCTGACCACCGGACCCCCCCCCCCCCCCCCCCCCCCCAATGCCCAACTCACATGTTGTGGGTTCCTGAGCCATCCCCCATCCCCACCCCCGCACCCCACTACATATTGGCAGGGCACTCCCGGACCCGATCCCCGGCACGGGGAATATGCCAGTATTTCACCTTGGCACTATCAGCCTGGCACCCTGTCAGTGCCCCTGTCAGACTTGCTGGGCACCCTGTCAGTATCAGGGTGGTACATGGGTGGCATAGCAGGGTGTGCAGGTGGCACTGCCAGGTTGGCAGTGCCAAGGTGCTCAGATGGCACTCGCAGTGCCAGGGTGCCAGCCTAGCCAGAAGCTTGAAACGGCACCTGAATTGGTTCCATATCCTTAGTGTAGCCATTACCACCGGGCTCCCAGAGTGTTTATGTGGGGGGCCCGGGAGTGGTGTGCTGGTCGTTGCTCGGAGAGGTGCCATGGGCAGGAGGCCTCCCTCATTCGGACCTAGTCCACCGTTGGTTCCCTTAGCCACCCCCTCGCCTTCTCTGCATTTGCTGCCCAGTGGTAGAATAGGAGTCTCCCCACCCCCACCCCCACCCCCACCCCCCACCCCCACCCTCCCCACTCCAGCCAGACGAAGGCCATGATTACCTTGTCGACCCTGGTGAAGAAGAATTTGGGGATGTCGACCGGGAGTGATCGGAAAACGAAGGGGAACCTAGGCAGCACGGTCATTTTGACCATCTGTACCATTCCCGCTAATGAGAGAGGGAGTGAGTCCCCTCTTTGCAGGTCCCTCTTCACCTCCACCTAGCTGGAGAGGTTCCATTTGTGGAGCCTCATCCAGGTGTGGGCCACTTGGATCCCCAGATATCTGAACTTGTGTTTGGTCACTTTAAACAGTAATTCTTCCAGCTCTGCTCCTCCCTCTTGGGGGTTCACCGGGGAGATTTCACTCTTTCTTAGGGTGAGTTTGTAACCTGAGGAGGCACCAAACTCCCTCAGGAATCCTGTTATCTTTCTCATGTTGGCCCGGGGATTTAACACATAAAAGAGCAGGTCATCTGCTCCCCTCTCTGAATGGCCGTCCACCACTCAGCCAATCTGAGAATGATGGCCAGCTGTTCGAATGCCAGTGCGAGCAGGGATAATGGGCACCCCGCCTCGTTCCCCTGTGTAGCCGAAGGGTTTCAGAGATGATGGCGTTCGTCCGGACACTTTCCGTAGGAGCGCTGTACAGGGACCACCCACACGGTGAATTCTGCTCCTCAGAATTTGTCCTGGCCCCTGTGCAGCCTCACGATTATCGTCCGCGGTGGTTTCCCAGCGCTTGGCTGCAGCAAGAGTGACCTGTGGGCGCGGTTTACCTCCGGGGGCTGGGCGAAGCCCTCCTCGCTGACCAGTGTCCTATGCATTGCTGTTACGTAGTCTATGGGGTCTCTCTCCCCTTCGTTTCCTCTGGCAGCCCCACGGTGCTCAGGTTTTGACAACGCGATCAGTTCTCCTGGTCATTGACTTTATCCTTCAACCCCTTATGGGTCTTGACCAAGCTCGCTGTGTCGGTCTCGAGTGCCGCGATATTGTCCCCTTGGTCCACGGCGGCGTTTTTGAGGTCACTTGTCATCATCTCCTGGGTTTCTAGCCTCCCCGCCATATTGTCCATTGCCTCCCTCATGGGAGGCATCCACTGCCGCTTTGACAGATGCTAAGAGGTCTTTTCTCATCTCCTCCCTATTTCTCTGGAGCTCAGAGGTGATGAAACTTGTCATTTTGTCCAGCAGTGCTTGAGTCTGTGCTGGGAGCTCTGCGGGTCGACCCTCGCCAGCTCTGTGCCTCCTGCGGTTCCCTGCTTCGAGGCTGAGGTTTCCCTCTCCTCGTCTCTACTGGCCTTTCGGCTGGGCGGTTAATTCTTTCCCATCATGCTTGGCAGTGCAGTCGATGGGGTGTTAGTCTGAGAGATTATGGGTACTTATGGTCATTCATACAGCATTTGTTTTTGAAAATATTTTTATGACTTTGAACAATTTATACATGAACAACAATAAAACATGTATCAATAACCACAGCAATCAAATATGCAAAAAAAAACACCAACAATTATAACCACCCCCTTCCCAATAGAACCCCCACCCCCTAACAGCTAACAGTGACCAGATCCTTGAAATTTAACATAAACAGATGCCATCTACAGTAGAACCAGTCAACCGCTTCCCTCAGCATGAGCTTAACTTTCTCAAGGTACAAAAACTCCTTCAAGTCACCCAGCCATGCTGAGGCACTGGGTGGTGTCGTCTGCCTCCAACTCAGCAGAATCCGCTGCCAGGCCAACAACGAGGCAAAAGTCAGAGCATTCTCTCCACACCACCTCCTCCAAAATGGGACCCGGCTCCTTCTCCTACCTAGCCTTCACCTCCTCCACCGAAACCTGCTCTTCCCCCATAATCCGACCACATAACCCGGACATACTGCCCTCCTCTAATCCTGGACAGGGGAGAATCCTCCCCCCCACCAATTTGAAATGCTGGCAGAGATGCCACCTTATCTTTAATGTGGAAATGACCATCGCATTCGCTGAATGCTTCACTGGAGCAAAACGACAGAGAAGCCATCGCCAACACGCCAGCCTCGACCCCTTACTTGACCCCAACTCATTCCGTATCCAGGCAGCCGCCCTGTCCCCGAACCAAACAAACCCAACACCTTCCCCGCATTGGCCGGCAAGTAGTAATTGTTTGGCGCCCCCCCCCCCCACAAAACCTGGCTCTCCCTCTGCAAGATGCCCCTCCCAATCCAAGGAGGTCATTCATACATTTTAATTGCACGAAAGCAGAGTGTTCCAATTGGTGTGTATTTGTCTTTTCTTTACTTCAGTAAATAGTCTGTAATAACTGTTACATGATGACTGGGCTGTTTAATCTCACTGGGGGTCTACTTGTCCCCTTACACCAAAACAATACAAAACTATACACCCCCACAAACCTGTGTTCCAAGTTGAGATACCCTCGCAGATCACATCAGCCTGCTTCGTGACCATCACCTTACTAATGCAATTTCATTATTGTCTTAGGGTCACAGTAACTAAGCTGAAAGCTTACAAAACTGACCTGCCCATGGAGATTAGTGTTTCTATGCCCAGGTCAAAGATTAATTATTGTTTACATCTCTTCAGATAAGCCCATTACTATGGAGTTGGTTAAAGGGTCCATCAAGCAGAGGGAGTGTTGGATAAGAATCAAGTGCGATTGTGGAACACAATGCAGCTTCACGAGACATCCTTCTCCCAAAGTTCAGAACCTAGTCTCTCATGACACATAATGCATAGCCATGTTTTTTTGCGTGAAATCTTGCAGATATGTTCAATGGCCTCAGAGCAGAATTTTATTTCATTAAATTAGCATATTTTTATTCTGACTTTTGGGAGCAGGAGATTTATGGAAGAGCTTGGAAGAAATTGCTGTGAACAAATTGTGAGGTATATTTTACTTAGTGCTCTCAATAAATAAACCATGAAAAGCAAATTTGTTCTTTTTTGACCCACAAGATACCTTTTGTGTTACCAAGAGTGCATCTCATTTATTTAATTATCATATCTTACCTTTCTGTCTCTATCAGCTGCATTAAAAATCATACATTTGGTTTCTTAAACAAAAAGGAGCAAAGATGATCAATTTTCCACTGATTAAATACATAAAGCTTCAAAGAACATATTCAAATACGAATAGATTAAATTAGTTTGTCTTAACATTCAATGATACTAATCAGTGTCCTTTAAAAGGTAGTACTATTATCTATGTTCATGATGAGACAGAATGGTATTTTAAACACAAGTACTGATTTTCAAAGATTCAAATATGCAATCCAACAATTCAATTATCTACAAATGTAGGTTTGTGAGAAATATATATAACCACTAAGTTTGAGGAAAAAGATTAGTATTTTAGCATTGGAGCATACTACACATACATATTTTGAACAATTTGGAATGGGAAAATATCCACCCAAAAGTCAGTTCAGTTGCTTCACTGCCATTGCTAATTGGGCCAATCAAATGGTCAACATTTGCTGAATAACTGAAACATGTCTTTTCATTTTCCAATAAACAGAATTGCTTAAAATACTTGTCTAAAATTCTGAAATCAAGCGTGATAATACTATGTACCATTCCAGTTTAAGTCATCAGCGAGCAGCTTGAGTTCAGTTTGAGGAAAATGTATTTTCAATCATTTTCCTATTCTCAGAATTACTATATTACTATCATGGACAGCATTAGCTCCATGCAGACGGGGAAAGCGCCGGGACCGGACGGATTCCCGGCGGACTTCTACAAAAAATTCACGTCAGCGCTGGCCCCGCACCTGCGGGAGATGTTCACAGACTCGCTAGCTAGGGGCACACTGCCACCCACGTTAGCACAGGCCTCAATCTCGCTGATACCTAAGAAAGACAAAGACCCAACGGAATGTGGGTCATACAGACCCATCTCACTCCTGAACGCAGATGCCAAAATACTGGCCAAAATCCTAGCCAAAAGGCTAGGAGACTGTACCTGAGGTGGTCACAGAGGACCAGACGGGCTTCATCAAAGGAAGACAGCTTACCTCGAACATCAGGCGCCTGCTGAACGTGATAATGACCCCCTCCGGGGAAAGAACACAAGAGGTGATCGTCTCCCTGGACGCAGAAAAGGCCTTCTACAGAGTCGAACGGAAATACCTCATAGAGGTACTGGAGCGGGGTTCGGGCTTGGAACAGGGTTCACCTCTTGGGTAAAGCTCCTATACAACGCTCCCATGGCGAGCGTACGGACCAACAACACCAACTCCCAATACTTTCAACTGCACAGGGGCACCAGACAAGGATGCCCACTGTCCCCGCTGCTGTTCGCCCTAGCGATCGAATCGCTAGCAATCGCGCTCAGGGCAGCAAAAACTTGGAGAGGGATCCGAAGGGGAGGCAGAGAGCACAGGGTCTCACTCTATGCAGATGACCTGCTCCTCTACATTTCGGACCCACAGAGCAGCCTGGACGGGATCATTGCGCTCCTGAAAGAGTTTGGAGCCTTCTCGGGCTACAAACTCAACATGACTGGAAAGGGATCCACAAATGAAACCTCACCAGTCTGACGGAGGAAGTAAAAAAGGACCTGCAAAGGTGGAACACACTCCCACTCTCCCTCGCGGGGAGAGTCCAGACGATCAAAATGAACGTACTGCCCAGGTTCCTCTTCCTGTTTAGATCCATCCCGATCTACATCCCCAAGGCCTTTTTCAAAGCGCTGGACAAACTAATCATGGCGTTCATATGGGGGGCTAAAAATGCTAGGATCCCAAAGACGGTCCTACAAAAAACAAAATCCAGGGGGGGGCTAGCCCTCCCAAACCTACAATTCTACCACTGGGCGGCAACAGCTGAGTGAGTAAGGGGATGGATCCAGGAGCCAGAGGCCGAGTGGGTGCGCGCGGAGGAGGCCCCCTGCGTGGGGTCCTCCCTCCAGGCCCTCACCACGGCAGCACTCCCATCCCCACCCAAAAAACACTCCAGCAGCCCGGTGGTGATAGCCACCCTCCAATCCTGGAACCAACTGCGGCAGCAATTTGGCCTGACCAAAATGTCTGGCAAAGCTCCCAGCTGCAACAACCATAGGTTCACACCAGCACTGACTGACGCCACCTTCAAAAGGTGGAGGCAGGATGGAGGGACACTGACAGTCAGGGACCTATACACGGACGGCAGGATCACAACACTGGACGAATTGACAGAGAAATTTCGGCTAGCCAGGGGGAACGAGCTACGGTATCTGCAGCTCAAACACTTCTTACAAAAGGAGACAAGGACGTACCCACAATCGCCACGACAGACACTACTGGAAGACCTACTGGACGCAAGTATCCTAGATAAAGGGAACTGTAGTGACATGTACGACTGACTGACAGAAAGGGCCGACACCGTACTGGACGCAACAAGAAAGAAATGGGAGGACCTGGGGGTTCAGATAGGATGGGGACTCTGGAGCGAAGCACTGCATAGGGTCAACTCCACCTCCACGTGCGCAAGGCTCAGCCTGACGCAGCTAAAACTGGTACATAGAGCCCACCTAACAAGAATCCGTATGAGTAGGTTCTTCCCGGAGGTGGAGGTTAAATGTGAACGGTGCCAAGTAGGCCCGGCCAACCACGCCCACATGTTCTGGTCTTGCCCCAGACTTGTGGAGTACTGGACAGCCTTCTTTGAGGCAATGTCCAAAGTGGTGGGGGTGAGGGTGGAGCCATGCCCGAAAGTGGCGGTCTTCGGGGTCTCGGACCAGCCAGATCTATTCCTGGGGAGGAGGGCGAACGCCCTTGCCTTTGCCTCCCTGATCGCCCGCCGTAGAATACTGTTTGGCTGGCGGTCAGCAGCACCACCCAGAGCTGCAGACTGAAAATCAAATTCTCCATCCGAGGGTCGGACGACGGCTTCCACAGATCATGGGAGCCATTCACGCGAATGTTCTGGGACCTGTTTGTGGCCAACGAACAAAAGGAAGAATAGCCAGGTAGCCAAGAATCAGGAGAACTTAGTCAAGAATCAGGGGAGGGTAGCCAAGGCATGAAAGGGAGAGAGGGACTGGGAGGGAGGGAGGGAGGGAGGGGGTGTGGCTAAACCTGAAGAAAGAAAGGCGAACCACAGGGGGGGCGGGGGGAGACAGCTGAACTTGAGGAGGGAGGGGCGAACAGTGGAGGGAGGGGGGACAGGAGAGGAGAACCAGCGGGGGCAGGGAAACGGGAGCTGGAAGGAAGGCACGGGGTGCCAAAACGTGCATGACATCTCCAGGAGCGGGGAACGAGGGGGTTGGGGATGGAGGACGGGAGGAGCAGCGGAGGCGAGCGGGGGACGGCGGCGAGAGCCGTCCGGGAGAGGCGGGCGACAGCGGCACGCGACCCGGCCAGGTATCGCACGCTGTGGTTATCTCCCCGGCACCCAAATGTATATTTGCCCCCCCCCCCCCAGTCCCCGCCACACCTGCCCCCCCTTCCCCCACCCCACCCCCCGCAAACAGTCGCGTACTTACGTGGTGTAAATAATTCGGCCAGATGCACAGAGCTGCCGCTGTCGAGCTGGTGCACAGTACCCCACCAGTTAGTCTATTTCATATTTTATTGTATTCTATGTTGGGGACGCCCTTCTCTTCTAAATATGTGCATATATATAGATATATGTTTCTTATTCTGTTTACATAACGGTAATGATACCTTGTTCAAAAACCCAATAAAAACATTTATTAAAAAAAAGAAGAGTGTAAGGGCGCGGGGGGGGGGGGGTGGGGGTGGGGGGGGTTGGTTTTGGGTTTATTTTGTTTTTTAATGTGAGTGTTAAATGTAAAAATGTAAAAATTTGAATAAAAATATTTTTTACAAAATAAAAAAAATTACTATATTACTCACTAATTGGCAATTTGTCAATTACATTTTCTCTTGTACTTTCAAGGCTTGGTAATAATTATACTTATATTATGCTCTTACGGTCATTGCTTCTGTTTCTCCTCAGATTAAAATTCAACACCTTTAACTGAAAAGCAGTAAAGGTCTTCAGTAATTCAGCAAATGTGTCAGTTCAATGGTTTATCAGAATCTGTTTATGTAAGCCAATTTCAGCTGGAAAATTTCAACTGTTCTTCACTGAGTGAAGAGTTATATTGCCAATTACTAAAGGGTACACTTTTTATTAGTACCGAGAAGCCCACAATTAAACTGTAGTCATTCTGTGTGGTCCCATTTCCTTTTTTCTTCCAAGTGTCAGAAATCGATGGAGGAGCACAGTGTTATGATGAGTTTTTAAAAAACAAATTCCAATTTAGGGGCAATTTAGCGTGACCAATCCACCTACCCTGCACATTTTTGGATTGTGGGGGTGAGACCCATGCAGACACGGAGAGAATGTGCAAACTCCACAGGGACAGTGTCCTAGGTCCGGGATCAAACCCGGGTCCTCGGCGCCGTGAGGCAGCAGTGCTGGCCACTGCGCCACAGTGCCACCGGCATTATGTTGAGTTAAAGCCAGATTAAATATGTCCACTATCCAAAACAAAAATGTCAGCCTAGATGTGTGACCATTGTCATTACTCCACTAAAACAAACACAGATGAGGCCACAGATGAGCAGAATAAAACGGAAATCCAGAAGTTAATGTCATTGATTCTATGCTTCTCCAGAGGTTGCGCTATTGAAATAAAAACAGGAAAAACTAAAAATACTCAGCAGGCCTGGCAGAATCTGTGGAGAGAGAAGCAGAGTTAACATTTCAAGTCCATATCACCCAACCCTGCTGAGTATTTCCAGCATTTACTGGTTCTAACTCAGATTTCCCGCATCCACAGTATTTTGCCTTTATGCTTTGCCATTGGTTTGGTTTGGTTTACTGTCAAGTGTACTGAGGTACAGTGAAAAGTAACGTCTGCGTGCAGCTCAAACAGATCATTCCCTACATGAAAAGAAAATACATAATAGAGCAACCATAAAATACACAATGTAAGTACATAGACGCAGGCATCGGCTGAAGCATACAGGAGTGTAGTTCTACTCAGTAGAGAAGATGTCTGAAGAGATCAGGTCAGTCCATTAGTCCATAAGAGAGTTGATTGGGAGGCTGGTAACAGCGGGGAAAAAGTTGTTTTCGAATCTGTTAGTGCGTGTTCTCAGACTTTTGTATCTCCTGCCTGATGGAAGAAGTTGGGAGAGTGAGTAAACCAGATGGGAGGAGTCTTTGATTATGCTGCCGGCTTTCCCAAGGCAGCGGGAGGTGTAGACAAAGTCAATGGATGGGAGGTGGGTTCGTGTGATGGACTGGACTGTGTTCACAATTCTCTGTAGCTTCTTCCGGTCTTGGGCCGAGCAGTTGCCATACCAGGCTGTGATGCTTTCTATGGTGCATCTGTAAAAGTTGGTAAGAGTCAATTTGGACATGCCGAATTTCCTTAGTTTCCTTAGGAAGTATAGATGCTGTTGTGCTTTCTTGGTTGTAGCGTCGATGTGGGTGGACCAAGACAGATTTTTAGTGACGTGCACACATTGAAGTTGCTCTGCAATGCAATTCCTAAGCAATCAGTAAAATGTTAAAAATTATCACTTTTACATTGTTAGCCTCATTTTAAAAATCCTTGAAAAGCTTACACCCTATTGAAGGAGATGTAACTGGTATTTTAACAGTGTACTAAATTCATAATTACTTGGGTCACAATCCCCTTAGAGACAGATAAAATTTAAAAATAAGTATGAAATTCCCAGTGGTCAATTCCAAGGATCACACAAGATTTCACATTTTAAGACTTTTACTGTAACAAACACAAAATTAACATTGATTAAACTTTACTCGGTAGGCAACTAATACACTAAACTAAGGAAAGGGTACCCCCTCTTACCTTTGTAACACTACCAAAAGTCCCATGCCATGTTTATACCGCATTCTCTGTAAACATGTATTCTTGAGTCCAACTCCTCCTGGCTCTAACTACTTCAACAAGGTGAATCTTTCAATGTCCTTTTAAACATAGCCAGTTCAATCAACTCATTGAGCTCAATCGAGTGGGCTTGCCATTGCAAGATACCTGCTGGTGATTCCATGGTCTTTCATTCTTAACAGTCCCTATTTCCTCGAACAGGGGTTCATCTTTACCGGTACTCCACTTGTGGTTAATCCAATTTCTTCTGCCAGGCATAGCATCATTTATTGTGGGTCTTCTTCTCCAAAAATCTGGGTCAGTTGGCCTCGGAGAATCTGTGGGCGGAATTTAATCTAGGCGACGTTGGTCTCTCCCGCGGCTGGAGAGCTGGTGAAAGTCTCACGTTGCCTGTTTATGGGAATCTGCCAGTCAGGCACTTGGGCCGTGGCTAACATTCTCCAGGATCAGGAATCTGGTGGGAGAAGTCGTCCTGCCCACTGACTGCTGCCTGCCAATTGGAAGCCCCTTGACTTGGCCTTTGATTTAAACTACCGTCAGTTAAAGGGGAAATTCATACTAGACAGATTGCTAGATCTTTGTGAAAGCTTTCTTCTAGGTCAGTGGTGGATATTGTCACGTCACCACTGACTACAAATCTAACCCCGAATGTTGTAGATTTTCTAATAATGGAGTTTTTAAACATAAGAACATAAGAACATAAGAACTAGGAGCAGGAGTAGGCCATCTGGCCCCTCGAGCCTGCTCCATCATTCAATGAGATCATGGCTGATCTTTTGTGGACTCAGCTCCACTTTCCGGCCCAAACACCATAACCCTTAATCCCTTTATTCTTCAAAAAACTATCTATCTTTATCTTAAAAACATTGAATTAAGGAGCCTCTACTGCTTCACTGGGCAAGGAATTCCATAGATTCACAACCCTTTGGGTGAAGAAGTTCCTTCTAAGCTCAGTCCTAAATCTACTTCCCCTTATTATGAGGCTATGCCCCCTAGTTCTGCTTTCACCCACCAGTGGAAACAACCTCCCCGCATCTATACTATCTATTCCCGTCATAATTTTATATATTTCTATAAGATCCCCCCCGCATCCTTCTAAATTCCAACGAGTACAGTCCCAGTCTACTCAACCTCTCCTCGTAATTCAACCCCTTCAGCTCTGGGATTAATCTAGTGAATCTCCTCTGCACACCATCCAGTTCCAATACATCCTTTCTCAGGTAAGGAGACCAAAACTGAACACAATACTCCAGGTGTGGCCTCACTAACAATTTATACAATTGCAGCACAATCTTCCTAGTCTTAAACTCCATCCCTCTAGCAATGAAGGACAAAGCTCCATTTGCCTTATTAATCACCTGTTGCACCTGTAAACCAATTTTGTGCGACTCATGCACGAGCACACCCAGGTCTCTCTGCACAGCAGTATGTTTTAATATTTTATCATTTAAATAAAAATCCCTTTTGCTGTTATTCCTACCAGAATGGATAACCTCACATTTGTCAACATTGTATTCCATCTGCCGGACCCTAGCCCATTCACCTAACCTATCCAAATCCCTGTGCAGACTTCCGGTATCCTCCGTGCTTTTTGCTTTACCACTCATCTTAGTGTCATCTGCAAACTTGGACACACTGCCCTTGGTCCCCAACTCCAAATCATCTATGTAAATTGTGAACAATTATGGACCCAACACGGATCCCTGAGGGACACCACTGGATACTGATTGCCAACCAGAGAAACACCCATTAATCCCCACTCTTTGCTTTTTATTAATTAACCAATCCTCTATCCATGCTACTACTTTACCCTTAATGCCATGCATCTTTATCTTATGCATCAACCTTTTGTGTGGCACCTTGTCAAAAGCTTTCTGGAAATCCAGATATACCACATCCATTGGCTCTCCGTTATCTACCGCACTGGTAATGTCCTAAAAAAATTCCACTAAATTAGTTAGGCACTACCTGCCCTTTATGAACCCATGCTGTATCTGCCCAATGGGACAGTTTCCATCCAGATACCTCGCTACTTCTTCCTTGATGATAGATTCCAGCATCTTCCCTGCTACCGAAGTTAAGTTAACTGGCCTATAATTACCTGCTTTCTGCCTACCTCCTTTTTTAAACAGTGGTGTCACGTTTGCTAATTTCCAATCTGCCTGGACCACCCCAGAGTTTAGCGATTTTTGATAAATTATCACTAGTAAATTATCATTTGTAATTTCCCTAGCCATCACTTTTAGCACTCTGGGATGCATTCCATCAGGGCCAGGAGACTTGTCTACCTTTAGCCCCATTAGCTTGCCCATCACTACCTCATTAGTGATAACAATCATCTCAAGGTCCTCACCTGTCATAGCCTCATTTCTATCAGTCGCTGGCATGTTATTTGTGTCTTCCACTGTGAAGACCGACCCAAAAAACCTGTTCAGTTCCTCAGCCATTTCCTCATCTCCCATTATTAAATCTCCCTTCTCATCCTCTAAAGGACCAATATTTACCTTAGCCACTCTTTTTTGTTTTATATGTTTGTAGAAACTTCTACTATCTGTTTTTGTATTCTGAGCAAGTTTACTCTCATAATCTATTTTACTCTTCTTTATAGCTTTTTTAGTAGCTTTCTGTTGCCCCCTAAAGATTTCCCAGTCCTCTAGGCTCCCACTGATCTTTGCCACTTTGTATGCTTTGTCCTTCAATTTGATACTCTCCCTTATTTCTTAGGTATCCACGGTCAATTTTCCCTCTTTCTACCATCCTTCCTTTTTGTTGGTATAAACCTTTGCTGAGCACTGTGAAAAATCGCTTGGAAGGTTCTCCACTGTTCCTCAACTGTTTCACCATAAAGTCTTTGCTCCCAGTCTACCTTAGCTAGCTCTTCTCTCATCCCACTGTAATCTCCTTTGTTTAAGCACAAAACACTAGTGTTTGATTTTACCTTCTCACCCTCCATCTGTATTTTAAATTCCACCATATTGTGATTGCTCCTCCCGAGAGGATCGCTAACTATGGGATCATTAATCAATCCTGTCTCATTACACAGGACCAGATCTAGGACCGCTTGTTCCCTCGTAGGTTCCATTGCATACTGTTCTAAAAACTAAGAAATCTGACTAAAATAAAGCCTTGTGTTTAGATACAAATTCCCTCAAAAGTCCAGGGGCGGAATTCTCCATCCAGTGATTTCAGAATTCCGAATCGCACGTCAGCCGAAAATGGATGTCAGTGCCAGTCGCCAAACAGAGCGCCATGCTCCGGTGCCTTGATAGCGCCGTGAATGCGTTACACGCCCTACGCCAGTGTTGGCATGCAATACGTTCAGTGGCACTCACTAACATATCATTAACAGGCCTGACCTAGAGGTCTCCGGCCTCCCTCGAAGTTCCGTCTCCGCCAGGCAGAAGTGACGCTGGCACCGTTCACTTGTGGTATATAAAAATGGGAACAAGGCATCGTGGCTGCTCCGGGAGAGAGAGGAGGTAAGAAAGGTATCAAAAGGCACAACAGTGGACTGACAGTTGTGCCACTGGTTGGGGGGGCATCTGCCAGGATGGGGGGAGGGAGTAGTGATGGGTAACCAGGAGTTGGGCCGTGGGCCCGGGGTGTATGGGCACAGACCGCCATTGCCTCGGCCTGTGAGGCAGCCATCTGGCTGCACATTCCACTGACTGCCCACTGTGGCCTGTAAATGTGCACAGAACATATGTGTGCCCCCCAACCCCTCAGGCAACCCCACTAGGAACCCTCAGATCCCAGCTCACCCATCAACAGGATCGGCATGGTCCAGCAGTGCCAGTGGCCTACCAAGGTGCTGGCACTCCTCCCATCTGAGGCACTGTCCCACTGCAAGGGGTGTAGGGGAAGAGCAGGCTGCACGCCCAACAGTGGATGCATGCACCATGTCCTTTGCCATCAACCCTAGCACACTTCCCCCCCAGAGTGGATGTCTGACTAGTTGCACCCCACGGACCACCAGCCATCACCAAGCTCCGCCTGCCCACAGTGCCCCTGTCCCAGCCATCCTGCCTGCAGACAGGGAGACACAACCCATGCATCGCCAGCAGGACTCTTGGTACACTGCAGCTGTGGTCCCAACAGATGTCCACCCCCCTCACCCAGCTCCATCCGTTGGCCCTGCCCGCACACATGCCTCCAAGCATGGCGCCGGTTGGTAACACACGATGTCCCCCATCCCACAACCAGGTGCCAGCCAAGGAGGACACCCTCAGTAGACACCACAGGAAGGATGGCACAGGACAGGGGCCATGAAGCATTATGCTGGCGCAGGTAACACCAGTACCTCTGCCAGACGAGTGATTGGTTTAGCAACCCCCCCCCACCCCCAATACCAGGCACCGACGGGGCGAGGTGAGCACTGCCGAAGGCAGAGTGTTGGGGGGATGGCCAGGTGGGGGGTGGGATTGGGAGGGGTCATGCAGGCACCCGGGCTGCAGTGCAGGCCTGGGCACCATTTAGTCCATTAGACCTGGATGGGTATTTGGAATGCTCACCATCATAACCTGTCTGCCCTTTATCCCCTGCGGGCAATGGATTTCAGAGTTCAGCCAAGAATGGTTGGCATTTGCCTGGTCGTGGTGGCCCTTGCAAATGCAATGAGGCTGCTCGAGCAGGAGCTGCTCAGGGAGGACCCTGCACATTCCAGCTGCCGGTAAATCGCGCCCAATATCTCTCCTTAAATAAGGGAACAAAACTGCTCACAGTACTCCAGAGGTGGTCTTGCACAGTTATAGCTCGACTTCACTGCTTATACTCCGACTCCCTTGAAATAAGGGCCAACATTCCAATAGCATTTCTGATTAACTGCAGCATCTGCGTGCTGGCTTTCTTTGGTTTTTGCAGAAGTACCTCAAAACCCTTTGTGTTGCAGCTTTCTGCGTTTAAATAACATTCTGTTCATTTGTTCTCCCTTCCAAAATGAACAACTTCTCATTTTCCCACATTATACCCTTTTGCCAACTTTTGGCCCACTCATTAAACCCATCAATATCCCTTTGCAAACTGCATGTATCCCTCTCGCATCTTGCCTTCCCAGCTACTTTTGTGTCATCTGCAAATTTGGCTACAGTACATTCACTTCCTCCCTCCAAGTCTTCAATATATATTGTGAATAGTTATGGTCCCAGTGCTGATCCCTGCAGAACCTCACTGGTTACAGGTCACCAACATTAAAAATAACCTCTTAACCCCACTCTGCTGTTTCCTGCCCATTATCCAATTCTCTATCTATGCCAATATACTACCTCCAACACCCTGGGCTCTTATCTTATCTTGTGACTTAAATAAAACCCAAGAAAAAGGATCTTCATATCACTGTCCAGTTTAAGACCAATCTCAGCTGTCATTGCCAAATCTTTGATTTCAGTTTTCATTTTTGTCAATTGCATTTAGAAATCTGTTATTGGATGTTCGTGTAAAATCAATACATCCACACTCAAGAACGTATCACACATTTTATTGATAGATTTTATTGATAGATTATCTGTGTTTATTTTTGCATATTTCTCTCGAAACATGCATTATATTTATATTGTGATTTGGGGACAGACTACAAGCTAAGGAAGGTGAAGCACCATTAGGCTGACATTGAAAACAATGATAGAAGTAACATCCTTGGTACTGAAACCTGGTCAATAGTTCCAGAGTGACGACATCAAAATGATGAGAGTTAAAAGCTCTTTGATAGTTTTCTCAGCATCGTGGACTAGAAACCGGTGTTGGCAATATTAGAGGATAATAATATTTATTGAATATTAGTGTTTAAGATATTTTTCTGTCTATTATTTCAATGCCAAATGAATATGTTGGTATCCATATCCATATGCTCATATTGACAACAGTAATTTCTGGTTTTATAGATTGCTAGTCTTTTTTTAATCAAATACTACATCCCAATCTAGATGGTGATCCCATTGGCAAAGAGTACAATGAATCATGTTTGATTGTTATATCTGGCAACTCTTTGCACTCATACTTTTATTAAGAATTTGAGGTGTGTATCTTTTGAAACAATTGTGCACTCTCAACCAGATTTCAGGTCGGTATCTTAGTTTATAGCAAATGCTGTCCATACACTTAAATGTCGTGAAAATTTGCTTATAATCTTCGGGTTCAACTAAGTAAGGAAGGGGGACATAGATTGTCTTTTGTACCAATGCCAGCCAGACCTGACAGTCCACTTTTGAAAAATTGAGCAACTTCGGTGAAGGGCCAAATGGTATGTTATCGTACATCAAGGAGATTGAGAACATTAGGAGAAATGAGATCAATCTTGCAGGTAATGACAATGTTATTTTTTTCCAAAGAGGAGTGGAATCTGAGAACCTTACGCTACTTCTTCAATAATATTGATGTTTAGACACTTGGAAATGGGTGACTATTGGAAGTAAAGAGTTTCACAGCTTTGAAATCCTGAGAAAGAATGAAATAGAGGAGGAAAATCACATTAATCAATCGAGGAGGAAAATAAATGTTATTATAAAGAATGAAAGGTTGAAAGATTGAGGCTTGAAGAATTGCCTATCTGATAGTGAGCTTCTTCTTGAGTTTGCAATCTATAAAATTGCTGGTATATACGGAAAGAGTGGGGGCGTGGGACTAGCTAGATTGCTCTTCAAAAGAGCCAGCGCAGACTCATAGAGGTGCCTGGTCTCCCGTGTTACATTAGTCTCTGATTTTATAAATCCTGTCCAACAATGTGAAAGACATACTAGAAGAGGTTTTGCATATGTTGGATAAATGAAATAAAGCAGGTTAGTTCTTTGGAGAATGGAGGAATAATATTGTAAAGATTTCATAGTGATGTAAGTCTAATCTTGCCCTGATTGTCTGAACCTTGCCATGCAACTTAAATCAGAGGTTGTGCATGAAAAATTCTTTAGAAATTAGATTTAAAAAGCTTAGAGGAAGGTCTTATTCATTAGAATTACTTATCCGTGCAGAAAAGTGAAAGAATCAATATCATGCGAGTACCTGATAAGCGTTGGTGAGAAAACATCTTAGAGACCAATCAACCATGATTCAAATCCCCATAGAAACTCAGACTATGGAGTGAAATACAGCAAACGAACACAGATATGTGGTACTTCCCCAAAGGAAACAACAGGGCCTTGCTATGAAGATTGTCCTATTAAAAGGAGCTTTTCTAACAAGCCGTTTAAATTTCAGCTCGATTTCAGAGATATATAATTCACCAAAGATTGTTTTCTTTTTATGTATTCTAGTTTATTTAGAAGTGGGATGGCAGTAAATGGATAACTATTCTAATGCTGAAATTACAAGGGGGAGAGAAAACAGTTATGGAAATGTAAATTAGGATTTCAGTGCATGCTTTATAAATATTAGATTCTTTCAATTAACTAACTTGCTACAGAATAAGGTTTATTTAATGAACTGCATGTTGGTGCACTTGTTTTGGAAACTGGAACTGTTCTTGACTCCCAACCCTACACACTGCCATTTACTTTGGCACCCAACACATAAGAGCCAGCCAAAAATCACAAACCCCGTGAAAAAAGTGGATCCCACTGCCAGTAGAATAAAACAAGACAGCTTTTAAAAAATATTTCCAGGCGCAGTCAACACTGGAAGAACCATGTGCTTTTAGATTGCAAGCAGGTCCAAGAAAATGAAATCGTCCAAAGTTTACAACTCACACACAATATGCTGAAATAGATGTAAATGTTAACATTTAAGGAGAAAATTGATAATGGTATTAAATTATAGAAGTGAAAACAAAAAGCAAATACCAGTCAATTTACTTCTGCTTACTGCATTTTTCCTTTGTCGATAGTCCATTTTTCCTCAATGTTAATTTTGTTTTCTCACCTAACCATCCTCTTCAAAGAAAGGGAATTCTAACTTCAAAGTTCCCAATGTTCCGATTTGGAATAATTTCCAAACCGTTGAGCTTCTATTGTCTGAAGACCAGCTCCAAATGTTAGTTAGTTCATATACCAATCAAGCGTTTAAATAATAATAATGATCTTTATTAACACAAATAAACATACATTAACACTGCAATGAAGTTACTGTGAAAAGCCCCTAGTCGCCACATTCTGGCGCCTGTTCGGGTAAACAGAGGGAGAATTCAGAATGTCCAAATTACCTAATATCACGTCTTTCGGGACTTGTGGGAGGAAACCGGAGCACCCGGAGGAAACGCACCCAGACACAGGGAGAAAATGCAGACTCCACACAAACAGTGACCCAAGTCGGGAATCGATTCTGGACCCTCGAGCAGCACATTGGCTACATCATACACACGACATAGCCCATCTTTGATCCATTTTCTCATTGGACAAGGATGGACTGCCAACAGATGAGTTGAGACGTCATTGGCCAACAGATTCTGATTGAATCCAGTTGATTCTGTGATTTGATAAGAATGATAGCTTTTCAAAGTTATTACTGGTCTCAGTGAATCCACTCCTTAAGTTTGGCTCCAGTTTATACAGTATAATTCATGCTACATCTTTTAGAACATTTATTGCGTGAAAGCACACTGAGGTAACCTTTGTAACTACACTTTAAAATTAGCAACATTGCATACTGTGAACAGAGTATGCATCTTTGAAATCTGAAAAGCTAAAGGTGCCAAAACATTCCAAGTTAAGTATATGTATGCTATTCACAATGTTTTGCAATATCTTGCTAAGAAAGGGGAGGTGGTGGCGTAGTGGTATTGTCACTGGACTAGTAAACCAGAAACCCAGAGTAATGCTCTGGGGACCCAGGTTCAAATCCCGCCACTGCAGATGGTGAAATTTGAATTCAGTAAAAATCTGGAATTAAAAACCTAATGATGACCAGGAAACGCTTGTCAGAAAAACCCATCTGGTTCACTACGTCCTTGAGGGAAGAAAGTCTGTCATCCTTACCTAGTCTGGCCTCCAGACCCACACACAGCAATGTGGTTGACTCTTAACTGCCCCCTCAAGGGCAATTAGGGCTGGGCAATAAATGCCACAGCCTCCGACGCCCATGTCGCATGACGAATAAAACAAAATTGACTTAATTCAATAGTTTCATTAGGTTCTGCAGCCAGCAATGTAGTCATGTAAAATGAGGTGCCAAATATGCTTTTTGAGATGAAGTGAGGTAATTTGCTTTCTGAACTTTCAGGTAAACACAGATGTCAGAAAATATAAACCATTGTTTGCTTTCAGACACATCAGTTCTTGAAGTCTGGCTGAGTTCTCAGGCCATGCGGAATGTCATTGTTCAATTATTAGATTGTCAGTGCTGGACATCACAAGCAATACTTTCCAGAAATCACCACAATCTGGTGTTTCTAAACTGGTCTCGTCATCTTCTCTTAAACTGTGGTATTGTACTTCAATAGGAGCTTTGACTCTTTGTTTAGGTTTCTCAAAAAAATAGAAGTAAGAGTACAATTAAATTCTCTGTATGATGTGCTGGCACCGGGTATGTAGGTTCCAGGCAATTTGATGAATGCCCTCTGAGTCCTCACCAACATCATCCAAATGATCTCAACCCTCAGCCTTGCATTACTTCCAATTGCGTCATGACAAAAATGCAGGTGAAATGTTCTGCGCAATCTGATCAGAAAATAAGCAATAGAGTTGTGTAGGTTTGTTTTATTGTTTGACTCTTGGAGAGTTAATATAACTTCCAAGATTATTTTACATATTCGTTTTCAAGATTATCAGCTCCGCTCTTCTAACTTCCGAAATGCCACATTTTCACGATGAGCAATTTTGCACCACCTTGGCATCTGATGAATTCTAATTTGCATCTGGTAATGCTGCAGACATAGTAGCCACTTAATTGCTATACTACTGGGGGGTCTTATGGCTCAGTCAGTAGCAGCCCTGTTTCTGAGCCAGAAGACCAAGTGTGGAATTCTCCGACCCGCCAGCCCCGTTTTCCGGCGCGACGGCCCCCCTCCCCCCTGCTGGCAATGGGATTCTCCGTTCGTGCATCTGCCCAATGGGGTTTCCCATTGTGGGCACTCCCACGCCATCAGGAAGCCAGGCGCTGCCAGTGAAGCGGAGAATCCCGCCGTCTGTGTTTGAGTCCTATTGCAGGACTTCATGATCATAGAGGGAGTGTTCATGATGTGATTCAAACAAGCTGATAATTGTTGTCTTTATTCATTGATTAGATATGGTCATTGCTAGAAGGGCCGGCACTTCTTGCCTATTCTTAATTGCGCTTGAAACTGACTGGCTTGCAACACCATTTCAGAGGGCAGTTCAGAGTCAACTATATTGCTGTGGGTCTGTAGTCACATGTAGGCCAGACCCGGTATGGGAACAGCTTTTCTTCCTTAAAGGACATTAGTAAACCAGATAGGTGTTTATGACAATCAATAATGGTTTCACGGTCACGATTACTGAGACTAGCTTTCAATTCCAGATTTCTTTTTGAAAATATTTTTATTAGGCTTTAACATTTTATATATAAAACATAAAATAAGAAAGATTCAATTCCACATTTACTACTTGAATTTAAACTCTACCAGCTGCCAAGGCGGAATTTGAACCAATGCACCCCCCACCCCCCCACCAGTCCCCAGCCAATAGCTGTCCCACTTATTTTTGTTTAGTTGAAAAAGATGCTATGCATGGATATACTCCTTCAATCTGCAAAGGACAGGGCCCTGTGTGCGAATATATTTAGTTTCTAGCGTGTATAAGTGAGCCATATTCCCAGCCTGACTGATCATCTTAAACATTTGCTGGTTCATTCCCCATGACAATGCCTTGACCAATCAGAGACAACCTGCCTGATTAGAATTAGAACAAAAGCTTGGCAGTTAATTGTTGACTGGAGCATTCTCCATGGCAACATCTCTACAGATCAGAGTGCACTTACCAATTGCTCAGTGCTCTCTTCCCATGCAGTATAAATTGTTGCTCTCTTTATTATTAGTATTCTTAGATACTGTACTAATAATAATAATCTGATGAGTGTAAGACGAGAAGCTTCAACAGTGTGTCTCTTTTTTCAGCAATTAAAAATATTTGCTACCTTACCGAGTAATTGGAGAACTGGTGGCGAGTAAGGGAAATGAAAAATAGTGGGGGCCGCTTAGGAAGGCTCCTTGCTGCATTCCTGCCACAGGGGATGATTTCCACAGGTGCCCTGTTAAATTGAAATACTTAAGATCTTAATGGAGGATGATTTTGCTGGCAATAGAACATCGCTGCATTTGTGGAGGTGGCCTCCCTCTAACATTTGGTGGTGGGGTAAGGCATCAGAGTCAGAAGCTCAGGCAGGAATGGCATTAACACTGGCTACAATTGCCCAATTGGAATGTTTACCCATGTAAACTGAAGAGCTTGCTGCCTCCCTCCCTCCAAGGTAGGTATTCTTTTTACATCTCCAATGTCACCCTCATGTTTTGACCCTCATATTTTTAGACTCAGACTCTTGGTAAATAACTTCACTGGTCTGGTTCCTCGTACGTCTAGACTAGGAATCCCAATTTGGTCCAAGAATCAGGGTGGGGAAACCTGCAGGAATGCCAAGAGAGGCTTTATTCCCCCCGGTTGGGAATCTAGAACACGAGGACACAGCCTCAGGGTTGGTGGGGAGGGGGGGGGGGGGGGGGGGGGGGGGGGGGGGGGCAGTAGCGCATAGTAATTCCACTATACTAGCAATCCAGAGACTGGGTAATGTTCTGGGGATCTGGGTTCAAATCCCACCCGGCGGCTGGTGAAAAAACATCTGGAATTAACAATCTTATGATGACCATGAATCATTGTTGATTGTTGTAAAACCTCATCTGGTTCACTAATGTCCTTTAGGGAGGGGAATCGGCCGTCCTTACCTAGGACTCCAGAGCCACAGAAATGCGGCCTTTATTAACGGCCCTCTGAAGTGGCCGAGCAAGTCACTCAGATCAAGTGCACTCAGGGATGGGCAATAAATGCTGGACCCCATGAATAACAAAATATGATAAGTTTTCAATCCTTTAGAACTAAGACGAGGAGAAATTTCTTCACTCAGGGTTTCTGGACGGTTGAAATTCTCTCCCCCGTGCTTTGTAGACGCTTCATTTTTTTCTTTTAAAAATAATTTAGAGTACACAATTCTTTTTTTCCCCAATGAAGGGCCAATTTAGCATGGCCAATTCACCTAACCTGCACATCTTTTTGGGTTGTGGGGGAGAGATAAACACAAACTCGGGGAGAATGTGCAAACTCCACACAGACAGTGACCAGGGATCGAGATTAACCCACTGCGCCACCATGCTGCCCAATGGATGCTTCACTCTTGAGCATATATAAGGCTGAGATAGATTCTCGGGGAATCAAGGGGAAAAGCGTAGCTGGCAGGAAAGTGTAATGGAAGTCAGAGATCAGTCATGATAGTTTTGAATGGCAGAGGAGGATTGAAGTGTCATGTCATCTATTCCAGTTTCTATTTCATCTCACCCTAAGTTAGTGAATTGCAGTCTTGCTGTCATGAATGAACCTTTTGTTTGTTTAGTGAGTGCTCCTAGACTGGTGTGTGGCTATCCATATCCTCAAAAAATCCGCTTCATCTGAATTCCAACGGGAATTCAGCTCCCTAAGCACTTTCAAACATTTTCAGATTTGTTAAACTTCAGTGGGTATTAACTTGTCTGTCTCCATTTAATTTGGTTTGAAAAGCCTGCCATTCCACCAGGCACCTTCCTGCTTTTGGTTAAGAAACCTTACGTTAAGCATTATCTGTGGTTGGTGGGGTCTGCATTCTGCACTGATAGCACAATGTCACTGCAATCTGCACTGATAGCACAACGTATAAACTGCAATCTGCACTGATAACACAATGTCAAAACTGCATTGATTTTTCAAAAAATAATTTTTATTGAAATTTTTACAAAATACAAAATATAAACATCTTAACTCTATTAACATACAACCCCGGTAACACCCCATGAACAATACCCCCCCCAGCTTCAAGAGCAACTTCAAACAAAAGGAAAGAACAAAAACAAACAAAAAGAAAACAGAAAGAAATAAAAAAGAGAGAGATAGCACCCTCCACACACCCATGTGCACAGTTCTCCCTCCCCCCAAACCTCCCCCCCCCCCCCCCCCCCCCCCGGGCTGCTGCTGCTATCGGCCTATTTCCCTACCTTTCCGCCAGGAAGTCCAGAAAAGGCTGCCACCACCTGAAAACCCCTTGTACTGATCCCCTCAGGGCAAATTTCACCTTCTCCAATTTAATGAACCCTGCCATGTCAGAGATCCAGGCCTCCACGCTTGGGGGCCTCGCATCCTTCCATTGGAGCAAGATCCTCCGCCGGGCTACTAGGGACGCAAAGGCCAGAACACCGGCCTCTATCACCTCCTGCACTCCCGGCTCCACTGCAACCCCAAAGATTGCGAGTCCCCAGCCTGGCTCGACCCTGGATCCCACCACCCACGACACCGTCCTTGCTACACCCTTCCAAAACTCCCCCAACGCTGGGCACGCCCAAAACATATGGGCGTGGTTCGCTGGCCTCCCCAAGCACCTAGCACACCTGTCCTCGCCCCCGAAAAACCTGCTCATCCTCGACCCAGTCATGTGGGCCCTATGCAGCACCTTGAACTGTATGAGGCTAAGCCTCGCACAGGAAGAGGAGGAATTCACTCTCTCCAGCGCATCCGCCCACGTCCCCATCTCAATCTCCTCACCCAGCTCCTCTTCCCATTTACCCTTCAGTTCCTCCACCGAGGCCTCGTCTACCTCCTGCATTACCCGGTATATGTCCGAAATCCTCCCACCTCCAACCCACACCCCCGAGAGCACCCTGTCCCATACCCCACGTGGGGGCAACAAGGGGAACCCCTCCATCTGCCGCTCCCTAACCTGCATGCCCAAAATTCCCCTCTAACTCCCCCAAGCTCGCGAACCTCCCCTCCACAAACAGGTCCCTCAACCTCCTAACCCCTGCCCTGTGCCAGCCCAGAAATCCACCATCAATGCTCCCTGGGACGAACCGATGGTTCCCCTGTATCGGGGCCTCCATCGAGCCCCCCATTTCTCCCCTGTGCCGTCTCCATTGCCCCCAAATTTTGAGGGTAGCCGCCACCACCCTCCCCGCCAGTGACAGCGGTAACATATCCCACCTCTTAAACTCCTCCTCCATCTGCTCCACCAATCTTGTGAGGTTGAGCTTGTGCAAGGCCCCCCAGCTCCCCGCCACCTGGACCCCTAGGTACCTGAAGCTCTTCCCTGCCTGCTTCAAAGGGATCCTACCAATCCCCTCCTCTTGATCCCCCGGATGCACCACAAACACCTCACTCTTGCCCAGGTTCAACTTATACCCCGAGAAACCCCCGAATTCCCTAAGAATCCTCATCACCTCCGGCATCCCCCCCACCGGGTCCGCCACATACAGCAACAGGTCGTCCGCGTACAGCGACACTCGATGCTCCTCCCCACCCCGCACCAGGACCCTCCAGTTCCCTGACACCCTCAGTGCCATGGCCAGGGGCTCAATCGCCAACGCGAAGAGCAAGGGGGACAGGGGGCACCCCTGTCTCATCCCCGATACAGCCGAAAGTACTCCGACCTCCTCCTATTTGTGGCTACACTTGCCATCGGGGCCTCGTAGAGCAGCCTCACCCACCGGATAAACCCCTCCCCAAACCCAAACCTCTCCAACACCTCCCACAAGTACTCCCACTCAACCCTATCAAAGGCCTTCTCCACGTCTAATGCCACCACTATCTCCGCCTCCCCTTCCGCAGCCGGCATCATAATGACGTTGAGGAGCCTTCGTACGTTTGTGTTCAGCTGCCTTCCCTTCACAAACCCCGTCTGGTCCTCATGTATGACCCCAGGCACGCAATCCTCTATTCTAGTGGCCAGGATCTTTGCCAGCAGCTTAGCGTCGGCGTTCAGCAGCAAAATCGGCCTATATGATCCACACTGCAGAGGGTCCTTGTCCCGCTGCAGGATCAAGGAAATCAGCGCCCGTGACATAGTTGGGGGCAGAGCCCCCCCCCCTCCCTTGCCTCGTTAAAGGTCCAGACCAACAGGGGGCCCAACAGGTCCAAATACTTTTTATAGAATTCAGCCGAAAACCCGTCCGGCCCCGGCGCCTTCCCCGACTGCATGCTCCCTATCCCTTTGACCACCTCCTCCAGCTCGATTGGCGCCCCTTGTCCCTCCACCTGCTCCTCTTCCACCCTTGGGAATCGCAACTTGTCCAAGAAGCGCCCCATTCCACCCCCCTCCACCGGGGGTTCAGACCGGTACAATTCCCCATAGAAGTCCCTGAAGACCCCATTGACATTTACCCCCCTCCGCACCACCTTCCCAGCTCTATCCATCACTCCCCCAATCTCCCTGGCCGCGTCTCGCTTCCGGAGCTGGTGCGCCAGCATCCTGCTCGCCTTCTCCCCGTACTCATACACCTGTGCTTTCCTCCACTGAGCTTCCGCCTTTCTGGTCGTCAGTAGGTCAAATCTGGCCTGAAGGCTACGCCTCTCCCCCAGCAATCCCTCCTCTGGAGCCTCCGCATATCTCCTATCCACCTGCACCATTTCCCCTATCAGTCTTTCCCTTTCCCTCTGCTCCCCCCTCTCCCTATGGGTTCGGATGGAGATCAATTCCCCCCTCATCACCGCCTTCAATGCCTCCCAGACCATCCCCACCCGAACCTCCCCGTTATCATTGGCCTCGAGGTATCTCTCGATACACCCCCGGACCCTCCCGGCCACCTCCTCCTCTGCCAGCAGCCCCACCTCCATGCGCCAGAGCGGACGTTGGTCCCTCTCTTCCCCCAGCCCGAGGTCCATCCAGTGCGGGGCATGATCCGAAATGGCAATGGCGGAGTATTCCACTTTCTCCACCCTCGACACCAGCCCCCTGCTCAGGACAAAAAAGTCAATCCTCGAGTAGGCCTTATGTACATGGGAGAAAAACGAGTATTCCCTGGCCCTTGGCCTCGCAAGCCCCCAAGGGTCCACACCCCCCATCTGGTCCATAAATCCCCTCAACACCTTAGCCGCCGCCGGCCTCCTACCCGTCCGGGACTTCGATCGATCCAATGGGGGATCCAGTACTGTGTTAAAGTCCCCCCCATGATCAGGCCCCCCGCCTCCAGGTCCGGAATGCGACCCAACATACGCCGCATAAACCCCACATCGTCCCAATTTGGGGCATAAACATTCACCAACACTACCCGCTCCCCCTGCAGCTTACCACTCACCATCACGTACCTCCCGCCACTGTCAGCCACCACCTTCAACGCCTCAAACGACACCTTCTTCCCCACCAGGATCGCCACCCCCTTACTCTTCTCATCCAGCCCTGAGTGGAATACTTGGCCCACCCACCCTTTCCTCAGCCGGACCTGGTCCACCACTCTCAGGTGTGTCTCCTGGAGCATGGCCACATCCGCCTTCAGTCCCTTCAGGTGCGCAAATACTCGGGCCCTTTTGACCAGCCCATTCAGCCCCCTCACATTCCAGGTTATCAGCCGGATCCGAGGGCTCCCTGCCCCCTTCCCCTGCCGATTAGCCATACCCCATCCCTTGCCCACCCCCGGCCAGCGTCCCCCGCTCTGCCAGTTTCCCACGGCGGCAACTCCCCCCCTCCAGCACCCCCTGCGTCCTCCAGCTCCTTCCTGACCGTTTCAGCAGCAACCCGGTGCCCCCCCTCCCCTCCCCACCTAGGCTAGGACCCCTCCTAGCCACGCCCCCCCCTCTACAGCACTCCCGTGAGCCAGCTAACTTCTGCTGACCCCGGCGGCTCCCGCCCTACTTTCGGCTCCTCCCAACGTGGGACTGCCCCTCCTCCATTGTGCCCGTCAACGAGTCCACCCTCCCCCCCGCTCCTGCGCGGGAAAAGAAAACACGCCCCCTCCCTCTCACAGCGCGGGAACCCCGCAGAAAGCCCGCGCTTTCGCCCTCCCGGGCCCCACCTCCTCCAGGGCCACTCCCATTGTCAGTCCCCCCACCAGCTCCCCAAACACCCCGTTTACCCCTCTGCCCGAACCCGTCTACCCAACCCCTGCTTGAAAACCCATAAAGAAAAAACCCGTACGACATCACCCCACCCACCCTAAAGCCACCCCACATCTTACCCTAAACCCAGCAAATACAAATACAGTATAAATAAATACAGTATTATACAGCATCCCCCATCAGGGGGACCCTCAGTTTGAGTCCAGTTTCTCGGCTTGCACGAAGGCACACGCCTCCTCCGGGGACTCAAAATAGTGGTGTCGATCGTGATAGGTGACCCACAGACGTGCCGGCTGCAACATTCCAAAATTCACCTTCTGTCTGTGGAGCACCGCCTTTGTCCGGTTAAACCCGGCCCTCCGCCACTCCACTTCCGCACTCCAGTCCTGTAAGATCCGCACCTCCGTGTTCTCCCATTTGCTGCTCCGCTCCTTCTTGGCCCACCGGAGCACACACTCACGATCAGCAGTCTGCATTGATAGCACAATGCCACTGCAATCTGCGCTGATAGGACAACGTATAAACTGCAATCTGCACTGCATAATGTCACAGAGGTCTGGGCTGAGAGCAAAATGTCACTGCAGTCTGCACTGATAGCACAATGTCACAGCAGTCTGCACTGAGAGCACAATGTCATTGCAGTCTGCACTGACAGCACAATGTCACTGCAGTCTGCACTGAGAGCACAATGTCACAGCAGTCTGGGATGAGAGCACAATGTCACTGCAGTCTGCACTGATGGCACAATGTCAAAATTGCAGTCTGCATTGATAGCACAATGTCACTGCAATCTGTGCTGATAGGACAACGACACTGCTGTCTGCACTGATAGCACAACGTATCAACTGCAATCTGCACTGATAACACAATGTCAAAACTGCAGTCTGCATTGATAGCACAATGACACTGCAGTCTGCACTGTACAATGTCACTGCAGTCTGTACTGATAGCACAATGTCACTGCAGTCTGCATTGATAGCACAACGTCTAAACTGCAGTCTGCACTGTACAATGTCACTGCAGTCTGCACTGATAGCACAATGTCACTGCAGTCTGAACTGATAGCACAATGTCTAAACTGCAGTCTGCACTGCACAATGGCACTGCAGTCTGCACTGATAGCACAATGTCACTGCAGTCTGCTCTGATAGGACAATGCCGCTGCAGTCTGCACTGATAGCACAATGTCACTGCAGTCTGTACAGAGAGCACAATGTCACTGCAGGCGGCGCTGATCGCACAATGTCTAAACTGCAGTCTGCACTGCACAATGTCACTGCAGGCGGCGCTGATAGCACAATGTCACTGCAGTCTGAACTGATAGCACAATGTCTAAACTGCAGTCTGCACTGCACAATGACACTGCAGTCTGCACTGCACAATGTCACTGCAGGCGGCGCTGATCGCACAATGTCTGAACTGCAGTCTGCACTGTACAATGGCACTGCAGTCTGCACTGATAGCACAATGTCACTGCAGTCTGCGCTGATAGCACAATGTCACTGCAGTCTGAACTGATAGCACAATGTCTAAACTGCAGTCTGCACTGCACAATGGCACTGCAGTCTGCACTGAGAGCACAATGTCACTGCAGTCTGCTCTGATAGGACAATGCCGCTGCAGTCTGCACTGATAGCACAATGTCACTGCAGTCTGTACAGAGAGCACAATGACACTGCAGGCGGCGCTGATCGCACAATATCTAAACTGCAGTCTGCACTGCACAATGTCACTGCAGTCTGTACTGAGATCACGATGTCACTGCAGTCAGCACAGAGAGCACAATGTCACTGCAAGCGGTGCAGATCGCACAATGTCTGAACTGCAGTCTGCACTGATAGCACAATGTCACTGCATTCTGCACTGATAGCACAATGACACTGCAGTCTGCTCTGAGAGCACAATGTCACTGCAGTCTGAACTGATAGCACAATGTCTAAACTGCAGTCTGCACTGCACAATGTCACTGCAGTCTGCACTGCACAATGTCACTGCAGGCTACGCTGATCGCACAATGTCACTGCAGTCTGCACTGAGAGCACAATGTCGCTGCAGTCTGGGCTGAGATCACAATGTCACTGCAGTCTGCGCTGTACAATGTCGCTGCAGTCTGGGCTGAGATCACAATGTCACTGCAGTCTGCGCTGATAGGACAATGTCACTGCAGTCTGGGCTGAGATCACAATGTCACTACAGTCTGCGCTGATAGGACAATGTCACTGCAGTCTGAACTGATAGCACAATGTCACTGCAGGCTACGCTGATCGCACAATGTCACTGCAGTCTGCACTGAGAGCACAATGTCGCTGCAGTCTGGGCTGAGATCACAATGTCACTACAGTCTGCGCTGATAGGACAATGTCACTGCAGTCTGAACTGATAGCACAATGTCACTGCAGGCTACGCTGATCGCACAATGTCACTGCAGTCTGCACTGAGAGCACAATGTCGCTGCAGTCTGGGCTGAGATCACAATGTCACTGCAGTCTGCGCTGTACAATGTCGCTGCAGTCTGGGCTGAGATCACAATGTCACTGCAGTCTGCGCTGATAGGACAATGTCACTGCAGTCTGGGCTGAGATCACAATGTCACTACAGTCTGCGCTGATAGGACAATGTCACTGCAGTCTGAACTGATAGCACAATGTCACTGCAGTCTGAACTGATAGCACAATGTCACTGCAGTCTGCACTGTACAATGTCACTGCAGTCTGCACTGTACAATGTCACTACAGTCTGCATTGATAGCACAATGTCACTGTAGTCTGCATTGATAGCACAATGTCACTGCAGTCTGCGCTGATAGCACAATGTCACTGCAGTCTGCGCTGATAGCACAATGTCACTGCAGTCTGCGCTGATAGCACAATGTCACTGCAGTCTGCATTGATAGCACAATGTTACTGCAGTCTGCTCTGATAGCACAATGTCTAAACTGCAGTCTGCACTGTACAATGTCACTGCAGTCTACACTGATAGCACAATGTCACTGCAGTCTACCAGGGCCGGGTTTAAGCCTATTTGACCAATTTTATCAAATTGGGCCCTGCACCTTAAGGGGCCCCCGCGCCAGCGGCGACAGAGTTACCGTTTGAAGCCTTTTCTGTATTCTAACAGTCGCATCAGGTGAAAGAGGTTTTTCAAAACTAAAACTGATTTAAAAAATGAAACATTCATATTGTCATTCAAAATTTTAGTATATCAAGCATTTAATGTTTTTTTTGGTTAAAGACGAGCACTGAACTGTCTAAACTGCAGTCTGCACTGAAAGCACAATGTCACTGCAATCTGCACTGATAGGACAATGTCTAAACTGCAGTCTGCACTGTACAATGTCACTGCAGTCTGCACTGAGAGCACAACGTCACTGCAGTCTGTACTGATAGCACAATGTCTAAACTGCAGTCTGCACTGTACAATGGCACAGCAGTCTGCACTGAGAGCAAAATGTCACTGCAGTCTGCACTGTACAATGTCACTGCAGTCTGCACTGATAGCAGAATGTCACTGCAGTCTGCACTGATAGCACAATGTCACTGCAGTCTGTACTGATAGCACAATGTCTAAACTGCAGTCTGCACTGTACAATGGCACAGCAGTCTGCACTGAGAGCAAAATGTCACTGCAGTCTGCACTGTACAATGTCACTGCAGTCTGCACTGATAGCACAATGTCACTGCAGTCTGTACTGATTGCACAATGTCTAAACTGCAGTCTGCACTGCAGAATGTCACTGCAGGCTACGCTGATCGCACAATGTCACTGCAGTCTGTATTAATAGCACAATGTCACTGCAGTCTGTACAGATGGCACAATGTCACTGCAGGTTACGCTGATCGCACAATGTCACTGCAGTCTGCACTGATAGCACAATGTCACTGCAGTCTGTACTGATAGCACAATGTCACTGCAGTCTGCACTGATAGCACAATGTCACTGCAGTCTGCACTGATAGCACAATGTCACTGCAGTCTGTACTGATTGCACAATGTCACTGCAGTCTGCACAGAGAGCACAATGCCACTGCAGGCGGGGCTGATCGCACAATGTCTAAACTGCAGTCTGCACTGCACAATGTCACTGCAGTCTGCACTGAGAGCACAATGTCACTGCAGTCTGCACTGAGATCACGATGTCACTGCAGTCTGTACTGATAGCACAATGTCACTGCAGTCTGCGCTGATAGCACAATGTCACTGCAGTCTGCATTGATAGCACAATGTCACTGCAGTCTGCACTGATAGCACAATGTTAGTGCAGTCTGCTCTGATAGCACAATGTCACTGCAGTCTGCACTGATAGCACAATGTTAGTGCAGTCTGCTCTGATAGCACAATGTCTAAACTGCTGTCTGCACTGTACAATGTCACTGCAGTCTACACTGCTACCACAATGTCACTGCAGTCTACGCTGTTAGCACAATGTCACTGCAGTCTGCGCTGATAGCACAATGACACTGCAGTCTGCACTGATAGCACAATGTCACTGCAGTCTGCATTGATAGCACAATGTCACTGCAGTCTGAACTGATGGCACAATGTCTAAACTGCAGAATGCACTGCACAATGTCACTGCAGGCTACGCTGATCGCACAATGTCACTGCAGTCTGCACTTATCGCACAATGTCACTGCAATCTGCGCTGATAGGACAATGTCATTGCAGTCTGTACTGATTGCACAATGTCACTGCAATCTGCACAGAGAGCACAATGTCACTGCAGGCGGCGCTGACCGCATAATGTCTAAACTGCAGTCTGCACTGCACAATGTCACTGCAGTCTGTGCTGATAGCACAATGTCACTGCAGTCTGCACTGAGAGCACAATGTCACTGCAGGCTGCGCTGATCACATAATGTCACTGCAGTCTGCACTGATAGCACAATGTCACTGCAGTCTGCACTGAGAGCACAATGTCACTGCAGGCTGCGCTGATCACACAATGTCACTGCAGTCTGCACTGATAGCACAATGTCACTGCAGTCTGCACTGAGAGCACAATGTCCAAACTGCAGTCTGCACTGACAGCACAATGTCCAAACTGCAGTCTGCACTGTGCAATGTCACTGCAGTCTGCACTGAGAGCACAATGTCACTGCAGTCTGCACTGAGAGCACAATGTCACTGCAGTCTGCACTGGTAGCACAATGTCACTGCAGTCTGCGCTGATAGGACAATGCCGCTGCAGTCTGCACTGATAGCACAATGTCACTGCAGTCTGCACTGAGAGCACAATGACACTGCAGTCTGCCCTGGTAGCACAATGTATAAACTGCAGTCTGCACTTATAGCACAATATCACAGCAGTCTGCGCTGATAGCACAATGTCACTGCAGTCTGCGCTGATAGCACAATGTCACTGCAGTCTGCATTGATAGCACAATGTCACTGCTGTCTGCATTGATAGCACAATGTCACTGCAGTCTGCACTGATAGCACAATGTTAGTGCAGTCTGCTCTGATAGCACAATGTCTAAACTGCAGTCTGCACTGTACAATGTCACTGCAGTCTACACTGCTACCACAATGTCACTGCAGTCTACGCTGTTAGCACAATGTCACTGCAGTCTGCACTGATAGCACAATGACACTGCAGACTGCACTGATAGCACAATGTTAGTGGAGTCCGCTCTGATAGCACAATGTCTAAACTGCAGTCTGCACTGTACAATGTCACTGCAGTCTACACTGCTACCACAATGTCACTGCAGTCTACGCTGTTAGCACAATGACACTGCAGTCTGCACTGATAGCACAATGTCACTGCAGTCTGAACTTACCGCGCAATGTCTAAACTGCAGTCTGCACTGCACAATGTCACTGCAGGCTACGCTGATTGCACAATGTCACTGCAGTCTGCACTGAAAGCACAATGTCACTGCAATCTGCACTGATAGGACAATGTCACTGCAGTCTGCACTTACCGCACAATGTCACTGCAGTCTGCACTGATAGGACAATGTCACTGCAGTCTGCACTGATAGCACAATGTCACTGCAGTCTGCACTGAGAGCACAATGTCACTGCAGTCTGCACTGAGAGCACAATGTCACTGCAGGCTGCGCTGATAGCACAATGTCTAAACTGCAGTCTGCACTGTACAATGTCACTGCTGTCTGCACTGTACAATGTCACTGCAGTCTGCACTGAGAGCACAACGTCACTGCAGTCTGTACTGATAGCACAATGTCTAAACTGCAGTCTGCACTGTACGATGGCACTGCAGTCTGCACTGAGAGCACAATATCACTGCAGTCTGCACTGTACAATGTCACTGCAGTCTGCACTGTACAATGTCACTGCAGTCTGTACTGATAGCACAATGTCACTGCAGTCTGCACTGATAGAACAATGTCACTGCAGTCTGCACTGATAGAACAATGTCACTGCAGTCTGCATTGATAGCACAATGTCACTGCAGTCTGAACTGAGAGCACAATGTCTAAACTGCAGTCTGCACTGTACAATGTCACTGCAGTCTGCACCGATAGCACAATGTCACTGCAGTCTGCACTGATAGCACAATGTCACTGCAGTCTGCATTGATAGCACAATGTCACTGCAGTCTGAACTGATAGCACAATGTCACTGCAGTCTGCACTGATACCACAATGTCACTGCAGTCTGCACTGATAGAACAATGTCACTGCAGACTGCATTGATAGCACAATGTCACTGCAGTCTGAACTGATACCACAATGTCACTGCAGTCTGCATTGATAGCACAATGTCACTGCAGTCTGAACTGATACCACAATGTCACTGCAGTCTGCACTGATAGAACAATGTCACTGCAGTCTGCATTGATAGCACAATGTCACTGCAGTCTGAACTGACACCACAATGTCACTGCAGTCTGTACTGATACCACAATGTCACTGCAGTCTGCATTGATAGCACAATGTCACTGCAGTCTGAACTGATAGCACAATGTCTAAACTGCAGTCTGCACTGCACAATGTCACTGCGGGCTACGCTGATCGCACAATGTCACTGCAGTCTGCACGTATCGCACAATGTCACTGCAGTCTGCACTGATAGCACAATGTCACTGCAGTCTGCACTGATAGCACAATGTCACTGCAGTCTGCACTGATAGCACAATGTCACTGCAGTCTGCATTGATAGCACAATGCCACTGCAGTGATTGCCCAAAGTCTGGACTGCTGTCTGCACCCATCGCACAATGCCTCAGCTGGAGGCGCTGCAGGCATTTCCCTGGAGAGCATTGGTGCTGAAGTGAACAGCTCCCACCTCTCGATCACAGCCCTTTGCCAGGGCGCTGGCATGCCGGAGGCTGGCCACTTCTCTCTCACCCAGTTCTCGGACAATGCCGCCGTTTTCTTGGCCTCATTGATGTTTCTTTCTCAGGTGGCCATCCGCTGTGCTGTGGGACGCTTTGGCTGTGCTAACGTTTGTGGTGGATAAGGGTCTGCGGAGCCAGAACAGCTTTTCCTCTGAAACGTGTTCGCTTCCGACTTTGCAGTGAGTCGGTCAATTCTGTCGCAGCCATAAAACTCATCCAACGTGCACACCACACACTTTCTAAAGATGTTAACAATCCTTGCTTCCTTTCGTCTCACCTTCATTTCCCATTTTCCTGTTTGCCCACGCCGTAAACGTGCGTTCAACACAGTAAACATGAATCTGCCAAACACTAAACCATGGAAACTAGACGCATTAATTGTATTTCTCACTATAGAAAGATTCAACTAAGAATTTCCTGCAATATAATTAGTGGGTAGGTTTGTGTCACTTACAACCTTCACAATAAAACCGTCAACTTTTATTTTATTTAGGGTAACTTTTTGAATTTTGTGATGGATGCAATAAATTGGAATATATATTGTAGTTTATATCTGTTGCAGTAATATTTTTAAAAGCCTGAGTTCAGGTGTATATATTTGTTGCAGTAATATTACTAAATAATCTAGGTTATGGTGTCCAGACACTGGCTGCAGAGGGTGCAAATGAGATGTTGTAAAAGTGGGATCATCATTAATTCCAATCAAATATATTGTTTGCCTATATAGGGCAAATGGAATTTTGTTTATAAAAAGAAGGTTCCCTGCACTTTAGATAACTGAGGGGTTGCGGTTAACCTTAGTAAAATGTTCATAACCCAGTTAGTGGGATAGAGATGATGTAATTAATGGGAGGAGCCAGTTGTGCACCAGGCGGTTTAGCTTTGAGTTTTCACTGGAAGCTTGAAGCTGAGCAGGAGCTTTTGCCAGAGGCTGTCAGATTGAGCAGTAGTCTTCAAAAGACAGCACGACTTGCAGCGAATGTTTGAAAAGGTAACTCTCTCAACAAACTGTCTTTTCCAAGGAATCTTTATCCAGAAGACTGCAATTATCCCTGTGCTTTCTAACTATTTATAAGTGGCTTTTGACCTGTGATGAGCTTAGTTTAATTGGAGATAGAGAAAGTATCAGTTAGAAGTTAAAGTGTTCCTCATTAGGGGGGCAACACGGTGGTGCAGTGGTTCGCACTGCTGCCTCATGGCGCTGAGGTCCCAGGTTTGATCCCGGCTCTGGGTCACTGTATGCGTGGAGTTTGCACATTCTCCCCGAGTTTGCGTGGCTTTCACCCCCACAACACAAAAATGTGCAGGGTATGTGGATTGGTCACACTAAATTGTCCCTTAATTGGAAAAAAATAATTGGGTACTCTAAATCTATAGAAAAAACAGTTAAAGCGTTCCTTTCTCCTGGAGTGAAGTAACCTTTCCTCATAGTTTAATTTTCTTTTAAGTGTTAGGTGTTCTTGTTCGGTATCCTAACAAATTTTGGGGCCTGCTCTGGGATCTTAACAGTTTCTTTGGTTGTTAATAAAGCATACAGGAGTGTAGTATCAATCAGGTCAGTCCTTGGTCAAGACATAAAAAATGTGGCTAACATATAGCTGGAATTGTTACTATATTTAAATCTCTTTTCATGCCTTACAATTGCAAAACTAAGGGAGAACTAGAGGACCTGTTCCGAAGCTTTAATCAAACTGATCCTTAGAAAATGCACTGGACTAATATTGTCCTCTAATTACCTCAACCTTTCTGTGAGATCATGTTTACTCTGATGTAGTGTCGAAGAATTCTTGTATTGTAACTCCGCATTAAACAATCCTTCATCATGCAATGCATCAATTTGCCAACATATTGAGCGTGATTCATCAAACCATTTGAAATGGTTAAATTCTTGATGTCGCGAGGAATTAAGGGCTACTGGGAGAATGCTGATAGGTGGAGTTGAAATGCCCATCAGCCATGATTGAATGGCGGAGTGGACTCGATGGGCCGAATGGCCTTACTTCCACTCCTATGTCTTATGGTCTTATGGTCTAAAATGAAAATCGCTTATTGTCACAAGTAGGCTTCAAATGAAGTTACTGTGAAAAGCGACGCCTGTTCGGGGAGGCTGGTAAGGGAATTAAACCATGCTGCTGGCCTGCCTTGGTCTGCTTTCAAAGCCAGTGATTTAGCCCAGTGTGCTAAACCAGCCCCAGTGCAATTTTGGGTGAGTTTGGCGGGATGTTTCCCATTGGCCTATGGGGTGAGATCCAGACCTGGATTCACTCACACTTAGTCACTTTTTGGGTCTTGGGGAGGTTTTCCCCGGTCTAGACCACACTTTGAAATTTTCTAGGCAATGGGGAGCTGAACTCGCTGGTGAGGCCAACTCCTCAGAGATCGGGAAGCCATTTTGTCTCTAACAGTAGTAACAATGTCTTAATTATATTCCTGTTTGTGACCATACTTATGTTTTCTTGCTTTAGGTATTAACATCAGTCATAGCTGTCGGTAGTTAATTGTTATTATTCTAGTCCAGCTTAATATACTCAAAAGCCTATCCAAGAAGGCTCTATCCAGAATATATGCTATTACTTAATATTTCCAAAGTTTCATCATACATTTTATCAAGTAAACCTTCAATATTCAGTTCATTAGAGCACTTAACAGCAAAGAGGACCCAAGTAACTTTTTTCATCTGACCTGATTTATAATGCATGTATTCTATTAAGGGTACCCTTGACGTGTATTTAGCAGGTAAAGTCCGGAGGGATATACCTAGATAAGTCAGACTGAAGTGTATTCTAACTGATCTTTTAAGTGTTTGTCAAATTCTGCCAAGAACAGCCCTGAAATTCCATGCATTTCTCAATCTGCTCAGACAGAATATTTTAGCAGAGTGGAGTATCTCCACTCGATTAGCATGTTGGCTCTCAGATATATTGTAATTGAACATTTGCACAGCGCATGAATTAAACCTTTATATGGGAATGCAGGGGCATTTCCATGAGGAAAATATGGCTGACCCCACAGGAGGGGGGAGGGGGGACAGAAACTCCCGTCAGGATAGTCACCTAGAGTGTGAGGTGACCCAATGACCCAATAAAAAGATCCCAGGTTTTTGCCCACCATAAAAGCCTGAGGGTCGAGGTAGTCTTTCTCCAGGAGACGCACCTAAGAGCAAAGGACCAGACTAGGGTCAGAAAAAGCTGTGTGGGGACAGGTTCATCAGGCATGCTTCGACACAAGAGCGAGGGGGGTGGCGACAGTTCCAACAAAGGGTAGCCTTCACAGCGCCGAACACAGTGACTGACCCAGTGCAACAATTCATAATGGTGAGTGGGGTCCCAGAAGGAACTCTCTTTTGTCTCCCATGTCCAGAAAGCCTACTCTGGATAGATTTCTTTGTGTTCGGAAAGTTGGTGCTTCCAGGAATGGTATGGGTACAATACACTGCAATAGTAATCTCGGATCATACACTACTATGTGGATGTGAGGTTGGAGAAATTTCAGGCCGAGAACCCCCCCCCCCCCCCCATAGTACAAATGGAATTCAAATTGCTCTCCACTGGGAAAGCAGTGAGCCAGCTCTGTCAGACACCGGGGACCTTTGATGAGCACAGGGACAAGGCCAGCCGCCTACTGACACACCAGATGAGGAAACAGATGGCCATACGAGAGATAGTGCATGTCGGGAATGAGAAAGGGGGTGGGTTGGCTGGGAGAGTTTGGGATGGAATAGGTACTGATGGAAGAGACCTCCTGTATTGGGACACCGGTCACTGCTCCGCTCACATTCCCCCCAGCTGAGTACTTGACGAGCCCAGTGGTGGTAGCCACATAAAACACCTGGAACCAGCTCAGACACCACTTCAAATTCAAAGACATGTCCATCGCAGCCCCTATTTGCAGAAAGCATAGGTTCATCCCGGCAAAAATGGACCCAGCATACAACACCTGGAGAAGGGAGGATGAGGTGTTGAGGGTCAGAGATCGATATGAAGATGGTAGAGTAGCAACCCAGGGGGAATTAACGGAGAAGCTCCAGCTCCCAAAAGGGAAAGAGCTCCAATATCTTCAAATGCGGGACTTCCTCTGCAAGGAGGCTTCATCATTCCCCAGTTACCCAGGCAAATACTGCTGGACAGACTGTTAGCTCAGGTTGAACTGGGGCATGGGGGTTGGGGGAGTGAGAATACATATATTGACAACTGCTAGAGGAGGTAAGGGCCCCACTGGATGAAACGAGTGAGAGGTAGGAGAAAGAATTGGACATCGGGAGAAGGGACGAGATGCTACACAGCGTGAACTCCTGCTCCTCATGCACGAGGGTGAGCCTGGCCCAGCTAAAAGTGGTGGACCTGGCACACTGGACCATTACACTCATGATCAAGTTTTTCCCAGACCTGGGAGACAGATATGAGTGGCAGGGCCGGCTCAAGGCACCGGCAACTCGGGCTGTCGCCCGGGGCGCCATGTGCTCGGGGGCGCCAGAGACTCGGGTCCCGCGCATGCGCAGTTGGGCCGGTGCCAACCAGCGCATGCGCGGTGGCCGCCCGCCCCCAGGGCGGCCCCCCGGCTCGGTCTGCACCCCCGCTCGGTCCCCCACCGCCCCCCTCGGGTCCGCCCCCCTCGGGTCCGCCCCCCCGCCCCGCCCTCGGGTCCGCCCGCCCCCCTCGGGTCCGCCCCCCTCGGGTCCGCCCCCCCCGCCCCGCCCTCGGGTCCGCCCGCCCCCCCGCGTGTCCGCCCCCCCGCCCCCCCCCGGGTCCGCCCCCCCGCCCCCCCCCCCGGGTCCGCCCCCCCGCCCCCCCCTCGGGTCCGCCCCTCCTCGGCCCCGCCCCCCCGCCCCTCCTCGGCCCCGCCCCCCCGCCCCTCCTCGCCCCCCCGGCCCCGCCCCCCCAAGGGCGCCGAAGTTCAGCTTGCCCTGGGCGCCAGCAACCCTAGAGCCTGCGCTGATGAGTGGTCCCACTGTCACATGTTCTAGTCCTGCCCGAGGCTGACCAGATTTTAGACCAACTTCCTCAAAGCCATGTCCAAGGTCATGGGGGTTAGGGTGCAGCCATGCCCGTTAGTGGCGGTCTTCGGGGTATCAGAACAGCTTTTGAGGGGAGGGGGATGACGCCTTCACCACCGATAGCCAGTGACGGTTCCTGCTCGGATGGAGATTGGCAGCGCCACCCAAGGCCTCAGAATGGCTGGCTGACCTGGCACAATTCCTGAGGCTCGAGAAAATAACATTTGCCATCAGGGGGACAGATAGAGGCAGTTTGCTAACATCCTCAAAGTGGGCAGCACGGTAGCATGGTGGTTAGCATAAATGCTTCACAGCTCCAGGGTCCCAGGTTCGATTCCCGGCTGGGTCACTGTCTGTGTGGAGTCTGCACGTCCTCCCCGTGTGTGCGTGGGTTTCCTCCGGGTGCTCCGGTTTCCTCCCACAGTCCAAAGATGTGCGGGTTAGGTGGATTGGCCATGCTAAATTGCCCGTAGTGTCCTAAAAAGTAAGGTTAAGGGGGGGGTTGTTGGGTTACGGGTATAGGGTGGATATGTGGGTTTGAGTAGGGTGATTATTGCTCGGCACAACATCGAGGGCCGAAGGGCCTGTTCTGTGCTGTACTGTTCTATGTTCTAAGACCTATTTGTGACCAGCAGCTGGGGGAGAGATGGATGGGGGGAGATTGGGGTATGGGGGGGGGGGGGGGGGGGGGGGGGGGGGGGATAAAGTGCAATAGCCAGAGGTGGATGGAGTGAGAGGAGATGGTAGTATGGGGTGGTTATATCCACACCACTATGAAGAAAAACAAAGCCTTTGTACTACACCCATGACACTGTGCTTCCAGGCAGTATTACTGTAACATTTTCCTGCTAATTGTTGAAGTTTTATTTTTTTTATGTTTGTATTTTTCTCTAATACTGTACTTTATAAATATCAGTTTATCCATGTTACTATTGTGCATTTTTATTGTATTTTATTTAAGATTTGGATTTGTTTATTGTCATGTGTACCGAGGTACAGTGAAAAATTATGTTCTGCGTACAGTCCAGACACATCATTCCAAACATGAAAAAAACCATCGGGCAAACTTAAATACTCAATGTAAATACATCGACTCAGGCACCGGGTGAGCATATGGAGTGTAGTACTACTCACTAGAGAAGATGTGTGAAGAGATCAGTTCAGTCCATAAGAGGGTCATTCAGGAGTCCGGTAACAGCAGGGAAGAAGCTATTTTTAAACCTGTTAGTGCGTGTTCTCAGACTTTTGCATCTCCTTCACAATGGAAGAAGTTGGAAGAGTGAATAAACCGGGTGGGAGGAGTCTTTGATTATGCTGCCCGCTTTTCCAAAGCAGCGGGATGTGTAGACAGGATCAATGGATGGGAGGCAGGTTCGTGTGATGGACTGGACTGTATTCACCACTCTCTTATGGTCTTGGGCAGAGCAGTTGCCATACCAGGCTGTGCTTCAGCCGGATAGGATGCTTTCTATGGTGCATCTGTAAAAGCTGGCAAGAGACAATGTGGACATGCCAAATTTCCTTAGTTTCCTGAGAAAGTTTCCTGGTTGTAGCGTCACCATGGATGGACCAGGACAGATTGTTGGTGATGTGCACACCTCGGAATTTGAAGCTGTCGATCATCTCCACCTCAGCACCATTGATGCTGACAGGTGTGTGTACAGTACTTTGCTTCCTGAAGTCGATGACCAGCTCTTTAGTTTTGCTGACATTGAGGGGGAAATTGTTGTCGTTACACCATTCCACTAGGTTCTCTATCTCCCTCCTGTACTCTGACTCATCATTGTTCAAGATCAAACCCACTACGATCATGTCATTAGCAAACTTGTAGATGGAGCTGGAGCCATATTTTGCCACAGTGATGTGTGTATAGGGAGTATAGTAGGGGCTAAGTACGCAGCCTTGTGGGGCCCCAGTATTGAGGACTATCGTAGAGGAGGTGTTGTTGTTCATCCTTACTGATTGTGATCTATGGGTCAGGAAGGTGAGTATCCAGTTGCAGCGGAAGGAACCGAGTCCTAGGTTTTGGAGCTTTGATATGAGCTTGCCTGGGATTATGGTGTTCAAGGTACAGCTGTAGTCAAAGAATAGGGGCGGGAATCCTCCGCACCTTTGGGGACGAGGCTGGCGCCGGAGTGGTTTGAGCCCCGCCGGCCGGCGTGGAAGGCCTTCGGCACCACACCAGCCAGAGCCGAAGGGAGTCCGCGGCCGGCGCAGGCCCGCGCAGGTACAGGTCCGCGCAGGCGCGGGGGGGGTTCACCTTTGCACAGGCCATGGCGGAGGCCTACATGACCTACACAGCCCGCGCCCCCCCAGGACCCTGGAGCCCGCCCGCGCCTCCAGGTCCCACCGGTAAGGGACCTAGTCCAATTTACGCCGGCGGGACCTGCATAGAACGAACGGGACTTTGGCCCATCGCGGGTCGGAGAATCGCCAGGGAGGGGGGCTGCGAGTGGTCGCCGACCGGCACGGCGCGATTCCCGCCCCCGCCAAATCTCCGGGGTCGGAGAATCCCGTCCTAGGAGTCTGATGTAGGAGTCCTTGTTGTCAAGATGCTCCAGGGATGAGTGTAGGGCCAAGGAGATGGAGTCTGCTGTGGACGGATTGTGGCAGTATGCAAATTGCAGTGGTTCAAGGCATTCTGGGAGTATGGAGTTAATGTGTCTCATGACCAACCTCTTGAAGCACTTCATAATGATCAGTGTCAAGGCCACCGGACGGTAGTCGTTGCAGCACATTGCCTGGTTATTCGTTGGCACCGGTATAATGATGGCCTTCTTGAAACAGGTGAGCACCGCGGCATGGAATAGGGAGAGGTTGAAGATGTCCGTGAACACATCCACCAGCTGGTCTGTGCACGAGCAGGGACCCCATCAGGACCTGTCACTTTCCGAGGGTTCACTTTCAAGAAGCCCGATTTTGTTTGTTTGTTATAAACAAAACTTTTCAATAAAAATGCTTTAAAAAAATGATTGTCCACCTAAGAAACTGCGTGTCACTGGTCACAGGTTCAGTGGATCCTTGCATAGTGGCGAGCCCAATCCTAGAGCCGTTCCTTAGCCTACATTTGGCAAGTGTTGAGATGAGGTCAGTCCTTGGACTTTAGATTGCTGGTATTCCTTTCTCAGGCTCCTTTTCCAGGCCTCCTCTTCTGCGTTCTTGAAGAATTGTGATGATGTCCACTCCACTGGGAAGCTTGTTCCTGATCAGGTGAAGGATGGTGGCGATGAGGATGGAGAAAAGGTAGTGGTGATGACACATCCCTGCTTGACTCCAGCCTTGACCCCTAAGGTTGGTGTCAGGTATAGGCCAGGAAAAGGGAGAGGGACAAAGCCCTGAAAAGTGGTGTCAAGCTTGGAACCCAACCTGATCTCGCCCATTTCTGGCATTGACCGTGACAAGTTTGGAGGTGAGCGGGAAGCCCAGTGCAGCAGATGGAAAGTTATTAAAATACTCAAATAGGTAAATCAATTTTCACCTTAACTCTGTAATCTGGCTTTAACAGTCAGAGCACAGTTTCCTCGAGCTCTCTACATTTCTCCAGGGTCCAGGAGGCAAGAGCACAGCGGGGAGTAACTCTTTAATGAAATTGACATGCTGCAAAGACTTCAAAGGCTGAAATTGCTATACATGCAGCCAGCCACAGTGAAAGGCCTCTGATTGCACAATTAACTCTGACAGCTTGAATGACTACACTGAGCCAGTTTAAACGTTTTGGTGTTACTTTTGAATGCTTTGGAGTATTGCTCATCTTCAGCACAACCTTCCTGCTGTCACCCTCCCTGTAGCTTGGGGCAGCTTATGCAGCTCCATCTTAGATCTGCTGCCTACTCTTCAGCCACATGCCCCTTCACAGGGGAAAGGGGATGGACACGGCGATCCAGGCTCCAAGAAGGTGAGCCCTCAACACAGCAGAGGATGAGCTCTTGACGTGTGTGAGCACCAGTGCTTCAGGCAGATCAGGCAGACCAGGCTTTCACAGCACCTCCAGCCTCCTAGAAGAAAGCCTGTTTGCCAGAGGGTCAGGTGGGCATGCATTGCCAGTGGCCATTGAGACAACTTTCACTGGAGGGCCACCATTGCCTCTTCCCCCTGGTTTTATATAAGTGTTGGAAATGACATGTGTTGAGAGGAAGGAATGATAACACATGGAAAAGGTGATGTGAGGCTTAGGTGTGAAATAGCACATAGATGAGGGTGACAGTTGAGCTATACAGATGGGGATGTGAGGTGATTGGAGATAGCGGAATGAGTGGAGCTGCAGAGTGTGTAGATCAAAGGAACATTGTGTCAGAGAATGCTGAGAAAGACAGTGTATTCCTGAGGTCATTGATCATCAGTGTCCCCAGGTTAAATGGACCACATCCCTGTTTCTTACCTCCTCAGCCACTTCCCAATCCCTGTGTGTTTTGATAGACTGGCCTCCTTATCCCATCCTCGGGAAACACAGGCTATAACTTCCTTGGAGTGGCAATCATTGTTGGGTAGCCACTCTGCGCCCAAATATTACGTATATTATTTTCCGATGCTGTCTCGCCCAACCTTGCAACTCAGGCTTTTGTTTTTTTGCTAAAAATGTACTTTATTCATAAAATATCTAAAGAAGACGTTACAAAACATTTCAAATCTGTGCTGTATTTTTCTGTGTTCTATATATTCACATTTTCTCCACATCAGGATGCGCCCTGAGGTGCCTCAATACAGTTACATACGGCTAGGATTAAGCACAGAGTCCGAAGGCGTTATACCCGGTTACCAGCCCCTCGATGCACACTGACTGAAAGGCCTTACATAATGACCTTTTCCCATTGCCACCTTGTCGACCGCTGCCCCTAGATTGAATGCGCCCCTCAGCTGTAGTCCAGGACCTTGGAATGTGCCAATCTGCATCAGTTGAACGAGGACAATTCTTTGTGATGATCAAAAAGTTTCAGGCAGACCAAAGAGCAACTTTCACTGAGCTGATGATCCTCCAGCAGCAGTTGATGTTTGTCACAATGTGCATCCCTAGGAACAGCCTGTAGTGCACAGGGTCCTGAGTCACAGAGCTGCTCAGGATGAGCCTCGGCAAATACCACAACATCTCTCTCCAGACCGTCTTTGCAAAGGCACATTTCACATGGAGGAGTGCAACAGTCCCTTCCCGCCGTCCCCTTAGCCACTTCAAGGGCAGCGTGCGGAGGCACAGAGACGTCGGACATGCATGCAGGATCTGACGAGGAGTTCCCCTCTCACCACCAGCCAAGCTAGGTCTTGATACTTGTTTGATCGTTCTGGCCATGAAGCACTCTGTCATTGCGACTCAGGCTGGGCAAGACCCAGGCAGTGCAGTGCATCCCTTCAGTCCAGGGACAAATCCCAGCTCTGCCGAATTGAACGAGAACACACAGCTTTTTTACAGTTGTAGCTGCCTTAAACCAGGCAAGCTAAAGGTCCATTGAAATTTAAAAGTCATTGACAGCCCAGGGAGAAGATAAGTGTTGAAGGTAAGTGGATAGGATTTGTGCGGGAGGGGAAGGGGAATCAGAGTTTGGGTTGGCCCAGGATTTGGGGGATGGGATGGTGGGGTGGGGGTCAGGCCTCAGGCAGGTGAGAGTTAGGCTCCGGGTGTCCTGTGTGAGTGGGAAGAATCCCATGGCAAAGACGTGCGGGTTAGGTGGATTGGCCATACTAAATTGCCCTTAGTGTTAAAAAAGGTTGGGTGGGGTTATGGGGAGGGTGGACTTGAGTAGGGTGCTCTTTCCAAGGGCTAGTGCAGACTCAATGGGCCGAACGGCCTCCTTCTGCACTGTAAATTCTATGAAATTCTATAACGGGTTGGGGATTACCTTGTGAGGTGGTTATCTGGGGGTTGGGAGTCTCCCCTGTAATGGGGGAATGTCGCATGTGGGGGGTAGTCAGGGGTGTGAGGGGACTCCTCTGGGTGTGGGAGCATCTCTCGGGGTTGGGGGAGGAGGGGAGTCAAATGTGGGGAATTCCGTGAGGGCAGTCATGTGTGTGGAGTCCCGTATGGTGGTGGGTGGGGATGGGGGAATCGGGGGGGGGGGGGGGGGGGTCGTTTTGGGTCTATACAATAGGAATGTTTGAATAGGTTTTAATGCTTCGATGTTTTTCTGCATTACTGGTGTAACATAGTTAGAACCATTCAGGGCCGGCTCAAGGCACCGGCAACTCGGGCAGTCGCCCGGGGCGCCATGTGCTAGGGGGCGCCAGAGACTCGGGTCCCGCGCATGCGCAGTTGGGCCGGTGCCAACCAGCGCATGCGCGGTGGCCGCCCTCCCCCTTGGTCCGCCCCCTTGGTCCGCCCCCTCGGTCCGCCCCCCCCCTCGGTCCGCCCCCCCCCCTCGGTCCGTCCCCCCCTCGGGTCCACCCCCCCTCTCGGGTCTGCCCCCCCCCCTCTCGGGTCTGCCCCCCCTCTCGGGTCCGCCCCCCCCCGCCCGGGTCCGCCCCCCCCCTTGGGTCCGCCCCCCCTCGGGTCCGCCCCCCTCGGGTCCGCCCCCCCTCGGGTCCGCCCCCCTCAGCCCCCCCCCCCCCCCCCCCCCCCCGGTACCGCCCCCCCCCAAGAGTGCCGAAGTTCAGCTTGCCCGGGGCGCCAGCAACCCTAGGGCCGGCGCTGGAACCATTGGAAGTATGTGATTTAAAAAGCAACTTTGAATGGTTCCCAGTGCAGGGAAATTGTGTCGATGAGGTTTGTGCAAAGCCTCACCTGAGAACCTCCAAAGGGGATTCCCCAGCACATCTCTGGGGTCCTCCCCCCATTGCAACACTAGGCATTGGGCAGCTCGGAAGTTATGGCCCATCATTTTAGTCCCTCAGATCCCACAACAGGACTTTCAGATAAAAGTGCGAGACTTGGGGGACAGCCTTCCCAGATCACCTCTCCATTCCTGTGGTTGACACAGCCTCGGGAATCGGTGTGCAGTTCAGTCGTTCTTCAATTAGAAAGCCTTCCTTAAATTCAATGGACCATCCCACCAACAGCACCCCCCCCCCCCCCCCCCCCCCCCCCGCCCTCCTTTGCCACACTTCCTGACTGGTTGGGAAAGCTGGAAGTGGAATGCAAATTCCATGGCTGAGTTACACAGTCATATCAAAGGTCAAAGGCCATTCTAGCAGCAATTTGGCTCCTGTCATTTCAACAAGGATGATCAGTTGAGAATTCTGCTGTGACTTGGAGCTATGATGCCTGAGGATTCCATTATCCCACACTTGCGTTGAGAATGCAATCTCTGGGAATTTTAAATCCTGTGGCAGTCACAATTGTCTTAATCATCACCGTCCTCTGGTTGTTGACCATTACATCACTAGTTACAGTTATTCCTTCCCTTGTACATATTGTGCTGCATAAGTGTCCAATTAATAGTAAGATTTTGTTCAAAATAGGAGGGAAGTACTCATGAATGACTGTTCACAGTGCTGCAAGCTGTATTATCAGTGATATACCTTGCCAAACGCATTCATAGAATCATAGAATCCCTACAGTACAGAAGCAGGCCATTTGGCCCATCGAGTCTACACTGACCCTCTGAAATAGGACCCAACCTAGGTCCACTCCCCCACCCCATCCCTATAACCCCACAACCCCATCTAGCCTTTGGACACTAAGGGACAATTTAGAATGGCCAATCCACCTAGCCTGCACATCTTTGGATGTTAATATTTGGTGTTAATATTTTTAACTGTAGAACAATACTTTTGTAAAAGATAGATTTTAGTCTATGTCTTCAGTTTCACTTTGTTCTGTTAGAGCTCAAGGCCATCGTTATAGTGCTTTTGCATCAATGCACGTATTTGCCAATGACTCCTTCATTAACTTCCCTGACCATTTACTTAGGTCACGATGAGTTATTTAACAATTAAAAAATTGTGTGTTTTGCTGACTATCCTGATTATTATTATTAAATAATGCTTGAATGCAATTTGAAAGGAGTTTTTGATATTCGAATTCAGTAAAGCAACATGAGCTTCAGTTGATAGCTACTGCTTATTAATCCTCGTGATGAACATTTGGTTTGATGTCAATGCTGAGGGTGGAGACTCAAACAATTTGTGCATGAGCCTCGCTTTATCTCTTGGGAACACAGCTGCAACCTTTTGTTCCTTCAATTTATCTTAAGTTTCTGCTCAGCAATAACAGATCACTGATTAGTGAAAACAATCTGTCACTCATGGCAGTTCACAAACTTGTCGACCTTCCATCAGCTCAGTCCCTCACCTTCTCAACTCTAATGGAAAGCTCTAATTTCTCAATTCTCTGTTCATAATCGTGAACACGCAGATACTTCCACTTTATATGAAACCAAAGAACATGACATTTACGCTGCAAAAGAAACGCAACATTTTCTTTAGTTCCAAGGTGCTTCATAAGAATATTCCCTCACAAACCATGACGCCAAGCAACATAAGACAATATAATGAGAGATGATCAAAAGTTTGGTCAAAGAGTTAGATTCTGACAAGGGTCTAAAAGGAGGACAAAAAGAACAAAGAGGCCGAGAGGCTGAGGGAGGAATTCCAGACCCTGGGGCCGAGTGAGTTCAAGGCATGGCCACAAAGGTGGATTGGTTGAAATCTGGACACACAGGAGGCTAGAATTGGGTGGGCAGAGATATCTTGGTGCAGCATGGTCGCACAGTGGTTCGCACTGCTGCCTCATAGAGCCAGGGACCCGAGTTGGAGTCTGGCCTTGGATGACTGTGTGGAGCTTGTACATTCTCGACGTGTCTGTGTGGGTTTCCTCCATTCAATAAGGAACACGGGGAGTTCATACCAAGTAAAATAAGAAGCAACGTTTTATTCATACAATCTATACGTAAAGTGCCCAGTAAATCCCTTATGGGTTCCTCTCTCTAGGCCGGAGCAATGAGGAGGAGAAGGAGGAGCAGGCAGAGCATGTTGGAGTCTCTTCAGCTCCGGCAAGTCATCATGAAGATGATGCGCTGGATCTTTCGGTATATATCTCGCTGGTGAACGTTGCCTGCAACAGGAACGTTGCGGCAGACGATCATAAGGAGGCGATTTAACTACAGAGTCATAGTCCAAGACCTCAGAGGTCTGTGTCCCCATTTCAGAGTCGGAAGACACAACGTCGATCATGTCGGCATTGAGAGAGACTGGAGGTGTCACAGGAGGCTGGTTTGCCAATGGAGATGTAGGATCCAGGGCAGGCTTCTTTCGAGGCACTTCATGAGGGAGCAACTTCCAAAACCGAATATGATCCAGGTGCCATCTCATGCGTTGCCCCCGGACCCGAACATGGTAAGAGATTGGTTCCATTTAACATACGACAATCACAGAGAGCCAGAGAATATCGTCATTGAAGTTATGAACAAGCACTGCGTCGTCAGGTGTGAAGTGCCAAGGAGGTTGACGTCGAACTGGGCAATGCCCTTGCAAATCTTGGTTACGGTGCATCTTTGCGCCAATGCCCAGTAGAATCAAACTCAGTCGTTTATGAAGACTACGATCCATAACATCTCAGCGGGGAAAACCCCAGTTATTGCGTGGACCAATGTCTCAATATCTCTCCTGCATCTTCATTTTGGACACTCCGGGATTTCCGTTGTGAAGGTCCTTCCACACGACAGCCTGTCACTTTGCCGGGACAACAACCCTCCTGCCCCACAGGAGGATACCGTCCTCCATGGTCATTTGGAGGAGGAAGCCTTCAACTCCCCTGGTAGCTGTCACTGCTGCCCACCATATAGCACCAGGTGTCACACCTTGGCAAGTACAGGGTCGGTTTGCATCCAGTCACGAACATACAAGGCAGTGATGGGCAAGGACTCCATAAAATTCAGGACAGCAATCACTTTGTCTTTCGTAGAGGGGTTCACTGATCCGATCAGCAGGGGGAGACGGCTCAAGCATCAGCATGTGCAATCTGGATCCCAGGGTGGTGCTCGAAAAAGTATTTGTAAGCAGCCAATAATAAAGCGCAGCACTGGATCCTCGCAGACGCTATTGGCAATATTGCCTTGTCTTCACAGAAGAAGCCTAGCAATGGCTTGTGATCAGCGACAATAAAACAAATGGTGGCCATAGATACGTTGATGAAGTAATTTTACAGCGAATACAACCACAAGACCTTTTTTGAGCTGGGCATATTTTCTCTCAGCCGCAGCCAATGTCCGGGAGGCAAAAGTAAGCGGATCGCCACGGCCGTCGCTCATCCAATGGGACAGATCTGCCCCAATGCCATACAGTAGAGCATCGCACGTGACGTACATTAGTTTTGAAGAGTCAAAATGTGTCAACACCCCTGAAGAGGACAACCGCCATTTCACCTTTCTAAACGCTTCATCCTGGTGTGGGCCGTCTCAGCCCACCTGATATCCCAGATGTCTCAGATATGCCACTTCCTTCGCATGAAACACGCACTTTGTGCGGCGCAGGCGGCCCCATATTCAGAAAACTGCTTCAACATCGCCTCGAAATTCTGCAAATGTTCTTGGTCTGTGGCACCCATGACTAACACATCGTCTAAGTCAACCACAACACATTCTCTTCCAGGAATGCCTACCCCGAAGAAGTACTGCTCTTCTCTCCGACAGGATTTCCGTAACTCCCTCCCTCACTATCCAACTTCACTGCTTTCCATTTCTCCATGACACGCTGGATTACTGCTCATGCCGAGGATACTCCAAACAGGAGTAATATGCCTTGTGCATATTAATCATGATGTACTTCCAGGAGGATTTATCGAGATCCAGCAGTAGATAAGCGTTGCTCATGTCCAATTTTTTGAATGTACAGCCAACTACAATGTACCTTTCTTTCTTTCTTAATATATATTTAATTTCCCTTCCCAATCCTATCCACCTTTCCTTACCCTTTCTCCTCCATGCTTCCCCCTTCCCTTCCTTGCTTCCACCTTCCCCTCCCCCACATCTACAGCTCACCCTCTGATGTTAGTTTCCCTGCTGTCTGACCTTTTACATCTTTTGTCCTCTCTGGGGACTGCCATTAGCACTCTTTCCCCTTGGTTTCTGTGGCCATTAGCACCTGGTTTCCCTGGGTTTCTGTGGCTATGACTCATCTTTCATTCTCACTCCACAGTGTAAATATTTCCCACTTTCTCTGTCTGTTAGCTTTGACAAAGAGTCATCGGACTTGAAACGTTAGCTCTTTTCTCTCCCTACAGATGGTGCCAGACCTGCTGAGATTTTCCAGCATTTTCTCTTTCGTTTCAGATTCCAGCATCCGCAGTAATTTGCTTTTATCCAGTGTTAAACTCACTGTCACCTCTCTTCCAGGAATGCCTACCCTGAAGAAGTACTGCTCTTCTCTCCGACAGGATTTCCGTAACTCCCTCCCTCACTATCCAACTTCACTGCTTTCCATTTCTCTCTTAGTGTTGGACAAGGTATTTACCAAGACTCGCTTCCACAGCCACATTTCCTTCCTCAGTGTCTGTCTTCGTCTCTGACTTACCCCACGGGTATTTCAACTTAACTTTCACCCTGCATGTAACCTCCAGGATTACAAGTACCTCCAGGATATACAACATTCTTCCAACCGCTGCTCTCGCTGCATCCTGAAAGCCACACTCAGTGCCTTGCGCCGCCATATGAAGATACTCGACATCTCTCTCCAGCAGCACCGACTTACTTTCTCTCAAATCTGTCCCTGTCCCCAGTTTCATTTCATCCTTCACATCATTCTACGCCTAAACAAGAATCTTTTCCTGTTTCTTACAGATGTTAAGGAATGCAAGCTTCAACAACTCATCAACACCACTGCCCATCCCAGACCTTCCACCAGTCCCAATCCCTTGTACCCCATTTCTCCCAGTATCAACACCACTGCCCATCCCAGGCCCTCCACCAGTCCCAATCCCTCGTCCCCATTTCTCCCAGCCTCAGCCCTTGTCGTGTGTTCACCATACCCTCTGACCTTCCCCTCTCTGCGGCTGAGCGTGCTATTCTCAGCAAAAGACAGCTTCCAATTCGCAGGCCCTAACCGCATTCTATTCACCATGGATGTGCAATCCCTCTACACCTCCATCCCACACCAGGATGGCCTGAGAGCTCTTTGCTTCTTTCTCAAAAAGAGGCCCAGACAATTCCCAACCACCACCACTCTCCTCCACCTGGCTGAACTCGTTCTACTTCTCAACAACTTCTCCTTTAACCAAATCAAAGGTGTAGCAATGGGTACCCGCATGGGTCCTAGATACGCTTGCCTTTTTATGGGGTATGTGGAACATTCCTTGTTCCAGGCCTATCTGGGTCCCTTCCCACAACTTCTTTACCGATATATTGATGACTATTTTAGTGCCGCTTCATGCTGTCGCCCGGACCTGGAAAAATTCATCAACTTCGCTTCCAGTTTCCACCCCTCCATCACTTTCACCTGATCCATCTCAGACACTTCCCTTCCCTTCCTTGATCTTTCTGAATCCATTTCTGGCAATAGACTATCTACTAATATCCACTACAAGCCCACTGACTCCCACAGCTATCTGGACTACAGCTCTTCGCACCTACACCCTGTAAAGACTCCATCCCTTTCTCTCAGCTCCTTCGCCTCCGTTGCATTTGTTCCGATGATGCCACTTTCCAAAATGGTGCTTTGAAAATGTGTTCCTTCTTCCTCGACCATGATTTCCCACCTACAGTTGTTGACAGGGCCCTCAACAGTGTGCGGTCCATCTCCCGCGCCACTACCCTCGCCCCCTCCCCTCCCTCCCAGATCAAGGATAGAGTCCCCCTCGTACTCACATTTCATCCCACCAGCCTCCGTATGCAAAGCATAATCCTCCGCCATTTTCACCAACTCCAGCGTGATGCCACCACCGAACACATCTTCCCTTCACTCCCTCTGTCAGCATTCTGCAGAGACCGTTCCCTCCGAGACAATCTAGTCCACTCCTCCACCATACCCAGTACCTCTCCCATCACCCATGGCACCTTCCCATACAATCCAGAAGGTGTAACACCTGCCCCTTTACCACTTCCTTGCTTAACATTCCAGGCCCAAAACCAAGTTCAGTCCAGGTTAAGCAGCGTTTCACTTGCATCTCTTCCAATTTAGTCTACTGCATTCGCTGCTCCCAATGTGGTCTCCTCTATATCGGAGAGACCAAACGCAGACTGGGTGATCGCTTTGCTGAGCATCTTCGGTCTGTGCGCATTCAGGACCCTGACATTCCCTGTTGCTTGCCATTTTAACAAAAGATCCTGCTCCCATGCCCACATGTCTGTTCTTGGCCTGCTGCAATGTTCCAGTGAAGCTTAACACAAACTGGAGGAACAACATCTCATCTTCCGGTTAGGCACGCTACAGCCTTCCGGCCTGAACATCGAATTCAACAACTTCAAATGATCAGCTCTACCCCACTTCGACCCATTTGTTTTCATTTCAATGTAACTGTCTTTTACCAATTTTTTCTTTCTTAATATATATTTAATTTCCACCCCCCCCCCCAATCCTATCCACCTTTCCTTCACTTTTCTCCTCCTTGCTTCCCCCTTCCCCTCCCCCCACATCTACAGTTCATCCTCTGATGTTAGTTTCTCTGCTGTTTGGCCTTTCACATCTTTTGTTCTCTCTGGGGACTGCCATTCACACTCTTTCCTCTTGGTATTGTGGCCATTAGCACCTCGGTTTCCCTGGGTTTCTGTGGCTATGACTCATCTTTCATTCTCACCCCACAGTATAAATATTCCCCACATTCTCTGACTGTTAGCTTTGACAAAGAGTCATTGGACCTGAAACGCTAGCTCTTTTCTTTCCCTGCAGATGCTGCCAGACCTGCTGAGATTTTCCAGCATTTTGTCTTTCGTTTCAGATTCCAGCATCCACGGTAATTTGCTTTTTACCAATGCAGCGTACAGATCCTTGATGTGTGGTAAAGGATAACAGTCTAATCTTGAAGCCATGTTCACTGTCAATTTATGGTCTCTGCAGAGGCGGACTGTCTTTTCCGGCTTCATGACGGGGAGCACCGCCGGCGCCCAATCAGCTAAGCGCACAAGTCGAATGATGCTCAAGCTTTCTCAATGCTGACATTCGTTCTCAACCTTCTCCACTATGACATAGTGAACCAGGTGTGCACGAAAATATTGGGGCTGGGCTTCTGGGTCCTCCTGGATTTTGGCTGTGGCCCCTTCAATGATACCCAAACCAGGCCGGAAAGCCTTCAGGAATTTGCTCAGCACTGTACACAGACCGCCAGATCCCGCTTGGAGGATATGTTGCCAATCCAACTGCTGCTGGTGTAGCCAATTGCGCATCAAGGATATCTAGGCAATATTAGCCGGTGGCTGTACATCTGCATGACAATGAGGGAAAGGTACACTGATTTGCAGCCATAAACCGCTGGAGTGAGGGTGGATCCCATGATAATTAGTCATTCCCCTGTATAAGTGACAAACAAGCCATTGTGTCAACCAGAGACAAAGTATACACACCTCGTTTGATAAGGTCAGTAGTGCTCTGCGCAACTGCGGAAATGGTCGCTCCCGTATCCAGCAGCATTTGGAGCATATGACCATTGACTTGTATCAGAACATGAATAGGGGCCACATTGGGTGCTGCAAAATGATTCAGCTGCATCTCGGCCTCAACCTTGGCCTCTTCTGGGTCATCCAGATGTAAGGCCCGGCCCCGGGGCTGGTGCCTATCTCCTCCGGGGCACCTGGAGCTCTGGCCTTTCTGCCGCCTGTGGGTACGCCTAGACCGGCATCCACATGTTGCACGCGGTTTAGAATCGCCTTCAGCCAAGTCTGGGTATGCCACATGTCTCGGCGGCTGGCTTTGCGCCCAGAGGCCAGAGTCGCAGTGCCGTTCAGTCCAGGCCGTGGGATCCACGTGAGGAGCGACATCCCAACATGTTCACCTCCATTCCTTGTGCCTCTTTGTTATGCGTTTAGCTGCTGTTGTATAAAGAGTCAAAGGTTCTGCTCCTTTTCCACAAACACCTTTAATTTACTTCAACAGACTCTGCACAAAACTCTAACATCACATCACCTGACACAAAGGCCACCAGAAGCCCCTTTACATATCAGTGTCAATTATTGGATACTTAACATAAATGAGACAACTAATTGGAATGTCTCGTAACCCATTACTTAACATTGGACGCCATGTTCTGCATTTTATGGGATAGGGAGATCTGCAGTGCCTGTTGTAAAGTTGGGGAGACTTCACCCAAAGGTTTGTTCTGAGGCTCCATATTATTAATACCACAGACTAAATGATCACGGAGCATATCAGAAAAAACAATTCCATACTCTCAAAACTCAACTATCTTCCGTAGCCAAGATACGAACTCGGTGACGGAGTCACCAGTAGACCCCTCCACCATATTGAACTGATATCTTTGAACGATTATCAATGGGTACATGAGTCTCAGGATCACTCCAAACGTATGTGGTACTCAGGCCATCAATAGTACGACCGTCTGGCAATCATTCTCTGTGATATTGTTGGCGCGGAAGAAATAACGCATTCGCTCAGCATTTTGGACCCAGTCTTCAACACCGGCATCAAATGCATCAAACTACCCAAACAGAGGTATGGCGAATCAAAGAAATCCAAACCTGGGTCCAATAAATCGGGAAGGTGGCGCTGCTGAGTAGGATGCAGCATCGACAGCAAATCAATTTACTCCTTGTCACCAGTTTAATAAGGACACGGGGAGTCCACACTGAGTAAAAGTAAGAAGAAAAGTTTTATTTATGCAAACGATATCCCTACTGGGCTCCTCTCACTAGGTTGGTGTCTTACTGGCCGACCTTTTATCTATTGGTTTATTGATGTACCTCGGCCCTAATGCTTGTACTCCGATCATGGGGAAGACAAGCATTCCCACCCTGTAGGTTCCATGCGGAATATTACATTCCTACCCCCTAAAGTTGGAAGGCTCCCTCAACAAGCAATGAGGTGGAGAAGGAGGATCAGGCAGAGGACGTCGGAGTCTCTTCAGCTCCAGCAAGTCATCGTGGAGCTGATGCGCTGGATCAGTCGGCATATACCTCCCCAGTGAACATCGCCCGTGGCAGGAACGTCGTGGCGGACGATCATCAGGAGGCAGCTGAGCTACGGAGTCGGTGTCCAAGACCTCAGTGGTCTGCATCTCCATTTCAGAGTCGGAAGACATATTGGGCATGATGGGCCCGAGAGAGATTGGATTCTATGATGTTTGTAGGGTTAGCAGAGGATTCAGAGGCAACGGCAAGCAGGGTTTTGAAAACAAGGATGAAATTTTTAAATTGAGGCATGGAGACCAAGGTCAGCAGGCGCAGGGTGATGGATGAACTGGACATGGCACAGGTTGGAATACAGGCAGAATTTTTTATTAGTTTGTTTATTATCGCAGTGCACAGTAGTGACTGAATGGAATGGAGCGTGTCAGGGAGGACCTGCTGCCAGCGAGCGGCTGGGAGGTTCCTGGACCATGGGGCCAGTTGGATGACCCTCCATACCGTCCCGTTCTCTCTCTCTACCTGCCCGTTTCCCCGGGGGATGTAGCTGGTCGTCCTGCTGGAGGCGATACCCCTGCTGAGCAGGAAATGACGCAGCTCATCGCTCATGAATGAGGACCCCCTGTCACTGTGGATGTAGTCGGGGAAACCGAACAGAGCGAATATGGAATCAAGGGCCTTGATGATGGTGGCAGACGTCATATCCGGGCATGGGATGGCGAAGGAGAACCTAGAGAATTCATCGACCCACTAAGGATGTAGGTGTTGCGATCGGTGGAGGGGAGGGGCCCTTTGAAATCTACGCTGAGGCATTCAAAGGGGCAGGACGCTTTCACCAGGCGCGCGCGGTCCGGCCGGTAGAAGTGCGGCTTGCACTCAGCGCAGACCTGGCAGTCTCTGGTAACTGTCCGTACTTCCTCGACAGAGTAGGGCAGATTGCGGGCTTTGACCAGGCGGTACAACCGAGTGACCCCCGGATGGCAAAGGCTCTCATGTAAGGCTGGTTCACTTGTGCGCTGGCACATGTACCTCGGGAGAAGGCGCCTGGAGGCGCGTTGAGCTTGCCGTGGCGATACAAGATCTCGTAATTATAGGTAGAGAGCTCGATCCTCCACCGCAAGATTTTATCATTTTTTATCTTGCCCCGCTGGGTGTTGTTGAACATGAAGGCTACCAACCGTTGGTCAGTGAGGAGAGTGAATCTCCTGCCGGCCAGGTAATGCCTCCAGTGCCGCACCGCTTCAACGATTGCCTGGGCCTCCTTTTCAACAGACGAATGTCGAATTTCGGAGGCATGGAGGGTGCGGGAAAAGAATGCCACGGGTCTGCCTGCCTGGTTTAGCGTGGCGGCAAGAGCGACATCTGAAGCGTCGCTCTCTACTTGGAAGGGCAGTGTCTCATCTACTGCGTGCATCTACAGCTGCCGCCGGAGGAATAGCATCTCACTGTAATAAATTGTGGCGCTAACAATTGTACACAAAGACTCGAGTGATGTACAAGAGAGGCTTTATTACAGTGAGATGCTATTCCTCCGGCGGCAGCTGCAGAATGGCATCTCAGTGAAACCTACGAATATTTATACAGCTCCCTGTGGGCGGAGCTAGCCGGCAGGGGCTTACCGGAGAAGCCTGTAATATAGGTACTGCCATACATCTCCCTACTGCAAGCACACATATATACAGTGGTTGGATCACCACACTGGACATGGCACAGGTTGGAATACAGGCAGAATTTTAAATTAATTTGTTTATTGAAGATGAAAGATAGAAGGCCTCCCCATTTGAGGAGCCCAATTTTAAGATGGAAAGCATCCAGGAAATGAGGGAGAGTGAGAGCAGAGGCTTTCCCGAAGCTGACAGAAATGTGTCTTCTATGTACTGTTACCCTACTGATTGTCGCAGGGTTAGACAGTAAACTTAAGTGACAGCACAAAGAATACTTAGTAATGAAAGCAATGTTTGAATATTGGGGAATGATACAGTATTTTGACATTTTGTTCTCTTCTGTATTCTCAAGTGGTTCATGTAATATATGTAGTGGTTAGCACTGTTGCTTCACAGCTCCAGGGTCCCAGGTTCAATTCTCGGCTTGGGTCACTGTCTGTGTGGAGTCTGTACATTCTCCCCTTGTCTGCGTGGGTTTCCTCCGGGTGCTCCGGTTTCCTCCCACAAGTCCCGAAAGACGCGCTGTTAGGTAATTTGGACATTCTGAATTCTCCCTCAGTGTGCCCGAACAGGCGCCGGAATGTGGTGACTAGGGGCTTTTCACAGTAACTTCATTGCAGTGATAATGTAAGCCTACTTGTGACAATAAAGATCATTATAAAAGAACCCAACTTGTATTTCCATGGCGCCTATCACACCAGGCCGGATGTCTCAAAGTAATTCAGTCTCTGTTACAACTTATTACATTGGGCAAGTGGCACAGGCATTTGACACTGAAGCTGCCATGTGCACCCTGCCTCAGCCACTCTTTACTCCAATGGTAGGCCGTGAATAATGAGAGGCATATTAATTGGTGAAAATAGCTGCTCCCCCTTGTCTGGAGTCCTATTTTGCAGCTGACTTGATTTGCTCCCATTTCCTGTCTGACTCCATCCAGACCTATTCTCAGTTCCCCCAAACAGAAGCCAATCTTCCCTCGGTCTGTTCAAAATTTCGACAGTATTTGTTGAGTGCAATGACAGTTGAAATTTGGGAAGACTGCAAGTTATTTTCTGTGTGAATGAGTCGACTAGCTTTCCTCGTCTGTATCAATGCTAAGATCTGGCCAGGCAATGTGACAAAGTGGTATGATTGCTTTAAAAAGCTGATAATTGACAACCTTTGACCAGCAGATGTCAGCATAACATGGTTCACATCAAAACCTAAATTCTCATTAAGAATTAAAAAAGCTCAGCTTATACAAAAGACCATGGGGGGGAATTTTGCATCTGGATCATGTGTGAAACAGGAGATACTGGATTAGCTGATCATCATGCAAATGAAATTTGGTAAAAATGTTTGTAAAAAATGCAGAAAATTTGATGTCATTAGTTTGACAATATTTCCCCCCAAGTCAATGTTACCTGATTTGCTCTTTCAGAACAAAATCTGTCTTTTACATCGGGGAGAACCGCCATTTTCAACATGAAACATTTTTTAAAAATTCATGAAGGGGATGTGGGCATCACAAGGCCAGCATTGATTCATTATGTATGCAAAAGGCAGGACAAATCCAACCTGACCAATTACCATCCTGACGGCAGTGCATTTGAGTGGCATGATAGTCTGAATACTAACGCTGAGTTTGGGTTTCGCCAGGGTCACTCAGCTCTTGACCTTTGACAAATTTGTTAAAACTCCAAAGGTGAGGTCAGTGTGACCGCCCTTGTCATCAAGGTAGCATTGGGCCAAGTGTCACATCAAGGAGCCCACGCACAACTGGAGTTAAAGGGAGTCAGGGGGAAAACTCTCTGCTGGCTGGAGTCATACCTGGCACAAACAAAAATGGTTGGCGGTCGATCACCTCAGTTCCAGGATCCCCCTACAGGAGCTGCACGGTAGCACAGTGGTTAGCACAGTTGCTTCACAGCTCCAGGGTCCCCGGTTCGATTCCCGGCTTGGGTCACTATCTGTGCGGAATCTGCACGTTCTCCCCATGTCTGCGTGGGTTTCTTCCGGGTGCTCCGGTTTCCTCCCACAGTCCAAAGATGTGCAGGTTAGGTGGATAGGCCATGATAAATTGCCCTTAGTGTCCAAAAAGGTGAGGTGGGGTTACTGGGTTAAGGGGATAGGGTTGAGGTGTGGCTTAAGTAGGGTGCTCTTTCCAAGAGCCGGTGCAGACTCGATGGGCCAAATGGCCACCTTCTGCACTGTAAATTCTATGATCTGTTCTATGAATTCCTCAGGATAGTGTACTAGGCCCAATCACCTTCAGCTGCCTCATTAATCACCTTCCTTCCTTCATCAGGCCAGAAGTGGGGATGTTCACTGATGATTGCCCAATGTTCAGCACCATTCGCAAATTCTCAGGTACTGAAGCAGCCTGTGCCCATATACAGCAAGACTTGCACAGAACTCAAGCTTATGTTGATATGTGGAAAGTAATATTTGTGCCACACAAATGCCAATGACCATCACCAACAAGTAAGAATCAACAAGTAACCATCTCCCCTAGACATTCAGTGGCATTATCAGCAATGAATCACCCACCATTAACATTCGGGGGATTACCATTGACCAGAAACAGAGCTGAACTAGCCATATAAACACTGTGGCTACTAGAACAGGTCAGAGGCTGGGAATCCTGTGGTGAGTGACTCACCTCCTGACTCCCCAAAACCTGTTCACCATCTACAAGGCACAAGTCAGAAGTGTGATGGAATACTCTCCACTTGCCTTGATGAGTGGAGTTCCATCAACACTCAAGAAGCTCATTTGAGGACGGAGCAGCCCGCTTGACTGGCACCTCATTCACTTCCTTAAACAGTCATTCCTTTCAATAACACACAGCGGCAACAGTGTGTACCATCTACAAGATACACAGCAGCAACTCGCTAAGCCTGCTTCAACAGCACCTTTCAAACCCGTGACCTCTACTGCGACCTCTACCGCCCAGAAGGACAAGGGCAGTAGATAACACTACCATCTGCAAGTTCCCCTCCAAGCCACAGATATGCTAACTTGGAAATATACCACTGTTCCTTCACTGTTGCTAGGTCAAAAATCATGGAAACCCCTGATGCGTTAACAATTGCACACAGAAACACAAAACGGTACAAAAGAGGCTTTATTACCGTGAGATGTTATTCCCTCAAGTGGAGCTGTAAAATGGCAGCTCAGGAGACCTCATGGATATTTATACTGCTCCCTGTGGGCGGAGCTAGGCGGCAGGGGCTTACCGGCAAACTATGCAGGGGCTTACCGACAAACCTGTAATAGCAGGTACTAATAGAGGCACACACATATATATACAGTGGTATTACCACAACCCCTTCCTAACAGCCCTGTGGGTTTGCCTACACCACGTGACTCCAGTGGTTCAAGTAGACAGTTCATCACTACCTTCTCAAGGGCAATTAAGGATGGGCAATAAATGCTGGCCGAGCCAATGCCTCCTATACCTGGTGAATAAATAAAAGTGTCCTTCAGAAGTTGACGACAAGGTGACCAACCCTCCTTTATATAATAATTGTCCCACAACCTCCGTGTATCAGTGGGAAGCCATGGCCCACCAATACCGAGATAGAAAAATGTTCACTTATCTGCACTCAAAAATCCTGCGCGGCGCAGTTTGAATGAGGGAACACTCATTGAGGTCAGGGATTTAAACTGCAGGAAAGTATTGAAGACAATAAGCAACAGGTTTCAGAGCTGTTTCAAAGGTATAGTGATGTTTGTTTGTTTATTTTGTCATTTCTTTTAAACAGGCAATTCTATTGTTATTGGTTATTTGAAAGTAATTTTCATTTTATTTTTTGTGATTGAAGATGATTTTTATTTAATATTTGTAAGTGAATAAGTTATTTGTTTTAAATCTGTGAAACTACTATCTAAACCTGCAATATATAACTTTACGTGTGGCATGCCTAAAAGTGTTTGTATGCTTTAATTTAGAATATGGCAACTGGAACTTTAGTTGGGAAGAAAAGAAGTCAGAACTTCTGAACTTCAGAACTGTGCTGTACTGTTCTATGTTCTAACTTCATGGATCACGAAGAATGGAGATTCTTGAAGCAAGACAAAATGCAAATAATATTGTCTCCTTATTGTCCTTACAGACCTGCAGAAGAGGTCATAAAATACTGTTACAAGATGGTTCTGACCTGGTCATAAGATAAAGAAGGTGTTCCCCAGGTCTTTTTGTTTTAGCTGTCACTGTCCTTGTAACATCTGATTTGTGTTAGGATTTGTGTTTGTCATTATTATGTTTACCATAGAATTTACAGTGCAGAAGGAGGCCATTTGGCCCATCGAGTCTGCACCGGCTCTTGGAAAAAGCACCCTACCCAAGGTCAACACCTCCACCCTATCCCCATAACCCAATATCCCCACCCAACACTAAGGGCAATTTTTGGACACTAAGGGCAATTTTGGACACTAAGGGCAATTTATCATGGCCAATCCACCTAACCTGCACATCTTTGGACTGTGGGAGGAAACCGGAGCACCCGGAGGAAACCCACGCACACACGGGGAGGACGTGCAGACTCCGCACAGACAGTGACCCAAGCCAGAATAGAACCTAGGACACTGGAGCTGTGAAGCAATTATGCTATCCACAATGCTACCGTGCTGCCATGTTTACTTTAATTATCTTATTCATTTATAATGACCTCATAATTAAATGTTGTGTTTTGATGTTTCAATAAGGTATTTGTAGAAGTTTGTAAAGTTTAATGGAAAACATTTTTTAATAAAAATGTTATAAATACAAAATTTTGATACCATGTTAACATTTCACTTAGCATTTAACATTAGCAGCTGTGTAACATTTTGTTTAATAACTATCTTAACTTTTCCAAATTTCTTGCAATAAAATTTCTTTTCACTTCAGCTCAACGATCAATAAAATATATTTTTTGACTTGGACACAATGGTTCTGTTGTCTTTCTCTAAATAGAGGAGTGAGGGGAGAGAAGAAGTAGGGAAGGGGAAGGGGAAGGGGAGGAAGGAGGAGGGAAGATTCAATGTCCAAATGCAGCAGCTGTCAGGCAAACTCGGAATGCCCTTGCATCACCTGGAGCCTGGGCCTCCTCACCTGCCCCAGGAGGTATGTCTGCAGTGGCTCCATATTGCCTTACTTTAGCTCTGCCATTTCTGATGGCAAGTTATCTTGCAGGTGAATGCTCAGTCCATGCTGAAGGGCAAAGTTGTGCAATGCACAACTCACTACATCTGTCTTGTGTTTCAGCTTCACTATTAAAGCACTGTGGCAGTTAGAGTTCGGCTTCAGGTCTTCCTTCAACATTTTACAAAGGCATTCCATTGCTTCCTTGGTGACATCATTTCATACAATGTCCTTTACCTGCAACTCTCAAAGGTGGGTAATTGATTTGCTTCCTCACCAGACGGACATGTAGCCTGACACCAGATTTTGAATCTGCATTGGATTCTGCAATACCTGCCAGAGTGATAGTTCACATTAACTTACAGGAGGCTTGCATATGTCAACTAAGGCATTAAACATTGCTAAAGCACTTGAAGAAATCACTGAGGCTTGTAAGGATCAATGTTACATCAGGGAGACTCTTAAACAACACAGCTTAAAATACATTGCAAATTCCAAATGAACTTTAGCTCCGCATCAGCTGGGAGGACAGGCGAATGAACATTAGCTTCCTGAATGAGACAAGGGCATCAGCATCAAGGCCATGATTATCCAAAGTCAACTCCTCTGGGCCGGCATGAGTTTAGGTTGTCAGAGTCCCGACTGCCAAAGCAAATTTTCTTTGCCCAACTCAAGGAAGGCTCCTAAAGGAGAGGACGAAGAAGCGCTTCAAAGACACCCTGAAGACGTATCTCTCTGGTCAGTTTAGGATTTTCCTGACCTGAATGATTGATCTTACTAGTCTATTTCTAACCAAGCTACTAAAGGAGGGAAAGCCTTTTTTTCTGTAAAGAACAGTACAGCTCTCACTCGGGGGAGATTACTGTTCTCGGCCTTAAACAGTTGAACAATTTCAGTTAACTTCCAATAGAAGATTTTTCGAGTAAGTCGCTCAAAACCAATCCTCCCACTTTTTCAGCGTAGATCCTTGTCATCTCAGACATCCTAAATGAGCATCTAAACTTCCTCAATGTAAGAATGCACAGTTTATTTTTGTGGTGGAAGTTTATTACAAACTTTTTCAGAATATAAAAAAAAGTTAGAGTCTTCAAAATATAAATCTGCTGTCTTCTGGTGGCGGCTATGAAGGAGCAAGTCACACATTTGGTGGCTCCAGCTCTGGACGGACTTTTGGAGCTTTTCCCCCGATTTTCAACCGGACTTGAATTGTAAAACTCGGTGGATGAGAGAGGGACTAGAAGTGCTCGTAAAGGCAGAAACAGAAAGACAGAGAAGGCTTGGGCTGAAGCTGCAGCGAGAGACAGCATGGTGGAGGACCGGACCTCTGGTTTGTCGACACAGCGGTCAACGGAGCAGCTGATGCAAGTTATTCAGGAAGGCTTTGCTAAGCAGAAACGGGACTGCTTGGACCTGATAAAAGAGTCAATTGAGCGGCTGGAGCTTAGATTGGACGCCCAAGATCGGGCGATCCAGAAGGTAGAGAAGGCGCTGGATGAGCAGGAGGAACATCAAACTGTGGTAGTGTTGGAGGTGGGGATGCTGAGAGACCAGCAGAAGAAGCTCTTGGAGAAGGTGGAGCACCTAGAGAATAGGTCCCACCGGCAGAACTTGAGAAGCATTGGGCTCCCGGAGGGGTCCGAAGGAGCGAACGCTGGGGCATACATCGCTGATATGTTTGAGAAGCTGCTGGGTGATGGGGCATTCTCCCGACCCTTGGAGATGTCAGGGCTCACAGAACACTCGCGAGGAAGTCGCGAATGGGGGACCCCCTGAGGGCAGTGGTAGTGAGATTCCACAGGTACTTGGATAATGAGCGTATTCTACAGTGGGACAAGCAGACACAGAGCTGTAAGTGGGACAAGAGTAACCTGCGGGTTTACCAAGACCTGAGTGTGGAAGTGGCCAGGAGAAGAGCAGGATTCAACCAGATTGGGTCGATCCTTTTTAAGAAAAAGGTGAAGTTCGGACTGTTGTATCCGGCCCGTCTCTGGGTCACGCACGAGGAACAGCACTTTTATTTTGAGTCACCTGGACTTCGCAAAAAGGGAAGGACTGGTGGTGGACTGAGAACTTTTGAACTTTGCTGCAATGTTCATGTTTTTTTTTTCTGTTCTTTTAAAAAAATGTTTCCAGTACAAGCGCAGAGCATGGGCAGGAGGCGGGCCCAAAAAAGGCGATGGCTGATCGGCAGAGGTGGGGGGGGGGGGGGGGGGGGGGGGGGGGGGGTGGGGAATGAGCCCCCCAACTAGGCTGATCACCTGGAATGTTCGAGGGTTAAATGGGCCAGTCAAGAGGGCACGTGTGTTCACACATTTTTGGGGACTGAAGGTGGACGTGGTAATGTTGCAGGAGATTCACCTTTGAGTAACTGACCAGATTAGATTGAGGAAAAGCTGGCTCAGTCAGATCTTTCCCTCGGGACTAGACTCAAAGACTAGAGGGGTCGCGATCCTGATCAATAAGCAGGTGGTGTTTGAAGCGGGTAGAATAGTCTCGGATGTGGGAGATCGGTACATTATGGTTAGTGGGAAACTGGAAGGGGTGCAGGTGGTATCAGTAAATGTGTATGCGCCAAATTGGGATGATGTGGAGTTTATAAAGAGGATGCTGGGGGAGATACCGGACCGGGACTCGCATAGCTTGGTCATGGGAGGGGATTTCAACACAGTTATTGACCCTGGCTTGGACCGGTCAAGCTCGAAAACGGGCAGGGTGCCAGCAATGGCTAAGGAACTAAAAGGGTTCATGGAGCAGATGGGGGGGGGGGGGGTTGTTTAGCTTAGGGTAGGGGTTAATAACGGTGGGATCTGTAAGCGAGGGAGATGTCTTTTGCACTATGTTTATAGTTTCATGTACATTGTTTATTTTGTTGTTGTTACAATATCAAAAATACCTCAATCAAATGTTTATTAAAAAGAAATATACAAATCTGCTAACAGTTCTTTGTTATCTGCTAACAGATTATCTTCCTTAAGAGGAGCATATATTTAGACATGGAAATCCGAAAGTATCTATAAAACATCTGGGGCGGGATTCTCCGGCCCCCCGCCAGGTTGGAGAATCGCTGGGGGGGCGGCGTGAATCCCACCCCCGCCAGCTGCCGAATTCCCCGGTGCCGGAGAATTGGCGGGGGCAGGAATCGCGCTGCGCCGATCGGCGGCCACTGGCAGCAGCCCTCCCTGCCAATTCTCCGAAGTCCCTTCCATTCTATGCCAGTCCCGCCGGCGTAGATTAGAGGTGGTTCCTTACCGACGGGACCTGGTGGCTCGGGCGGGCTCCCGGGTCCTCCAGGGGGGGGGGGGGGGATCTGGCCTCGGGGGTTGCTCCCACGGTGGCCTGGCCCGCGATCGAGGCCAACCGATCCGCAGGCGGGCCTGTGCCGTGGGGACACTCTATTCCTATGCGCCGGCCGTGTAAGCCTCCGCGATGGCCAGCGCGAAGGTGAACCCTCCCCTGCGCATGCGCGGGGATGACATCAGCAGCCGCCGATGCTCCCGCGCATGCGCCGACCCGCGCCGGCCGGCGGAATCCCTTCGGCCCCGGCTGGCACGGCGCCAAAGGCCTTCCACGCCGGCTGGCGGGGCGCAAACCACTCCAGCACTGGCCTATCCCCTGAAGGTGCGGCGGGTTCTGCACCTTTGGGGCGGCCCAACGCCAGAGTGGTTCACGCCACTCCGTCCCACCGCGACCACCCACCTCGCCGGGTACGAGAGAATCCCGCCCCTACCTACTATACTTCTTAACAGAATAATAGGTTCATAGTCACAAATCTCAAGAGACTGTGTTTGGGAAGAGAACACCTTGACTGCTCTCAGAGAGAAGTGAGTAATAATTCTGTGAATCTGCCCTTCTTATACATTTTCTTTTTTATCTCTTAGAATAGCCCGATTTGTGTCTTAATTCCATAATGAGCGCTTCTTTACAATTCTGTAGTTTCACTTGATCTGATTGACAGTGAGTCTTTCAAAGCTGATTAATGTTTATTTTAATATAGGTTTGAGTGTCAAACGTTTTAATATATATTTGACCAGCAGGTCATTCAAAGGGTGACTTAATTTTGTATTCTCTCGGGTTAAGAGTTTTTACATGTAGACTTGAACAGAAAGCTTCATGACTTCCTCTATCGTTTTAATCTCCCATGTTTCAAGCAGTTATATGGTTGGACAGAGAGAAACTTAATTGGTTGTATTTGTAAGAATAATCTTTGTTATTGTCACAAGTGGGCCACATTTCGGCGCCTGTTTGGGTATACAGAGGGAGAATTCAGAATGTCCAATTCGCCTAACAGCATGTCTTTCGGGACTTGTGGGAGGAAACCGGAGCACCCGGAGGAAACCCACGCAGACACGGGGAGAGCGTGCAGACTCCGCATCTGACAGAGGCCCAAGCAGGAATCGAACCTTGGACCCTGGCGCTGTCTTGTATATAGCCTTGCCCATTACGGTTGTAGCCACAGACAGGCAATTGAGCAAATAAAAGGGATTTATGTTTGTCAAACCAAGGATCTTTTCCTGAGACTCTTTGTTCGAGGCAATGTAAGTAGTCTAATGGTGGAATACCTGCCTTTTCACATGTCTGTAATGGATTCTAAAAGACATGTCTGCTATAAGGATTTTATTCTATTTGGGTTAAAGATACTGGGTGGAATTTTCCGAGCCTCTGCGCCGAAATTGCGAATGGCGTGGGGGCGGAGAATGGGCGTTCACACCTAAATCAACCACGATGCTGCTCCCGCGATTCGCCGCAAATCGCGCGTGGGTAGGGGGCCATTGACAGAGGCCCCCGTGGCGATTCTCCAATGAAAACTGGCCGGGTTCCCAACGGCGTGGTTTTAACCACATTTTGCCTGTCGGGAACGGCCAGTTGCGGCTGCGGAGTCAGTCCGCCGCCGCGCCAGGGGAGAGCAGGGGGATCCTTCACCGGGCAGCCCTCACGGATGGCCAAGCTAGCAATCCGCGGCCACGGGCGATCTTGGGGGGGCCTATATTTCCGGGCCACTCTGCGGTGTGAGTCCGCCATGTTGCATGGGGCTGCCACTGAAGGCCGCCGTCATGCGCATGCGTGGACTCCCGACCGGACGTGCAGGGCCCCGTATCGGCAGCCGGAGCTGTGAGGGCTACTCCGGGGCCTTGCTAGCCCCCTTCAGGTAGGAGAATCACTCTGGATTTTCTTCACTCTGGAGTGGGGACATAGCCCCGTTATTGGAGAATCCCTTCCACTGTGTGTCAGTTTTAATTTCTGGTTCTTAGAAGCATCTTTATTTTAATCTGAATTCTGTGATCAGTGTGAAATTCATCCCACCTCAAGGACTGCAACACAGATATTAACCCCTTTGCTCAGAAGAGACCTACTTGGGGGAACACTTGAAGGGACACCATTCTTTGAGGACACCCGATGGCAAGAGGAGGCCCGGAAAAGGAGCCTGAGAAAGGAATAACAATGATCTCGAGTCCAAGGACCGATCCCACCTCCCGGAAATACCTGCCAAGTGTGCAGCCGAAGATGCGGCTCTAGGATCAGGCTCATCAGCCACTCAAGGATCCACAAAACCCATGACCAGTAACACAGAGTTTCATAGATGGATAATTATACTCATTAGTGAGAGAATGCCAAAGATTACATTTACTCCAAAACCGCTCCATCCATTATAGTTCCTTTGGCTAAACAGCTGGCTTGTAATGCAGAACAAGGCCAGCAGCGCAGGTTCAATTCCCGTACCGGCCTTTCTTTCACTTGTAGTAACTCCAAACTCACTTTATTCATTAAATCAGAGTTTTGTGAATTCAGGGTTGTGGCCTGTGGGTGGGTCAAGGGCGGGTGTTAGGAGGGTTGCTCAGCAATCAGTCGTGGCATTCCCGAACACGGGAGAAGTGCCCAATAGTCACAAACAGCTTTTAAAAGTGCTGACCATCCCACCCATGCGTGCCCCCTCAGGTGGATATGGCATTGCACAGGCCCGGAGCCCAGCTGAGCAGACAGCCTCCTCCTGACATCAGGGCACTGTTCCAGGCCCAAATTTCTTTAAAAAAACGATGTAGTCTTCCAGACAGAAGCGGTGCACGTACACTGATGTCACCCGCCCTGTTCATCCGTGCTTAGGCATTCCTCCATTTCGTAGCTGCCAGCAATTAAGCAACAGGACTTTGATGAGAGAGCCAGAGACACAAACAGGCCAAGATCTCATAACAAAATGTGCTGGAGAGAACTGCGCAGGAGAGTCCATGGCAGGACAAAGCACTGCTGGTGTGAGCTGCTCAGGAGAGTCCACGGCAGTAGAAAACAGCGCTGGTGTGAGCTGCTCAGGAGACTCCACGGTAGTAGAAAGCAGTGCTGGTATGAGTTCCAGGGCCTCTGGTGACCAATCCATTAAGAAGACACTGAAAGGGGCCGGGTTCAAACCTGGGTCCTCAGATCCAAAGGCAGCAGTGTTAACCACTGTTCCACTGTGCCACCCACATCATTATAAAAGATTAACCCATGGAAAATATTCACTCTATTGTCTCCTGCCTCTGTTCGATGGTTCTGGATACAATGAAAAAGTACTAATAAACAAGTGTAAAAACTTACCCAACATTGGCCAGGTCTTCACTGTCCCGTGATTTCATATTCAGCTGCTTCAGGACAGCGCGTGCAGCGAAGGACTTGAAAAATACCGGGGTGGAAAGTTTGAACTTGGCGCGCTTTCAGCGGCATACGATCTCTGTACGTCAGAAGATTGAACGGAAGTTATGGGCCAGGTGGGATTTGCTGATCCCTCCCGCAGCAGGATTGGAGAATCTAGAGGGAGCCAAAAGGACAGAGGGTGGGATTCTGCAAAAACCGACAGGGCGGGCAACTCCAGCACAAAGGAGTGGCGTAAACCACTCCAGCGCGGGCCGCCCCAAAGGTACGGAATCCTCCGCACCTTCAGGGGCTAGGCCAGCGCCTGAGTGGTTTGCGTCGCACCAGACGGCACGGAAGGGGCTTGGCGCCATGCCAACCAGTGCCGAAGGGCCTCCGCCGGCTGGCCCATGCGTGGGAGCGCCTTCGTGTGCTGCCGTCATCGCAGCGCATGCGCAGGGGGATCATCTACGCGTCGGCCATCGCGGATTGTTACAGTGGCCGACGCGAAGGAATAGCGTGCCCCCACGCCACAGGCCCACCCGCGGATAAGTGGGCTCCGACCGCGGGCCAGGCCACCATGGGGGCACCTCCCTGCGTGAGTTCCCCCCCGCGCCCCCGCCCGAGGACCCCGGAGGCCGCCCGCACCGCCAGGTCCCGCCGGTAAGTACCTGTTGTAATTTACACCGGCGGGACATGCCAAAAACGGGTGGCCAATCAGCCCATCACGGGCCGGCCGCCCCCTGCCAAAACCGGAGAATTCAGCAGCTGGCAGGGGCGGGATTTATGCCGCCCCTCTGCGATTCTCCGACCCGGCGGGGGGTTGGAGAATCCTGCCCAGAATCTGTCAGCGTAAAAACACATTGCAATTCTCCCAATGGTGGGTTAATGGCGGGTTTGTCTTCCTACTAGCTGTGGAGTGAACGCCATTTACATTCATTTCTAGCTCATGAATGCACGTTAAAACAGCTGCCGTCAGGACTTTCAATTTTGCATCATCCCAGTGGGAAACTATGTTGGTCTCAAACCCAATTGATAAAGAGTGGCAGTCCGCAGTTCACTTCAAGGTCAGTGCAACATAAAAAGCCTACCTGCTATAATGCTGCACTGCTCTTGTTGAGCTGTCCAGCACTCTACTGGGGAAGACTGATTTCTGCTTCCCTCATCACGCCGGGCCAGTCTTCATGGGCCATGCTGCTGGACCCATGGGGCCCCCCGTGTCACCTAGTTGGAGCAGTACTATGCCTAGGGCTGCGAGAAGGAAGGAGTTGCCTTCCTCAAAGTGCTGCACACCAGTGTCTACCTGGACAGTGTGGTGAATGTATTATACCAATAATCCACCAGTGTATTTGTATCTGTGCTATGCTGTTGCCCTTGTGGGCTTCTCCTATGGACCATTGTATGGCATTATCCATAGGGGAACATGTTGGGGCATGTATGGGCTCCGCCCATGGCTCCTCCCCTTGAAGGGAGGTATAAAGAGCAGTCGACCTGTAGGCGGTTCTCAGTATTGGACCAGTCGCAGGCAGGCACTGTTCTAAGTTGATTAAAGCCACGGTTTACTTCTAGTCATGTCTCGAGTGAATTGATGGTCGCATCAGACAGCTCTGTGCTGCTAGTCACAAGCAGCCACCGCAACAGAAATCTGATGACTGACTGGGGGTGGAGTACAAATTGAGACCAGGGGCTATGGGGCTGGGGAACGAAGACGAGGTCAGCAATGTGGAAGGAGGGCTGACCAAGGGAAGGGTGTAAGGGTGAGGGCTCACAATGGCAGGCAGCAGGGCAAGGAGGCGGATGGAGAAATGAATGATGCAAGGCAGAGGGAAAATAGAGAGGAGGAAGCTGGACCCCGTCAAGGCTGCTGGAAACACAGACAAGGGGGTTGAAGGATTAGCACATATATTACTGGAAGAGGATGCATGCAGACACCAGAATTTATCATTGGGGCCTGTTAGTGTGGCACATTAGAGATGGTTCACATGAACACTTAACAGATTGGGGCCGTAGTGCTTTGTGAAGGTCACAGTTGTCCATAGTCCTCTTTGGAAACAGGAACTATGTCAAGGGTCCTGTTTAGGTTCAGGGGCTGGCAGACAGGAGTCACAGCATGTAGACATTCCCGCTGCAAAATGGAAAGGAGTCACAATCCAGGGGCTATGTGGACCTCAGTGTCTGAAATCAGAGATAGGAGACAGTGCAGAAGAGCAGCGGGTATGCGGCAGGTCCAGTCATTGGGAGCTTGGCATAGCTCCTTCATTGAGCATCAGACATCTGAAGATGCAGTTTAGATGCCTGGACCACTCAGGTGATTCTCTGCAATACACACCAGAGAGGACTTTCTGCATGATTGCAGTTTGCTGTATCCTTCACAATCTGGCTATGCGGAGAGCTGAGGGCCCTGCCAGAGGGTAAACTGGAGAAGGAAACCTCATTGGAAGATGAAGAGGTTCAGGAAGTACAAGGGGATGCTGAAGGACAACATTTGCATGCTGATGCCATGGAGGAGGGGAGATGCGGGAGGTGACCCGAGTTAACCTCATAGCTGAAAGTTTCCAAGAGGAGTAAAACCAAATCAGATCATCAGGAGACATCTCCTGTAATCCTCTAACCCATTTTGTGACTTCTGAGGGAATAGCTGAATAGTGTTCACACTTGAACCTTAAGTGATCGCAGCTCACACGGATCAGATCCCAGCTGTGGTCATCGGTGTCCAGCTAATGCACTCACTCTGTCAACTTGAAGTCCAGCAAGGAAGAACAGTGATGCTTTTCGAGGCTGGACATTTCCTTTTTTTTTTGGAAAACATTTTATTGAGGCATTTATAATTTTAACATTTTAACATTCTAAACAACAGAGCAATCCAACACATGCAAAAAAACCCACAATAACATAACCAACTTCCCCCCGCCCTAACTCCTAACTACCCATACATTAAATTCCTTGCCCTTATTTTTCACTTCCATGCCTCCGCTCCCCCCCACCAAACTCCCCCACCCCCCACTGACAGTCAACTTTCCTTGAAGAAGTTGATGAACGGCTGCCACCTCCGAGCGAACCCCTGTAATGAACCCCTCAAGGTGAACTTAATCTTCTCTAGCCTAAGAATCTCTGCCATGTCACTGACCCACACCCCCGACTTCGGAGGCTCTGAGTCCCTCCATCCCAGCAAAATCCGTCTCCGGGCCACCAGGGAGACAAAGGCTTCTCTCCCCACCTGGGCTCCCGGATCTTCCGACACTCCAAATATTGCCAGGACCTCTGACATGACATCTGAAAATCCCTGCCAGAATCCCCTCGGCCTCAGACACGCCCAGAACATATGGACCGCCTTAAACTGGATCAGGCAAAGCCTCGCCCACGACGAGGATGCGTCAACTCTCCTCAGGGCCTTCTCCCATAACCCGGCTTCCAGCTCCCCTCCCAACTCTTCCTCCCACTTCACCTCCCCGATTGGGACCCCTTCCCACTCCATCAGTTCCTTGTATATTTCCGAGACCTACCCCTCCCCAACCCTTGTTTTTAGACGTCACCTTATCCTGTAGTCCCCTTAGAGGGAGGCGAGGGAAGCTTGGAACCTGCCTCCGGACAAATCCCGTACCTGTAGATACCGAAATCCATTCACACCGGCAACTCAAACTCCTCCTCAAGCTCCTTCAGGCTTGGGAAACCCTCCTCAATGAAGAGATCCCCAAATCTCTCAATCCCTGCCCGCTGCCACCTCCCAAAGCCCCCCCCCCCCCCCCCCCCCCCCCCCCCCCCCCCCCCCCCCCGGAGCGAACCTGTGATTATCACAAATCAGTGACCACACTCCAGTCTTATATGTTGCCTTATCTGCCCCCACCACTGGGCTTGTGGAGTACTGGGCTGACGAGAACGGCAGACTCATGTCCTTGCAAGATGCCGCCTCCACTCGCTCCCACAACGACCACCTCCCCCACTGCCCATTTCCTAACAATCGGAATATTGGCCGCCCAGTAGTAATTAATAAAGTTCGGAAGAACCAAGCCCCTCTCTCCACGTCCCCGCTCAAGAAGGACTTCTTCACCCTAAGGCCTTTCCCGGCCCATATAAAATCCGAGATCGCCGTATTCATTTTCCTAAAAAATGCCTTGGGGATGCAGATTGGAAGACACTGAAACACGAACAGCAATCTCGGGACTCTGTCATTTTCACAGACTGTACCCTTCTCGCCAATGACAACGGTAGCACGTCCCACCTACGGAAGTCCCCTTTTCTTTGTTCAATCACCCTGCCCAAATTTAGTTTATGAAGCTGACCCCAGTCCCTTGCCACCTGAATCCCCAGGTACCTAAAACTCCTTCCCACCACTTTGAACGGCGTCTCCCTCAGTCCCCTCTCCTGCCCCCTTGCCTGAATCGCAAAGACCTCACTCTTGCCCATTTTCAGCTTGTAACCTGAGAACCGACCAAATTCCTCCAGTATCCCCATAATTCCTGCAATTCCCCTGATAGGAATTTCTTTAGCCTCTGTATCCTGCGGGTCGAGTTTTAGGCGTCCGGGCTTGAGGGCTGCTTCCATGATTTACTTCGACTGTTTCGTAAGTATATTAAATTGATGGAACCATCAATTCTACGGACACGTGCTTGTAGGATTAGAATAGCGGTTTTAATATACTTACAACAGAGCCAGCCTGTTAGCCGTTGAACTTTTGGTGAACTGGCTGGCTGACTCTGTGGCACAAATCTTTATACAGCAGCTCCAGGGGGAGGAGTTCTGGGCGGAGCCAAGGGGGGAGCCCAGTATAAATTCTCGAGTACTCCCAGAGCTACTCCCCCTGGTGGTCAGGTAGTGCAACTGCACTTACAATATTGATACATATATATACTTGGAACAGAGTGACATTGGTAACTTATAATACCATGTGAATCTTATTCACCACATCCCCCCAACAGGTCTGTTATATAAAGGAGCAGATATCCGCGTAGAACAAAACCCTATGTTCCACCCCCCTCTCACTATCCCCCACCAAATGCTCGAAGCTCGCAGTGCCATTGCCAAAGGCTGTATGGCCAGGGCAAACAGTAGTGGGGAGAGTGGACACCCCTGCCTCGTTCCCCGGCACAGACTAAAATACTCTGATTGAACCCGGTCGGTCCTTACATTTGTCACGAGTGCCTGATATGTCAGGGCTGCATCGAGACGTGATGATAGGTTGGAGAAAATTAAACATTTTGATGTCACCTCAGGATCATCGGTGCTCTATTACTTTGAATAAATTAAACCTTTTGAAAACTGTTCTATCGGAATGTGAATGTAATGGGCAGGTGAAAATGTTTTGGTTTAGATCTTTTCAATCCTCATATTCCGAGGTTCAACCTTCCTCACGCTCAGAGTGTCCCCTTTTAAAATTAACATTCATGTGATGCCAACCTCAGTGCCACTTGGCACCGCACTCTGTGTGTTGTCAGGGAGGTGTGTGTAATTCTTTATTCAGAGTGTATGATGGGTGAGTCCTCAATCATTAGTCCTCAAGGGATATCAATGGCTGAGGAGGGCTCATCAAATATATGACTCTGCATATCTGGATTTCCGAACTGATAAGTGTCCCAAACCATGTCATGCACTTTAGAATGAGAGCCCTGTGTGGTCCGCACTTCCTTCACAGCCCTACACCGTCGGGAAACCCCCAGATTGCCAGCAAAACGGAGCATCCCGACGGCGGAGAATTCAGCCCAATATGTGTATTGTAAAGAATGCAAGAATATGGTAATAATACTTCTCACCACCAGATGGAGATAAGGAGCAGTGATATAAAACTCATGTGACTTCTAGAACACAGAACATTACAGCGCAGTACAGGCCCTTCGGCCCTCGATGTTGCGCCTTCCTGTGAAACCCCTCTAAAGTCCCTTTACACTATTCCCTTATCGTCCATATGCCTATCCAATGACCATTTGAATGCGTTTAGTGTTGGCGAGTCCACTACTGTTGCAGGCAGGGCATTCCACGCCCTTACTACTCTCTGAGTAAAGAATCTACCTCTGACATCTGTCCTATATCTATCTCCCCTCAATTTAAAGCTATGTCCCCTCGTGCTGGACATCACCATCCGAGGAAAAAGGTTCTCAATGTCCACCCTATCTAATCCTCTGATCATCTTGCATGCCTCAATTAAGTCACCTCTTAACCTTCTTCTCTCCAACGAAAACAGCCTCAAGTCCTTCAGCCTTTCCTCATAAGATCTTCCCTCCATACCAGGCAACATCCTTGTAAATCTCCTCTGTACCCTTTCCAATGCTTCCACGTCCTTCCTATAATGAGGCGACCAGAACTGCACACAATACTCCAAATGTGGCCGCACCAGAGTTTTGTACAACTGCAACATGACCTCATGGCTCCGAAACTCAATCCCTCTACCAATAAAAGCTAACACACCGTACGCCTTCTTAACAACCCTCTCAACCTGGGTGGCAACTTTCAGGGATCTATGGGCATGGACACTGAGATCTCTCTGCTCGTCCACACTACCAAGAATCTTACCATTAGCCCAGTACTCTGTCTTCCTGTTATTCCTTCCAAAATGAATCATCTCACACTTTTCTGCATTAAACTCCATTTGCCACCTGTCAGCCCAGCTCTGCAGCTTATCTATGTCCCTCTGTAACTTGTAACATCCTTCTGCACTGTCCACAACTCAGAAGTGTGATGGAATAGTCTTCCCCAAAGGCAGCTCCAACACACTCAAGAAGCTTGACACCGTCCAGGGCAAAGCAGCCCATTTGACTGGCACCCCTTCCACAAACATTCACGCCCTCCACCACCAACACACAGTAGCACAGCATTGTGTACCATCTACAACATGCATTGTAGGAACTCACCAAGAATCCTTCAACACCACTTTTCAGACCCACGACTGCTACCATCTAGAAGGATGAAGACAGTAAATACATGGGAACAGAACCACCTGGAAATTCCCTATCAAGCCACTCATCATTCTGACTTGTAAATATATTGTCACTCCTTCACTGTCACTGGGTCAAAACCCTGGAACTCCCTCCCTAACAGCACTGTGGATGTACCTACATGGACAAGAAGACAACTCACCACCACCTTCTCAAAGGCAATTAGAGTAATAAATGTTGGCCTAGCCAGCAATGCCCATAGCACATGAAAAAAAATTGGCAGTGGGGAACTCAATGACAGCCTACCCATTTTTGAATATAGAACACCATTAAAATTGATTGTCCCGTCCTCTTCCCAGATCCCCGTGGCTCAATTGGTTAAACAGAAGCAGCTGAACGTACAGAACAGGAAGTTTCCACTTCAATCTCCATTTATGGCCAAGTTATTTGGTTGCAGGTGGTGCCAGAGGCAGTTAGAAATCAATCAGGGTTAAAATGACAGCAGCCAAGAGAGTGGCGGGAATTCAGTAGTTGTGATGAATGTTATCAATAGCTGATGTAATGTACCTTACCTTTAATGCATTGGCCCTTTAAGACAGGGCTTGGAACCCTGGGGGACTCCGCCTCGGGCTCCGCCCCCAGGAAACGGTATATAAGATAAGGCTCACTCAGGCAACTTCTCGGCTGCTGTACAGTTCTCAGATGATTAAAGCCTTTGAATCATCTATCTTCTCCCCTGTGTCGTGATTGAGGGTATCTCAGTAGTGAACACTGATATTTGAAGTGCTTGCAGGCCCAGCTCCTGTCCGGGAAGTAGGATTAAAATTGGAATGCTAGATTGCAATACAAGTAGCAACTGGGTTGAGCTACCTCAGGTAGCAGGTGCTGGTGTGCCTCCTAAATAATAAACGGATTGTGTATACAGTAGTCCCCCGTTATACCGCGCTCCGCAATACCGCGGTTTGCGATATACGGCGGGGGGGCTTATGGACCCCACCTGTCAGCTTCCCTCTCCGGATCAAAGTGAGCCGGCCACTGAAGTTGACACTGCCGGCTGATTGGAGGGAGATTCAGTGAGAGAGGAGCAGCTCACACAGCGTCCGGAAGTGGATAGTGCAGAGCTACAGCTGCCTCAACCCTGCACAGTGGACATGTTCTTTAAACCGGTGGCGGTCAGAACATATTTTTGAAAGGCAATCCTTTCCTCCAGTTTGGTGAAACCCACCAGAGTTCCTGGTAAGTTTCTGTGGGTTTCCCTCTGGAATAACTCCCAGCCTCATTCTGTGGCAATCAGAGAGCTTGTTTTAATTAAATCCACGATGGGGGTTTTAAATTTATTTTAAAATCTATGCATGCGCTTCCCATTGTGAGTCTACGGGGGTCTGACCTCTCCCCTCGCCCCCCGTAGACTCACAATGGGAAGCGCATGCATAGATTTTTAAATAAATTTAAAACCCCCATCGTGGATATCCGCGGCTCGGATGCAACGCGGGTGGCTGTCTTGGACCCCAACACCCGCGTTATAACGGGGGACTACTGTTATTGTACACTCCTTTGTAAAGTGCAGATTTCTTCATTGTAAGTAAGTTTGCTGTGTTTCCACAAGGAAGGATATTTAATCAAATATATCAGTCCTAGACTGACAATTGTAAGAAAAATAGCAGATCCAGGAAAATCTGTCTTGATTAAAAGTGTTTGCTAAATCTTCTCTTTGCTACAGATGTCAGCCCAATCTTGGGGCTTAAATCGACTCGTGGGGCAAATTCCAAGGGTCAGAAAAAGAAATAGAATCTGCAAGCGCAGAGCATAGAACTTAAGTCTGTCAATGTTTGGAAAAGGGAAAAATGGGTTAATGAGGAATAGACTTTTATGAGAATGGGTAACTGGAAGTAAGTAAGACACTTTAAAACGGAATTAAATTAGGCTTTATTAGTTCTGCCGTATAAATAGGCTGATTTACCTTACAGTTATGAGTCCTAAGGGTATGCATTTTAAGTGTTAACGTATTTTTTCAAATTTTAATGGGCCTGCTAGTTCCTCCTCAAGAAAGAAGATCTCAGTGAGTCCCGATATGTGGCTTACAGAACACCCACCTCTACAGCAGATGGTCACATCTTTGACTCGAGTGCCTTACCAGTTCACAGTTGGACGGCTGAGTACCAGCAGATTCCAAACCTCGGAATAATCAGTGCATCATGAGGGAAAATCTCTCTTTAATTCAACCTGAAGTGCCTAAAATTTGCTGGTTAACATTTTCATCTTGGTAGTGTTATCATCTTGGTAGAGATCAATAATGTGTTTTTATTTTAAGAATCTGAAAACCCAAGTATTAACTAGAATAAATACAAAATATTTACTTTCACGATTTAAATGAAAAGAATTTTATGACATGAAAATTATAGAACATGATGTTAAATACGAGATTCTCTTAAATAGTCGGTTACGTTAAAGGTATTCAAAGCACAATAAACAGTTACTTATTCTCTAAAGTGGACTTAACACAATTTTCCTTCTACATCCACTTTATTTACACCCTAAAACTCAAGTCAGAGACTTATCTTAACCACTTGGCCTGAGCACTGTTTCAAAGATTTGTATAAGAGCTGAGGTTTCTTGTGCCTTCCGCTTACTTTAGGTAAGGTATTCTCTTCAAGTCTCCTCGAACCATCCCACGGTCGTACGTTCCTTTTCAATACAGGCTTTACTAATGTCTTAATTGTTGACACCCCAGGTCAGAACTTTTCATGTTCTAATATTCTTTCACTCTGGAGTCTTGCATCTAAAACTCTCTCTTTCTGTTGCTCTGTCCCTCTCTCTGTCCTCTCAGCTTGGTTACCCTTAGAGGTTCAATTCACTATTAGGAATCCTTCAATGAACACACAAAATGCCACCTGAATTCTGCTTGAAAGAGATATTTCCTGTTCTGCAGACAGATAATTGTAAAGTAATCGACCCATCCCTAAAATTAACTTTGTATTGACCATTTTCCTGTATTGTTTATCTCCCAGGCAACTTGGTCACAGGGTTATTTACTGAAACCAGGTGCTTTACCAGAAAATATCTCACAGGAGAAATGTGTTCTTGAAGGGACTATAATTTTGTTCTCCAAAAGTACATGGGCCATCACAAAGAAAAGCAGGCCAAGAAGGTATTTTTGGTTTTTCAGCTTTAAAACAAAAGGAATGGGTTACATTTCCCACTCAACATTATTTTTCTTTCAGAAGCATATCATATTGTTGTAGACTATTAGGGTGTGCCAGAATGGAAGGGAAAGTCAGAACCATTAAGTGGAATTGAACAGGTGAAAACCTGCGTCTCTACCATGTGGGTGGCCAAACTGAATTAAATGCCTGTCAGGCACCTAGGTGGCCAGTGGTGGGCCTTCCCTGTGATTTAGGATCCCAGAGGCGGACATCCTGCTCACAGAGAGCTGCTGGCCAACGTCTCCAGTTATTTCTATAGATATGTAAAAAAGAAGAAATTGGTGAAAGTAAACATAGGAGCTAATACAAGAGAAATTTTAATGGGGAGTAAGGATAGAATCCAAGGAATCCATGTAGTGCAGAAGGAGGCCATTCAGCCCATTGAGTCTGCACTGACCTTCCAAAAGAGTACCCCACTTAGGCGCACTCCCCTGCCCAATCTTCATAACCATGTGTATTGCTCATGGCCAATCCACCAAACTTGCACATCTTTGGACACTAAGGGGCAATTCAGCATGGCCAATCCACCTAATTTATAACATCTTTGGACGTTGGCTAGACCAGTATTTATTATCCATCACATAAAACTGAAAATGCTGGGACAATCTCAGTGGGTCTGACAGCATCTATGGAACGAGAACAGAGCTAATGTATCGAGTCTGGGTGACTCTTCATCAGATCTAGAGAGAACTGAAAATGGATGAGATTTATACTGTTGTGAGTTGGGGGGGGGGGGGGGGGGGAGTACTGATGGCTGGATAGAGGCCGGTGATAGGTGGAGGCTGCAGAGAGATCGATTATGATGTCATGGACAAAAGGACAAAGGGAATGGAAATGGTGGTGATCCTGGGTAAGAAGGTGCTGATAGTGGCGCATTGAAGTGATCAGAATGTATTAATGACACAACAAAGGTAAGCAGTAAGTGTGTCAAAGGTCAACCTGGAACAGGGGATGGAGGGCCCGAGTGGGGTAAGGTGGGGGGAGGGGAGATGGTGCCAAGGGAAAAACAAGAAGGAAAGCGGTTGGAAAATTGAATCAATTGAAGAAATGAAAATAAATTAGTAGAAATAAAAATGGGGTGAAGGTGGAGGAGAGGGTTCACAGTCTGAAGTTATTGAACTCAATGTTAAGTCCAGAAGGCTGTAATGTGCCTAATTGGAAGATGAGGTTCTCTTCCTCCAGTTTGGGCCGGGCTTCACTGGAACATTACCGCAGGCCAAGGACGGACATGTGGATGTGAGAACAGAACGGGTGTGTTAAAATGGCAAGCGACAGGGAGGTCTGGGTCCTGCTTGCGAATGGACCAAAGGTATTTGAAGTGTTGGCTAGTGTAGACTTGAGAGATGAACAGACACTTCCAACACAGATGAAGGTTCAACTCAATTTTATTAACTACTTCTAACTAACTAACACACGATGACTGTGGGTCTAAATGATGCTAATTTAAACTAGAGACCTAAGCCTTGTCCGAACCAGTTGATTCTCTCAGCACTTGGTGTGAGTCTGTGCTGGGCTGGATGAGTTCTTGTTACACTGAGAGGCAGCACCCAGAATGAGCGGGAAACGTGGTGCCCTCTGCCTTTATAGTGTGTGTATTCTAACTGGTGATTGGCTGCGGTGTTTGTACATGTTGATTGGTTCCTGTGTGTGTCTGCACCATGATATACTGGTGTATATTATGATAGTATTCTGCAAAGTGGTCACCCAATCTGCATTTAGTCTCTCCACTGTAGAGTAGACTGCATTGGGACCAGCGAATATAATCGACCAGATTAAAGGAGGTGTACGTGAAGCGCTGCCTCACTTGAAGAGTGTTTAGGCCTTGGAAGGTGAGCAGGGAAGAGGTAAAGAGACAGGCGTTACACCTTCTGTGATTGCATCGGAAAATGCCATGGGCAGGGAGTGAGGTGTTGGGGGTGATGGAGGAATGGACAAGAGTATCCTGGAGGGAAGGAACCTTGCGGAATGCTGACAGGGGAGTGTGGGGAAGATGAGTTTTGTGGTGGATTCATGATGGAGTTGGCGGAACTGGCGGAGGATGATTCTTTGAATGCGGAGGTTAGTAGGGTGAAAAGTGAGGATGGGGGGCACCCTAGCCTGGTTCTGGGAGGGAGGGGAAGGGGGTGAGAGCAGAGCTGCGGGAGATGGGTTGGGCACAGTTGAGAGCCCTGTCAACCACAGTGGGTGGGAAACCACGATTAAGGATGAAGGAAGACATGTCAGCAGAACCATTTTGGAAAGTGGCATAATCGGAACAGATGTGACAGAGGTGAAGGAACTGGGAGAATAGGAGGGAGTCCTTACAGGATGTGGGGTGTGAAGAGTTGTAGTCGAGGTATCTGTGGGAGTCAGTGGGCTTGTAATGGATACTAGTGGATAGTCCATCACTGGAAATAGAGATTATCAAGGAAGGGAAGTGTCAGAGATGGACCATGTTAAAGGGGACAGAGGGGTGGAAATTGGAAGCGAAACCCCACCCCACTCCACTAGGGTTGTCTGGTTCCCATTTCAGGCTGTTCTTTGACACACTGCTTACCTTGTTCTGCCATTCACACATTCTGATCTCTTAATGTGACACTATCAGCACCTTTCTTAGCCATGATCACCACCATTTACATTCCCTTCGTCTTTTTGTCCACGGCTCCTCTGATACTCTCTCCCTAGCCTCCACCTGGCCCTCTATCCAGCCCTCAGTGCTCCACCGCTCCCCCCCCCCCATAATAATATAAATCTCATCCTATTTCCAGTTATTTCCAGCTCTAACAAAGAGTCATCCAACCTTGAAACATTAGCTCTGTTCTCCCTCCATCGATGCTGTCAGATGTACTCAAAGCTTCCAGCATTTTCTTCTGTTGTTTCAGACTCCAGCATCCACAGTAATTTGCTTTTATTTATTACCCCCCTAATTTCCCTTGAGAAGGTGGTGCTGAGCTGCCTTCTTGAAGTGTTGCAGACCTTGTGGTGTAGGTACAGCATAGTGCTAATAAGGGAGTTCCAGGATTTTGACCCAGTGACAGTGAAGGAGTGGCAATATATTCCCAAGTGACAATGGTGTGTGGAGAGGAACTTTCAAATGATGGTGTTCCCCATCTATCTACTGCCCTGGTTTTTCCAGATGCTAGTGATAGTGGGTTTGGAAGGTGCTGTTAAAGGAGTGCTGGTGAGTTGCTGCAGTGCATCTTGTAGATGGTACACACAGCGGTCACTATGCGGCAGTGGTGGAGAGAGTGAATATTTCTGGATGGGTTGCCACTCAAGCAGCTGTTTGGCCTGGGTAGGGTTTAGCCTCTTGAGTGTTGTTGGAGCTGGATTCATCCAGACAAGTGGAGAACATTCCATCACACTCTTGGCTTGCACCTTGTAAATTGTGAACAGGCTTGCAAGGAGACAGGAGGTGAGTTACTCGATGCAGGATTCCCAGCCTCCGCTGTGAGGCTAACCAGTGCACCACCGTGCTGCCCTAAACTGGATGGGGTTCCATAAGTGGAACTTAACAAAGCTGGTGGAGGAGGCAAGGGAGGATCATAAGAGGTGGGATACACTGTACTTAACGTTGGCGGGGAGGGTCCAAGTTGGGAAAATGAATATTCTGGCGTGGTTTTTGTTTATCATTCAGGTTCTCCCGATCTTCATACCAAAGGCTTTTTTTTCGGAAAGTGGGCACAATTATCTCTGACTTTGTATGGGCGAGGAAGGTGCCAAGGATGGGAGGACCCTGCTACAGAGGCAGAGGCAGCAGGGGGGGCTGGCGTTGCCAAACTTGCTTCATTATTATTGGGCGGCGAATGTGGACAAGGTGCGGCGGTGGTGGGAAGGAGAAGGGGTTGAGTGGGTTAGGATGGAGGGGGAAGCTTGAAAGGGGTCTAGTTTGAGGGCTATGGTGATGGCAGCATTGCCAATGGCTCAGAGTAGGTATTCAGGGAGCCCAGTGGTGCAGTCCACGGTGAAGATATGGGGCGGGATTCTCCCTTACCCGGCGGGGCGGGAGGTCCCGGCAGGATGAAGTGGCGTGAACCACTCCGGCATCGGCCCGCCCCAAAGGTGGGGCTAGGGGCTAGGCCATCGCCGGTGTGGTTTGTGCCCCGCCGGCCGGCGTGGAAGGCCTTTGGCGCCACGCCAGCCGGGGCCGAAGGGGCTCCGCAGCTTCTGACGTCATCCCCGCGCATGTGCACGTGGGGTTTCACCTATGCGTCGGCCATCGTGGAGGCTGACCTAGTCTAATTTACGGTGGCAGAACTGGCAAATCGGCAGTCGCGGGCCGGAGAATCGCCGAGGGGGGGGGGGGGGCGCTGTGAGCGACCACCGACCGGCGTGGCGCGATTCCTGCCCCCGCCAAATCTCCGGTGCCAGAGAATTCAGCGGCCTGCGGGGGGTGGGATTCACGGCGCCCCCCCAGCGATTCTCCTACCCGGCGGGGGTTCTGAGAATCCCGCCCATGGAATCAGCTGAGGAGTCATTTTAGGGTGGAAGGGATGTCGGTGCTAACGCCGCTGTGTGAAAATCATGGGTTTGAGCTGGGGGGATGGATAGTGTATACAGGAGGTGGAGGGAAGTGGGGCTGGTCAAGGTGAGGAATTTGTATTTGGAGGAAGAGTTCGACTGTCTGGAGGAGCTAAGGGATAGGTAGAGCTGCCGAGGGGTAGTGAGTTCAGGTATCTACAGGTTAGGAAGGGGTTCCCTAGATTGCCGGGATACGCCCTACTGGAGCGACTGCTGCTTCTGGACGTGGAAGGGGAGGGAAGAATTGGGGATATATATAAGTGGCTGTGGGAGCAGGGAGGCGAGCGGATAGTGAAGATCAAGGAGAAATGGGAAGCAAAGTTGGGAATGGAGATCAATTGGGAAGTATAGAGTGAGGCACTGCGAAGGGTAAAAGGGACCTCCTCTTGTGCAAGGATGAGCCTGATACAGTTTAAGGTGGTGCACAGGGTGCATATGACTCGGGCGAGAATGAGTGGGTTCTTTCAGGGTGTAGTAGATGAGTGTGAGAGGTGTGGGCGGGGTTCAGTGAATCATGCGCACATGTTTTGGGGTTGTGAAAAATTGGGAAGATTCTGGCCGGGAGTGTTCGTGGTCTTAGCCAGGATAGTGGAGGAGGGAGTGGACCCAGACCCATTGGTGGCGATATTTGGGGTTTCAGAGAAGCCGGAGCTCATGGAGAGGAGGAAGGCCGATGACTTGGTCTTCGCCTCTCTGATTGCACGGTGACGGATTTTGCTGGAGTGGTGGTCGGCATCACCACCGGGGGGGTAGCAGCATGGTTGGGTGACCTGTACGACTTCCTGCGGTTAGAGAAGATAAAGTATGAGTTAAGGGGCTTATCAGGGGAGTTTGAGAAAAGGTGGGGGATGTTTGTGACCGTGTTTGAGGAGCTGTTGGTCGCAGGGGGGTGGGGGGGGGGGGGGGGTGTGTGTGTGTGTGTGTGTGTGTGTGTGTGTGTGAAAAAGGAGAAAAGTCTGTACAAACTGTATAGTTGATTGTTGGAAAGAATGTTTCCCGGGATGTTTATTTGCTGTAATCTACTTTGATACAAGTTTAAATAAAATGCGTTTAAAAAACAAAAATCGTTTCACAAAAATAAACAATATAACCTACCAATTAATCAATCCAATATTAGCACACACACCCATCCGCTGCTTGGCTTACACTCCTCTGTTGTAACAGACGTGTTAACCCATTTAATTTAAATATGTTTCAAATAGGCCAACAGGATGAAAGTGATACGAATGAGTTCCTTTGTAAAAATTATTTTATGGGATGTGGGCATCGGTGGTTAGGCCGGCATTTATTGCCCATTCCTAGTTGCCGTTCAGAAGGTGGTGGTGAGTTGCCTTCTTGAACCGCTGCAGTTCCCGAGGTGTAGATACACCCACAGTGCAGTTAGGGAGGGAGTTCCTGGATTTTGACCCAGCGACAGTGAAGGAACAGTGATATATTTCCAAGTCAGGGTGGTGAGTGACTTGGAGGGGAACCTCCAGGTGGTGGGACTCCCGGGTATCTGCTGCTCTTGTCCTTGTGTAGTGGTCATTGGTTTGGAAGGTGCTCCCTAAAGAACCTTGGCAAGTTACTGCAGTGCATCTTGTAGATGGTACACACAGCTGCCACTGTTCGTCAGTGGTGGAGGGAGTGAATGTTAGTGAAAAGGGGTTGGATTTGGCATGTTTCTTGTGTACAGGACACATCTGGGCAATAATCCACATTGCCAGGTAGAGCTCAGTGTTTTAGCTGTACTCTAATAGCTTGGCTAGGGGTGAAGCAAGTTGTGCTTCACAAGTCTTTAGCACTATTGCCGGAATATTGTCAGGGACTATAGCTTTTACCGTATCCAGTCCCTTCAGCCAACTTCATTGTTAACACTGTCTTTAGCAGTTTCAAAAAAAATATTTGCATTGATATAGTGCTTGTCACAACCACCAGACATCGCAAAACATTTTACAGGCAATGAAGTACATTTGAAGTGTAGTCACTGATGTTTTGTAGGGAACAGAGTAGTCACGTTGTGCACAGTAAGCAGCTACATGATAATGACCAGTTATTCTCTGGCCGTGCATTGGTGAGAGGATTCTCTGGTCCTGCCGGCAGCACACCCCCACCCGTGGGTCTCCCAGCAGCGTGGGGACGCTTCAGTGAGAATTCCCATTGACAGTGTTGGGAGCCGAGAATCCCGCCTCCAGCGGCCTGCGTGCCGCCTCCCAAGAAACCTGCGGCTGGGAGGCCGGAGAATCCCATTCCCTGTTCTTTTGTGATGTTGATTGTGGAACAACGCCACTGCTGTTCCTCGAAGTAGTGCAATGGAATCTTCTCCATTCACGCACGCAGGCAGACGGAGCATTGGTTTAACATTTTAACTGAAAGACAGCACCTGTAATAGTGCAGCACTCCCTCAACACTCTACTGGTCAGCATTGGTGTTTTTGAAATCTGTGGAGTGGCACTTGGACCCAGAACCTTTTTACTTATTATAGAATTTACAGTGCAGAGTGAGGAAATTTGGCCCATCGAGTCTGCACCAGCCCTTGGAAAGAGCACCCTACTTAAACCCACGCCTCCACCCTACTTTCGAAACCCAGTAACCCCAACTAACCTTTAGGACACTAGGGGGCAATTTAGCATAGCCAAGCCACCTAAACTGCACATCTTTGGACTCTGAGAGGAAACCGGAGCACCCAAAGGAAACTCACGCAGACACGGGGAGAAAGTGCAAACTCCACACAGTCACTCGAGGCTGGAATTGAACCTGAGACCCTGGAGCTGTGGGGCAGCAGTGCTAACTACTGTGCCACCGTGCAGCCCAAACTTAGATTCCCCTGTTCTAATACTTCTGTTAAATACATTTTCAAAATAAGTCTGCAGTTTGCATAGCCCACTTTAATTTAAAATTAGGCGATATACCAATTAAAGCGTTCTGTAGATTCCCTGCAATTAAAGCCACCTCCATTAAATCAGTTATTGGCCATGGATTGGATTTGATGCAGCATCGGAAACAGCTGCGCTTCTATTTCAACTGAAGCGTTTGGTGTCAGTCAGACGTGGCCATTTTTTTGACCAAAGTAATAAATAAAATATTTTCGTAGCATTGCAAACATCTGACATTTCTTCAGGGCCACAGTGCTGCCTCCTTGAGGGAAGATGTAAATTATCTGTTCCCTGAACTGGGGAAAAGCAATAGATTTTCTCTCCCTCTTTTTTTTTTGGTAGGGTTGATGGAAATTCTTTTTAAATACCAGTTTAGAAAATGATCACTCTTGCCCTTGTGTAACGGTAACTGTACTTGTAAAATCAGTCTCTCAGTGCTGGCAGTACTGATGCTCCATCAGTGGCATAGGAAGCCTGCTGTTGCGTTGCTATGGAGTACTACTGGTTACCTTGGATACAGCTACACTCCCGGAGAACCACAGAAACAACCGTTCGCCATTGCAAATTGTGAAAAAAAAATGGCATTTAAATTAAATGTTATTTAATTTATATCATTACCATAAGACATACGGATAACAGAGCATGAAGAATGTTTATGAAAAATTTCTCATTACATGGCTACGCTACATAATTAAAATGTGATCCCTACGTTCATTTATATCATACTTCATTTCCCAGTTGTTCATTTCAAGTGAATTGAAAGTGCACATTCCTAAAAAGCGCAGAATCTCAGGGCTAAAATTTTATTTCATTTGTAAGATTGTTGACTTTACCGGCCAAGCGAAAACAAAATGGGAGGATGAAAATTTAAGCCCCAGCCAAAGGTGGTTCAGATGAAACCGAGATCGCAAGACAGCTTAAACAATCTCTCCGGGGGGGAAAGAATAAGGGAATCAGATTATCGTGAAACTCTTGGATTTGAAACCCATGGTTATTGCTGCCAAGCAACCACCTGCACAGTTTACCTCCAAGCACTGCTTCTGCTCATTTCAGTTTTGTCGTCAGCACTTAAATAGGCCATTGACAACCAAGATGCATATTGGCAGTTCTCATCTGGGCCACTGGATGGAGCACTTTGCAATTATTAGAGCTTTGGCTAATTAGCAAGCTAATGGGAATGTTTACTTCATGAGATCATTTGCTTCGGGACAGATTTATTCTTCCAATCTTCCAAAGCATGAGTCATAAGAATACTTGGATGAAGGGAATAATTTACAATTTTCACCATAGTATTCTTCTTTACCCTTTTGCCTGGATTTGACTGTTGCAAACAATTACCCCTTTTTCTAAAATATTTCACTTCTCTGATCTGATGCATCTGTTGTCAAGGGGCTGTGCCTTCCGTCAAGTTGCCGTCATGCTTATTTTAACCAGCTGCTAAGCGGCAACCAAGGCCATCTACACGTAATTATTTTTTCCAATTTCACCTTCCCTTGCCGAGTGATGCCATTTTGTTCTCATTGTCTCCCCAGTCTAATTCAGCTCATTTTGATTATACTGACTTTAATCGCTCAGATCCTGGTTGACCTTTAAAGAGAAATTTGAACTTCCAGTCAACAAAGAATGACACATCAAGATTTCATGTTTTAAAACTGTTACTGTAACAAATGATTAAAACATACTATTGTCTAAACACTATAGGCGGGATTCACCGCCCAAACCGCTGTGCATTTTGCGGTGGCAGGAGGTGTACCACCATTGGCCAGTGTCAGGAATTACTGGTCCTACCATGGTCAATAAGGTTTCCAGCTGAATGCATCCTTTGCCGCCATGAAACCCACAGTGGGGGTGCGCTGTTGGTGGGACCAGAAGACCCCGCCAGTGGGGGAGTTCCCGTCTATGTTATTCTTGTTGGAAACTTATACTTTAAACTACAGAAAACAGATTCTCCGTTTAACTTTTAGCACAACTAAAATCTCCTGCTTCTACGGTCATACGTTACTCTCTCCGTTATGTGGACACTTCACCCTCCAGGAACAAGTCTAAAATTATCCTCAATTCCCAATGGCTTGCTTCCTTTTTGCTTTTCCAGCTGGGTAGCTTCTGATGCGGAAACTGACTTTCACTATGAGGGTTGTATTGGTGATTCCTTCCCTCAGCCCAAGCCAGGTAAATCTTTCAGCCTCCGTTATGTCCGAACAAACTCTGTTTCTTCAACCTTATTCCAAGATTCCACCTGCATTTTGCATGGTGCTCAATAGAATCAGCATTTTCTCTGCTTCAGGTGGAGGACTGCCTGCTTCTATCTCCTGCCTCTCAGATGGCCGCAGACAACTCTGAATAAACTGTTCAATTCACCCAACAAGCACGTCGTTTGGGACTTGAAATGCATGTTAAAATAAGGCCTTTCCTCTTTATTTTTCCTATTTTAATTTCAAGTAAACATCCCATAAATTTAAACTTATTTAAAATGTAAATAGGAACATAGGAGTTAAGAGCAGAAGTAGGCAATTCTGCCCTTTGAGTCTGCTCCGCCATTCAATCAGACCATGGCTGATCTCTTCCTGGTCTCAAATCCACCTCCCTACCTGTTCCCCATATCCCTTTAACCTGTTTTTAAAATCAGAAATATATCTATCTCCTTCTTCAAACCATTTACTGACTCCTGTTCCACCGCACTATGGGGCAGCGAATTCCACAAATTCAAAAAAATATTTTTTACCACCTCAAAACTCAATCTTGAAAGACAGCTTTTATTAACCTTATTTTGCAGTTTATTGAGAACATTGAAGAGTCACCTGGACTGATTCATGCATGTCAATCTTGCGATGCTTTATGTGGCAATGCCAGACATTCTGGCCACTCGATAAGATAAGCTTGTCCATTTGGCACCTGGATGAAGCAAGCATGCGAACAACTTTTTTTTCTGTAATGTTCTAGGGAGCTGTGAAAGTTTCAACATTATCACTTGGACACAATTTAATATTAATTTTTGCATTGGAAGGAATTGAAAGGTTTTCCGTAGTGCCGTGTCCCACAATATTACCGTATTGTTTTATTTATTATTGTGAACACCTTAGACTCTAAACTGATGGTGACAAAATATCCATCTTTATTCACAGTTACAAATGAGGCGGATAGGTCCTTTAGGCCATGTGGAATGTTACCATATCCAATTGGGAGAACCGTGGATTCCTAAGGCCTACTGCATAAACTGGAGCCTTTTCTAGAATATATTTCTCAGGTACCATTAAATCAAATGATTGCATCTTAATGCTCCACAAATACATAAACTGAGCAATCCACCTCTTTCATGTCAAATTCGGAAACCTGGATAAGTTTAGCTCAATGGTGCAGGATTATTAAACATAACTACCCTTATAAATGATTATTTCAGTATAAAATTCATTTTAACAAAAATCCAACGGTGGAAAGTTGAACCGTCCTTTTGATTCAATGGGTTAAACTGATACAGTGGTTTTATTTCTGCAATGCATTCAGTTTATTTTGGTCGGTAACCAGCTCGCTGTAGCTTCCGTTGGGCATCATAAACCTCGGGAAAAACTTCTTGCTCCACTTGGAAACCCTTCCTTGGGTAATCTCGAATTCGTTCCAAAACAGCTGGAGAAAAATATATAACAAACTTAAAGTTGAACTAAAATCCTTTTCCAATGTACACGTACAGTAAATGCAACATTCAGGTGAAGCCTATTCTACCTCTATTGTGGATGTAAATAATTCCATGATGCTATTCAAATAGGAGCATGGAGTTATCCCAAAATCCTACCAACATTCCTCCTTTAATCGATACTATTAAAAGCAGATAAACTTGACATTTATTTGATTTGTTTTTACACAAATTAGCTGCCATATTTACCCACATGCCAAAAGGTTAATTGGATGTTGAGTGCTTTGGGACATCCTGATAGTTGCCACAAGGCATCTTTCCTTAAATTGTCACTTTACAGAACTTAACAATTCCCATCTAAATTAGCCAAATCGCGCTCTCTGACTTACTTATCCATTTTGACCACTCTTTTCATACATTCTTTCTTCGGTCAGCGACATCAAATGTTGCAGAATTTTCCTCTATTGCATATTTTTTTAATTGTCAACCATGTCTTTGTCCTCCTATATTTAACATTGTTGTATTTGCCCATCACTCCCTCTTACTCAGTGCGATACCATGGCAGTGCTGCTTTGTTGGGGTCCTGTCTTTTGGGAAATAAGGGAGCAATTCAGCGACCACATTGTGCCTGGCATGGATCGCCAGGTGAATAGCATTTAAGAGCAGTGCTTCACCACTGTGGATCCTTTTGCGACCAATGGGTAAGTGTGTGGTTGAGTGGAGGGCAGCTGAGTATGGTCTCCCGAATGTTCCCGGCAGGGGTCTGGGGTCAAGGTCGCCCAAATGTCGCCAGGAGTAAGAGTGCAGAACAAGGTTTGCCAGCACAACTGGCTTGCTGGACAGCACTCTGAGAGAAGATGGGACACGTGAGGGTGGGGGAGACTTGGGGGTTTTGAGGGCCCTGGGGTGGAAACCCGTTTCTCTCATTCTCCAATGCCTTTCAGATTAAACAATGTTTGCTGGTGTGGGAATTGTGGAGTCTGCCCTCGCGTTGCTGGTTGAAGCCGAGGCAGGCAGGCAATGGAGATGGCAGCAATATCACCACAGGCTGGAGGCGATACCACATATGGAGGGGGCTGCCGCATTGCCTGAACACCTGGCCACCCATCAGGCCGAGGAGGGACCCGGAAGGGAAGGCCAGCAGCAGCCCAAGGTTTACAGACGTTGTTAGTCATTCAATGAGCTGATGGACACCATGTGTTTTTTTACAAGGCCCTGGGTTCACCTTCAATGCTTCCTCCTCCTTGACAGTGCCTCTCGTGCCCTGGGGACTCCATAGGATGGAGGGCCAGTACTAGGCCCATAGCCTTGTTGGCCTTGCAGTACGATCCAGATGGCCTGGCCCTATGAGATGGTGATCCTGTGAGTGAATGGACATGTGGTCAGTGAGAGGGAAGGATTATTTTGTCTGACATGAACTATTCACTTGAGACAAATCATTTGGGTAAAGGGACAGTGGATCCTCACCTCTCTGGTACAGGCCCACCTCGCTATCGGTCATTGCTCTCTCCTTAGTCAACTCCACGGTCTCCAGGGCACGTTCTCCTGCATATTATGGGCTAGCTTCTCCTGCTGAGACAAAACAAGGGTATTGTGAGCTGCCCATTAGATGGGTTGGGGGGGTCTATAGTAGATGGCATGTGTGGACACCGCACTTGGACATCAAGGGGTTGTCCGGGGGGGAGGGGGGGGGGGGGGGGGGGGGGTGCCAGCGGCTTCTGAGGAACAAGCACAAAGATCGGATATGGGGAGGGTGCGAGGTGTCAGCCAGTGAATTAGGTGGGGAGTTGGGATTTTGAGGGGTGGTGGGAGAATCTCATGCCAGAAGAGAGGTGGTAACTTACCTTTGCAGCTTGGTGGTGGTCGTTGGTCTTCTTCCGACATTGGATGGCAGGTCCTCCTGGTCATGCTATCTGTACTGTCAACCGCTGCCACTGTCTCCCAGGAGGCATTGCTGACCCTGCTGCTGGTCCTCCGACAGCCTCAGGGAACCAGGGTGCCCCGCCTCTCATCCACAGCGTCGAGAAGCCTGCCCAGGTCGGCATCTCCAAAGTGAAGAGCAGGTTTGCGCGCTGCAATGCTTGTGTGTTGACTGGGAGTGAGTGGTAAGGGAGCATTTAAGAGCTGCTCCCTTTTGTCAGCGGCGAGCTGCTGAGGTGCGAGTTGGGCGAATCAGATGGCTAGGCAGCCAGTAATGACGAGGATCTCATATGGGCTGATTTCTGGCACTAAGCGTTGTTGAATACAGGCCGCAATCCCGCTAACGCCGGCATGGCAAAACTCCCCACCAAACGTGCCCAAAACAGGACTTTGAAATGTTTCTGTTGTATCATGCCCAAATTGCCTATTCTGGCGATTTGGTTATATGTCAAAGATTACAAGGCTCTGTTGATTGAAGAAATGAAAGGTCCCACTATCTGGCCACAAACATTCCTCCAGCAACTCAACCAAAAGTAGATTAACTGGTCATGAGGTAAGGTAAAGTCACCATAGTTCCAGACGACAATAGGCTGCTTTCCCCTTTGAGGAGGAGAGCTGACTGCTGGGGATTTAACCTGAGGATCACCACACCTCAGGTGAGGGGGTCGGATTGAGAATATGGACCTTCATGTCATTCACCTCAACGCAACTTGCAAAAACCTTAATTATGCAAAATGGCTGCAATAGATACCTACCTAACAACAGTCACTGCACAATGTAATTAATTTTATGTGAAGCAGTTTGGGACATTTTTGAGATGTGAAATAAAAAGCTATGTGAATGCAAATTCTGGTCTTTCTAAAAGCAACCTAATTAGTCTACCTTGACATTCCTAACCATCAATCCACTGATTATCCAGTTGAATGATTATGAGCACTGAATTTACAGTGCAGAAGGAGTCCATTCGGCTCATCGAGTCTGCACCGGCCCTTGGAAAGAGCAGCACCCTACCTAAGCCCACGACTCCACCCTATCCCAACACTTCCACCCTCTCCCTGTAACCCGACCTTACCTTACTTGGACACTAAGGGCAATTTACAATCTACCTACCCCTGCACATCTTTGGACTGTGGGAGGAAACTGGAGCATCCGGAGGAAACCCACGCAGACACGGGGAGAACATGCAGACTTCGCACAGACAGTGACCCAAGCCGGGAATCGAACCAGGGGCCCTGGCGCTGTGAAGCCATTGTGCTAACCACTGTGCTACCGTGCTGCCCTTATCATTATGATCCTATCATCCTGCCCCTTCCCCACTCCCATTATTTTCTTTTGGTCTATGAGTAGAACTATTGTAACAAACTCTGGCTGTTATGAAATAAGAATAGAATTTAATAGCATGTAATACTCTATTACAATTATTAATACAATTTAGTTCCTTTCTGTGATAGGTCCGGAAGTCTTTCTCACAAATGAAATAAACTCTGTAATCCACAGCTTCAGAGGCAATGGACATCAACATTCAGAAATACAAATAGCTACATTTCCCCATGTAGAAACAGATCAGCATCCTCACCTCTCAACAGCTGAGAGAGCCCGCTCATACACTGATGGCAAACATTTCTCATCATACCACACTGCACATAATAGTTAATGTTTTCACATGTAAAATATTAACATTGGGAATTATAAAACTAGCATTGATGTTTACAGAATAACAGTTAATACTTTTTGGGAAATTATTTTAACTTGAAATCTCAGTTTGGAACAGTAGAATTCTTCAGGTTTCCCAACCTACCTAACATGTAGCCAATTAAGTTGTCCATATTTCCCACGTGGCTGTTGGGATATTCATCAAGCTCCATTATCGGAGAGGTGACTGTGGCCTGCACATTTTCTTTGTCTTCTGGCCACTGTTGAAGATAAGTAGCATAAACCCGACGTTCCATAAAAGGCTGTTGAACGAGAATAATCCTCTTTGCTGTAAGAAAATAGAAAAGTTACAAAACATTTCTGGACAGCAAGTTCTCATCTTTCTAAATTCTACCTATCTTCATTTATTTTATTTTATTTTTTTAATATAAATTTAGAGTACCCAATTCATTTTTTCCAATTAAGGGGCAATTTCCAATCCACCTAGCCTGCACATCTTTGGGTTGTGGGGGCAAAACCCACACAAACACGGGGGGAATGTGCAAACTCCATACGAACAGTGATCCAGAGCCGGGATCAAACCTGGGACCACGGCGCCGTGAGGCAGCATTGCTAACCACTGCGCCACCGTGCTGCCCCACCTATCTTCATTTATATAGTTCCTTAAACGAACACCAGAATATTGCACCAAAGTAAGCAAGGACACAGCACTGGAGGGAGGGAAGATAATAAATAGCAACTCAGACATGATGATCTAAGATATTCGCTTTTGTGAGGCTTTGAAAAGAAAGCAGAGTTAGCAAGGTGGGATGATTTAGAAAGAACATTCCAGAACATTGCGCAAGGGTGGTTAATGGCCAAGGATGGAGCACAGAGAAGGAAATGTAAATCAGAAGAATAGAGGGCATATATTAGAACATGTGATTTCAGGAGATTGTAGAAACAGAGAATGTCAAGGTCTTGGAGGTTCTTACAGGCCAAGCAAAATTTCAATAAACCTGGGTGAACAAGTCATTTTGCCAATGTCTATTTTTGAAATAAGTGGGTGCATCTACACCACTTGGACTGCAATGGTTCAATAGGATGGCTCAACACCACCTTCTCCACTTAAGCTCCAGTAACCCCGGAGCTCTCTCCCACCCCTTCCTCTCCATTGACATGACAATCCCCCTATGTCCACACACCACACCACCCCCATCCCCCTCCCCAAGCCTCCTCTCCAGTGAGGGGTGAAAGTCCCGCCTTCAGCCAATTAACACTCACTGGTGGGCGAAATCGCTGTTGGGGGGGGGCAGTGTCTGTGGAGATGAATTCCCCGCTGACTCTTCGCATGGCATGAAGGGGAACACGCCACCCTAGAAATCCTGGCCAATACTTTTTAAATGAATTGATCAGGGCCAGGGAGGATGTTCATCAGTAATCATCTCTTATGCCATTTAAAATTCACTCACTTTTAAATGCACTGGCTCTAATTGTCTTAGCCTTTTCAGGACGGAACCAGAAAGCAAGTGCAGTTTGTGCCATCGTGGTCGTTTCAACGACAAATCTATCAGCGAGGAACCACGCTCTGTAGCAGAGCAGGGTACCTCTGACAGCATTTCTGCATTTAAGTGCGCAAGCATAGATACCAATAGGCTCACCGTTATTACCTCACACTCCCGGCCATTAACTCTGCATTATGTTCCGAAGGATGCTGACTATATAGGATATGACACTGAAATTGCGTCATCAATCACCCTATTCCATCTGGAACGAGCTAAATGGCATCATCTATCTGCTGGTTACAGACCCAGTTATTAATAATCTATTAAAACACGCAAGTTAAATGTAAAATAATGAAAATTGTGGAATTAAAATCTTGCCTTTTACTCAGATAATCACACTATTTTGTTCATTCAAAGCCTGCATCTATCTCTCTCCAGAATTCGGCAAGAGATTCACAGTTGAACCTGAGCAGAGTTTTAACAGCGATTAACAAGCAATCTTTTCGCACTGACGTCTATTAAGAAGTTTCACCAGAAGAACAATACTTAGAATAATGCTATAAATGGCAGAACATTTGGGAACTGCTATATATCAATATTGTTGAACTGTTCACTTACTTCTCTTCTTTTATTTATTCATGTCATATGGCCATTGCTGGTCACGCCAGAAATTGGCACCCATCTGTAATTGCCCTTGACAAACTTGACAACGGCCATGGAGTGGTCACACGTAAGGTGGCTCCGCCAGAGGACTTGTTTTTTGGCCCTTCTTGCCCATTTTACATCGGGTGGCGCAGTCGGAAAAGTGGTAAAATAGAAGAACTAGGACTTCTCCTCCGGTGGGTGATGTCGAAAAGTTACCAGATGAGGAGTGTGTCGAGCAAGGGACATTCTTCAGACCTGGAAGACACGCGTGGTGCAGGAGGGGAAAAGATGGCGGAGAGACCTGTGGTGTTGTTGCTCGCTCAGTGGTCGACAGACAGGTTGGTCGAGTCCCTATCGGCCGCATTCAAAAAGCAAAGCCAGGCGGTCACTGAGGACTTGACGAGAGTGGCTGAGCCAATTCGGGCTGCCCTGGAGAGGGTGCAACAGCGGCTGGAGGTGCAGAATGTGCCGATCCAGAAACTGGAGGAAATGGTTGCTGACCTCTTTAGGGGCAGAGATACTGATATAAGTTGAAGGCCAAGATCGATGACCTGGAGAACGGCTCCAGGCGGCAAAATTTGAGGAATGTTGGGCTGCCTGAAGACATTGAGTATACAAGAACCACGGAATATGTGGCCAAGATGTTCGACCAGTTGGTGGGGGAGGGGATCTTTGACTGCCCTCCTGAGGTAGACTGAGCCCATTGGTTGTTAAGGAAGAAGCCAAAAGCTGGGGTACCACCACGGGCGAGTATAGTATGGCTCCATTGATACTTTGACAAGGAAAATATCCTGAGGTGGGCAAAGGAAACCTTTGAATGTAGTTGGGAAGGCCATAGAGATAGCTCTAACTGGGGCCTTGCCTCAGTCTCAGTGAGGATTTATCTCACCTTACTACCCACCAACACACCAACCATCCACCCACCAGCCTGCCATGTCTCTACTCGTCTTTTCTATAAACGAGCTGAATGGTATCTAAAGTGCACTCCCAGTTTGTAAATGCAAGGATCACAGCACACAATAAACCCGACCTGACCAACCAAAACCGCAACTTCTCCAGGCCCCTGCCTTGTCCCTTGGACCCCACAGGAAACACCTCACTCTTTTCCACACTTAGTTTATACCCGAAAAAGTAATCCTGCTGATTCTGCAGATCGGGTCAGTCACATATAACAAGTCATCCGCATATACTTAGACTGAGGCAAGGCCCCAGTTGGAGCTATCGGCATTGGGGTTTATTTTGCTTTTTATTTACTTTGAGTCTTGAGAATCTATGCTTATCCCACAAAAGCTCGGATGAATCATGTAGAAGACTGGATTCCCTGTAATTCTTCTTTGTGGTTGGCATCTCTGGGGTTATTGGAGTGGGGGGAAATGTGTGGTGGTAGGCGCCTGGGTGTGGTCGATTCATTGGAGTGAGAGTCTGTATGCTGTCGATCTGTGCTGTTGGAGCCCATCTTATGTTTGAGGGTCGGCTAGATGGTAGGCGCTTTCTTCGAAGTTCTCTTATATGGGGCTCCCTGAGACCCTTCTCCATTATAGTCGGGTCTTCCATGGTATGGCAGTGTTTTTGTCTCTGTTGAGGTAGCACTGCTTTGTTCACTAGTATCCTCTTTGTAATGGCGTACAGTGCTGGTCTGTGTCTCATGTTCTTTGGTTAATCCGGGCATTCCTTCTTGATGGCGGTTTCTTCTTCTTATGTGGGTGGCCAGTGTGCCTGATTTGATCTACTGGATAATGGGGGGGTTTCCCTTATTGTATCAGGGGTGGGTGGGGGTGGGGGCCAGGGATCGATCCCCTCTCAAGATGGCCCATTGATTGGTGTTATGATGATTCTCCTTCTCCTCGTTGTGGGGTCTCCTTGGTTGAGGGAGATGTGACTTTTCTAGTGTCAGTGGGGCTGGTGCGCTGCCTTGGGTGTGGTTAGTGAGGAGTGAGGCCAGTTGGGTGGTGAGCTGGGTATCCTGGACGTATTGATTCCTATGTGCAAGAGTGTGCCGGGCGACGCCAGACCCGGTATTATGCTTATATTCCTTTTCAAAGGCACTGAGTAGGGATAACCTGAGAGGTTAAGTCTTGATTTTTTTTTCTTCTTTGTCTTGTGATGAGGGATATGTGTCAGAAGATCATGGACTTATGGTTATCTTGGTTCTTTTTATCCTGAGACCCCTACTCCTGGTAGTTTTCATTTTCTATCCCGTCTCGGTTAGTTCGTTAGTTCAGTGCTAACCGCACTGACTATAAGCCGAACCTATTGTATGAATATTTGTTGGTCCTCTCTGTATGAATGTGTGGAGTGACAATTGTTCTGTACTGTGCCCAACTTTGGGGTTTTATTGCACCTTGTGGTATATGTAAAATAGAACCGGGGTTCCTTGCAAATTCTTTTTTCCATAATTTTTTATTTTTGTTATTGTGGGGTTAAATAATCCACGATGGGCTCCTGCAAGAGTACAGACAGGTCTGATATTCGAGAAGGGGCTATTACAACATGTTACTGGTGCCTCTGGTGTTGCTGGAGTTGGGGGAGGAATGTTCTGTTGCGCACACGAACATGGCACAAAGAACCCCTCCCGAATTCTTGTGGTCGTTGCGAGCAATCGCCAGGTGGGAAGGTGTGCACCACTTATAGAATCATAGAATTTACAGTGCAGAAGGAGGCCATTCAGCCCATCGCGTCTGTACCGGCTCTTGGAAAGAGCACCCTACCTAAGCCCACATGTCCACCCTATCACCGTAAATTGCCCTTAGTGACCAAAAAAGGTGAGGAGGGGTTATTGGGTTACGGGGATAGGGTGAAAGTGAGGGCTTAAGTGGGTCGGTGCGGACTCGATGGGCCGAATGGCCTCCTTCTACACTGTATGTTCTATGTCCTAACCCCGTAACCCAGTAACCCCACCTCACATTTTTGGACACTAAGGGGAAATTTATCATGGCCAATCCACCTAACCTGCACATCTTTGGACTGTAGGAGGAAACGGGAGCACTCGGAGGAACCCATGCACACACAGTGGGAATGTGCAGACTCCACACAGACAGTGACCCAAGCCGAGAAATGGACCTGGGTCCCTGGAGCTGTGAAGAAACTGTGCTAACCACTGTGCTATCATACTGCTATGTTTTCATGGCCTTATCCTCCTCTCCCTTGTTCTCTGGTAATGTGTACAGTGGCACCAAGTAGACTTTAATGGTTGTACCGGGCCAACTCTATTCTTCTGTCCTCCTCTGTATCTGTGTATGTTGAGACATTTTTGTTGTTCTGTACCATTCCTGTGGTTTTGTTGCATTTGTTAAAATGGAAAAGCTCTGTGTACCCGAACAGGCGTCGGAATGCAGCAACTAGGGGCTTTTCACAGTAACTTCATTGCAGTGTTAAGCCTACTTGTAACAATACAGGTTATTTATTTATTTATTTATACAAATACTTTTTTTTAAAGTCCAAACTTCTTGGGCGATTCCCAGGTAGTCAGTGCGTCGGGACCTCCCAGGGTATGATGGGCCACTAACTTTGTTTCTTTCTCCCCAAACTCTGCCAGACCTGCTGAGTACTTCCAGCTTCTCCACTTTTTACTTCAGATATCCAGCCTCTGCAGCATTTGTATCAACAAGATTGAGCTACATCTGGTCTGCCCCAGCAATGCGGAAAGGTATCCTCGTAAATGCTATCTTACTGAAATTGCAAATTTCTTTCTTTTTTTTTAAATTTAGAGTACCCAATTCATTTTTTCCAATTAAGGGGCAATTTAGCGAGTTCAATCCACCTACCTTGCACATCTTTGGGTTGTGGGGTCGAAACCCACGCAAACACGGGGAGAATGTGCAAAATCCACACGGACAGTAACCCAGAGCCGGGATCAAACCTGGGACCTCGGTGCCATGAAATTGCAAATTTCAATAAAACAATTCTGATAGACAGCTCACAGAAAGATTCTGCCGAAAGCCTCATATTAAAGGGCCCCTTCTTCTACAACCGCTGTCATTTTTTATACCAGCTAATTCTGGATTGAATTTGGCTGCCTATACTCATTTAAGATCATAGGAAACAGGAGCCTGACTAGGCCATTCAACCCTTGAAGCCTACTCCTCCATTTAATGAGATCAGCTGTGATCTTATTGAATGGTGAATCAGGCTCAAGGTTCTGAGTGGCCTAGTCAGGCTCCGGTTTCTTATGGATGTTTGGATCGTAGCCTGAAGTCCGATTTCCTGCCTTCCCTCCATAACCCTGGCTCCCTTTGTGGATGAAAAACCTTACTAACGCAGCTTGGAATATATGCAACGATTCAGGCTCCATTGCTCTCTGGGGTAAAAAAAATTCCAAAGGCTGTCAACCCTCTGAGGGAAGAAATTCTTCCTCATCTCTGTCCTAAAAGGGAGACCCCTTATTCTGAAACCGTGCCCCCAGTTCTAGGTTCCTCCACAAGGGGAAACATCCTCTCAGGATCTACTCCGTCAACCCCCTCAGAATATTCCATATTGCAATAAGATCACCTTTCATTCTTCTAAATTCCAATGAGTAGCGGTCCAGCCTGCTCAAACTTTCCTGGCAAGGCAACTCCTGCATCCCAGGAATCAACCTCATGAGCCTCCTCCGAACTGCCTTCAATGTAAGTATATCCCCCTCTTAAATAAGGAGACCAAAACTGTACCTAGCGTGTCTCACCAACTGCCTGTACTTCCCTACCCTTAAACTCCAACTCACTGGCAATACCATAGTTTAGCACAGTAAAAGGCTGCCTGGTTTTGTCCTCTATGAACTGGAAAGTGGCTACACCAGTCCAGTCCATATAGGGCCCTCAGAATCATCAGAATGAGGAGGCTTCATCCCATCAGTCTGTGCTATACTTGATTGGAGCACCCAGCCTGTGAAAGGACAGTATTAGTATATTGCATTACACAGACCCCACAAGAAATATGCATTGGACAAGCAATCAGGTCAATAACTAGGAATAATAAAACTCAGCTTATTGTCTACCTGGGATGTTGTTATCCTTCAGTGTCTGATATGCAAATTTTATGTTCTCGCCTGTATTAGTGGCTTTTTTCTCCAGTAGGATCTTATCAACGGGCACACCCAATTTAATCGCAGTTTCAGCAAAAACATCGGCCTCTGATTGATGCCACACCCCTGTTTTTAAAAATCATATTTATAATAATGAGTAAGAGGAATTAATTTCTATATTTCAGTAACAATAAGGAAGTAAACGTTTGCATCATTCATTGGTAAATTTCATTGTTACGACAAACATTCTTTTTAAAAATGCAGATCTGTAGTTAAAGTGTAAATAAGCGAAAGCAGTGGTGTCTGAATTCCAGAGTCACTAATGAAGCATATTGTTTAGAATGTAATGTTGCAGACAGGAGGGGGGTGAATTTAAACAACACTAATTTCTCCTCTGCCACCTAGCCTTAAATAGAAAGGATTTGATTCCCTCTTTATAGACACTGGTGTACTTCCCAACCCCTCTGTTTTCATGTGATCCAATTTCTTTTAATAACCCCACAGCAAACTTGAGATGGGATGAACTAAAAAGGATCCGTTTATTGAACACATTCAGAACACAAAAGGAGGGTCACAACGTTGCCTCCAGCAAAGAAAGGGATCGAGAAAAGAAGGTTCAGCATTACAGAGGCCACAGAAAAAATAAGTATTGATCTGTGTCAGTTCCAGAGTGCAGAATCAAAGTCTAATGAGGTATTCCTTCATGGAGGTTGGTGGGTGAAAAACGGATGCTGGATAATACTTTTCTGGTGGTGTGCACTTCAAACGATGAGGCAGGCGTGCAAAGATTGGGTGATGATATCAAACTTCCAGCAGAAGCAGTGTAGACTGGCGCCAAGTATTCCACCTGGGCAGAGCGTCTTGCCAGTGAGGCTGTTAGTTAGATGGCAAACAGCAGACTGAGCTTCCCAGTTCAGCAAGGCAATATTAATTGTTCCACTATCCAGAGACCCACGTCACATGATTCCCACCTAACCATCATCTTTGACAAAGAATGTGTATCCATTGTCTGGATTCCAAAGATTGATAAACTTTTCAGCCATTAGGAATTGAAAGGAAGGTTACAGGGCCTTTGCCTTTACAGATGATCCATCTCCTACTGGCCTGTCTGGTTTATTAAATACAGGTGACCTTTGTATAACTCTCTTTGAAGTTGGGCTGAACAGTGCACATGGGTGGTTAGAGGTTCCTCAGGGATAACGAGGTGTGAGTTTTCTTAAAACTGCCACGTGACTTATTTTCTTCGGGGATCACGGACAGACACAGTTTCAGCCATTTTATGTTCAGTTTAAATTTGTTCAGAAATAGTGATGAGCATAGAAATATACATTGTGAGGTCTTAGTCCCTCACAGTAAGGAATATGTATCAGAATTATATCACCAACTGCAACTATGGATTTATACAGCACCACTAACATGGTAAAACATCCCAAGATAGATCATAGGATCTTAATAAAACAGTAATCCAGTCAATAGACTTAATGGACCTCATAGCTATGAAATAAATATTTAAGCATATGACCATTATTAAAATCTCTTGCATGCGAAGATTTAATTTTAGTTTTGTTTGTGCTACCTGCCTCTATTAATGAAAATTCTGTCTACTATTTTTGATGCACACTGTTGTCAATAGGATTGATTGTTAATCTGGCTCTACAGATTTATTGTGAAACAAAGATGTGCAGGTTAGGTGGATTGGCCATGATAAATTGCTCTAAGTGTCCAAAATTGTCCTTAGTGTTGGGTGGGGTTACTGGGTTATGGGGAGAGGGTGGAGGTGTTGAACTTGGGTAGGGTGCTCTTTCCAAGAGCCGGTGCAGACTCGATGGGCCGAATGGCCTCCTTCTGCACTGTAAATTCTATGAAATTAAAATGGAATACACCAAAAATAGAAAAACTATCTTTCATTTAAAAGCCATCTTTTGGCACCTCACAATATCCTCAATTGCTCACTGCCAATGACATACTTTTTAAATGTATTTACAATATGGGGAAATATGATAATTAGTTTCTATGCAGCAATGCTCCACAAACAACAATGACATAAATGACCGGAATGTTTATTTTTAGTGTTGTTTGAAGATTAAATGCTGACCCATATACTGGAAGAGCTCCCCATGTCTTTTTCAGATACAGTCAGGGGATCTTGTGCATCCACCCAAGAGGGCAGTTAGGATCCCTGTCTAAATTTTAATTTCAAGTGCAGCTCTTCCAATAATGAAGCTTTTCCTGGGCACTGCACTGAAGTGACTGCCTAGATTAGGTACTCAGCTACTTGTCGTGAGACTTGAACAACTTTCTGCCTCAAGAGTTACGAAAGCTACCACTGAGTTAATTCGATGTCAAAATAATTTGCAGATGTTTTACAGGAAATTTAACACTAGTTATTGATTAGAATAGGCTCACATTAATCTTGGCCTGTGGGGGTTTTTTTTTAACCTAAAAGTATTAATTTTGTTAACATTAAATATAATTGATAAAATGAATTTATGATCTTCTTCGCAAGAACGTCCAGAGTTCAGTAGAGGCGAATGAGGAATCTGATAAAACAAGAATGCTTATGAAGCATTTGTCCATGTTGTGCGACTGCCCCAGAGCTACAGGTGTTCTCTGGAACAGCAGCTATTGAGAAACCTGAGAATTAATGATTTACATCGAAAGGTTATTCCTGAAATTGGTGATGCAAGGTCCTCAACAGTGTCTTCTGAAAAAAACAGGGAAATTTTCCAATCCCATGTTTAAAATTTTAAGCGTTTTTCTTCAGTGTGACATGGAACGTTTGGATGTGCTGGGAGGTATTTGCTTGAACACGTTTACTGGGGTAGTCAGATTTTTGGTCTCTCAGGGAATTAAGGGATAATGGGGAGCAGGCGAGTCAATGGAGTTGAAGCAGAAGACCAGCCTTGATCATATTGAAAGGCAGGGCAGCTTCAGTGGACCCTGTGGACCACTCCTGCTCTTATTCCTTACGTTCTTCTGTCCTTCATTATTATATCAGAAAGATAATACCTTAAATCAAAGGAATTCTAGGTATTTGTAATAATGAGCTTTTTTTGTAATAATGTGTAAAGATTTTGTTTAAAGTGCAAAACCTGTGCTAATTCTTGCAGGTGAGGGCAGCACGGTGGCACAGTGCTTAGCATTGCTGCCTACGCCGCTGAGGACCCGGGTTCGAATCCAGGCTCTGGGTCACTGTCCGTGAGGAGTTTGCACATTCTCCCCGTGTCTGCGTGGGTTTCACCCCCACAACCCAAAAGATGTGCAGGCTAGGTGGATTGGTCACGCTAAATTGCCCCTTAATTGGAAAAAAAAAATAATTGGGTACTCTAAAATAATTGGGCGGCACGGTAGCATGGTGGTTAGCATAAATGCTTCACAGCTCCAGGGTCGCAGGTTCGATTCCCGGCTGGGTCACTGTCTGTGCGGAGTCTGCACGTCCTCCCCGTGTGTGCGTGGGTTTCCTCCGGGTGCTCCGGTTTCCTCCCACAGTCCAAAGATGTGCGGGTTAGGTGGATTGGCCATGATAAATTGCCCTTAGTGTCCAAAAAAGTAAGGTTATGGGGGGGGTTGTTGGGTTACGGTATAGGGTGGATACGTGGGTTTGAGTAGGGTGATCATTGCTCGGCACAACATCGAGGGCCAACGGGCCTGTTCTGTGCTGTACTGTTCTATGTTCTATGTTCTAAATTTATAATAAAAAAATTCTTGCAGGTGAGCAACTTAATCCCCTGTACCTCAATAGAAGAAACTCTGTACCAGAAGCAGCAGTTTATAATTTTGAATTTTATGCATTATTTACTTTAAAAGCAGTGGGATGTTATTATCCATCCCTGATTGCTCTTGAACTGAATGGCATGGCCATTTCAGAGACAACCACATTGCTATGGGTCTGGAGTCACATGTAGACGAGACTAAGTTCGGGGCAGGTTGTTTTAAGGATGGATTTTAAGTGATCAAGATGGATTTTTATGACAATTAGACTTACAATGATTTCAAATTTTGCCATCTGCCATGGTGGGATTTGAACCCATATCCCCCGGGTTTTACCCAAGGTCTCTGGATCGCTAACCCAGTGAAAATACCACTCACCATTGCCTCCCCCTATGTAACTGGTGCAGTCTTATCAAGTGGTCCTTTGGGGTTGTGAAAATATCCGTTATATTTCACCTATTTTTCCCTGGAATAGTGGAAACCAGCAGCAGGAAATGAGTGGGGTAGGAAAAATGGCTACAGGACACATTGCACTCTACATCCAAGACCCTCCTTAGGCTGGCCTGGATTTGGACAAACAGCCAACAAGTGTAAGAAATGCATAAGTGTGCAAATCAAAGCCCTATCCTGGTTATTGGACCCCGAAGAACAATTCTGAGGTACAGATGGGTGGAGCGAACTTCAATGCCTGAATTCACTCTTCCCATCCTGGATTTTTCATGAATATGTAATTTATAAAATAGCAGGTGGTGGCAAATGTATTTGCCAAATTAGGAAGAGCGGAAACTTGAGTATGTTCACCTATATATTGTTGAAGTTGAAGAGACACAACAAAATATAACCAAAGGAGATCTTTCAAACATAATCCGTACAAACGCAGGAGAAATGCTATAAGTGCAAAGTTGCGAACAAACAACACCATACTATGATCTACAGCAGAAAATGCAGTCATGCCAAAATATATTATTATGCCATTTATGCAACAGAAATTTTATCCGGATATAATTCAGACGTAATATTTCTTACCTACTGTATGGTTTCCCAGGTAGCCGGTAAATAGTATCTGTGGAGCCCAATTTTCAAGGTAAAGGTTTGCAGCTCTTTCAGCCACTCGAATATCATGACACCCCAGACCTATTATTACATCACTCTGGAAACACAGAGACACTCAATCAGGCTCCTTGCACTTATGATTAACAGTCTCCACATCAATAGTAACACAAATGCTCAAAAACAATTTGAAGTGTCGTCAAAATGCGAAATAAACCCAAGAATGACTAATGGAAATTAAAGCGTGTGCATCAACCTGCAATGCCGGGCTCGATTGAATAGCCTTTCACGAGATTTGTGACGCTCGGTATGCCTCGTAAGACCTAACGAGACCTCACTGGGCGGGATTGAGATTTGCATATTTATGTGAGCAGTTAGGCTCACATAAATATGTCTACGCCGGATTCTCCCAAGGCGCGGAATTGAACGCCCGCTCCTGGGACACCGCGCCATGGCGCCGTTTAGCACCGGCCCACACAGACCCAGGGCATTGGAGGCCCCCGGTTGGTCAGGCTCTTGGCAGGGTGCTACCCTGGCACTCCCGCTGAGCTCACCAGCGCAGGAAATGTGGTAAGTACAGCCTCTGCGGGGCATTTCTCACCGAGGCCAAACAAAAAACAGAATCCCATTTGATAGCGAGGAGGTCTTCACCTCTGAACGCACCAAGAAACACTTGCTGTTCGTGCCCAAAACTGAACTCTTTTTTCCACGTTAAATCATACCCTCCACCTCTGCATGATAATAGCACACCTGGATAGGAGGGCATTCCAGAATTGGGCTAAGGAATTAAGCTTCACTTTGCCTTTGCCTCATGCTACACCTGACCTGCAAAATGTTTGATATTGCCTTCAAGTGGAAAATCTCACAGCACCAAACCCTCTCAATCTAAATGAATGCAAAATCTCACCCAAAATGATCAAGAAAATATTAGCCCTAATTACGGAATTAATTTCTTCTTGTTTTGCCAAGTGAAAGCTTTACTTATTACAGCACTTATTTATTATTTACTTCACAGACATGATGAACATGATGCCCTGATGTGTACAATCATTTTTTAGCTCTTGCGATTGCCACACATTTCAGGCACATCAGTCCTCTTCAGCCCCCAGGAATCTTGGGCGGGATTCTCCCCTACCCGGCGGGGCGGGGGTTCCCGGCACCGAGGAGTGGCGTGAATCCACCGCACCTTGAGGGGCTAGGCCGGCCCCAGAGTGGTTTGCGCCGGGCCGGCCGGTGGGGAAGGGGCTTGGCGCCACGCCAACCGGCGCCGAATGGCCTCCGCCGGCCGGCACGAGTTGGGACATGCGCGGGACCACCAGCGTATGCTGGCGTCACCCCAGCGCATGCGCAGAGGGGTTCGTCTCCGCACCAGCCATGGCGGACCATTACACCGGCGGGCGGGGAAGGAAAGAGTGCCCCCAATGCACAGGCCCGCCCGCGGATCAGTGGGCTCCGATCTCGGGCCAGGCCACCTGGGGGCACCTCCCGGGGTCAGATCTCCCTGCGCCCCCCCCCCCCCCCCCCCACCCGAGGACCCCGGAGGCCACTCACCAAATACCTGGTGTAACATACGCCGGAGGAAACTGGCTGAAAACGGGCGGCCGCTCGGCCCATTGCGGGCCGGAGAATTGCCGGGGGGCTGCTGCCAGCGGCCGTCAACTGGCGCGGCGCGATTCCCGCCCACGCCAAATCCCCAGCGCCAGAGAATTTGGCAGCCAGCGGGGACGTGATTCACGCTGCCCCCCCCGGCGATTCTCCAACCTGCCGGGGGGTCGGAGAATCCTGCCCAAGGTCTCTAAAACTGAAGCTATTTAAGTAAATGTCTGGAAAAAAAAATTTTTTATTTTTCCAATAAAGGGGCAATTTAACATGGCCAATCTACCGACCCTGCACATCTTTGGGTTGGGGAATGAGACCCACGCAGACATGGGAAGAATGTGCAAACTCCACACAGACAGTGACCCAGGGCCGGGATCAAACCCGGGTCTTTGGCGCTGTGAGGCAGCAGTGCTAACCACTGTGCCACCGTGCCACCCCAGAATAATTAATTATGGCTTGTCAAATACGGGTCATTCTTCACATGTGAAACAACATAATTCTTCATAATTGAAAGATAATTTGCATTTGTTTCTCCTTTGTCATCTGTGCGCTATTTTAACTGGACTTCTTCTGAGAAAAATACTACAGGTTGTCATGAAAATGTCACTTTAAGAAATGTTTGGCTGCTCATGTGACTGCAGTGATGACAGAGTGTGGGTGGAGCTGAGCTCTGGCTCTGGTTTTATTGTTGGAGCTGAAGCCAGGCAAAACAGGTGTACTGTTGTTCTCTCTGCCATGAAAAGACTATCTGTTGATTATTTGGTGAATTCAGAATTATAAATGTTCTTAGTAGTGAATTTAAACCTGATGTGCTTCTGTTAAAAGGTGTTTCATTTGTCTCCTGGATGTTGTTTGGGAATTTATTAAGGATTACTTAATGTTGTATTCTTTGGGCGTTGTACTTGAATTAATGGTTGCTAAGATGTTCACTGTATGTTTTAAAAAGTTAACTTGAGATCATAGAATAAACATTGTTTTGCTTTAAAAAGTACTTTTCAATTTCTGCTGTACCACACCTGTAGAGTGGGCTGTGTGCTCCCCATACCACAATCTATTAAAAGTTGTGGGTCAGGTGAACTCCATGATATACTTTGGGGTTCTCTAAACCCTGGCCCATAAAAGGTGCTGAGAGAAAATTGAGTTTTGTATATATGTTTTGCACTTTTTGAACATGCCTATTTATGCTGGCAAAGGATACATGAACAAATACATTGCTTCTGTATACTATCACCTCTTTTCCATCTGTGCAAAACTCTAAGCAAGTTTTCCATGGAAATATTGGTAGGACAAACCATACATACACTTGGCATAAATGGAGGCCAAAATAATCTGATGTATATGTCTATATCTTCACTGTCCTGGAGTTGAATTTACTCCCTATGATATTTGAACAATAACTTGAACATTTAACATATATAAACCTCCTAAGGCACGTTGCAGGAGCATAATCAGATTAAATTGACTATGCCAATGGAATAGATTTTCAGAGCAATGTAAGATTTTCAGGTTGGTCTGAAGGGGCAAGAGAGGGATGGCGAAGTGGAGGGATTCAGGGGGGCATTTCAGAGCTTAGGGCCCAAGATGGCTAACGACACAACAATAGATAAAGGAGATAGGGGATATGCAAGAGACGTGTTGGAGGAACACAGGATTGATGGAGGGTTGTAAGGATGAAGATGTGAAGGGATTTGAACATGAGGATGAGAATCTTAAGTTGGGGGGCATTTGATATCAGGAGTCAGTGAAAGCCAGCAAGAACAGGGGTGATAACATGAGTGGGACTTGGTGCTAACTGAAAAAAGGGCAGCAGAGTTTCAGGCTAGCTGAGGGTTATTGAATGCGGAATGGCCGGGGCATTGAGTATAAGAATTGGCAAGTCATGTTGCAGCTGTATAGAACCTTAGTTAGGCCACACTTGGAGTATAGTGTTCAATTCTGGTCGCCACATTACCAGAAGGATGTGGAGGCTTTAGAGAGGGTGCAGAAGAGATGTACCAGGATGTTGCCTGGTATGGAGGGCATTAGCTATGAGGAGCGGTTGAATAAACTCGGTTTGTTCTCAATGCAACGACGGAGGTTGAGGGGCGACCTGATAGAGGTCTACAAAATTATGAGGGGCATAGACAGAGTGGATCGTCAGAGGCTTTTCCCCAGGGTAGAGGGGTCATTTACTAGGGGGCAAAGGTTTAAGGTGCGAGGGGCAAGGTTTAGAGTAGATGTACGAGGCAGGTGTTTTACACAGAGGGTAGTGGGTGCCTGGAACTCGCTGCCAGAGGAGGTGGTGGAAGCAGGGACGATAGTGACATTTAAGGGGCATCTTGACAAATACATGAATAGGATGGGAATAGAGGGATACGGACCCAGGAAGTGTAGAAGATTGTAGTTTAGTCGGGCAGCATGGTCGGCATGAGCTTGGAGGGCCGAAGGGCCTGTTCCTGTGCTGTACTTTTCTTTGTTCTTTGTTCTTTGTTGATAAGAGGCTAACTAAAAGAGCTTAGGAATAGTTAAGTCTGGAGGCAACAAAAGCATGGAGGTAGGCTTTCTCAGCAAATGAGCTAGGCCTGGGCCAGAGATGATTGATATTATGGAGACGGAAGTAAACGATCTTTGCAATGAAGATGTTTTGGGACCGTTGGTTCAGATTATAGGCATTTAGCACATTGTGGTTTCAAAGTCTGTTTCAGCTTAAAACAGTGGTCAGGAAAGAGCCTGGAATCAAAGGTGAGTGAATGGAGAAAGCAAAATAATTTTACAATAATTAATAACTTGATTGCTTATCTTTGTAGTTGTGCTAATGCAGTTGGTCTTTCTGCCTGCCATTTGTAAAGCTTTCCTACCTTTACAAGAGGTTGTCCCAGTCGAAGGTAATTCCATAACACTTGTGCCCATTGCTTGCAGTCATTATCCATGCCACTCACACCATCTCCATCAGCTAAAATAAAGAACCAAAATTATTTCAGTGCCATCTTATTGAAGGAGCAGCATTTGGAAGTTCAATGAGGCTGCAGTCCTGTTGCAGCTACTGGTCTTTGATTTGTACGCTTGGGCGATAATGAGGCGTTATTAGATCTAAGGTGCACAGCCAAATGTGTGCAGCAATGGATCACAATGGCACAAACTAGCTCCACAAGTGTGTGCTTGAATGCATCAGTACTCTCTAACCTGTGTTACAGTAACTTCACTGCAGTGTTGATATAAGCCTTCTTGTGACAATAATGAAGATTATTATTATTATAAAAACTGAATTACTTACTGAATTTGGGGCTTAAGTGGTGATTATTTTTTTAAATATAAATTTAGAATACCCAATTCATTTTTTCCAATTAAGGGGCTATTTAGCGTGGCCAATTCACCTACCCTGCACATCTTTTGGGTTATGGGGGCAAAACCTACGCAAACACGGGGAGAATGTGCAAACTCCACACGGACAGAGACCCAGAGCTGGGATAGAACCTGGGACCTCGGCGCCGTGAGGCAGCAGGGCTAACCCACTGCCCCACCGTGCTGCCAACTGGTTTCTCCTCGCGCTATGGCAGTGCACAGGTTGCATCACAAACCGTTTGGCACCTGGCGCGGATCTCGTTTTTGACCACTCCCACTATTCACTGGCTTCGTTATGCGTGCGTGAGAGCGCAAGAAGGCTGGAGAATCGTGCCCTAAGTGTCATTTTGGGCATGTTTGACAGGGTGTTTCTCACCGGCATTTTGGGTGAGATCCAGACCTATATTCACCCACACATAGTCATTTTTTGGGGAGCTTGGAGAGTTTCTCACCGGTCAATCCCACACTTCAAATTTTCTTCTGCAAGGGGGAACCAAACTCACCCGCCAGGCCATCTACTCAGAGATTGGGGCACTAGTTTGGAAGGGTGTCCGGTCTCAAACTGAGATTGAGAGTCCCGCACACTCCCCTACCCATGGACAATGCAACTCCCCACAGAAATGGGAAACCCCCGAGGGGACACCTTCCCCATCACTGAAGGTTATTGTGAGCCTTCCCCTCTCCATCACCCAGGTGTAAGGGTGACGCTGCCCCACAGCAATCCATCCTTTTGGGAATCGGGGCATTGCCTCGCCCCTCCCCAAGTGAGCATATCCCTCTATAGGGTCGCTGTTGGCTGCCCACCTTAAGGGATCCCCCTTTTAGGTCAACCCCCCTTCACTCCCCCAACCTTCATGATGCCCCTTCATACATCCCTTTGCCACTCCCATGCTTCACTCCCCCCCCCTTTCATGGTTACTGCTAATCTGGCACCCTGGCAGTGCTAAACTGGCACTGCACCTGACATCCTGACAGTGCCAAATGTAGCACCCCAAAATTGCAGGTTTGGTACTGCCAGGGTGTCCGGGTGTCCTGCCCCCTACCGCCCAGGGAGCTCCAATAACATCCAGGCCCCCCGGAATGGCCATCACACCTGGTCTCTGTTTGAGGAGACCAGTACTGATCAGCGCCTGGGTGACGTCTTGCTGGTGACTCACGGGTGCCGGGAGATTGAGGCTTCAAATTGGCACACATATTTAGATGGTCCAAATGGCTCATTTAAATATGATTATCTGGATCATGCCCAGTGAGAGCGTGATCCAGTTAATGCTGGGGGCCATGAGTTGGTGACCTGCGCCTGCTGTGAAGCCCGTTTTGGGTCTCCACGATATTCCTGGTGCAACGGGATCGGTGCCGGGTGCTACAAGGTGGAAACATTGCGCCCCTAGTCTCCCGAAAGAAGTTCTTTTTCACCTTCGCTCGATCTGAAGACTATTTCCCAGACATGGCCACTTTCACCTCCGCGTGATAATTACTTGCTGGATTTAGCTCACAAACGTACTTAAAATTGGATGTTGTTTGGGGATAGCGGTGTCTCAGAGTTCCGGTAAACGTAGGTCGTTGGGGGCCAAGGGATCGTTTTTTTAAATTTCGAGTACCCAATTAAGGGGAATTTAGCGTACAATTCATTACCCTGCACAACATTTTGGGTTGTGGGGGTGAGACCCACACAGATACGGGGAGAATGTGCAAACTACACACAGACAGTGACCCGGGGCCGGGATCGAACAAGGGTCCTCGGTACCATGAGGCAGCAGTGCTAACCATTGCGCCAAAGTGCCGCCCCGGGAGGCCAAGGGATAGCTTCATGTAAAATTCTGTGTGAATAGTCATCAATATACTTGAATGTGTATTATAGTCCTTCTTAAAGAGTTTGTTTGGCATTTCCTTTAAGTTAATAAATATTCTTTATTAATTGTTCGCACAACGCCTGGGCGGTTTCTCACTGGGTTGTACACTGTTCCTTCTATTAACCAGAAAAAACACATACACCTCTATGAACCTGTGTTCCAAGTTACCCTTCTGGGTTTTCAGCTATCTTGCATGCACCATCAGCGTAATTTGTAACATGCCTCTTTAGTCGGCCACTTGTGTGGACTTGAACTCCACCCACCCAAAAAAGACCCTCCACCCACTTCAAGGCATCTCACTGACTGACTATCTGTGTGGTCGAGGTCAGTTTGGGAAAATGGTGCACATTACCTTTCAAACTCACTCCCCCGTCACCCACCAACTTTCCACCATCCTCTTTTGCCCACCTAATATCACCTTTAATCTCCCTTCTGTCACTCTTGAACCTGCCCTCATACCCTGGACTCTTTCTCAGTTCACCTCCACATGTCTCCACTCCCCTGAGAGCTAACACCCGTTACTACCTCTGTGCCCACCCTGCCCTTGCCCCATCCTGCTACCCGAGCGGTCCCCAAGAAGGCGAAAGCAGGACCTACTGACCTCAAACGTGTGGACAGAGTGAAGCTGACCTGGTGCACACCAGTTATATAGTCATAAAACTGAACCTTCTGGCTTCCCGCTGGTGGGGAACTTAATCTGGAGGGCGGACTTAATTCTGGCGAGGTAGCCTTTCAATGGCCAATGCGCGAGATGCAGGAAACTCGACCCACATTTAACCTGCCTTGAAAGTCAGGAGAATAGAATTCCGACAGTTCATCCTGCCATTGGGAAAGATTTTTTGCCTTTCGCCTGACATGACCCTGGCAGCAGGCGAGAGCGGAAAATTCTGTCTGCCCATCATGTTTAGCATAATTTGCTGAAAATTGTAATTTTGCATAAAAGGTCCTAGGGAAGAGGAAACTGTTGGTATCTGAGTGATAAATTACTTGCTGCAGTAAATCAGTTGGACCTCCTCACTGAGTCACTAAAGTATCCCATTGTGACCAGAAATGATGCACCACTCTACCCTCTTCTGGAATGTTTAAAACAATTGCTATCATGATTTTCTTCTCCTTTTAAATGAAATGAACTGCAAGCTGAAAACAAAACACGAGGAAGATCAACACAATGAGCCGAAATATGAAAAACGTATGGTCGTTTACGAGGTCTAGAATTACACCAAGGCGAGAAGATCTTGCTGAATTCAAGCAGGCTTAGTTGAATGATTTCCATCTCTGCATTGCGCTCTGTCTGTAACCTCCCGTAATGCACCAATGTGCAAAAGAATAACACCTCAGAAACCAAATGAATCTTAAAGTCTGATTTGTGAGCGGGTGTTGAGGAAACAGTGAAATGTCATCATGAGTCGGAAGAAGACACAAGCTCTCGAATCCCTTTACCTGGTTATTGCTGGAATGGCTGCTGGGCACTGGTTCCAAGATCTGTTCTCAGGGCCAAGCATAGCATGATGCCTGCCGCCCGGGGTAACGGCGCAGCATCTGCTTCCCTTTGTTTGCATCAATAATACTGTCATCTGACCTGTCAGTGAGCGGAGGTGACTTACTCCCGTCTCAGCTCTTCCCATTCAGCACCTCCTCTGCGTCATGCCCGATTCTTCTCGCCTAGGAGGAAATTCCGGGGGGGGGGGGGGGGAAGAGAAAAAGAAACTCAAGGGAGAAAAATAAACCTTTTTCTTTGGACTGTTGTTCAAATCTCTCCCACTGCAGCAAACTGCAAAATTGGCAAAACAAAAGCAACGTCAACGCAATTTTGTGCTGGATCAACACAGGCTAATAAATATGTATGAGGTTTTTAAAAAATGTGACAAAAAGGATTCGTAACAATGCAGATAAAGTGCATGGTATGTTAAATCTTAAGTACACTCGTTAGTTTATTTTTGAAGTGTGCATTTTCAAGTTGGAATGTGAACCCCATGAAACTACCTTTTTGGTGAAAGGGTTCACGTCTATTGGTTTTTTTCGATATTACTTAGATCACTGCTCTGTGTTTCTAAAGATCTTTTCTACATGTGGCTTCACCCTGCACTGAATTATTTATTTTGACTACTCTATAGATTTGTTTTCCCACTTTGGTTGTGTGCGTACATGACGGACCCTGACCGTTCAAAATTAAAATCCATGCAATGAAAGTGTCAGTGACCGCAGGTATGCAGAATGAATTGTGACAGGAGGCAGTGATTTTTTTTTATATTTAAAAAAAAAGGACTTGCATTTACATAGCGCCTTCCATGACCTCGACATACTTGGCAATCAGTCAAGTATTTTGGAACTGAAGACGTTCTATTTATTAGACTTGAAACACACCGTTTGTCACTGTATTTGTTTTAGAAATTAAATTGTATCATTTTTAGAGAGTGCAGAGACAGACCTGGGAGTTAATGCACACCGATTTTTTAAAATACCAGGATAATTTATAAAAACTCACCTATGCGATCCTTAGCTTTATCAGCGTATGGGGAAGAAAAGGAAGCTCTGCTAAAGCTTCATAAATCACAGGTTAGGCCTCAGCTGGCTAATCTGCTCAATTTCAGCATCATACTTTAGGATTTGAAGGCATCAGAGGGGGCAGAGGAAACTTGCCATAATTATACCAGGGCTGAGTGACTTCAGTTACGTGACGAGACTAGGGGGGCTGGGATTGTTTTCACAGGAACGGAAATGGAGATTTAAGGGCAGTGTTGTGAATGATGAAGGTTTTTGCGAGTAAGAGAAATTGTTTTCCCTGACTAGAATCATAGAATCACTGCACTGCAGAGGCCATTTGCCAATCGAATCTGCACCGACTGTCTCGGAAATAACACCTTACCTAGCTAGGCCCACTGCCCGCTTTATCCCTGTAACCCCAACTATCCTTTTTTGGAAACTAAGGGGCAGTTTAGCATGGCCAATCCACCTAACCTACATATCTTTGGACTGTGCGAGGGAACCAGAGGAAAGTCACACAGACACGGGGAGAACATGCAAACTCCAGAGTCACCCAAAGTCAGAATCGAACCCGGGTCCCTGGCGCTATGAGGCAGCAGTGCTAACCACTGTGCCACCAAGTGGGCCAATAACTACAGGGAACAAAGTCATAAGTAGAGAGAGGAGGGAATTTTGTTTTTAAAATGCAGCAGATTATGATCTGGGACATACATTGACTGAAAGGGCGGTGGAAGCAGATTGTATAGGTTATCGTACTGGTTCAGTCGGCAGTTTGGAAGGCAAATGTAATCTTAGCATTCATGCCAAGAGGGCTAGAATACAAGAGCAGGGATGTACTTCCGAGGCTGGATAAGGTTCTGGTCAGACCCCATTTGGAGTATTGTGAGCAGTTTTGGGCCCCGTTGCTAAGGAAGGAAGAGCTGGCCTTGAAAATGGGCCAAAGGAGGTTCACAAGAATGAGCCCTGGAATGAAGAGCTTGCCATGAGTTGAGGACTCTGGGCCTGTACTCATTGGTGTTTAGAAGGATGAGGGGGGAATCATATTGAAACTTACAGGATACTGAGAGGCCTAGATAGAGTGGATGTAGAGTGAATGTTTCCACTAGTAGGCAAAACTAGAACCCGAGGCCACAGCCTCAGACTAAAGGGACGATCCTTTAAAACGGAGATGAGGCGGAATTTTTAACCAGAGGATGGTGAATCTGTGGAACTCATTGTTGCAGAGGGCTGTGGAGGCCAAGTCAGTGGGTATCTTTAAGACAGAGATACATAGGTTCTTGATTAATGAGATATGGGGTTATGGGCAGAATGGGGATGAGAAACATCAGTCATGATTGAATGGAGGAGCATACTCAATGGCCCGAATTGCCTAACTCTGTTCTTATGGTATAGTACTTTCAGAAGGTAGTTGGATAACCTTGATAAGATAGAATTTGCAGAGGACCATGGGGAAACAATGGGGAAATGGGGTTAATTGGGTAGCTTTTTCACAAAGCCAATACAGACACAATGGGCCAAATGGCTTCCTTTAGTGCTGCAAAATTTGGATTCTAATAAGCTTTCAATTTACACAGCGCATTAATGTTTTTGATCCAATTCTCCATCAAGGTAACTTCTGCACTTTCTTTATCTTTGCAAATCAAATTTGTACAATCTGAGTTAATTGGCAATAAATTGTTAAAACTTTGCCCATTTTCCGATACTATGTAAAGATTCTTTAACTCTTTTCCAATTCACAGCAATGCTAAACATCCACAACAAATTCTGAGTCAGGCCCCAACAGGATGCATGAGAAGCAACATGAGACTCGCTGGAGTAGGTATTTACACACTGCTTGAATTTGACACCATGTGAAGTGTGATCCCAGTGCAGTGCCTAAATACAATTTAAAAATATTTCAGGGACTCCTCGGACCTCTTGAGCATTTAAAAAGAAACCTGCAGATAAATATTTAAACTGTACAGACACACCTATCTAAATTTCTAGTGCTGGGGAAAGAATTTTTGGCAAATGCTCATGGCCAAGCGTCTCGCCTGGGCAAGAAAATTGCTGGAGTTCCAACCAGACATCATAGACTAGGTACTGCTTGCCTGGAACCCAGCATTGGTTTATGACAGACCACAACAACTTACATCTACAAATCATGAAAGTACCCTGAAGAACTGACATTACATTTTAACCAAAGACAAAATAAATCTTACCAGGATTGGAAACTAAAGTAAGTAACTTAGTATATTCCTAGACTGCCTAAAAGCTGACTCATCAGGTGGCTAAAATAGACCAGTAAAATTAACATAATTCTCAAGCAATTAATTTAAAAGATTAAATGGTTATTTATCTCATTGTTGGTTTGTGGGAAATAGCTGTGCAAAAGATGATTGCCTTGTTTGCCTGCATTACGAGTGCATGTCAAAGTAATTCATTGTATATGTGATGTGAGAGGCATGGGTGACAAAATATAAAACCACATGCACAATAAAACAAAAAGAATTTGCAAAGCCCATCACTTACATAGGAAACCAGGAATTGTTGGATGTAAAAAGGCCAAGGCTCTATCTAATTCACCATCCACCTTCCTGGTAGTTGAATTATGCAATAATGCAGGGATTATAGTTGTTTATTTATCAGGGCATTCAATCTCTATCAATTATTCTGCAACAGACCCAGATATGAGGTTAAGAACATTACTATTTCATGCCCCCCCCCCCCCCCCCCCCTCCAAACAGCTCCCAAAGTGGTGGAACATTTTGAGGACGATTGGGCCAGTCATCTGTTCCTTCCGATCATGCTTCAATTACTCATCGACTGTATTTTAAAATATTTTCAAAAAGGCTTCCGCATGGCCCCCTGCAAATTTGTCCTTTTCAAAAACATCCAGCTCCCTTCTGAAGTTACAATCAAATCTGTTTTCACCCTTTCCGCCAATGTGAATTCCAGATCACAATCTGTTGCATTTTGCTTGTGAACATCAGTACTATTTCTATTGTAACAAAATCTTGGCAATAATATGCATTTCTGAAGAATCAATATGCAAAGAACCACAGATACTTCATCACTTTGTATTCAGACCAAAAGAATCTCACAATTTGTTTTTTACAGGTTTAATTATTTACTTTGGATATATATTTCCATAAGTATAATTTTACAGGACACCGCGGTGGCACAGTGGTTAGCCCTGCTGCCTCACGGCACCAGGGACCTAGGTTCGATTCCGATCTTGGATGGCTGTGTGGAGTTTGCACATTCTCCCAGTGTCTGCGTGGGTTTCCTCCGGGTGCTCCAGCTTCCTTCCACAGTCCAAAGATGTGCGGGTTAAGTGGGGTTTCGGGGGTAGGGCGAGTGAGTGGGCCTGGGTAGGGTGCTCTTTCAGAGGGTCGGTGCAGACTCGATGAGCTGACTGGCCTCCTTCTGCACTGTAGGGATTGTATGATTTTACCACTTGACTGGCACGCAGCCTTTAATTTGGGTACTCTCCAGATATCCATCATAAAGTTCCCTGAGATGCATTAAAAGTTCTTCAACATTTGCACCAGTTAGTGCAGATACTGGAATTATTACACACTGCTTTAATTTTTCTCGAAGCAGAGCAAAGTTGCTTTTGGATTCTGGGAGGTCTATTTTGTTCGCAATGACACAAAACGGTCTCTTGGATAATCCCCTCTCATACTGCTCCAATTCATATTTTAAATCTTCCAGCTGCTGCCAGGGTTCCGGTATCGATAGATCGAGCACAAATAGCAGAAAGCGACAGCGTTCAATGTGTCTCAAGAAGGAAATTCCGAGGCCCTTGTTCCTGTGAGCTCCTCTGATGATTCCAGGTATGTCTGCAACTACAGAAAGAATTGCACCCTTAAAATGCGCAGTAGCACCCACTTTAAATAGTTTGCAATGTAAAGATTGTTTATAACTTGTTCCAATCTGTGCTTTTTAAATGACTTAGCAAACGGCATACAAGTACCGGATTTTACATTTGAAAATGAATAAATGGTGGCAAGTTCTTCATCAAAATGCTAAAAACCACACAAAAACACTGAACGGTTACTTTTCCTCTTTAACGTGAAGATTTGTAAGTTGGAGCTACAGTGCATTGTCCACTTTCTTCACCTCACTATTGGCAGCCATGCCTTCAGCTTCCTCGCTCCTAAACCACTTTGCTGCTCTGCTTCTCTACACTGCTAGAAACCTACTCCTTTAACCAAGTGTCATCTTGTCTCTTCTAATATTTCCCTCTGGCTCAGGGTCAGTTTTTGCCTGATTACATTCTGTGAAGCGCTTTTTGCGAAGGAATCTTTTGCTATGTGCAAGTCTACTGAAATGGAATAAAGAATGAGGATGGACTGTTTGGCTATTCAATATTGCGGAGCAACTGAGATGTGCAAGGAAGGATGGCCCACACTGCAGGCATAAAATACATTTGTTTAGAGCGGCATGGTGCCGAGGACCCGGGTTCAATCCCGGCCAACAGTTTTGATGCTGTTAATGGAATGGACACCAAATTGCAGCAGTCTTTTTCAAATCAAATCAATTAGCTGCCTGCGACTCATCCCAAATACCCCAGTCATGGGGTCGAAGAAATAGTTCCTGATGATCCTGGAGTCTCTTGCTTTATCTGCACACTGTCAAAACTGGCCCAGAGCAAAATCCACCCAGGGGTTCCTCGAGCAGTGGAGAGGCAAAAGCCAGGGAGGGATTCTGGTGAACAGAACCAGTGAGAAGAGATCCCACCTTCAATGAAAGACTGAAACGATGTTCAAAACTGAACAAAATTCAAACGGGTAGATACTTCTTTGTTGTAATGGTTACTGTGGATGCTGGAAATCTGAAATAAAATCAGGGAACTGGACCAACACAAGAGACCCAGCAGCATCTGTGGAGAGAGAAACAGAGTTAACGTTTCAAGTCCGTATTACTCTTTTTCAGAATAAGAGAGAAAGGAACATTATGGATTTTATACTATTTAAGAGGGGGTGGAGCGTAAAGGTAAGATAACAGGAAGTGCCAAGTCTTTAGTATTACTATTAACATTCACTTTGTCTTGTGCCCATGGCACCTTTGTCAAATCTCTCCTAGCTCCCACCTATCCTGACCTATTTTGCTCCATCTGATCTAACCCCTCTCAAACAGTATAAAATCCATCACATTTCTCCCTCACTTTAGCTCTGAAGTGTCATACGGACTCAAAATGTTAGCTTGGTTTCTCTCTCCAAAGATGTTGCCAGACATGCTGAGTTTTCCCAGCATTTCCTGTTTTAATTCTTTGTTGCAAGTCCCTTGTGGAGGCTCACGCATGAAGAGTGGTCATCTCGGCAAGTGACAAAAACTGCCTTCTGTGGAAATACACCTTACCAAGGGGTCCAGCATTTAAGATTGCTGCAGAGCAGATCTGGTTTAAAAAAAAATAAATAATGGAATACAAAATCAGAAACCTGGATTAGAAGCACTACACCCCAATCATATCAACAACTATCAGACTTACTTGTAAGAAGTGAAGAAAGTGCATTAGACATTTAAAGTAACTTTACAATTCTAAACCATTATAAATTTCAAACGGAAAATAAGGCATTTAAAAGTGCACTTGCAAAAAAAGGCATACCTGCAATCTGTTCAAAGTCTTGATAGTGTATTACACCAACATGAGGATTTAATGTAGTAAATGGGTAATCAGCTACCGCTGGGCGGGCATTTGAGATAGCTCGCAGAAGAGAAGATTTCCCAGCATTGGGAAAGCCAACCTGATCACAAAGGAAAATAATGTTTAGTTTCCTTGTCAAGTAATGTAAAATAAATGCATTTCAGTCAAATTTAAAAAAAGGTAATAAAAGCCATTCACAAAATTAGCTTCTGATGGCTTCAATAACTATCGAGAAGATTAGTCCCCAACTGACTCCACCACCCCCTCCCGCACTTCTCCCAAATTTGCTGAAGCAATAACAATGAAAACATTGTTGGGGAGGGGGGAGGGGGCTCTTCACTTCCACTTTCTTATTTCATTAGATTCAGGATCAGGAACAAACATTTCTCATTGTCTATTGGGCAAAGGCACCACCTGATGATGCATTGGTAAATCAAAGATGATAAGGTCTCGTGCTCAGTTGCTGGTTTACCCTTGTAACAGGCCCAATCATTCCGAATAGGATCATAAGAATCTCTACATTACTTCCTTTTGATGGGAATTTTCAGCATATAAGAATTTTTTCGGGACAGAGAATACAAACTGGATACACTTGACATGAAGTACAGAGGGGAATTAATCTGTCTGCCTTTTCTTGCAAACAGTCCCTCACTGGATTATTAGACAATACATCCAAGGATTTCAATTTGTTAACATATGCCAGCCTGCCACTGAAGTAGGAAACTTTATTGTTATTCCTAATGGATGACCTTATATGGTCTGATTTTTTTGAGAACACTAGGGACTATTAGGTCACAACTGCCATTTTCTGATTAAAGTAGATGTTAAATGTCCTGGTAGTGTGAAAGTATCACAAATCTGGGGTCTGCACAACATACTCCTTGTTCAAGGTTCTTTTGCTTAGCAGACCTCATATCCCATAAGAACCTACTATACTACCTTTACTGCCCAATATGATATTGTTACTCTTTTCATTCACCCGAAGGGTCCCATTGTGTGCACTCAGTGTGGTGATCTCAGACATGCTCCCGTATACACTCCTCCTATTTCTGTAAGACCGACTGCTGAGCACGCTAATGAGATGAGGACAATTACAAACCAACAAACAGGTTTATTCCGAGTAAAATGTGACTAGTTAGATTACCGTGTGCATAGCAAATTTTACCTATCGGCCTTTACAATTGCAAATTACAAACAAAGCACATTAATGCTTCAGAAAAGGGTTTCTGACAGAGTAGAAGGAAGGCAAGACCTTTCTGCCTCACTATTCTACGATGACTCTCTTTATTTCACAGAAAGAAGGAACGATGCCAAAAGCTTGATATCGCAGCTCCGCCCTCAGCTGTTGGAGTTGTTGTAGGATTGGCTGGCTGAACTGTCAATCAAAGCTACGTGCAACTCAGCCAGCTCCCCTCCCATTGGTTCCGGTGCCATGACAACCAGCTCATCTGACTAGAATACTGCGGCACTAAGCTGGTCTTACAGGGGGAGAGTGATCCCTATTATTTCAAACAGATACATCAAGAGTATACACAATTCTGGACATTCAAAATTCTCCTTCAGTGTACCCGAACAGGCGCCATAGTGTGACGACTAGGGGATTTTCACAGTAACTTCATTGCAGTGTTAATGTAAGCCTACTTGTGACACTAATAAAGATTATTAATTATTATTATTCTGTTAACCACTTTATTTCAACCAATATCGTTTTTTTTATAAAGCTGATCAGCTTGCCTTTTATTGCATTGGTATTCGTGGAAACTTTCTTTACATATCAGCAACTGCACTTGTATTTCATTGGTTGTAATGTGCATTAGGACGTTATGAAGTGTGCTATATCAATCAAAGTTGTTTCATTACTTAATTCCACAGTGAAGTGTGTTATTAGCTTAGTCATTGTAAGTTACTCACCCAATGGTGAGTTCTCATAATGAATCTGCCTATCTAGAATATGCTTAGCACAAAATTAAAATGATTAATAATACTGATGGCATTGTTTTAAGGTATGTCAAAGGGGAGCATGGGGAGGGGAAAATAATCTGTAGGTTGGTCACTTCGTAGCAGTCAATCAAGGCCTCGGGGCAGAATTTCATCCTACTCTCTCAATTAGGGACGGTGATGCTGAAAGAAAGCTTGAAAGAGCCATCTTATTTTAAATTGCAAATCAAATGACATTCGCATTACCATCTCTTAAAAATCTTTAAATCTCTTAATATGCACCATTCAAGTTATTAGTATCAGGTACAAATCCATCAATTCAAAGGCAAATCACGTAGAATGCAATTCATAGTCCCTTCCAGGCATCATTAAAAAGAATACGTCCGATAACAATGCGCACTTGCGATGCTAAGGCAAACAAGGCTATGGGCAAAGTGGTGGGAAATGGGATTAGAATACTTAGGTGGTTGTTTTTGACCAGCGCACGCGCAATGGGCCTTTCTGTCCTGGTGACCTCTATGACTCTGGGGTGGAAATAATGTTATTTTGAACATTAGGCCTTTTAATAGTTGGGCAGAAGTTCAGTCATACTTTGCCATAAGTGATGAATAATTTCAATGAGAAATCAGACTCTTGTGCCAAATATCCATACTTCAGATACTAAACAGTTGCAGAAGTGCTAGATTGCTGAGAGAGGCAAGGGAGCAAATTGCAGAGCCATTGACAAAATTTCTTCCAAGCCTCTCCAAACACAGGATTAGTCCCAGGGGTACTGCAAACGTGATGTCATTGTTCAAGAAAAGAGCAAAGGATAACCCAGGAAACTACAGACCAGTCAGCTTGACATCAATAGTGGGAAAACTGATGAAGGCCATAATACGGGAGAAGATAAATATACACTTAGATAAAAGTAATTTAATACTAGACAGTAAACATGGCTTTGTCAAGGGCAGATCATATCTGACAAATTTAATTGAGTTTTTTGACGAGGTGACACAGGCAGTAGATGAGGGTAGTGCTATGGATGTCGTATATTTGGACTTTAGAAAGCATTTGATATGGTACCACATGGCAGGTTGGTCAGAAAATTAGAAATGTTTGGGATTGATGGGTCCTTGGCAACATGGATTAGCGGTTGGCAAAGAGATAGGAAACAGAGGGTAGGTACATATGAGCATTCTCAGACTGGAGACAATTGAATAGTGATATTCCCAGGGCTCAGTGTTGGGACCCATGTTTTTTCTGATTTATTTAAACAATTTAGAGATAGGTCTTGAGAGAAAAATCTCTAAATTTGCAAATGATACTAAGCTAGGGAGAATAGTGAATTGTGAGGATGGCACTGAATGACTTCAGAGGGACGTTGACAAGTTGGCCAAATGGGCAGACACCTGGCAGATGAATTTCAATGCAGAGGAATGTGAGGTAATACATTTTGGGAGAAGAAATATGGGAAGATAATACAGGCTCAAAGATACAACTTTGAGTGGAGTACAGGAACTCGGGGTTCAAGTGCATAATTCTCTGAATGTGGCCAGGCAAGTTGAAACAGTTGTTAAGGCTTATAGCATCCTGGGATTTATAAATAGAGGCATAGAGTATAAAAATAAGGAAGTGATGCTACACCTCTACAAATCATTGGTCAGACCATGTTTAAGAGGTGACCTTATTGAGGTGTTCAAAATTCTGAACAATTTTGACAGGGTAAAGGAGGATATTATTTCCACTAGTTGATAACTCAGTGATGAGTCATAATTTCAAGATGGCCAGCAAGAGAGCTAGGAGTAAGATGAGGAGAAACTTCTTTACACAGAGAGTTGTTGGGATTTGGAATGTGCTGCCTGGGAGAGTGGTGGAGGCGGATTCCATAGGAGGTTTCATTAGAGAGCTTGATATATATTTGATAGTGATGAATGTAGAGAGCCATGGAGAGAGGTCGGGGAAATGGGACTAGCCAAGTATCTCTTTCGGAAGCCGGTGCAGATGTGACCGGCCAAATGGCTTCCTTCTGTGCTGTAAAATCCTATGACTCTATGTAACTTTACGTTAACTAAGAGGTATTTTGAGTTACAGCATTGCACTAGGTTGTTGAAAATTGGCAGAGAAAAATAACTTTCATCTTTACATACCATGCCAGCATGAGCCATAGTCCTGAGCTCCAGCTGCAAGGCCCGCTGCTGACCAGGATCTCCTGGAGTGGCGGTCATCGGTGCCCTGTTCTCGTTGGACAGAAAGAAACGATTTCCCTTGCCGCCAAGCCCGCCATATGCCACTACATATTCCTCTCCGTGAGATGACAGATCAGCAACTATTCTCCCATCTTCCTTGACGACAGTACCAAGCGGCACCTAGGAGCATAATGCCGATTTAATTTAGCCAATAGAACCCCAAAAATAAAAGATGCGAAACTTTGGCTACCCACCATTACATAAGTTTGAGCTCCATTTCTTCCGTAACAATTTTTACTTCCTCCAGAATCTCCGTTATTGCCACGATAAATGGACATGACTGTGGACAGTGATTTTATTTGTCGAGCGACTGGAAACAAAAGACAATATTATTTGAAATTTAAAAAAGAGATGTTACCAAACAGAAAGTAGAAACCACCTGGAGGTTGAAATTTAATTATTTTATCAATTCAGAAAAACACTTAAGCTTTTGCTTTAGTTTATAGCTAGCACATATTGTTACCGCCACCATCAATAACATTTCACAGCAGTGAGAATAAAACCCCGCCGTGGGATGCACACCTCATAAAGACAATTGTTGTGCAGCCTTTTGATCTACATGACTAAAGCAATACTAATAGGACAACAGACTGTGAAGCTTTGTTGCTGTGACAACCATTATTATTCCACAAATGAAACAAACTAACACCACTTCTTTCCACCAGCATTTTATTCTGGAAAAGCTGCCGTAATTCTTTCTGAATTGTCCAAAAATAGCTTGTGATGATGACATTCAAAAGCCTAAAAAAGCAGTTTACTATTATTACATGGTACTGACATTTCCTACCAGTCAACCCTATTTACTATGATTTCTAAGTTTTGGATCTAAATGTTTATGTATGCAAATGGGATTTTTTTTCCATTATATAATTAAACAGATTTTTCACCAAGTACACTCACCTGCTTTCAGAATATGGCCACCCTTCATTAAATTGAAGTCCTGTTTGCCCTCTTGGATCAGCATTAGTGTATAGGAAAACTAAACGTTATTTTCTGCTGTGGCAAGGGTGGACATAAAGATCCGTGCTCTCCCAGTATCCTGGTCAATATTTATCCTTCGCCAATATCAAATAAAAACTGATCATCATAGGTTGTCGCTCAAAAATCTCAAGCCTTGAAGAACACAATTTATGCCAATGTCTATGTCTAGTCATCTAACCACGTCTCTTGCCGTCTCAGTCAATGCGTGTCACCAATTTGGTCTCTCCATGGTTCACTCCAAAAGGAGATTATTACGGCTCATGATGAGCATATCTGACTTAACCTGGTCATTAACCTTACTGTTTCTGGAACCTTGCTGTGTACAAATTGGCTGCCACATTTCTTTGCACTATAACAATGCCTACATTGCAAAAAAAAAAGCACTTTATTAGCTGTGAACTTTTAGAGACCATGAAAGGCACTATATAAGTTTGTGTTCTGTATTTTCGCTATAACATGAACTAAATCATATAACATAAATATATTCCATCATACTAATGCTTCCTCTTGTCAACTTAACAAAAGAGACTGCAGTCTTTGTACAAAATCATTGTGAAGTGCATGACATATAATGACAATTTAGACATAATTGTTATTTGGTCAACAGAAATAATGATAAACAACTCAAACCAGAAGGAAATTTTTCAAGTATTCAATAGCAGCAACAAGTTAAAATATTGTTTGTGAGCCTACGAAGAATCAACAATTTCTTTAAAAGGCACACCGACTTTCAGACGTGGTTCAATTAACCTCAGGATGGGTGGGAAAGGAGGCCGTGAAAAATCACCCAGGTTTCTCTTTACGGCTATCCGACAACCCTTGCAGGGAGTTGTACTCACTCAGGTTTGGCCGCGATGCCCTCCAGCATCAAACAGCCTTCTGATAGTCACAACCTGGGCACATTGGTGAACAATGGTAACTCCTAGAGCGCAGCCAACACCCACAGAACTGTAATAATAATTATTATTATTATTACCAGACAAAAGGAGCACTCTACCTTTTAAAATAACATGTCCTCCATCCCCTCCATTTCCACCATCAGGTCCTCCAAATTCTTTGCGAGGCTCACTGTGGAAAGTGCAGGTTCCATCACCGCCTCTCCCTCCAAACACAGTGACTTTACGTTGATCCACAAAGTACCGGGTCTAAATGATAAGAAGTTTAAGATCTACAAATAATTTTACAATCCTAATTTCTTATAAAGCTTCTCAAAGAGCAAAGAAAGCTCTAATCAGATGGATAAAGTCCCACTCAAAAAGTGATAAAAAATGTCTTTCTTTTTGTGACTGAGCTTTCTGTATTTATATTCACTTTGGTTGGCAATTTGAGGTCATAGATACCTTAACCAATGCCCCAAATTATGCTGTAATTACAATGGTTAGGTTATCAGCACTTCACTTTATTAAGGAATAAATTGGACAACAATTTGCAAATGGAAGGTTAAAGGCTGAAATGGGAAAACTGGGCTGGGATTCTCCAGTTCCCCAGCCGTGTGTATCTCGGCGGCATGCAGTTCGCTGCCGGTGGGATTTCCCATTGAAGCCACCCCACGCAACCAGGAAACCGGCAGGCGGGGGTGCACTGCCAGCAGGAAAGGAGAATCCCAACGACTGGAGAATTCCAGCCCTAATGTCCAACTTGCCCTGAAATTCCTGAAGCTGCATTACACTGGCACCTCCCCAAAATTCTTGGTGCTCAAATACATGGAAGGGTATACATGCAAGAGTTTCAAGATTTAGATCATTGGATATTCCCTGAACACTTCCAAAGAAAGCTAGGGCTTTTCCATTCAAATTTAACAGCATGGTAAATCTTAATTACTATCAAACAACTTATTTGGTACTTTTTCAAATGCAAAGTCTCATTTCTTTAAACTTGTATTTGCTTCCCGGAAGTCTTTTTAATTTAAAAAATGTATTCTTCTCATGTGCTCTTAATCCCATATCTTTCCCCAGCTTTATTTCGCTAACTCTACATGATTTTATATTTACTATTCTAACTTAAAGTTGTCTGGTTTAGACTTTGCATGTTTCAGTAAAGATTCTTCAATTTGATTGCTTAATGAGACACGGGCCCCAGATCCCAGGCCGAGGATACTATGCTGTTTGACTCTCTACTAATGGCAAGTTCCAAAGCAAATTCCACGTGGAGTAGGTAAACAAATAAAATTGTAATGAATGGCTACCACCATTTGTTTTCTGCTGACCACAGGCCATTATAAGGCTAATGTAATTCCTTTCCCCATCATCTAAATGCATAGCTGTTAAAGACATCTGGGCAGCATGGTGGCACAGTGGTTAGCACTGTTGCCTCTCAGTGCCAGGGGTCCAGGTTCGATTCCAACTTCGGGTGACTGTGTGGAATTTGTACATTCTGTCCGTCTCTGTCTGGATTTCCTCCCACAGACCAAAGATGAGCAGCATAGGTGGATTGACCATTCTAAATTGCCCCAAGTTGGGGTTACGGGGATGGGGCCTAGGTAGCGTACTCTTTCAGAGGGCCATGCAGACTCAATGGGCCGGATGGCCTCCTTCCGCACTGTAGAGATTCGATGAAATTCTATGAAATCTGAAGTTTTTAAGAATGGTGGCTGATTAATATTACCAGTTTCTTTTCAGAAAGCTCCTTCTTCTTCCGGATGCCCTGCGTCTTGGTGTATTTTAAACCACTCGTGGTGAAATTTCGTACTGAAGTGTTGTTGGCATGAGAGAAAGGTAATAGATTCCATGTCCCGTGTTGGCATAACGAAACACCTTCTACAGAAGTCTTTAGTGGAACCCGCTTTCCCAGTGACAGGATCTGACTTATGAACATGGCAGGCTGGCCAAGATGAACCTTTTAAAAAAAAGAACAACTTGTATTTATACAGCTCTTTTGACATTGCAAAACATCATAAAATACTTTGCAGAAGTGTTAGCAAACAAAATTTGACAGTGAGGCAGATAAGAAGATATTATGCAAATAACTAAAAGCTTGGTCAAAGAGCTCGGCTTTCAGGAGCACCTTAAGGAAGGAGGTATAGGTATAGGGAGGGAATTCTAGAGATATTTGCAGAAGGCACAACCGCCATCAATGGAGCAAAGGGAAGTAGCGAGGTGCAAGAGGCCAGAATTAAGGAAAGCAGAAGCCCGATAGGGTTGCAGGGCTGGAGATGACAAGAGACAGGGAGATGTGAGCCCATGGAGGGATTTAAATATATTGATCATTTAACAAATGCGATACAGTGTTTTAGGAATTGTCACTATGAAATTCCTAACATCAAAATGTAACGCTGCTTAAAGGCATCACTACCAGATACGATTTCAGGGGATCATCAAGGCTGCTCTCTCACCTCACCCCAATTCTGCACATACATGGCGATATGTCAAAATAGGTGATTTCAAATCTTGCCAGCTACAGTGTAGAAAAAAAATCAGGGTGAGCTTGATGGGCTAAGTGACTGGCTGTCATGTCCATCTTTTCAATGTATCAAACCATGGATTAAAATTTTTCAACAATAGCTTCCCAGATTCTTAGAGCTCAACAATTTCACCGAGCTGACTGACAGATGATTTCACTTGGGTCATTCCCACATTTGCTATACAAGGCCCAGCCCCTGCAAGTTCAATACTGGGAAACTACTCTCTGTCTGCCCCATTTCCATTTCTTCCAGTTGCAAGCAGCCATTCAGTTTCTATGTGAAGTGCCTGATGAGGTTCCAGACGTTATTTAAATCCAGGTCTTTCCTCTTTCATGCTGTTTTATTTTAAAGTTCTCCCCAGCAGGGTAGAAGATTATTTTCTCCTTTACAATATAAACTTTTAAGAATTGAAATCATACCTGAGAAAGGCTTTAAACTTTCCTAATGCTTGGACACCAGCATTGACTGAGTGTTTGGGAAATCAGCAACAGAGGCCCGCAGGCGGATGGGGGTATAACGCGAGTCCGGGGATTTACCTGCGGCCTGTCGTTCTCAGGCGGATATTAGCAGCATGAAAGCTGGAAGGGGGAGGGAGCGGCTCCCAAAGCCGCACCAGGGAGCCAACAAAGCGGCAGCGACACCACAAACCACCCGCCTCACAATACTCAACCGCTTCATCCACTGAGGCGGAGCCCCGACTGGCCACACCCACTGAGGGCAGGGCCCTGTCTGACCACTCCCACTGAGGGCAGGGCCCTGTCTGACCACTCCCACTGAGGTGGGGCCCTGTCTGACCACTCCCACTGAGGGCAGGGCCCTGTCTGACCACTCCCACTGAGGGCAGGGCCCTGTCTGACCACTCCCACTGAGGTGGGGCCCTGTCTGACCACTCCCACTGAGGGCAGGGCCCTGTCTGACCACTCCCACTGAGGGCAGGGCCCTGTCTGACCACTCCCACTGAGGTGGGGCCCTGTCTGACCACTCCCACTGAGGGCAGGGCCCTGTCTGACCACTCCCACTGAGGGCAGGGCCCTGTCTGACCGCTCCCACTGAGGGTAGGGCCCTGTCTGACCACTCCCACTGAGGCAGGGACCCGGCTGACCACACCCACTGAGGGTAGGGCCCTGTCTGACCACTCCCACTGAGGCAGGGACCCGGCTGACCACACCCACTGAGGGCAGGGCCCTGTCTGACCACTCCCACTGAGGGCAGGGCACTGTATGACCACACCCACTGAGGGCAGTGCCCCGTCTGACCACTCCCACTGAGGGCAGGGCTCTGTCTGACCACTCCAACTAAGGTGGGGCCCCGGCTGGCCACACCTACTGAGGCGGGCCCCAACTGGCCACACCCACTGAGGCAGGGACCTGGCTAACCACACCCACTGAGGCGGGGACCCAGCTGACCACACCCACTGAGGCGGCCCCTGGCTAACCACACCCACTGAGGCGGGGACCCAGCTGACCACACCCACTGAGGCGGGGACACAGCTGACCACACCCACTGAGGCGGGACTCTGTCTAACCACTCCCACTGAGGCGGCCCCTGGCTGACCACTCCAACTGAGGTGGGCCCCTGGCTGATGACACCCACTGAGAATGGGCCCCGGCTGACCACACCCACTGAGGCGGGACCCTATCTAACCACTCCCACTGAGGCGGGGCCCCTGTTTGACCACACCCACTGGGGCAGGGTCCTGTCTGACCATACCCACTGGGGCAGGGCCCTGTTTGACCACCCAATGAGGCAGAGCCCCAGCTGACCATACGCACTGAGATGGGGACCCGGCTGATCACAGCCACCGAGGCGGGCCTTGGCTGATCACACCCGAGGTGGGGCCATGACTGACCACACCCACTGAGGTGGGGCTCCAGCTGACCCCACCCACTGAGGCGAGGCCTTGTCTGAACACACCCACTGAGGTGGGGCCCTGTCTGAACACACCCACTGAGGTGGGGCCCTGTCTGAACACACCCACTGAGGCAAGGCCTTGTCTGAACAGACCCACTGAGGCAGGGCCCTGACTGATCACACCCACTGAGGTGAGGCCTTGTCTGACCACACCCACTGAGGCGGGCCCTGGCTGACCACATCCACTGAGGCAGGGCCCCGACTGACCACACCCACTGAGGCGAGGCCTTGTCTGACCACACCCACTGAGGCGGGCCCTGGCTGACCACACCCACTGAGGCAGGGCCCCGACTGACCACACCCACTGAGGTGAGGCCCTGTCTGAACACACCCACTGAGGCAGGGCCCCGGCTGGCTCTCCCACTGAGGAGGGGCCCCGGCTGCCCTCACTAACGGGGAGTATGCTGACGACACCCACAACCATTGAGGGGGCGGGGCATTTGATGAGACAAGAGTGTGTGGGAAGGCAGGTGGTGAGGATGACACAAAGAGTCTACAGAGGGAGATAGATATGTCGCCCTTTGAGGGGGAGAGCTGATTTGTGGTGGTTTAACCGGAAGATCATCATGCCTCAGACGAGGGGCAAGGTTGAGAAGGCCTTCATGAATAACCTTAGCCCCTATGGAAACTGAACCCGGGCTGCTGGCCTCGCTCTGATCACTAACCAGCTGTCTAGTCAATTGAGCTAAACCGGCCCCCAGGTTAGGTGAGTGTCAAAAACATGGGCGATGCAATATCATGTAGCAAAACGTGTAGTTATGCACTTTAGTAGTAAGAATAAAGGAGTCTGGCAGCGGCAAGGTGACATTTTGCCCCTGCTGGGGATCGGACCCGGGAGGGCACTGCACTTTTGAGGTGGGAGTGGTGGGTTCGAGGACCCCTGAACAGGCAATTTGGGGGGGCTCCGGAGATTGCGTTGGGGGATTGAGAGAAATGGTGCCTCAATCTATCCCTGCACTGAAGAGCAGAGATCAGAGGCATTTCCTCAGTACAGGAAATGAAGGTAAGTGCAGCCTTCCCCACTGATGCCCAAAATCAATAACAGAGTCCCATTCAATAGCAGGGTGGTTCCCAGCGCTATAAACACACTGCTAAACCCACCCACAGCAGATCTCTGTTTTATTTTTAGTTAAATCACACATTAGAACACTCACAGCTCAAACCAGTCAGCATTGCATGCACACTCCCAACACTCAAACTGAGGAGCAGGGTCTTTGCACAGTCCCAATCAGTGAACACCTAAACTGAGCACTGGTGACACCATTATCAACTGAAACATGAATCTGTTGTTTGCTCTTTGAGATATTTGATCCCGTGTGTTTTACTTCTAAATCAGATCGCCAGTATTCAGTTTTCCCTTTTCTTTCACAATATTGGCATTCTATGTTAACCATGATTGACAGTGTTGTGAATCAATTTTAATCAAGTTAAAAGGCCTGAAGAAGTCATACGGATTGAAAACATTAACTCTCCCCACTGATGCTGCCAGACCTGCTGAGTTACTGCAGAATTTTCTGTTTTCATTTATATAAAAATGTATCAAATGATCCCCCACTCCACAGCAGCACCCCCCCCCCCCCCCCCCCCCCCCCCACACACACAAAAGGGACATCTTTAATGAAGTGGAAAAAAAGCCAAACATTGATAGAAAAATTATCAAATCAAATTAAAATTAGTCCACAGGGGGATAAAACTCTCAACGGTGCAATCTTGTCATTTTAGCTCTTCACATAACCCTAACCGAGAGGAAAAGGCCAAGAATTTAGTGCAAATTGTTCCATAATAAACCATTTCAATTGCCATGAAACAGAAATTTACACTGGAATTTCACAAAATGCTTGAGACAAAAATTTTCAAATGGAACTAAAATACAGGATTCAATTTGAATAAATTAAATCCCAAATGTTGGGTTTTCATCACAAGATCATGAATAAAAACAAAAGCAATGGCATAAAATTTGATTTCCAGAACAATTCTTGCTTGTTCTTGCTGAAGAGGCAGCACGGTGACACAGTGGTTAGTACTGTTGCCTCACAGCATCAGGGATCTGGGTTCAATTCTGGCTTTGGGTGACCGTCTGTGTGGAGTTTGCACACGTTCTCCCCGTGTCTGTGTGGGTTTTCTCCTGGTGCTCAGGTTTCCTCCCACAATCCAAAGATGTGCAGGTTAGGTGGACTAGCCGTGATATATTGCCCCTTAGTGTCCAAAGATGTGCGAGTTATGCGGTTATGGGTTTAGGGCGGGGAGTAGGGCTGCGTCGGGTGCTCTGTCAGAGGTTCGTGCAGACTCGATGGGCTGAACGGCCTCCTTCTGCACTGTATGGTTCAATGGTGTACCTCATGGCATGGCCAGTTAGACTCTTTGTTCCTTTCACCCTGAAATGTTTCAGTGGCATGGTAATGGCATGACAAAGGCTACAGGGCATCTGGAACCATAGTGAACGACGGGACCCGTGTATCGCTTAAGCAAAGAGATTTAAACATTGAAAAGGAAAAAGAAACAACAGCGAAGGAGTGAATTAGATTCAAATCAGGTGCAGGAAGAGAAATAAAGAAAGAGAAAGAATTATTGTATTAAGAGAGTGAAATAAAGAGAGAAAGGTAGCGTTAGGGCCTGAATACACCTACCTTTGGGAGTCTCCGTTCCGGTGGTGTGGGGTGGCTTCAGTGGGAAATCCCATTGACAAACAGCGGAAAGAGAGAATCCTCTGCCAGCGAATGGTGTGCCGCTATGAAATACACAGCTGGGGAACGGAGAATCTAGCCCAATATTTTTTTCTAAATTGACGTTTCTAAATCCTGAAGATCAATTTATTACCTGAAGGTAGTAAACAATTTAAATGGTCCAATTCCTGAACCAGAGAGGTCAATAGGCCTGGAGTAACAATTATCACATGTTAAAGAGACTTACACTCAATTACTTGACTTAACTATTAGGTCAGGGTTTTCCAAAGTGGGGGTCACAACCCGCAGTGGGTCACGGGTTAAGGGCTGAATCCATCAGCCTCTAATGTAGAGTTACCCAACGTTAGCATTCAGAATCCTTCAGGGAAACTCCTGCCTAAAATGTCAATTCAGTCCTTTAGAGGGAGCAATTATTTGATGGGTTCCCTGTAAGCCTTGCGGTTCCCTTCCAACACACCACCACCAACCCCTCCCTGGCGGCGGCTCCACTTCAAAAATCATGTTTGGCGGCTTCCTCATTCTTTCCCGGCCAAGGCTGCGGCCCAAGCGTTCGCCCAGACGTTGTCATTTTCATCCCCCTGGACATGGACCCCATGTGTTCTGCCCCGATGCAGAACAGTAGTCCGGTGGATGACATCAAGGGGACCATACCCCCCTCTGGGAGACCATACTGCAGCAGTAAGAGACCGTCATGAAACAGTAGACCATCAGAGACCTCACCGCCAAGCTCAGCAGATCTGGGTCACCATATGTTAGAGCCATCGCTGAGTGAGCACAAACCTGGATTATGTTTGTGTGTGTGTATGTAATAATAATAATCTTTATTATTGTCACAAGTAGGCTTACATTAACACTGCAATGAAGTTACTGTAGCAAACGGTGGAACGACATAGGTGTACATACAGCAGATGGACGGCAGTGGTTCATGAAGGCACCTCGCCTTTTCGAGGAAAATTCGAAATGAGCAACAAACGTTGGTCTGGCCAGCAATGCTCACTTCCCAGAAAAGCATTTTTTTTAAATGACCGCAAAGTCCTGAGGTTTTCACCCCACAGCGTATCTCTTAAACCCTTATCTTGCTGGCAAACATGCATTTTAATTGTGGCATGTGTTGTTAACGCACATTTATTTTACCAATCACTCAAGCTGGCAGTAATGTTTTGAGGCATTTGGCACCTGGACTATAGTCTATGAACTCCCAAAAGCTCGTTCACAAACTTGACTGTGCAGTTCAAACTCGGTCAGTGATAACCCGCACCCAATTGAATATTTTCTAAATAATTTTATTGCAAACTCAAATCTACAATACTACAAACAAATGTTTTTGGCATGATCAAGGTGTGAAAGATGAATAGAAATAACAGTATTTCATACATGGACATTTTACAGCAATTTTATACTGTTAAGGTATCATAGTTGTCTTTATCATGGTAATAATAATCTCTTTATGGAAGGCAGCTTGCACACATGCTATATTAATATACAGGCCTCATCTATGCCAAGCAACAATTGTAAGAGTAACTTTATACAGTAGTCATTATTTAGCCAAAACCTCTTTTTTTTGTTCAATTTGATAAGAAAGGCTTGGTTAAGACCCAAAACAAGGAATTCTGACTTGGTATAGGTCATAGGAGAGGCCATATATGGAATATGGTGTGCAGTACAGAGCGCCATATCACTAAAATAGAGAGCTCAAAGAGGAACAATAAAAATTATTCTGGGGCTTAAGAATCTAAATTGTGAACAATGTATTACAAAGCTTAACTTTTATTGGAGAGAAGAACACAGCAGCCATAGACTCTACTTGGAATCTATTAGAATCAACTCACTGTGGCACAAGATTACATACAATTACATTTCAAGATAGACAACAAACAGAAGTTTTGTTTTCAAATGCTTTCGCTCAGGATGTGAGTGATAATAGAGATCTGTCGTGCAATGATAGATGTACAACCACCAAGGCAGAGTGCAACATTCTATTCAGCAAAGCAAGGAGAAACCATTTGATTGCTCAGCACATCTTTCTTTTTAAAGAAAACGTTTGCAACCCTCCCCCACACCATAAAATGTTGATTTTCTTTTCACATTTGGGAGATTGAACAAATATCCACTGCGTAGAATGCTTGATCTTCCTATTTGTGTTTTTATTTAGTCTCTGGATGTGTATAACATTGGCAAAGCCACATTTATTGCCTATCCCCAGTTGCCCTGAGGTTATCATAGAATGTACAGTGCAGAAGGAGGCCATTCAGCCCATCGTATCTGCACCGGCCCTTGGAAAGAGCACCCAACTTGAGCCCCATACCTCCACCCTATCACTTTTATCCCCGTAACCCAACCTAACCTTTTTGGACACTAAGGGCAATTTAGCATGGCCAATCCACCTAACCTGCACATCTTTGGACTGTGGGAGGAAACCGGAGCACCCGGAGGAAACCCATGCACATATGGAGAGAACGTGCAGACTCTGCACAGGCAGTGACCCAAGCCGGGAATTGAACCTGGGAACGTGGAGCTGTGAAGCAACTGTGCTAACCACTATGCTACTGTGCTACCGTTATGTGGGTCAATCATACGGAACTGAAACGGTAAGGGGGTAGCAGCTCTCCTTTGACGGAGGACATGAGTGAAGCAGTCAGATTTTAAAAATTAATGACGTGAATGATAATTTAAAATGAAAAAAAAAGCAGCTCTCGTAGATATTTTATCCTTGTGCCAGCCAACAATTTCTTTGATCGGTTTAATTCAATTTCAGAACTTGTCATTTAGTAATTTGAACTCAAAACTTAATGATTGGTACTCCAGAACCATAAATGTCACTCTACAGTACACAACGGACTTCTCAGGACAAGGAATTCAAGACCATATCAATCCCCAATTTTCCAGAATCAGTGTATTTATGGGGCTCCAGAAGAATATTCTGAATTGTTACCACTGCAGCATTGAGTATCTAGTCCACCACACACTAAGCAGTTATGTTTGAATCAAAACAAGCATTTAGGGCATCAATAAAATTGCCGTTAAAAGCAACGATAATCCACACAAATTCCATGCTACCTGCACGTTTTTTCAAGCCTCACCGCCTAACAGAAATCTCGCAGATTATCACTTCACAAGTTTGAGGCAAAATCGCCACTTGTCTTGTTTTGCAAAGAAGGCTGATCGAGTAGTCAAACAATCCTATTCAATGGATATTTGCATGCGAACAGCACATTAAAAACATAGTTAACTCAGTGACTTATTAGGTTCCTTGTAAAATTAAACTAACAACTTTTAAGTAGCAACATAAAATTTCTAGTACAGGCAAGACAATTCAACTCACTTGTACTTACAACAACTTCAATGTCTTTTGGTCACTAAATTCAAACAGCAATTGCCTCCTTCTACAGAGGTGCACAAACATCTACTCAACATTTAACGTTTTTAGATAATGGTGAGAAGATAAATACTTAACATATAACATTACAACAAGTTTCATCGAAAAATTTCAGTATTACTAAAAGCTCAAGTTTTTTGTTTCTTGAAAACAAGCAGATGATTGTCACAGTACAATCTGTATTTTAGCTATTTGGCTGTTTAACAGCAAGACAAAAAAAACAACATTGGCTCTATCAGCAAATGAAATGCAAAACGTCCATGTGATTGTACATTGAAATACAAATTTTACAGCAAACATTATAGCCATCAGTGCTTATTAAATCACGTGTCCATACATTCCCACATTGGACAAAGATTCTCCAGTTACACAAGCTGGTGCACTCTGGAAATAATGTTTTTAATATTTACACAAAATGGTTGACTTTGGACTGTGTGTTTTAGAATCACTGAGTATTTTTTTTTAAGAACAAATACATACTTTTCTGGTTAAATCGATACTCAAATGTGATTGTAAATGTAATACATTTATTGTAATACTTTTCAAAGTTTATTCCAAATGTTCCCAATCTCCTCCCATGATTTATGGGGTTTCCTGGATCCTCCAGTTTGAAAGATTGTATGGTCCGTTTTACAGATTTCTTTAAAATTGCTGCCAGCACTTACTGTTATTAGCACAGGTAGTCAGGCCCTTCCCTCCAATTAGTGTTAACTGATTAATAATTGTAATCCACTTCACATAGAGCCCTGATGACAAACTATGGAACTCGTACATACAGCATTCAACTTGGAACTCAACCCAGTGCTCTTCTCATGTAGAAAGGCAGTGCTCTAATGAAGTCATCTGTAGCAAGGCTTAGTCTCTAATCTAGAACTAATGTACTCCTTAGACCAGTGCCAAGTCCTTAAAGGTGCTGAAGACAAGGTGCTACCAAAGATAAGCTACAAAAACATAAGATGTCTGTATATCAAAATGGATTCCTCAGCTGTTGTACAGTTCCGGCAAAATAACAATAAGCATGAAAACTATTTTTAGAGCTTAAAAGTAGAAGTTACTGTGGGCTCATCAACATTATCTGCTCATATTGCCAAACACTATTTTCAATACTCAGTTACATAAGAATTGCACTCATAAATACAAAATTATTAGATACAACTGTGATGTTTTTAAAAATCATGTTTGAGGCAATGTTATGAAGACACAACCTTAGAACAATAAATGCTTGTAAGTATTATTTCATGTACACATCACTCTCATTATGAACACTGTCATATAAACTGTTCAAATGTATCAATAATTAACACTTATATGCTTTCCTCCTGATGGCCCCATTATTATCATGCCACATAACTCTCCATGTATTGACTTTTATACCAGTTTCACCTGATTCAAGTGATAGCAGCACTTACCAAGTGTTTCATTTGTCAAAACAAATTGTGATGAATTACGAATGTCAATTTGCAGACAAGCGATAGGAATTAAATAGAGAATTAACTGCCTTCCTTATAGAAATCTAATGCACCAACAGCAACTACCTCTGACAATTAAATCCTGTCTTGGATGTAATTTACCTATGCTTTAGGGTCAAGGTGACAATGTGCTTCCTCAATGTACAACTTAACATATTGAGTTTCAATTAGACTTTGCTGGAAACGCAAATGGACTTTTAGCGATCGTTATCCAATACTTGGTTGCTGCATTTAATGTGGAAGAAGAAAATCTTAGTGCAAAGTTTTGTATAAACACACAGGTGCTTAAATCCACAAGACAATTCACTGCTTCAGAGAGCACCCGCAAACTTATAAAACTATCTATCGTTAGTATCCACGGTGGAACCATTGGCAGTGCACTAGTATTGGGTTGAAATCTATTAACAAACAGATGTAATTGTACCACGGTGCAACCATTTAAAACGTACGATATTCACAGCACCAAGTCTAAAACAATTACGCATTGGCTTGTCATCGGTAGTGCAATGTTACTATTCACCATGAAAAGAATGAACATTTCTACAACATCCAGAAGCTGCTTTGAGCTACTTCTCAAAAATGAAATATGACAGTCCATGCTTCATTTTAGTCTGTAAAAATCAATGAAGGATGTTGTGTATACATGACTGTTTCAGAGATGGCAATCAGCTGTTTCCTATTGCTGGTAGTTTCCGTACTGTGCCTGCAAGGGGAAAAAAATCCAGCATCAATAAATTAATAAAACTGATGAAAAGGAAACTGATGTAAAAAAATACAGATTGAAGTTAAAACATTTCTAACTGCCCTATTAATAGTTTAAAGTTGTGTGTTTTTTTGCTGCATATTTCACAGCTTGGCTGTTCACTCCAATTAATATAAAACCAGCAAGTCACTGACAAAAGTTAAACGCACACAGTTCTGGAAAATTCTACAATGCCGAGTGCATGCTGTTGTAAATTTTCAGTGTGAACAGAGAACACCTGTTCCATCTGTTATCTAATGGTATAAAATCTCAAACTCTACCTAACGTACTGATGTACATAAGAAAATGTCAAAGTGTGCAGAATTAGTACAGACCACTGCAGTCCATCTTTGCTCCCCTGCCTAAGAAGCATCCTATTTTTACAAAAGTTTAGAGTACCCAATTATTTTTTTTTCCCAATTTAGCGTGGACAATCCACCTAACCTCCACATCTTTGTTGTGGGGGTGAAACCCATGCAGATATGGGGAGAATGTGCAAACTCCACATGGACAGTGACCCAGGGCCAGGATTCGAACCTGGATCCTCAGCGCCGCAGTCCCAGTGCTAACCACTGCGCCACATGTTGCCCCTCAAGCATCCTATTTTATGATACTAACCAGGCCCCTCAAATAAAAACCAATAAAATATTTTGATTTTTAAAAACGTGCATTATACGCAAATCAGCTGTGGGTAATCCAAAGGGGTCCTTCCAGGAGGCAGCCTCCTAACTGACTGCTTCGAATTAAGGAAAGCAGGTGTGTTTCTGAGGCACAAAGGCCCAATCAGAGGTCCTGCAACATTGGAGAGACTGCGCCCCCCCCCCCCCCCCCCCACTGACAAATGTGGGTGTTGTCGCTGTAAGAGGGGACTACCTTGAGACATTCTCCTCCTTTCCCCATCCCCCGAAGATGTAAAATTAACTGCGGCCATAGCTGCCAGCCCACCTCTATGGAAGGGAAAGCCCTCAGTCCTCCCTACTGCGACCAGCACTGATAAACCTCTTCCAGACCCCTGTCAGGCTATGGCTTCAGCAGGAAGATAGAATCATAGAAATAGACCTGGCCCAACATGTCTACGCCAGCTGAAGAATGAGCCATCCAACCTAATTCCACTTTCCAGCATTTGGTCCATAGCTCTGCATCTAACAGCATTTGAGGGGCATATTCAGACACCTTTTAAATGTTGAAGGTTTCTGCCTCTACTGCTCTTTCAGGCAGCGAGTTTCAGACCCACACAACAGTCTGGGTGAAAAAGTTTTCTTCTATCCTCCTCTAATCTTTCTAACAATCACATTAAATCTATGTCCCCTAGTCACTAACCTCTCTGTTGAAGTAAATAGGCCCTTCCCATCCACTCTACACAGGCCCCTCACAATTTTGTACATCTCAATCAAATCTCCCCTCAGCCTCCTCTATTCACAGGAGAACAAACCCAGCTTAACCGATCTTTCCTCATAGCTGCAGTCCTGGAAACATCCTCGTAAATCTCCTCTGTACCCCCTCTAGTGCAATTACATCCTTTCTGTAATGAGGTGACCAGAACTGTACAAAATCATCAAGTTACGATCTAACCTAGTGTTTTATATATAACCCCCCTGCTCTATTCTATACCTCGGCTAACAATTAAACAATTCCAAATGCCTTCTTCACCACCATATCAACCTGTCCTGCTACATTCAGGGATCTGTGGACATTCACTCCAAGTCTCTCATTTCCTCTGCTTCTCTAAATATCCTCCCATTTATTGTGTAATCCTTTGCCTTGTTTGACTTTCCCAGCTGCATTACCCCACACTTCTCTGGGTTGAATTCCATTTGCCACCTTTCTGCCTATCTAACCAGTCCATCTGGCTACAGCCATCCTCCTCACTATCTACCATGCGGCCAATTTTTGTGTCATCTGCAAACTTCTTGTTCATTCCCTCTACATTTACATCCAAATCATTAATGGAAATGCACAAAAAGCAGGGGACCGAATACTGAGCCCTGCGGAACTCGACTGTAAACAGCCTTCCAGTCACAAAAACACCTATCAACAATCAACCTTTGTTTCCAGCCACTGAACCAATTTTTTATCCAGTTTGCTACATTGCCCTGATCCCATGGGCTTTTTTTGTCGTCTATCTGCAATGTGGAACCTTGTCAAAGCCCTTGTTAAAACCCATGTAGACAACATCAACTGCACTACCTTCATTCATTCTCCTTGTTATTTCCTCAAAAAAAATGAACCAAATTAGTCGGACACAACCTTCCCGTAACAAATCCATGCTGACTGTCTTTGATTAATCCATGCCATTCCTAGTGACGGTTTATCTTATCCCTTAGAATTGATTAAAATAATTTGCCCATTACCGAGATCAGATCCCAGTGGTGCCCACAATGGGGGATTTAAAAATGCAATGTGTTTATGGTCACTGCCAGGCAGAGAGTCTTGCCACTTCTGCCCTTCCCCTGGCAAGATCACTCACAGTCCACTGAAACAAAACCATCCTGTTCTAAAGACTTACCATTGTGCATGCCTCCCAATCCCACTGCCAAAGCTGGACTGAGAAGATTGCCCAATTAGAGAGCCCAATTAGAGAGTGATGTCCTCCTGGGTAAGCAATGAGGAACTTCCTCATTGAATAGGATAAAATGGTATTTATGAATTGTCCAATCGCAACAATTGACCTCTACGTAGCTATACTAGGGCAGAACAATTTTTTTAAAATCATATCGGTACTTCTGATCATTATTCAGTGGGCCCCGCTGGGGAATAGTGCAAGTATCAGAATGGGAGCAGGTGTGGCCGTGATTCCCTACTCTCAGACAGCTAGCAGTACTCTCACTCTCTAAGGGCACAGAGAATAGCCATTTACTTGAGCTGCGTCAGCCACAGCTCAGTTGGTAGCACTTCCAATTTTGACTCACAAGGTTTACTTCACGGCTTAAGTGCAAAAATCAAGCAGACATTCCGGTGCAGAACTGAGGGAGAGCTGCGCTGTCAGAGCTGCTGCCTTCTGGATGAGACATTAAACAGTGAATACAGTTCAAAATGTATTTAATTGGCTGTAAAACCCTTTGAATGGTGGTGAAGAGATTTTTAATCTGACTTCTTAATGAATTCATTCTCTGGATGTTCTGGAGAGGTTAGTATTTATTACCCGCCGCTCACTGAGACGTAGATGGTGGGGTTTCTTTTTGAATAATTGAAATCACTTTTACAGTCATTTTATGCAATGGAGTATCTTGCTGGGCAACTTCACAGATAATTAAATAATTAATTTGTTAACGTGGGACTGGAGTAGGCCATGGCAGGTAAACATAATGATTGAAGTATTTTAATTGTACCAGTTGTGGTTTTACCACAGTCCAATAGCTTCATTCTCAATTTCACTGATGGTAGTCGGGCTTCCAGGTTTTTAAAAAAACTAAATTCAAATTCTGGATTTAAAGCTACATGTCTAGATCAGTAAACTTATTTCAGAACTTTTACTGCATACATGTAAAATTAAAATGTAACCTTTGCTCACCGAATTCCCACATAACAATTACAGCTGCTAAATAAGTAATGAGGTTTGATAAAGTCCAGTCAAAATAGAAAACTTACCAAAAAAATCATAAAAGCTAATCATTTTGGACCTGTTGTTTTATGCCAAAGAGGCTACTTGTTTAGATCGGGCCACTCAGCTGTTAACTTTCAAACTTCACTATCCTCTACATAACTATCATGTAACTTTGATAATGAATTCCTATGCCATACTTTTAAATCGACACAGACATCAAATTTCTTTTCTTTTTTTTTTTAAAAAAGTGTTTGAACAAGACACAGATGTGTTGCATTTTTCTCAAGATGTGGTCCCAAAATGAATCTCGTTTCCCTATTAAGTTTATTTTGAATCCTGTTAATTTCCAGCGATTCCATTTATCCCAAGTCAGGAAATGCAAATGTTTTTATAACTGATTCTCTTCTTCCATTCATTGCGTGAAGCCAAAAAAACAGGAGAAACATTAGACCGAAACATGGAAACTCTAAAACAATCCCTAGAAGAACCAGCAGCACTTTTAGTCAGCATTCCCCAAAGGGTTCCTGAGGGCCAAAATACAAAAGAAATGAGTACCTTTAGAAGCTTGTTATCCTTTTACAACATTCCACAGAAAAACATTGTTCATTGGACTAGATATCCCCGTCTCCCAAAATTGATTGACAAGGAAGTAGCATTTCAGCAAAATCATTCGGGAGGGCATAAATGAAGCATGGTTTTATCAAAGAATAAGGATTAGGGTTAGGTAACATGACGATTACCTCCTAATAATTTCAGAGAATGCGAAGATCCTTTGTTTCTTAATTTTATATTGAACACTGTGCATTTCAATGAGAGAGATTGAAGGCGCCAGAAAAATCCTTGGTGCCACAATTTCACTAAGTACAGTCCAGGTAACTTAGATGGACAATTTGATTTTAAAAAGCGTATGCAATCGAAAGAATGTCCTATTATTAGGTCAAACAAAGCAGCAGAAGACCTTCATAAAGCACATTGTTCACTAACCCTTCACATCCCAATGTAATACACTCAGGATAACACAATCGGCTGAGCTCAAGTAGTTTAGGTAGTGTGTAATTGGAGAGTCAGGATCAAATACAGGGGATACTGTGCATCAAGGAGCATTCTTCTACCAATATATAAACAGTAACAACATTGATATGAACTTTTAGCAAGTTTAATAAGAGATTTGTAGAAAAACAAATTATTATCTTGGCTGGAAATTTGCTCACATAAATGGTTATCAACAAGGAAGTAGCATGTCTGAAAAAAACTAAATCACTGAACCGTTACACCCAATTCAATACCTGAAACAAACCTTTTTTACTTAGGAAATACATAGCTCCTGAAGTGGCCATTAATTGACCCAAAAGCAGATGAGCCACCTGAAACCTCACCCGACTTCCGTAAGATTGAAGAGAGTTTGGTGGATGGGCTCTTAGGTAGGCTATCCGTTGGAATTTCAATGCCTCCCTCCCAAGCCTTCAACCCACCACCCGCCAGCATGTTACCATGATATCCAGCCATCAAAGTTAAGAAGATAGGCCAACATCAAAAAATATGCCAGCAATTTCCTGTTGGCCTTATACAAGACGGAGCTGCCATCTGTCCAGATAAGGTTACCAAAATAGGAAGACGGCTTAAGTGGCAAATAGTGTGACTTAATGTTTGCATGGTGAAAGCAAATATGGACCTGTCACAACATCGCCCGTATCAGAAGGTTCAAGCTCTGCCTTGGCAGAGGCCCGGAAGGAAACCTGGCATGTTTTGGGACAGTTTAACTGGCATCTGTGCTCCCAGCCAGTGGATATTAGAAGGACTAGAACATCAAATATCACCCCTGCCCCCAACACATGCACTTCCTTTGGATGCGAGAAATAAAATGAAAATGAAACACATGGTCAGAGTCAGTTCCAAGACTGCCATGTGAATCAGTGGAGTGACAAGTTGAGGGTGAGATAGCTGGTTTCAGAGACTGTCCAGGATAAGTGCATCTTTCTAGGACACTACAAAGGGTCAGTGTAGCATTTAAAAAGTTTTATTTTCTTATTTGTCATGAGAGACAGAAGAAAAGTTGTACTAAGTCTGCAGGGCAGCTTACAGGAAAGACCACAAAGACTATCCCAGGAGAATATCCAAGGGAGGTCGAAATCTGTAATAACGTCCCTCATTAGATAAGGGTAGTCATTCTTGAGAAAGCATTTTTTAAAATGTATTTATGGGAAGTAGGCAATGCTAGTTAAGCCAGCATTTATTGCCCATCCCTGGTTGTCCTTGAGAAGATGGTGATGAGCTGCCTTCTTGAACCGCTGCTGTCCATCTGATGTAGGTACATACATTGTGCTGTTAGGGAGGGAGTTCCAGAATATTGACCCAGTGACAGTGAAGGAACGGCTTTATTTCCAAGTCAGCATGGTGAGTGACTTGCAGGGGAACCTCCCAAGTGTTCTCAAGTATTTACTGATCTTGTCCTAGATGGAAGTGGTCATGGGTTGTTGGAGGTGGTACACAAGGCTGTCACTGTTTGTCGGTGGTGGAGAGAGTGTATGTTTAGCAAAGAAGAATAAACCTGAGGATTGGGAGTGTTTCAGGAACCAGCAAAGGTTGACCAAAAAGTGTGGTAAAAATCAAACCAAAAAAATTTAGATTATGAAGGAAACTAACCAGAAATATAAAAACAGATTGTAAGAACATTTACAAGTATATAAAAAGGAGCGGCTAAAATAAACGTTGGTCCCTTAGAAACAGAGAAAAGAGAAATTGTCATTGAGAATGAGGAAATGGCAGAGACTTTGAACACATATTTTGGGTGGGATTCTCCGTCCCGCCACACCGGCGCGCCCCGGAATTCGCCATCTCGCCAGCCGGCAAATGGGCTTTCCCATTGTGGGCAGCCCCATGCCGTCGGGAAATCCCCGGCTCCGCACAGCGGAGAATCCTGACACGGAAAATCCAGCCCTTTGCCCTGTCTTCACACAGGGGGAAACAAGTTACACACCAGAAATGAAGAGTAAAAAGGGGCCAATAAGAGTGAGGAATGTAGTGTAATTAGTATCACCAGAGAAAAGGTATTAGAGGAAATGAAGGGACTAAAATTCGACAAATCCCCAGGACCTGATGGCCTGTACCTGAGGGTCGAAAAACAGTGTTCATCCCGGCGAAAAAGCTAAGGAGAATACCGTTGGTGCCAAGAGTGGGAAAACTTGCCTTATATTAAGCCACTTTAACAATTTGTTTTTCCACGCGTTTCACGCTGCGCTCTTCGCAGCTTGCCTCCGAATCACTTGCCCGGGAAAATATGATCTCTACAATCAGAGGGGGGCTGCTTTTAAATGCCTCTGCAGTGCTTGTTCCAAGTCCAATCGGGGGGGGGGGGGGGGGGGGGTTGCAAGGAAGACAGCACCACATTTCACAGAGGGAGCCCTCAGTAAACCTCTGGATGGTGTCAAGCATAGGCATTACAACTTCTACCCATGATCGGCCAGACATTCAGCAAGCAAGGTCACCAACCCCGCCTGGAAGGCTGTGGCCACGATAGTGAGTGCCAGCTCACTCTATACTAGGATGGGGCTACAGCGCTGAAAGATGAATGACCTTCTTGGTGCAGCCAGGTCAGTCTGCCTCGTCATGTCTCTCATTGCACCCCTTAACACACCCATCACACCTCTGAGATGATCTCTCTCCCAGCAAGCTCACAGGGTCCCAACACATGTCCACACACTACATCCCATGGTCCCCCAGTAGATAACCTGCTCCCCTGAAGCCCACTCACCTCCCATGCGTGCCACGCCTCATTACCATCTGACCAGGCACTGATACCATCTCGCTTCCCTTGAAGGTCAAGCAGTCGAATAGCCCAGACTATCCTCATGTCCTCTGGAGACCACAGACCCTAGCAGCTCCAAGGGAAACATCTTGGAGACAAGCATCAAAAAGGTGTCACAGCTGTCACCTGCACCTCCCACCATTACAGATACTCACACTTCGATGGGAATAAATAGCAGTCAGGGCCACTCACTGGTGATCCCCTTGCAGCTGAAGACCACAGCAGTCGGAGGAAGGAACATCCCAGGCATCCAGCACTCGGAGGGATGCTGGAGCCCAGGATTCTGCTGAGCCCCTGGGTACGGTTATCCCAGAGCTGCTGGAACTCCAAAGGCAGAGTCACGAACATCAGGACGAATTGACTGCATCCCCACCTTGGACTAAAAGACCAACTGAAGGAGTCCCATCGCCTACTGTCTAAGGAGATGGCACCATTAGTCCTATGCAATTAAGCCAACACAGGGAGGGTGGCATCTGCTGTGGGACATTGGAGCAGAACGTCCATTCCATGGCAGAGGATGTCTGCATGATGGTTCAGTTCATGAACTCCATGGCTGAGGGTCTTGGGGACAAAACTAGACGTAGCGGAAGGCCGCGGAAGTGTAGGAAACAATAGGCACCTAGTGGGCAAGGGTGAACCTAGCCACTTACAGAGAAAAGTCAGCATTGTAATAGCACACTTGTATTAAAAGTCACTCTGTTCTCCCATTCGGATGCTCCACGATTTCATGTCATGGCGCCATGCTCCGCGACCCCCATGTAAACACAGCGCTTCATCACAGTGCAATGTGAGAATGGTCTCTCCCACCTTCCACGCTGACAATGCAATAAAGCCGCATCCGCATCCGTATTATCAGCCACCTCTTGAGTGGGTAGCCTTTGTCTCCAAGGAGCCATCCCTCCAATCCCTGCTCTCCCTCAAAAATGGCTGGGATCCCGAGTGCCCCAAGATATAACTGTTGTGGATGGATCCTGGGAACAGACACACATCTGCATGAAGGGATTGTATGGTCACAGAAGAACTGGACTTTAAGGGAGTGGTATCCCTTGCGGTTCAGAGATGGTGCCCCATATGCCATTGGCAGTGCAGAGCCACGTGGGTACAGTCGATGACACCCTGCACATGGGGAATGCCGCTATGTGGGTGAAGCCCGTGGCACTCCTGGCTGCCTGGTCCTGGTTCAAGTTGATGTACATGTGGGCCCTGACAAATAGCGCATCTGTGACATCGCTTATGCACTTGTGCCCTGCTGACTGGGATATGCCGCACATATACCCATGTAGCACTTAAATGAGCCACTGACATCGAAGTTCACAGTGGCAGAGACTTTCAGGGCCATAGGCAATGCGTGACCTCCTAGTCCATGTGGTGCCAACTCTTGCATCACCGGGCGTATGCAATTTTCTCCGGCAATGGACCTCTGACATCTGGAGGTAGGACATTCTACAATGGTATACCCATGGCCAGTAGTGTCTCCTCCAAAGCTATGCCATCTGTGGCCCTGTTCCTTGAAGATCAACGGACCCTGCCTCAACCTCCTCTACAAGGTGCTGTCCTGCCCATGTGCAGCGGCACATCAATGTCACTGCAATGTCCTGATCCATAGCCCTCCCAGATCTGGGTCATCCATCGTGTACATCCCCCTATAACAGCGCCCTTCCAATGTGCCTCATTTTCTCCCCTGTCACACGATAGCTACTTCCCCACAGACACCCCTCTCAACTCCACCTGAATGAAACGCTTCGACCCTTGAGAGCCTCAGCAGTCCGTATGCTCGCGTCCACCTCCCGCCAAGGCTGAGGAGTTAGCGCAGTTGAGTGCATTCAATGGACCTGCATTCTAACCTTGCAGGTGAATGGGGCCTGAATGGAGTGAATTATTGGCGCCTTCATCATAACGCCTTGCATTGGCGACCACATCTGTGTTATCTCTCTGTCATGGAGATGTGTGTTTTAGACTTGGGGTTCAAAATGTGGGGGCTTTGCTTCCAAAGGTTTAACAATTGGAAGCTAATCAGTGGCACACTTGTGGATTGCAATGCTAACTAAAATGCACTATATCTCATCAAGGAAGGTTCAGGGAGGTGATTAGGAGACTGGCTTCCACTTGTGGCAGGCGAAGCACACCTGATGCATGTCAAGACTATAATTTGCAGTCAACGTCATTCTTCGAGGGCACCTCGCCTCCAGCTCTCATGGGCGGCCGATTAAACGAGTCTCCCAACTTGAACAGCCAGCCGCCCATGACACTCGTGCTTGACAGCCTGACCTCGATAACCAGTGGCCTTGACCTTCCAGACATCTCATGCCTTCAGGCTTCAAAGTGCAGCCTGAGTGTGGGGGTACATTCTGATTGTACTCTTCCTCCCCTCTATGTGAGGGTCTTCAGCCCTCACAAGGCTGGTAACCACCCCTTGTCAGAGTCTCCCACTCTGCCCATTCAGCCTGGCACCTCACGGGACCCCACCCAGGGACCTCATAGTTGCTCCCTGCCCTGTGGATTCATCTGCTCCTACCTACATTCCAGCTGCCTCAGCTGTGATATCACTACAAACTCAAAAAGGAGGACTTGGGAAGCAATGGCAGATCTCTTTAAACCTAAAGACACGCAGCCATGAAGGGCCACTAAGGCCTGCAAGAGACCCCACTGCCCCCTCCTCACAAGTCCCAAGTTGCACTTATCTGGGTCTCCTGCGTCCTCTCCCTTGCCCCCCTCTGCAATCGGCACCCGAGAGAATGATGACGAGATAAGTGTTCACCTCCGATTTCCCTTCGGAGTACAGGTCACCAGGTTCTGAGAGGGGAATTCCCGGTGGTAGGGCTCACGAATGATATGCTGATCTATTTAAATGAGGTTCCCAAGCTTCCGTGGCAGTATTCTTGTTACGTCACCAACGAGGTGCCTGGAAAATTGGACAACGCAATCTCGCCAGCGAAAATCGGGAAACACGATTCTCGCCATATTTTATGCCAGCGCCACTGTTCTTGCTGACAGCTAATGCGGGGTGAAAATCACTCCTAGTGGATGCTGAAATTCTAACTTTACAAAACGTCCTGGATTCCAGAACAGTCGCAGCATTGGGCAGCTGAGTAGCACAGCGGTTAGCACAGTTGCTTCACAGCGCCAGGGTCCCAGGTTCAATTCCCGGCTTGGGTCATTGCCTGTGCGGATTCTGCACGTTCTCCCTGTGTCTGCATTGCTTTCCTCTGGGTACTCCGGTTTCCTGCCACAAGTCCCGAAAGACATGCTGTTAGGTGAATTGGACATTCCTGAATTCTCCCTGTGTACCCGAACAGGCGCCGGAATGTGGTGACTAGAAGCTTTTCACAGTAACTTCATTGCAGTGTTAATGTAAGCTTACTTGTGACAATAAAGATTATTATTACAGATTGGAAGGTGGAAAATATAACGCAACTGTTCAAGAAAGGTTGGAATCAAGGAATTACAGGCCACTTAGCCTGACATTGGTTGTAAAGAAAATGTTGGAATCTTTTTGCAAGGAAGTCTTGACTATGCATTTAGAAAACCATAGCATGATCAGACAAAATCAACATGGTTTTAGAAAAGTAGCATGTAGGGCAGCTAGGTGACACAGTGCATAGCACTGCTGCCTCACGGTACTGAGGTCTCAGGTTCGATCCCGGCTCTGGGTCACTGCCCGTGTGGAGCTTGCACGTTCTCCCCTTGTTTGCATGGGTTTCGCCCACACAACCCAAAAAGATGTGCAGGGTAGGTGGATTGGCCATGCTAAATTGTCCCTTAATTGGAAAAAATGAATTGGGTACTCTAAATTTATAAAAATAAAAAACAGAAAAAAAAGAGAAATGTATTTTACAAATTTAGAGTTTTTTGAGGATGTAACTAGTTGGGTTGATAAAGGGGAACCAATAGATGTAGTATATTTAGATTTCCAAAAGACATTCTATAAGGTGCCACACAAAAGGTGTAATATTAGAATGGGTAGAGGACTGGTTAATGGACAGGCAGCAGTATGAATAAACAGGCAATGGACATGCAAAAGGTATGAATAAACAGGGCAATGGGGTAAACACATTTTGGAACGTCAGGCGAAATTGCAAAGCAGGTGGGTTGGCCATGATAGTAAAGGATGACTCTAGAAAGATGGGATCCAGCCAAAGAAGATCATGAAGTAGGCTCCATGTTATAAATAGCAAAATTTGAAAACACTACTGAGAGTAGTTTACAGGCCCCGAACAGTAGTCATACCATTGAACAGATTATTAAACAAGAAATTATTGGAACTTGTAACAAAAGCAATGTAATAATTGTGGGAGACTTTAATCTTCATACGGACAGGGACAATCAAATTGGCAAGAGTGGTCTAGAATACGGGTTTTTGGAATGTTTTTGCGACAGTTTCTTCGACCAATACATTTGGAACTAACTAGGGATGAAGGTATCTTAGCTCTAGTTGGCAGGCTGTGACTAATGGAGTGCTGCAAAGATCAGTTCTGGGGCCTTGGCTATTTATAATCTATATTAATTATATCGATGAAGACTCAGACAGTAATGTATCTATGTTTGCTGACAATACAAAACTAGGTGGAAAAATAAGCTCTGAAGAGGGCACAAAGAGACTGCAAAGAAATATAGGTGGGTTGTTGTAGTAATCCACGGGAGGCAGGAGTTCCGTCACCACACCAATATTTATTTACAATAACGATATTACAGGAGCAGCTACAAACAGTGCTGCTAGCAGTCCAGTCAACTTAAGACTGGCTCACAAAGCCTACACAGGTGATTATATGGGCCCCCTCAATGAGCTATCATTGAGGGAGCTCATACACCAATTGGCCAACCAATAAAGCCAATTGGAGTTCATTACAGTTGTGTTAATGGGCATCAAGGTGGCAGAGGGAGAATCACGTGCGAAGTGTGTGTTTATTCATTTGCTGGTACTATGATCCAAGATCAGGATCTAACTGTGGCTAGCATACTGGACCAAAACCCTGATATTTTAGTGTATTTTAAGACTGTGCAGAAAGAATGATTCGCTCCAGGAGTGAATGCATGAAAAAATAAGGCTTTGGTATTTCTAAAACAAAACTTTATTATTATTTTTTTAAATAATTTTACAGTAACCGATTCCATTTTTGTTTCCAATTAGGAGGCAATTTAGCGTGGCCAATCCACCTACCATGCACATGCACATCTTTGGGTTGTGAAGGTGAGACCCATGCAGACAGGGGAGAATGTGCAAAAGCCACATGGGCAGTGACCTGGGGCTGGGATTGAACCTGGGTTCTCGGCGCTGTGAGGCAGCAGTGATAGCCACTGCACACAATGTCGCCCACTAAATTCTATTATATGTACAATATTAGGGATGGCACGGTGGCAGACTGGTTAGCACTTCTGCCTCACAGCACCAAGGACCCATGTTCGATCCCAGCTGCAGGTCACTGTCCGTGTGGAGTTTCCACATTCTCCCCTTCCTGCGTGGGTCTCACCCCCACAACCCCCAAGATGATCAGGGTAGGTGGATTGGCCACTTATTTTGTGAAGGCCGTGTGTTTTATGTGGCGCAGCTGCTAGCCCCTCACTAGTCGGAGGGTCGGTAAAACTAGACACTTGCTCCGGACATAGCCTCAATTCGGAGAATCCAGCCCATTATCTCGACAGGCTTCAAAAGCACATTAACTTCCCAGGGACTTCCGCAAGCAAACCACTACGCATTAGCCTAGACTGAGTAACACATTCCTGTGTTAATTTCACTTGCTGGCTGCTAAAACCACCCAGGCTCTGCAAACAGAATTAAACAAACAAATTCTAACCCCAGGCTTTCAACCCTTAAATTGCCCATTACATTTCTAATCCAATTTTCCTAACATCTTCCAATCATCACACTGGTAAGAACAGAAAAGCAGAATAATTTTTAAGGTGTGAAATTTGTAAATGTTATTGTTCAAAGAGACTGGGACCGTGCTCACACAAGGAACACAGAAACTTGTACACATGCAGGTACAGCAAGCAATTAGGAAGGCAAAAGGCATGTTAACCTTTATCGCAAACGGATTCGAGTACAGAAATAAATAAGTCTTGCCACAATTGTACAGGTGTTAAGAGTCATAGTGAGTCACGAAGTTTTTACAACATAGTTAGAGGCCCTTCAGCCCATTGTGTCCATGCTAGCCATCAAGGAACCAATTTACACTAATTCCATTTTCCAGCATTTGCCCATAGACTCATTGGGCGCGATTCTCCGCTCCCCACGCCGGGTGGGAGAATCGCGGGAGGGCCCCCGACTAATTTCACGACCACCTGGCGCCCCCCGCAATTCTCCCACCCCCTGCTCGTAAGAATCAGCGCTCGCCGTTTTTCAGGGCGACCGGCGATTCTCCGACCCGGATGGGCCGAGCGGCCTGCCGTTCGCGACCGTTTCACGATGGCGGCAACCACACCTGGTCGCTGTGTCGTGAAATCGCCGTGAGTTGCCCGTTTTGGGGCTTGTAGGGGGCCTGGTGGGGAATGAGCACCACGACTGTGCTCGGGAGGGGACAGGCCCGCGATCGGTGCCCACCAATTGTCGGGCGGCATCTCAATTGGACGCACTATTTCCCCCCCGCCGCCCCGCAAGATCAAGCCGCCACGTCTTGCGGGGCGGCTGAGGGGAAGACGGCCACCACGCATGCGCGGGTTCGAGCTGTCAGCCGTCATGACGTCAGCCGCGCATGCGCGGGTTGGAGCTGGCCAACCTGCGCATGCGCGGCTGACGTCACATAGGCGCCGCCGTCACGTCACTCTCGGCGCGCCGCCCGGCGGATGAGAGTTACGGAGCGCCGCTCCTAGCCCCGCCGGGAGGGGAGAATAGGGGGCGAGGAGCGGCCTCCGAGACCGTTGTGAAACTCGGCTGAGTTCACGACGGCCCTCCCGATTTTTCCCGGGAGCGGAGAATTCCGCCCATTGGCTATGGCATTTCAAGTGCTCTTCTAATTACTTTGTAAATGTTGTGCGGGTTCCCGCCTCTACCACCCTTTCAGGCATTGAGTTCCAGATTCCCACCACCCTCTGAGTGAAAAAGCATTTCCTCACATCTCCTATAAATCTCCTGCCCCTTACTTTAAATCTCTGCTCCCTGGTTATTGATCCCTCCGTTAAGTAGAAAATTTCCTTCCTATGCACCCTATCTATGGCCCTCATAATTTTATATAGCTCCATCAGGCCCTCCCTCAACCTTCTCTACTCCAATGAAAACAACCCCAGCCTATCCAGACACTCTTGATAGCTAAAATGCTCCAGTCCAGGCAACATCCACGTTCTATCTGATCCTCTGTACTTCCTACGCTCCTACCATTCATTGTATATTCTATTGCCTTGTTAGTCCTCCCAAAATGCATTACCTCACACTTTTCAAGGTTAAATTCCATTTGCCACGGTTCTGCCCATTTAACCTGCCTGTCTACATTGTTCTTTAGTCCAAGGCTTTCCTCCTCACTATTTACCACATCAACATATTTTGTGTCATCTGTAAACTTACTGACCATACCTCCTACATTCACATCCAGATCATTATTGTACACTACAAACTGCAAAGGACCCAGCACCAATCCCTGCGGAATACCACTGGACACCAGGGCCTCAATCCCAGCACCAAGCTTCATGGTCTATGGAGTAGTAGTGATACCCGGCCTCCTAGTATGGCTTAAAAACATAGACTATGTACAGCAAGCACCTCAAAACCCTGGAAAAGTACCAACAGTGTTGCCACTGCAAGATCCTGCAAATCCATTGGCAGAATAGGTGCACCAACCTCAGTGTTCTTTCTCAGATCAACATTCCTAGAGGGTGGTACGGCGGCGCAGTGGTTAGCACTGATGCATCGCAGCGCCGAGGACCCGATTCGATCCCGGCCCCACGGTCACTTGACCTTGTGGAGTTTGCACATTCTCCCCGTGTCTGCATGGGTCTCACCCCCAAAACTCAAAAAAAAGGTAGGTGAATTGGCCACGCTAAATTGCCCGTTAATTGGAAAAAAAGTATTGGGTACTCTCTATTTATAAAAAAATAAAGTTTGTTTAAAAAGGTCAACATCCCTAGTATCAAAGCATTGACCACACCTGATCAGCTCCCCACGGCGGGGCACTTCATCTGTCTGCCTGGCACAGGACTCCCGAAACAAGCGCTCTACCCAGAGCTTCGATATGGTGAATGAGTCCCAAGGGGGGCACAGGAAATGTTTCAAGGACACCCTCAAAGCCTCGCTGAAAAAGTACAAAGCCCCCACTGGCATCTGGGAATCCCTGGCCCTGACCGCCCAAAGTGCAGAAGAAGCATCCGGAAAGGAGCTGAACACTTTGCATTTCATTGCCTCGAGCAAGCTGAATCCAAACATCAACAGCGAAAGAAGCAATTCCCAACGCGAGCACCCCATCCATCTGCTCCTCAAAGCACTGTCTGTCCCACCTGTGACAGATAGATCACACATCGGACTCCTCAGTCACCTGGCAACTCATTTTTAGTTTGGAAGCAAATCATCCTCAACCCCACGGGACTGCCTAAGAAGTAGAAGGAGAAGACTTGCCTTGGAAGTGGTTCAGTGATGGTTCAATAGATTTGTTGCTGGGATAAGAGGGTTGTCCTATGATGAAAGGCTGAATAAATTGGTACTACATTCTCTGGGGTTTAGAATAATAAGACATGATCTCATAGAAACACAGGTGAAGGGACACTCAATAGAGCTCAAACCTCTGCCGTACTGTATTTACTCAATGTCAGACGACATTCTAACATTTATGCACTTCTAGCTGATCTTTTTGCCCCATAAAACATACTGATAGAATTTATTAAGAGTTTCCATCTCACTGACGAGTCTCCAGGCCAATCCATAATCAACCTGCTCTCAAACCTCTGCCCACATTTTGGCAGCTGTGACAAATTCCACCACAGCAAATGAGACAGTCCACAACATTCTGAAACAGCCGACAACATTCTAAACAAAACAACCCACAGTATCCTAAAATAAAAGACAATTTGCCCTCTCTCTCAGTGTTAATGGATCTTTAAAAAAAAAATATAGTATGTGGATTTGTATCTTTGTCAAAGTCTAATGAATTCTTTCCTGGGCCATACCTTACCGGTATACCAGGTTTAATTTAAACCTGGCCATTAGTTTTCAAAATACGTTGTTTATAGACAGGCATAGAGATGAACAAGGGTGAAAACAGTGGCCCAGATCTTCCGGTCTCCCGATAGACGGAGACTGGACAAACGTCGGTGAAACGCTACAGAACCCCTCAGAAGTCCCAGCTAAATGACTCCATGGGAATGGCCTGGGAAGTTTGAAATTCCAATGGGCAATTTCCATGTTCCTGAAACCCTCTGTAAGTTAGAGTCAGAGACTTTGGACACTTCGGAGCTATATACCCGGACAGTTATCCAGGAAATGTTAGATAGGTTAAAATCTAGTCTAATACCTGGGTAACTAAAAAATTGACCACCCCAGTCACTCACACTGCCCTTCCTAACTCCCTGTCGAACCTCCCACCACCACCCCTTCAAAGCATCGCATCCCCATCACCCCCAAGTCCCCTCAGACATGACCTGACTAACCCCCACCATCCGACTACCCCTCCAACTGCATCATCTGCACACTGAAGCTCAATGACTGGGGTGATCCTGGTTTGGACTGAAAGCAGCATAGGTTGAACAGACTCCTGTCCATTCTGTAGATTATCTCCACGCCTGTGGGTAATTTTCTGGAGGTAAGATGCACTATGACAGCAAGGAAAATGAAGGCATGTACAGCATAAAACCCATGACATGAAGAACGATGGTGGGTAGAAAGCACAGAGGAGATACAACAACTCGTGGACACCAATTGCACATTTTTCTCAGCACAGTCAAGATTATCTATGGCCCAATCATTCAAAGTCCACGGTGCTGAGAGTTAAGCATGGAGGGGAGCTCATCAAGGATGGGGAGGCAGTCAGTGCTCCCCGGAGAGAGAATTCCTCAATCGAGATTGTGTTCAAGTTGAATGTCCTCAAGCCCATTTCTTATAACCCCATCCGGCTTAGAGTCAGCGCTACCCTGCTCCAGAGCAAGGTTAAAACAGCTATTCAAACAGTTGAAAAACAGTAAGACCTCTGTGGCAGCTGGAATCCCTGCTAAAATTCTAAACACAGTGGGGAAACACTCCTGGAATGGCTTCAAAACCTTGTATCCTCATCTGGGAAGAGGAGTGTCTGCCAGGGGATCTTGTGGCTATATTCAAGAAGGGAGACAAGTGCGATTGCTGTAACTACAGAGGAGTCTACCTGCTGTCTGGCTCAGGAAGGATCAATGCAAGAATCCTCCTCAATTACCCCCTCCCACAGGCTGAGAAACTCCTTCCAAAGTCACCGTGTAGTTGTTGCCCATTGAGAGGCAGCACAGGCATGGCTTTCACTGTGTAGAAAATTCAAGCAGAGTACCAGGAACAGCACCGATTGCCTTTCTCAACCTTTGGCACTGGCAACCGCAAAGACCGATGGAGTATACTGCTCAGATTTGGCTGCCCTTGGCAATTTGTCTATCCAGCTGCTCCACAGTGACATGCAAGCTGTGATGCTCACCAACTGAAACACCACAAAGCTTATCTCCATGAAGACCGGGGTTAAACAAGGTTGTGTCTTATTATATTCTCCCCTACCGCTACCTCATTCCTTTTCATTCTCCCCCACTTGTGTGGCATCCTGTACCTTTGTCAGTTTGCTCATCCGCCCTGCCATTTTTGTTCTCATCCACAAGAGTAGCAAGTACCATGTACCCCCATTGGTCAATGTCAAGGCTCCTTGAAACTACATCTTAGATCCTCATACCTGCCTGACTTGCAGTCAAGCTCTCCCTCTTCCTAATTACTGACCAACACAAAAGTTCTACTTAATCTATAGGATGTGACTGCCTCTTGGAAAAATGTGTCCAGGCAAGCCTCCCCCTCCCTCCCTCATGCCCTGCAATGTCTGCCACCGGGATTCCAGTTCTACAACTCTGAGCCAAAGTTGCTTAAGCTACAGACATTTACCACAGATACGGGACTGCAATACATTCAACAAACTTCCACAAGCAGTCATGGCACACCACTTGAAATGAGATGAAAAATCCTGGGCGGAATTCTCTGATAATGGGGCTATGCCCCATGCCCATGAGAAAATGGGCGTGAACCACTCTGATTCTCCATTTTGCAGGGGGCTAGCAGGGCCTGGGAGTAGTCCTCGCAGGTCCGGCTGCTGACACGGGGCCCTGCACGTCCGGCTGGAGGTCCGCGCACGCGCGAGGTGGCGGCCCCATGCAACATGGCGGACCCAAACAGTGGACCGGCCCCTGGGAATATAGGCCCCCTGGAGATCGCGTGCGCCCGCCGATTGGTGGCCCCCGATCGCGAGCCTGGCCATCCTGGAGGCACCCCCAACGCCCTGACGGATTCACCCGCCCTCCCACCAAAGCGGCCGCGGACTGAATCTGCAGCCGCCACTCCGAGTGCCCGCCGGGTAGAACCATTAGTGAACCGCGCCGGCAGGAACTCGGCCAGCTGCTGGCGGAGAATCACCGCGGGGGCCTATTTCAATGGCCCCCGACTGGCGCCACGCCGACTGCGCATGCGCGCGATTGGCGACGATTCTCCGATCCCCAGAGAATCGCGGGAGCGGCGTCAGACCCAATAGTGGGTCTGACACCCATTCTCCGCCCCTGCGCCGAGCACGATTGCGGCATGGAGGCTCGGAGAACTCCGGCCCACAGACCTAACTCTGTTTCTCCCTCCACTGATGCTGCCAACTCTTACTCTACTCTACTGAGTATCTCCAGCATTTCAATGCTTATTTCGAATTTACAGCATCTGCAGTATTTTGCTTTTGAATCCACAATGGCTGAAAGTGCTACCAACTCAGCTATAAAGCATAGGAGCAAATCTAGGCCACTTGGCACACCTCTAGTTACAGGTTGCCATCCTGAAAATGCTCCTCTTATCCCAACTCTTTTCCTTCTGTCAGTCAGCCAATCCTCTATCCATGCTAACATACTACCCCCAACATTATCTTATTAAGCAGACTTTTGAGTGGTACCTTATTGAACGTTTTTTGGAAATTGAAGTATATTTGGCAGGATGCTCATTTCTGCCTCACCCCACCGGCGGGATGTCCCATCACGCCAGCCGGACAATGGGGTCTCCCATTGTGGGGCAGCCCTAAGCTGTCGGGAAACCCCTGGGCTGCTGGCAAAACGGAGAATCCCGCCGATTATATCTACTAGCTCCCCATCATCTACCTTGCTTATTACCACCTCAAAGAAGTCTAATACATTTGTCAGGCTTGATTTCCCCTTCATGAAGCAATGCTGACTGCTGATTACGTTATGCATTTCTAAATGCTCTGCTATTACATGCGTTATAATGAACTTTGTAACGTTTTGCCAATAACAGAAGTTAAACAAGCGGGCCCATAATTACTTACTTTTTGTTTCCCTCCTTTTGTGAATAAAGGTGTTACATTAATATTTTTCCAATCCTCTGGGACCCATCAGGTCCAGGGGACTTATCGGTCTTTAGCCCCATTAGTTTCCCTGATGATTGTTTAGATTACATAGATTACATAGAACGTACAGTGCAGGAGGCCATTCAGCCCATCGAGTCTGCACCCACCCACTTAAGCCCTCAATTCCACCCTATCCCCGTAACCCAATAACCTCTCATAACCTTTTTGGTCACTAAGGGCAATTTATCATGGCCAATCCACCTAACCTGCACGTCTTTGGACTGTAGGAGGAAACCGGAGCACCCGGAGGAAACCCACGCAGACACGGGGAGAACGTGCAGACTCCACACAGACAGTGACCCAGCGGGGAATCGAACCTGGGACCCTGGCGCTGTGAAACCACAGTGCTATCCACTTGTGCTTCCTCCCCCCCCCCCCCCCCATTCTGCCCCTTGATTATTTAATTTTGGAATGTTATTAGTTTCTTCCACCGTGAAGATTGATGCAGAGTACCTGTTCAACTCTTCTGCCATTTGTTGGTTCCTCCTTATTATTTCCCCAGTCTCATTCGCTAAGCCTATGTTCACTTTGGCCTCTCGCTTCCTTTTTATATATTTAAAGAAACTCTTGCTATCCATTTTTATTTACTTGCTAGTTTACCCTCATATTTATTTTCTCCCTCTGTTTTTTTGATCGTCTTTTGTTAGTTTTTAAAACTTTCCCAATTCTCCGGTTTACCACTAATCTTTGCCACAGTATGGGCTGGATTATCCGGTTCCCCAGCCGCATGTGTCTCGGTGACATGGTATTTGCTGGCGATGGGATTCTATACTCCTGCAGCTTGTCAATGGGATTTCCTATTGAAGCCAACCTACGCTGCCGGGGAATCCACAGGCAGGAATCGCAACAACCAGAGAATTCCAGTTTAAATGTTTGTTCTTTCAGTTTAATACAATCCTTCGCTTCTTTGATTAACCATGGTTAATTTATTCCCTTCATAGAATCATTCTTCCTCATTGGGATATATTTTTATTCTGAATCATGAACTATTTTCAGAAAGGTCGGCCATTGTTGATCATCCGTCTTTCCTGCTAAACCCCTTTCCCAGTCCACTTCAGCCAACTCTGCCCTCGTTCCTTTATAATTAAGTGTAGCATAGCTGTTTCTGGCTCACAATTTTCACCCTCAAACTGAATGCTAAATTCTACCATGTTATGGTCACTATTTCCTCGGGGATCTTTTACGATGAGATCGTTCATTAAACCTGCCTCATTACACATAATTAAATCCACAATAGCCTGATCCCTGGTTGGATCCACAACATCTTGTTCTAGGAAACTGTTCCGAATATATTCTATGAATTCTTCCTCATGGCTATCTCTGCCAATTTGATTTTCCAAATCTCCATGAAAGTTAAAGTCACCTATGATTAAAGTACTGTCTCTTTTACACGCCATTATTATTTCTTGATTTATTCTCCATCCTACAGTATAGTTACTGTTAGGGGGCCTATAGTCTACTCCCACCAGTGTTTTCTTCTCCTTGTTATTTCTTACTCCCATCCATATGGATTCTACATCTTCCGATCCAAGATAATTTCTTGCTATAATACTTATTCGATCTCATACTAACAAAGTTACCCCATCACCCTTTCCTTCCTGTCTGCCCTTATGAAAAGTCACATATCCCTGAATACTTAGTTCCCAGTTTTGATCTCCCTGTAACCATGTCTCTGTAATGGCTAAAAGATCATACCAATTAACCTCAATTTGTGCCATTAATATTTTGTGCTAAATGCTACATGCATTAAAGTGAAGAACCGTTAATTTTGCCTTGTTATCATTTTTTCCCATTTTTGTTGCTTTTCTTTTAAGTTTGTGCACTCTGTCCCTTCCTGTAACACTCTGGGTATCATTACCTAAATAGCTGCCTTGAAATACTGTCATATCTGTTTTGAACATAGAACATACAGTGCAGAAGCAGGCCATTTGGCCCATCGAGTCTGCACTGACCCACTTAAGCCCTCACTTCCACCCTATCCCCCTAACCCAATAACCCCTCCTAACCTTTTTTTTGGACACTAAGGGCAATTAAGCATGCCCAATCCACCGAACCTGTACGTCTTTGGACTGTGTGAGGAAATCAGAGCACCCGGAGGAAACACGCGCAGACACAGAGAGAATGTGCAGACTCCGCACAGACAGTGACCCAGCAGAGAATCAAACCTGGGACCCTGGTGCTGTGAAGCCACAGAGCTAACCACTATGCTACCATGCTGCCCCTACAGAGGCTTTGTCAGCTTATTTATCCCCCGCACAGAACCGCCAACCCCTCCCATTTTGTTTAAAATCCTCTCTACTTCCCTTCTTTTGCAGTTTGCAAGAACACTGGTCCCAGCACAGTTCAGAGGTAGGCGGCCCAATGGTCCAGTCTCCACTTTCCCCAGTACTGATGCCAGTATCCCACGAACCAAAATCCACTTCTCCCACACCAGTTTTCACTGACACCTCAAATATTTAAAATACATAACAGAAAATGCAGCGTTGCCATTTGGTCCTTTGAGTCTGCTCCACTGATTGTGGTCTAAACTCTGCTTTACTGCTGTCCCTCAAACCTTGATTCCCTTTTATATCAAAAATCTGTCCAGCTCAGCCTTGACTGTATTAAACGGCCCAGCCTTCACTGCTCTTTATGGAAGAGAGCAGAACATGAACTCCATCTCCATCTTAATTGGAGATCCCTTACTTTGAATCTGTGCTCCTAGTTCGAGAGTCCCCCATGAGTGGAAAGATCTTGCTAACATCTACCCTCTCAAGCCTGCTCAGAATCTTGTATGTTTCAATAAGATCGCTCTTCATTCTTCTAAACTCCAAAAAGTATAGGCAAACCTCCTCAACCATTCCTCATAAGCCAACTCCTTCATCCCAGGAATCAACCTCGTGAACCTCCTCTGAAGTATATCCCTTCTTAAATAAGGAGGCCAAAACTGTACACCGTACTCTGATTGTGTCTCACCAACAGCTTGTTCTTCCCTACTTTTATATTCTGTCTCCCTTGAAATAAAAACTAACACTCCATTTGCCTTCCTAATTACTTGCTGACTTTTTGTAATTCAGCTGAACTGAAGATTGGCTGGCTGGCAGAAAAAAGAGAGTACGCAGAAAATGGGTCTTTGTCTGATTGGCAGGATGTGATGAGTGGAGTCCCATAGCGGTCTGTTCTGTGGCCTCAACATTTTATGATTAGCATCATTGACTTAGATGAGGGCCGGGATTCGCCCCTACCCGGCGGGGCGGGGGTTCCCGGCGTGTTGGAGTGGCTGAACCAGTCCGGTGTCGGGCCGCCCCAAATGTGCGGAATTCTCCGCACCTTTAGGGGCCAAGCCCTCACATTGAGGGGCTAGGCCCACGCCGGAGTGGTTCCCGCTCTGCCGGCTGGCATGAACGGCCTTTGGCGCCACACCAGCCGGGGCCGAAAGGACTTCGCCGGCTGGCGTAAATCCGCGCATGCGCCGGAGCGTCAGCAGCTGCTGATGTCATACCAGCGCATGCGCAGGGGAGGGGGTCTCTTCCGCCTCTGCCATGGTGAAGACCATGGCGAAGGTAGAAGAAAAAGAGTGCCCCCACGGCACAGGACCTCCCGCCAATCGGTGGGCCCCGATCGCGGGCCAGGCCACCATGGGGGCACCCCTCCGGGGTCAGATCACCCCACGCCCCCCCCCCCCCCCCCAGGGACCCCGGTGCCTACCCGCGCTGCCAATCCCGCCGGTAAGGTAGGTGGTTTAATCCACGCCGGCGGGAGAGGCTGGTCAGCGGCAGGACTTCGGCCCATCGCGGGCCAGAGAATCGCCGCAGGGGGCCCGGCGACCAGCGCGGCGCGATTCCCGCCCCCACCGAATCTCGGGTGGCGGAGAATTCAGGACATGGCGGGGGCGGGATTGACGCCGGCCCCGGGTGATTCTTCGACCCGGCGGGGGGGTCGGAGAATCCCGCCCGAGGGCGCAAAGGCATGGTAGCTAAACTTGTAGATGACATAAAGATAGATAGAAAAGTATGTTGTGGAGAGGATATATGAAGGTTGCAGATGGATAAAGATAGGTTGAGTGAGTGGGCAGAAATCTGGCAGACGGAGTAAAATGTGGGAAAATGTGGCTGTTCACTTTGGCAGGAAGAATAAAAAAGCAGAGTGTTACTTTAATGGAGATTGACTGCAGAATGCTGTGGTGCGGAGGGATTTAAGTGTTCTGGTGCATGAGTCTCATAATGTTAGTATCCAGATACAGCAAGTAATTAAGAAGGCTAATGGAATGTTACCTTTATTACAAGAGGAATTGAACATAAAAGTAAGGATGTTATGCTTCGGTTATGCAGGGATTGGTGAAACCGCATCTCAAATATTGTGCACAGTTTTAATCTCCTTATTTAAGGAAGGATGTAGATGTATTGGAGGTGGCTCAGTGCAGGTTTACTAGGTTGGTATCTGGAATGAGTGGTGAGGATAGGTTTGAAAAGGGAGGGCTTGTTTCCACTAGAGTTTAGAAGAGTGAAGAGTGAATTGATTGAAGTATATCAGATCCTGAACGGTCTTGACAAGGTGGATGTGGAAAGGATTTTTCATCTTGTGAGTTAATCCAGAACTAGGGGGCACTGTTTTAACATTAGGGGTTGTCGCTTATAGGACAGAGATTAGGAATTTTTTTTCTCTCTCAGAGAGCTGTGCGTCTTCGGAACTCTCTGCCTCATAAGACAGTGGAGGTGGAGTAATCAAAGCTTATTGGGGTAGATGAGTGTTTTGTAGTCAAATTTGCTGATGCTCTTACTGACTGGCAGAGCAGGGTCAAGGAGCCGATTGGCCTACATCCCTCTGTTCAGCAGCATTCTGAAGCAGCATATCTTCATTTAAATGATATTCTGCTTTTCTATTCTTCCCACCAAAGTAGACAACTCACTATTGCCCAGATTATAGCGCACCTGGCAAATTTTTGCCTGTCACTTGACCTATTTTCATCTCTTTGCAGCCTCTTTGGCCAGAATTTTATGACCTCATTCCCTACCCACCTCTCCAACAGGTGCAGGATTGAGGCTCTTCTGTGGCCAAATAATGGTCAAGGAAGAGCCTCCTCCCTCCAGTGGTGAGGGCAGCCAATGGCAAGTGTCCAGCCCCCCGACTCTCTATGCCCTTCAAAGGGCCCCCAAGTTAATTAATCGCTGTCCCCAGGTTTTCCCAACCTTGCACTGAAGACCACCCCCAGCCTCACCACCACCTTTGTATTGACCTGCTGCGCGGGACGCAGTGAGACCACAGACTTGCCTAGACATCCAGGCTCTATCAGTATTGCCCCCTCTTCAAGACTGCCTTCAATCCCGCTGTGGTCACCACCCCCAGTGGCACTGCTGCAACAAGAGCTCTGCTTGCTCTCTGATTGGCTGGCAGCTCACAAAAATAGGACTTCCACTTGGAATGGGCGGGAGGACTGTCTCAAGGCCATTAAAGGCCTGATGGCCATTAATTGGCTGCGGGGGCGTTCTCACCAAGCAGACTCATCGTGTCCCCCTTGCAACTTGCTTTCTTCCCCATCTTTGTATCATCAGCAAATTTGACAACAAAATACTAATTTCTTTCATCCACGTCATTAACATAGATTGTAAATAGTTGAGTCCCAGCATTGATCCCTTTCGCACCATACTAGTTTACAGTTGGTCAACCTGAAAATGGCCCATTCACCCGGAATCCCTTTTCTATATTAATTAGCAAATATTTTATCATGGTAATATATTACCCCAAGATCTTTTTAATCTTGTGGTAACTTTCTTTGCAGCACCTTATCAAATGCCTTTTGGAAACACAAATGCTTTGTCCCCCATGTTTGCTACATCTTCAAAGAACTCAAATCAATTTGTCGAACATTTCATTTCACAAAACCATGTTGACTCTGTCTGATTGCATTATGATTTTCTAAATGGCTTGCTACTACTTCCTTAATAATGGATTCCAGCATGACAGTTGATGGTAGGCTAACCAGTGCCCAGGACAGGGGGTTGCAGATGGTACCAAACACCATGGTGCCCAGGGCCTAGGCTCGGTATTGTATAGGTGTCCAGACTGAGGATCCAGACCTGAAAGACTTTTTTTTTTAAACAGATCTGTCAGCCGGAGAGTTTCAATTTTTTTAAAGCTGGTGTTTCAGATTAGTCTCAGTGACCTGCTGCACTGCTGCTTCACATCTTCACCAGCTTTGTGGTACCGATTTTCAAAAGCCCACCAAAAAACCACGATGGTTCGAAGGTCAAAAGAGCCAACCGAGAACAATGTTGACCGAAGATCAGTTCGATAGCTGGCAAGTCCCTTAATCATTTTGGAGCTCATTGTTGCGGGGCTGGGGGTGGGGGTGGGGGGGGGGGAGTGTAAGGGCAGGGATGAGGGGGTAGGGTTGGGGTGGGGAGTGAGGTGAAGGAGTGAGGAGGGATGGGGTGGGGGATAAGGTAAGTGGGGTTGGCGGTGAGGGGATGTGGGGGGGTGTGAGGTGAGGGGAGAATGAGGTGGAGGGCTGTGGGCGGGGAATGACGTGAGAGGGTTGGGGTGTATAGGGGGTGGGGGGGGTTAGGGTGGGGCGTCACATTTAAGGTTTAGTAGCACAAAATTAAATGCTGTACATGGTTCAAAATTCATTTTCGAATTTAAACCAGCATATAACTAGCAGTCTAATTTTGCTTGAAAGTAGACACAGTTCTGATATACAGACTTGAGGATTTTAGGGCCCACCAAAGTAAATATAAGAAACTAAAAACCGGGATTAATGTAAAACAAGGCGTGGACTGACTATTGCCCATTTTATTACGCTTGCAAAGTCTGGGAATAAATCCCTATTTGTCGCTTGCAGATTGATTAAAGAAAGGTTTTACAAATCTCTGCACCATCCTAGGTTCACCGCTAATTGGCTGTAAATTCACAGTGACTGACAAAACTTTTCTGACAGCTTCTGGTGGGGGTTTGAATAATCTAGCTCCTGAGTTAATGCTATGCTGAGTATTTGTATCATGTGTTTCTCTTGTCTGAAAATTTCAGATGAACAATTCAATGTACATTTTTCCTGAACTCCTAGTACATGTCTGATTGACAAATCCTAGGGGTAGTGTCATCAGCGTAAAAGCGGCAGATGCCATTTATGGTATATTGGGGGTTGGTGCCTGCGAAGTCAGAATGGTAACATTGTATTAGCTACAGATTGGAGTTGTTTTGTAAATAAGGTGATTTCTTTGTAGTCACTTTCCTAACATTAATTGATTGCTCTGTGATAAGTTATCTTTAGAGAATCAGCATTGGGGCTCCAATTTCAACATTGCTACAATCACCCTGCCTGCTGCATACAGGTGTAATGAAAAGAACACAAAACCGACAGCACCTTTCACAATATCCCAAATTGCTTTACAGCCAATAAAGTACTTTTGAGTTATAGTCACTGGTATAATATAGGCAATGTTACTAAATGGCAGAGCAGGCTCGAGGGGGAAATAGCTCACTCCTACTCCTAATACATATGTTGATGTGCCATTTGGATGGATGAGATCAGCTGGGATAGATAGCCTTTGTCGTCCATAATAATCTTGCGAACGGAGGATGGAATCATGGCTGGAGTTCTGTTTATTTTGTTCTAATGGAAATTTACTGAGCAGGCTTGTGGGGTGAAATTGTCAGGAGCAAAATGGGTAATTGTCTCATAGCGAATCAGTAACCTGTTTTAAACTGCACATGATTCTCAATAATCTTTTACATCGATTTCAATCTTCTTCTTTTGTCCACTTACCTATGATCTCACTCTATCTTAGTGCTTTTATGAGTTTTTGAGGTATTAAAATATCATGATGAAGTTATTGAAAATATATTGTAGTGAGAAGCAACAATCAGCAGGGCCTTCAGACTTGCTGATCAAGAACACACAGTTATAATTGTGAACCATTCAGCCTTTGTGCTCCGGCCTCTTAAAGGTTCTGCCACATAGAGACACCCGAGGGCTCCAACTCTTCTCACTGACATTGAAGACCCTATGTTCAATCACACCACTTTGTAGCTCAAGAGTCATTTGATTTTTCTACCCCGTGAGATTACCGACATAATGGAATCTAATTATACCCCAAGTGTGAAACAATTATATTGAATTATATCATGCACTCAGTCAGGAGAAAGTCTTCTACTTCTTCTACAGAATGGAAAAGATTTTATACTGTTTATTTGGATTGCAAATATTAATCTTTCACCCCATATATGAATTTACTGTTACCATGCCATATGGTGCAATGCGCAGAACATGTTAATAGGTACTGAGGCAGTCACCAAAATCAATATAATCACCTGCACAGCATTATAAATAACCAATGGTATATTTTCCAGTCAAACTAATAATATTGTACAATGTTGTTAACGTAAAATGTATATTCTCTGGAATGTTTACTAGGGTGGGATCACCTATAGGGTGCACACAAATTAACACTACATTTTTGCTGCATCATAGAATCCCAAGAGTACAGAAGGAGGCCATTCAGCCCATCAAGTCTACACTGACACTCTGAAAGAGCACCCTACCTAGGCCCATTCCCCTAGCCATCCTTACCTAGCGCCACAACCCCGTAACCTAACCTGCATATCCATGGACACTAAGGAGCAATTTACCACTCCACCTAACCTGCACATCTTTGGACTGGGGGAGCAAACCGGAGCATCCGGAGGAAACTCACGCAGACATGGTGAGAATGTGTGAACCCCAACAAGACAAGGCCGGAATTGAACCCAGGTCCCTGTCGCTGTGAGGCAGCAGTACTAACCACTGTGCCTCATATTAGTGACCCATGTTGCAAATATATCAGGCAATATTTCTAACCAAATACCAACAATGGGCAATATATTGGGCAGCACGGTGGTGCAGTGGGTTAGCCCTGCAGCCTCACGGCGCTGAGGTCCCAGGTTCAATCCTGGCTCTGGGTCACTGTCCGTATGGAGTTTGCACATTCTCCCCGTGTTTGCGTGGGTTTCGCCCCCACAGCCCAAAGATGTGCAGACTAGGTGGATTGGCTACGCTAAATTGCCCCTTAATTGGAAAAAATGAATTGGGTACTCTAAATTTATTTTAAAAAAGAAAAAAAAACAATGGCCATTATCATTTTCCTGGGACATTTCCGGTGAATGGATTGGTGAATCTGGAAAAGGGAAAAAATATCATGGATGATTGCAGGGGAGGTAAAGGGATAGTTGGGGTGGGGATGCAGCAAATAAGCAGCCTAGAAACAGAAGACACACCAGGACAGATGACTTCTCTCCAGAGGCTAACTGACCTGTTGTTGTCTGTTTTCTCCCTTCCTCCTTTATTGAATACAAATGTTGCATTTATGGACTTCCAGTTCAGAATCTGGTGAAATTTGGAATATTAAAACTAATGTATCTACTATCTATTTTTATAAAAATAAATTTATAGAACCCAATTAATTTTTTTCCATTCGGGGGCAATTGAGCATAGCCTATCCACCGACCCTGCACATCTTTTGGGTTGTGGGGGTGAAACCCACGCAAACACGGGGAGAATGTGTAAACTCCACACGGACAGTGACCCAGAGCCGGGATCGAAACCTCGTTGCCGTGAGACAGCAATACAAACTACTGTGCCACCGTGCTTCCCTCGCATCTACTATCTCTGCAGTCACTTTTAATAAGATCCTCGGATGCTGGCCATCAGGTCCAGGGTACATGTTCATCATTAATTCCATCAGTTTTCCCACTACATTTTCTCTAGTGATAGTTTTAAATTTCTTCCTCTCGTTTGCCTTTTGATTTTCCTCCTATTCTTGGGATGTGTTTTGTGTCTTCTTCCATGGAGACAGATTCAAAGTATTTGTTCAAAATCTCTGCCATTTCCCCGTTTCTCATTATTAATTCCCCTGTCTCATGCTCTAAGGGACTAAAGTTTACTGTACCCCTCTCTTCCTGATGGTAACACAAGAGACTAACCAAAAAAGGAACTTGGGGACAGAAAATTTAAGTCAGTGGCTAAGTCAAAGTAGAATTACAAAAAAACAAACTGAAGAAGCAGAGAACTTTAACAAAGATTTCAAATGGAACTTTATCTTACAACAGTTTACTACAAATTGGTGCAGGTTGAAGTAAAGGAAAAGAGGTAACACTGAAAAACATTTCTTCACGGCTTGAGTGGTTAGTAAGAAAACTATTAACAATGGCAGGAGAAAGAAAGGAGAGACAAAGTTTGGGCGTGACGTTTCCTTTGGGAGTGAGAAACAGAAGGCATGACTGTTCCGAAGTCCGGAATCTGCCCTGAGGGGAAACTGTCACTGATTGGGATTTTCACCGGACTGCCACTAATTGGCATGAGACATGTTCTACATCCAATTATCATAGAATTTACAGTGCAGAAGGAGGCCACTCGACCCATCGAGTCTGCACCGCCCCTTGAAAAGAGCAGCCTACTGAAGCCCACGCCTCACCTTATCCGGCGTCAGAGCTTGGCCGTGGGATTGGAGAATCCCGGCTATGGGGTTTTAACTCTAGTTGAAGATGAGCTTTTTCTCTAGTCTGACAGTTCTTTGCTGTACAATGGGATTGCTGCTCCATTGGAGGTGTCATTGTTGAGACAAATGAAAAAAATGAAAATCGCTTGTCACGAGTAGACTTCAATGAAGTTACTGTGAAAAGCCCCGAGTCGCCACATTCCAGCGCCTGTCCGGGGAGGCTGGTACGGGAATCGAACCGTGCTGCTGGCCTGCTTGGTCTGCTTTAAAAGCCAGCGATTTAGCTCAGTGAGCTAAACCAGCCCAAGACATTGAATTGAAGTCCGATCTGTCTTGTTCAGGTGGATGCAGAAGGATCCTGGCAGTATTTAAAGAAGAGCAGTTTTCTCAGTATACTAGCCGCTATTCCTCCCTCAACAAGTAGAGAATCATAGAATTTACAGTGCAGAAGGAGGCCTATTGGCCCACTGAATCTGCACCGGCCCTTGGAAAGAGCACCCCACTTAAATCTATCCAATCCCCGTAACCCAGTAACCCCACCTAACCTTTTTTGGACACTAAGTACAATTTATCATGGCCAGTCCACCTAACCTGCACATCTTTGTGACTGTGGGAGGAAACTGGAGCACCCGGAGGAAACCCATGCAGACACAAGGGGGAAAGTGCAACTTCCACACAGTCAACCGAGGCTGGAATTGAACCCGGGACACTGAAGCTGGGAGGCAGCAGTACTAACCACTGTGATACCGTGTCACCCTTGGGCAGCAGCTACAGGCTCTTGAAGCTTGAAGACCAATCAAGGCCTGCCATTTTAAGAGGAGGAGGAGTAACAGGCTAGAATTGAAAGCAAGTCACAGAAAAGGTGTTTCGACATGAAGGCTCCCTCTCTCCAATCTTTTTACATCTTTAATTTAAAAAAAGATTCAACAGCAAGTGGAAGGCGGGGGGGGGGGGGGGGGGGGGGGGGGGGGGGGGGGAAGGCTCTCTACAGGACGGGCTGTAACTGCTCTGGTACCCAGGCTGGCAGGGACAGCAATCTGCTGGATACCCAACTGCAATCACCTAAACTGGCTCCCTCTAGCACAGCAACCTGAAGGCTGACTGGGAAATCCCAGTCAGTCTCCTTTAACAGCTACCTATCATGTACAGTTGGGAAGAGCTGTCAGTTCCAACGTAAAAGTGGGAGACAATTTGGAGCCCAGAGAAGTGGCATTTCAGCCACCTGGGCTAACTTTCAGCCTTTTCTTCATCCGAACCTAACCCCTGAAAATTCAGCCCAATAAGTGGTCCAGAACACTTATTGTCTCATTGGTCTTTAAATAGACAGTGTCGGCCGGTAGATTTTACCCCATCTTTTTCACCTGGTGACAAGACAGCATTATTCTAAAAGTTGGATTTGTTGCATTACTGATGGGTGGAACATTTTTCGAGGCCCACACAAAAAATATCCATTTGAATCAAATAACATACATAGGGCTGCTGGTGTTTATTAAATCATCGTGCATGCTGAGTAACTGCTTTCACAAGAGATGGAGAGAAAAAGGGAATAAGTTGGAAGGAGAAACTGAGGCACAATTATTTTAAATCTGAGATCTGCACGTTCTATTCAAACGTGGCAGAGCTACTAAGAATGGTTCAGTTATTGTTTGCAACCCTGCAATTAACTGCTGAACCTGTCATATTAGGGCAGTTTCAGTAGTTACCTGCAATACCCAGAAGTAGAGAGCTCCATGGGACCTTGAATAGTCTCAGCAGGTTGCCATACAGAAATGCATTCTTCCAAAATTTTTGAAGTGTCGATAATGATTGTATCAAGGCCTGAACCACCCCATATTTTCCAGCTGGAACAGAATTGCACTCAAAAGGACTTCAAATCCCACTAACACAGCCACACATTTTATGCCCAATGTCCTGCCATCATCCCTCTTCCTAACAATGCTGGGGAATAACAAAAACGAGGTATACCAATTCTGGCTTCATGCAGAGAATGTAGGTTATACAAGAGCAAGCCCCTCAGGTTTGAAAGAAAATTCCCCCATCAGCGCTTACTAGAAGAAATATAAACTCAAATTCCTTTTATTTCAATCTTCCTGTCAAATACTGTAAATATTCCTGTTAATTTTTGATGACAGAGGAACCTATTTGGAATAGTTGGTGGGCAAGAAGGATACAAATTACAATCAGGAGGGTGCTCAGGTAATCATGTAATTTGGTCTATTTGGCTCTCTCTCCTGGGAGCTTCAATAACTTCACTAACCTATTCCCCTCTGTGGTACATTTCTCTCTGTATTTTAGAGTTCTTCAAGGCAGCAGGCTAGAGCACTAGGAAAAAATACTCTCACCATTAGTATGAGGCACTCTGAAATTGGGGATAGTACAGACAAGGTAAATAGTAAAACTCACTTGTAACTTTTTCCTTGGCCCTGGAAGAGTAGCTTCTGCACCAATATGACACTGCAATTTCCTACACTAGCTATAATAATGGCATGTCAGTGAAACTGCTAGCTAGAGCCAATTTAGGAGGTTCTGCAACATACTGCTACTAAGGTTGCCTTGTAACTGTAGCACTAACTTCACGTAATACCCAAACGGCCAGTAGAGATGAGGCACTCATCCAATCAATTTGTGTCAGGCCCTACCAACACTCATTATTTGGAACAAAAGCATTCAAAGAGAAAAATCTGAAAGGATGGCCATCATAATTCTTCGTAACTCTAATTATAAAATCATCCAATGCTTGACTTAACTATAAATTATCCATAGTCCCAAATGACCATAAGCTGCTTTCCCCTTTGAGTGGGAGAGCTGACTGGTGATGATTAAAACTGAGGATCACCACACCTCAGGCAAGGGGCACGGTTGAGAGGGTGGGCCCTCGTGAATAACCTCAGCCGGTACGGGAATTGAACCCGCGCTGTTGGCCTCGCTCTACATCACGAACCAGCTGGTCAGCCAGTCGAACTAATAAATGGAGTAATTTGCCAATAGACTTCATTGAAACTTAGAATGATCCAATATTTTCAGTGGTTAAAAAAACATAGTTACGGGAATGGAGGAAATGACAGCTCTTCGGGAAGGGCACTGTACATATTATATTACTCATCTAACCTGAATTGGAATGTGGGCATGAAAAGCGGGAATGGAACCATCTGTGTATGAGGCATACCAGCCTTATCGTCAGAGCTATGATATTTCTGATGGAGGCCATTTCAACTTTCACCTCTATCCTTACAATGGTTTTCGTAGCTACTCTTGTTTGAAGAGCCCAGCATCTAGCTAGTCAGCTGTCCTTTTAAAAAAAAAGTAGCCCAGCTGATCCAGTTCGCAAAATATTATTTTGGTATCCAAAAGGATCAGTTGGACCAGTCTGTAAACAGTTTCTCTACCCTGCAACTATGATTAAGGCTAAGATATTCTGGCAATTTAATAAACCCAATTTAAAATATGGGGCAGGTGGATGAATATCAGCTTGCCTTGATGTATCTGCCCAATTAATGCTCACATGATTAATTCCACACTGCCACTTAATCACCTTGATCATTATTAATGGTTGCAGAATCCAGGAAAAGGGTCATGGGTCATGGATGCAGCCAGGTTAAAGCATGGAAGGGACTTTACGGCATTAGAACATTCCTCTTGAATATATTTAACCGAGGAATAACTTAAGACATGACGTCAAAAGGGGCGGTTCTGACTGAAAGATTCCCTGAGGGTTGGAGAAGGCCCAAGGGCATCTTGACCAGTCACCAGACGTACCCACTAAAGACGTTGTCTCTGATGCCCGAGATTGTGCTCCTCTCACCTGTATGCAGTACCTCCAAAGCTGTGCCAGAGGCCCGTTTCTGATTTGAAGTCATGGTGCTGGCAGTGTTGATTTGCAGTCCCACACTCACGTCTAGCACCTCAGCTGGATTGTTGCACTGAGCACAAAGAGAAAGAACAACTGAAGAGATACGTCTTCCAGAGTGTGGGAACAAATCATCAAGTGATTGATTTTTTCACCACTCCTCAGTACAAATAAATATCTTGTCGAGGGAATAAAGCCTCATGAGCACTACATCAAATAAATAGGATTATGTCTCAAGCTTCTAAAGGGACTCATAGACAAACACTGCAGAGATGCAGATGGATACATTGCGGAATACATCATCAAATGGAAGGTGGCACAACATTGGACAACACCGAGTGCTGTGAGTTATTATAGGGAATGTCTGAAAGTGGTCCCACATTTTGATGTTGTAATTGCTTCCTATCTTCGGGTATCTGCTTTTACCCCATGCTGAAGAATCTGTTGATTGGGTAAGAGAAAGAATAAATTCCTTTATATTATTGTTTTAATGATGATCAGCTTTTTTTAAGAATTCAATTTTAGTCTTCTGGAATTCACTGCTCAGGCATTTCTGAAAATCTTTAAGGAAAACACATCTCTGTTGTATGTAGGCAAGATGTTTGCTGCAGATCTACACTTTAAAATCTATACCAACATAGACCAGGGGGTGTATGTAAACACCTCTTTGAAGATGCAGGACAAATTGAGAATTCAGTTAAAAGGACATTCATGATACTTGGCTTTACAAATAGAGATGTAGAACACAAAAGCAAGGAAGTTATACTAAACCTTTAGAAAATATTGGTTCGACATCAACTAGACTACTCTAGCCAATTCTGAGCACTATATGTTAAAGCTTTAGAAGACACAAATGAAATTTACTAGAATCGTACCAGGGATGAAAGACTTTAGTTACGTGGAGAGATGAGAGAAACTGGGGGTTTTCTCCTTACAGAAGTGAAGGTTAAGAAGAAATTTGATAGAGGTGTGCAAAATCTGAAAGGGTTTTGATAGAGTAAATTAACAGAAATTCAGGGCAATTTCCTAGGCTTCAGCTGCTTCATCAATGACCTTCCCTCCATAATAAGATCAACAGTAGAGAGGCTCGCTGATGATGACACAGCATTCAGCATGAGTCAGAACTCGTCAGATATTGAAGCAGTCTCTCTCCGCATGCAGCAAGACCTAAGCAACATTCAGGATTGGACTGATAAGTGGCAGGTGGCATTCTTGCAACATAGATTCCAGCCAATGACCATCTTCAACAAGAAATAATCTAACTATCTTCCCTTGATGATACAACAGCATTACTATTGCTGAATCCCCCACTGTCAACATCCTGGGAGTTACCATTGACCAAAATTTAACTGGATATATAAATACCGAAGCTACAAGAGCAGGTCAGAGACTGTGCATTCTGTAATGAGTGACTCACCTTCTGACTCCCAAAAGTCTGTCCACCATCTATAAGGCATAGGTCAAGAGTGTGATGGACTACTCTCTGCTTGCCTGTAGCTCTAGTAAAATTCAAGGCGTTTGACACCATCTACAGCAATACAACCCCTTGATCGGCACCCTTTCAATCACATTAAATATTCACTCCCTCCACCAAAGGTACAGAATTGCTGCATTGTGTAATAACTACAAGATAACTACAGCATTAACTTGTAAAGCCTACTTCGACAACACTTCCCAAACCCACCCAGAGGCACAAGGACAGTAGGCACATAGGAACACTATCACTTCCAAGTTCCCCTCCAAGTCGCACAGCATCCTGTTGCAAATATAAGTTTACATGATTGCTGTGGTTCAGAAATGGGTCTTTAATTTAAGGTAAGATGGAGGAATTAAATGGCCAAATTACTTGTTCTGAATTACGTCCGACAACAAGCTTGCGTGGCTTGGCTGTTAAAGATTAAAGTGGGGACCAGGTCGTCTTATTGGGAAGGAGGTGCAACACCAGTAAAAATGACCTGAACAACTGTGTGATGGTGGATAGACTATCAATCAGCAAGTCACAGGGCAATTTTCAGAACGACAAGTTTTGTATACTTTAACTGTCAATTTAATTTCAAGCCAGAATAGAGTTGGGGGTCCAAAGGATATAAATCCCAAGTGATTCACATTGCAATGGAGATTGTATTTGAGAGGGGAAAAGTCCACATGAATCCATTGCAGGATCACATTGCAGATTTTCCTAAAACATCATTGACCCTGACAGTTGAATCAGCCTGCAAGAATCCAAGAAAGAAAGAGAGGGAGGCGAGAAATTCTCCATCCATTCACACCAGCAGGATTCTCCATCCTCTCTGGCAGCAGTGACAGGGTGAACTCGCACTGGAGAATCCTGGCCAGGGTCTTTATTGTTCACCATGCAGGACGCAGGTGGAAGTAAAAGTTGGAAGATTTGGCTAGCTTTGGCTAGAGAGAGGGACCTACAGTTCATCCCCCACTGTGAAAATCAGTCAAGGGTGTAGAGGTTAACCAGCTGGGACAGAAAAGTGGTGAGAATAGCTTTGGACTGGTTCCTGGAGAATGAAGTGTCCGCTTAAGGAACAAAGTCAAGTATGACAATGGTGAGGTATTTCTGATCATTGTGTAAGTTAAAGAGGGGGATCCCCCACAGTTTAAAGTGCAAGTTGCCTACTGAAAAAGTGTTTTGTCAAATTTGCGTTTAGTTTATTTGTTACAGTAAAAGTCTTAAAACTTGAAATCTTAATGTGTGATCCTTTCAGTCATTCACCGTAAGTATGAATTACTCTTGAAAAGTCATTGGTCTCTATGGGGATTGCAACAATCCTGATTTGTGCATATATCACCACTCCTTCATCATCACTGGGTCAAAAGCGTAGAGCTCCCTACCTAATAGTATTGTGAGAATATCTTCACCACACCACTGGAGAGGTTCAAGAAAATAGCTCACTTTCATCTTCTATCGGATAATTAGGAATGGGTAATAAATACTGGCCTTGCCTGCATCCTGGGAATGAATACTGTGGACCTAACAACATGCATGACAGTACATTTGTTGGTTATTTACCAGACTCAATTATTCCAATGTTCTCTCAGCCAACCTCCCATCTGTCACCATTTTTGAAGTTGAGTTCATTCAAACCTCGGCTGCACATAATCTAACTCTTGGAAAGTTTCATTTGCCCAGCACCCCAGTGCTCATTAAGTAACATTGGCTTGGGAGGGGGGGGGGGGAGGGGGTAGATCAGAGTAGAGTAGGAGGGATAATTAGGCGGGTAGTGTCGATGGGAGAGGAGCGGGTATGTGCATTATGGTTTGGTTGAAGTGCTGGTTTTACGTTGATGTTTACATATTTCTGTAATCTGTAACTGTTTACAATGCCCAAAAATACCTCAATAAAATTGTTTGATAAAAAAAAGTAACATCGGCTGGCTCATGGTTGACCTACAGCTCGATTTTAAAACTCTCATTCTGTGTTGAAACCCTTCCATGGCTTTACTTCTTCTTACCGCAAGTGCTGTGCGTTCTCTGAAAGCAGTAGGATTATCATCATGCTTTATCTGAACTCTGTAGCCTGCCTGACAATGGCTGGATCAAATTACACATTGCAAACAAACATTGAGTGTGATTCATCCTCCAAGAGGACCAAATCAGAAATCTGGTCTAGCCCACTTGTGTTGCAAATAGACACAACCATCTTCTTGAATCTCAAATGAGGCACTAGCCATCATCTGCAGGAAGCTCAGTTTCTTTTAGTATATGTCAAACATTTCCTTTTGTCTCATTAACTCTTGGCAAAGCACATGTCTGCCAAGACTTAAAATATTGTTCCTTTTCTAGGTAGGTTCTTCCAATGCCTCTTCTGTATATTGCTCAAGAATATAAGAAATTGCAAGAAGAGAAAAAAAAATTACCTTAAGATTGTTATCACAAGGTCTCAGAGCAGGACTTCTGCCCATCAGTCTAATCCCATCGTCACTCCAACAGACTTTCCAAGGTTGAGGACAGTTACATACATAATGTGCTTTCCCAACTGTATCTCTGCTATTCAGAGGGAGTTCATCACTGCGGTCATGGTGTTTCTGCAGGGCACCCATTTCAGCACCTAGAATGGGTACTTAAAAGAGGACAGAGCCTCTAAAATGTTTTTGGCTCTGAATGAGCCAGTTGGCAAAACAAGCCAGTGGAGATTAATGGTGGGGGAGGTGGCCAGATAGTCTACCTTTCAACGAGTAAACAGGATTCCCCCCACCTCGCAACACCAAACCCGTCACAGTCTTTTTCTTGGTTGTCCTTCCTCTAATGCAGGACAAAAGCGGAACTATTGTGGGTTAAGGGAGAAGAAGAAAATAGTCCTGTTAACTTGATGACATTTACACATAGCTGAATTGGTGCGCTGAATGAAAAACATGACTGATTTATTTTAAGAGAGAGGATACACTGGGCCTCCATGCCCTTCCAATCAAGCACTTTTCTAGGACTGCCTTGAAGTTTTCAATCAGGGGTCACCACCACCCACCTTCAATGTTCCAGCTAATTAAATATCAAAGAGCTGGCTCACCATCCAATCTGTGACTTTGAGCAAGCTCCCGATGGCAAAAGATCAATGGGAGACCCTTCAGTACTCTGAAGTTAGCAGCCCCACGGGCCAAATGGGAGCCACTAATGTGAACGTGTAGATAGCAAGGGAGGTGAAGCAGGTGAGTTTATTTTTATGTTTTAGAAAGTCAAAGCTGCCTGGACCTCATTTTACAGCGACAACTCCTCCATAGGGGTGTCAGTGTCCACAACTACGGCCCAGCAATGGTTATGGATCTGACTGAAACAGTCCTTCATGAGATCCATCAGTCCATCCCCACACCTTCCACCCTGAGCCCACCACATTTAATAATAATAATAATAATAATAATCTTTATTGTCACAAGTAGGCTTACATTAATGAAGTTACTGTGAAAATCCCCTTAGTCGCCACATTCCGGCACCTGTTTGGGTACACTGAGGGAGAATTCAGAATGTCCAATTCACCTAACCTGCACAGCTTTTGGGACGTGTGGGAGGAAACCGGAGCACCCAAAGGAAACCCACACAGACACGGGAAGAACGTGCAGACTCTACACAGACAGTGACCCAAGCTGGGAATCGAACCTGGGACCCTGGCACTGTGAAACTACAATGCTACCCCCTATTGCTGATCAGAAATTCCGGTCAGCATGGAAATAAGACCTTAACCAGTCCATTAATTAACTATAATTCATCTCAACTAGCTGCCCACTGCTTGCTGGTAGCAAGCCGCAGATTGGACACTGAGCCGACCTTACTAAAAATGACTGGGGGTCAGAATTGTGACAACGGAGGCAGCCATGCCACATTGCTTGCCCACCTGCTGCTAAGTCAGGCCCCAACCCTTTATAAAATCCAGCCCCGATGTGCGCATTCTTTAGGAAAATCCAACCTAGTTTGTCTAATAGACAATCGGACACTTCTCGTCTAAATCCTGACCTCATTCTCTCCTCCCCAATCAATTTAAAGTAATGCTAATTGCACTCCATAACTTTCAGCTCTGGGTTCCCCCAAGCTCTAAATAGTTGGTCCTGCAAACACTACCTCATCCTTGCACTCTTGCGTAGAAATAAAGACTCCTCAGGCACTCTCCCAATTATCTACCTCTTTCTTGGAACCTCATAACCATGCTGGCTCTTGCCATTCTATCATCATAAAACCTAGACTGAAAAGCAAATCACCTGATTGTCATATCCGGATATATTTCATCTTCCTATATGTCTGGGATTAAAACTGTTTGTTCGCTGCGTCACTGGTCTTTGCCCTTTCCCTGGGATTCTTAAGTCAAAAACAGACAAGATATCCACGGTCGTTGCATAATTCAGAATTCCAGCATTAATTATTGAGCCACACATGTAAAAATGAAAAAAAAGAACCCGTAACCTTCCTAATTTGAAAGAACAGTCAGCAAGAAAAACTGGCAACAGTACACCAAAGGAAACAGTCCACATTTTTTTTTAAAAGAGTAATGCATTAAAAACACTACGGGCGGGATTTACCGGCAGTTCATGCCAGCAGGATATTCCGATCCCACGCCGGCGCACGGGCTTCCTGGCGACGAGGGGTGCAGTCACCGGGAAATACCGTTGACAACGACGGGGTCGGTAAATCCCGCTGGCGGGCCGCCTCCGCCGCCGAAAAACCCGCAGCGGGATGGTCGATAAATCCTGTCCCACATCTTAGATACGAGAAATGGACACGAAGTTGAAAACTGGAACGATGATTTTTTTTCTGATTTCAAGCAGTGACCGTTGGTCAGCAATCGCTTTTATTTCCCTCTCCCAACTCACCGTTTTCAAAACCGGGATTTTATTTTCAAAAATAGTATCAAACGGTACTTCCTGTTGGATCCTAGAGCATGAAACTCGTTAAACAGGTCAGGAACAACGCACAGCGTATTCATATATTTGTGAAGAATGTATTTTTCTAGGTTTGAAAACAGCTAAAACCTTTGAGGGGAGAACATCTTGGGAGGGCGAGAGGGTCAGGTGGGGGCAGGTGGGATACTTGTGAAACTCAAATGATTTCCTTTGCCTTAAAAGAAAGTCATGCAATTATATATCGCTTTACAGGACCACCAGGTCTCAGAGTATCTTACAGCCAATGAAGGACCTTTGAAGTGTAGCCACTGTTGTAATGTAAGAAATGGCAAAATTATTTTTTTTTAAAGTACTTTTAAAACTGTACAATGAAGTAAATCACAGGATGATCTATCTTGCCTGTTCATATCCATAAGGCCTCTGTTGCTGAGCTGAGGGGCCTGGCTGAGCAGTTCTGTAACTTCCATATTGCTGCCCCTGTCCCTGTTGGTAACCTGGATACTGAGAAGCAGCGCCCTGGCTTGGACCTGGAAGTTTACAACATGCTTTTAGTCAGACAGGTGGCTCCACATCATCCTTCTTCTTCCTTTTACATTCAGGGATCATCGGGAATGTAGGTACATTTTCAAAGAAACGTACCATTGCTAATTGCTATGAAACAATAGTCTTATAATGTCTCAAATTAACATTCAAGTATGTTTGGGTTCTTATCATTTCTATAAGAGACTGTGGTATCTCAATCAGATACTACAACAGGTACCATGGGTGGAATTTTCTGCTGGTGGTCCTTTCCATTCCCACCAAAGTCAATGGACTTTTGAATGGCTCGTCGCCATTTTCCAGCCCCACCCCCTTCCATGACAGGACCATAAAAGCATGTAGAAGTTTCCGATAGCTTTGAAGAGCAACACACCATGTGGTGTGGCACTGAGTCATGCAGACCCAGAAGGTTCCAGGTTCACCGAGGTAACTAATTTCAGCCATGGCAACAATAACAATAATGGCACAACAAGGGTGCAATGAGTGCCCTCTGCATTCTCAGGCTGGGAAAAGAAAAAAAGGGGAGAACAGCTCCACTTTGGGTTTAATGGTCCTTTAGATTACATGGCATATCAACATTTGAAACGAGATACTCTTTGTCTTGCAACCTTCAACACAGGGGTTCGGAGATTTAAAAATGTATTCAGCAGTGAAGTTCAACTTCCCGTTTGTGGACTGACTGGAGACTAGGGGCGAAATTCCCCGAACCCCAGCAGGGTCGGAGAATCGCCTGGGGCCGCCGAAAATCCCGCCCCCGCTGTGGCAGAGATTCTCCGCCACCCGGGAAGTGGCGGTGGCGGGAATCTCGCCACTCCGATCGGAGAGGCCCCTGCGGTGATTCTCCGGCCCGGATGGGCTGACGTCCCGCCGCTGGGAGGCCTCTCCCGCCGCCGAGGTTTGAACCACCTCTGGAACGGCGGGATCAGCGGCGCGAGCGGGCCCTGGGGAGGGGCGGGGGGGCGATCGAACCCCGGCGGGTGCCCCCACGGTGGCCTGGCCCGCGATCGGGGGCCCCCGCTCAGACTCCGGGCCAGTGCCCTGGGTGCACTATTTTCCTCCGCGGCCGCCACGGCATGCGCCGACCAGCGAAAGCCTTTCGGCCAGCCCCGCTGCTGGGGGCGCCGGTTTTTTGCGCCAGTCTTCTGGTGCAAACCGCTCCAGCACGGGGCTGGCCCCCAAAGGTGGGGAGAATTCCCCACCTTTGGGGAGGCCCGACTCCTGAGTGGTTGGCGCTACTCCCCTACGCCGGCACCCTCCGTCACGCCGGGTAGGGAAGAATGCCGCCCCAGGTTTCATTTTGAGCAGCGTTTAACTCAGAAAATATCTGTTGCATGGATCAACATTTTTTTTTAGTGGTGATTAGAAAATTTGGACGAACCTGTAAAGAATGGGGTTAGCACACCCGGGTTTGATTCCAGCCTTGTGGAGTTTACACATTCTCCCCATGTCTGCGTGGCTTTCCTCTGGGTGCCGTGCCACGGAATATGGCACAAAACAACTGGTTTCAAAGCTAATGAGATCAGGGCAAGTGTTTTTGGCTTGGTTTCCCACCAGCCTCCACCGAGCGGAACACTCCATGGGACATAGACCCAGATGGAAGAGTTCCGCCCCACGTGTTGATATTTCTACATCAGACTCAAATTCTGATACCGACCAATCACGTTGTAGGTTTTGGTGAGAGGCAGATTTTCAATTGCAGCATTTAGCTTAGTGCTGGGTTGTAAGATAAATTTGAGGTTTTTTTTTTAAAAGATAACTCAACAGTCAACATGTCTGTGGAAAAACTGCGGTTATGAAAAATTCCATGGAAAATTATTTTTATTGTTGCCAACTTCTGGCCCAGCGTTTCAGAAACCTTTGCCTTTTCTTTGTCAAGCCAAAATCCTTTTACCATTCTTTTATCAATTTCCCAGTCTCCTTCCTGTCATCTAAATTGAAGATCCGATTTTCATCAAGGGGTGAATTTCAGTTGATAGCCTTTGTTTTGATGATAGATGGAAGCAGACACCTGGTTACGTGCTCCACATAACAGTTCATTCTGTTGCTCTTGATCTCACCTCCATGTTACTTGTATATCTTTCTTCAGTTGTATGTCTACAGCACGGGTGGGCTTACCGAAGGGAGGGAAATACCTCAGGCAGAGATCGGATGGTCTCTGTGGTAATACCACTGTGTATATATATGTGTGTGCCTCTATTAGGGGATATACAATAGTACCGGCTATTACAGGTTTGTCGGTAAGCCCCTGCCGGCTAGCTCCGCCCACAGGAGCTGTATAAATATCCATGAGGTCTCCTGAGCCTCCATTTTACAGCTCCACTTGACGTAATAACATCTCATGGTAATAAAGCCTCTTTTGTACCGTTTCGTGTTTCTGTGTGCAATTGTTAGCACAACAGTCTCAATCTTGGTGACAAAGAAATCTATGAGCTCCCTCACAATAGTTGCTGGAGTGAGGGCAAAGGGGTTGGGGAGAGGGGTTCAAGAAGACAGTTTGGAGTGGAGAAAAGAAGTTGGGGTTTACCCTTGCATTCCAAGGAATAGTGGACGGTTTTAGCAGACAAGGGCAGGGCTCAATAAAACTTCATGAAAAATGAAAATCGCTTATTGTCACAAGTAGGCTTCAAATGAAGTTACTGTGAAAAGCCCCTAGTCGCCACATTCCAGCGCCTGTTCGGGGGCGCTGTTACGGAAACTGAACCCACGCTGCTGGCCTTTTTCTGCTTTACAAGCCAGCTGTGTATGTGGATCAGTCAGATCTGGCAGTGTCCGTCTTATCCATGCGCCCTGGTCTTAGGAAGCAGAGACAAGGGCAGAGGAACAGCAGGTTGAGAGAGAGTAATGGATTTTATTAAACTGCAGTTTTGATGTTAATGTATGCAAAAGTCATGAATGTTGCAATGATATGACCCATTAATCAAGTGCATTAGAGCACTGGATACATGTGTTGAATCGTGTCTGGTTGTTGTTGAGCTCAGACAAGATATTGCTGGCAGTAGGATACAATTCTGCCAGCTGCATGTTGCAATCCACCATATCAGACCGGTAAATTGCACCCTTAAAATACAGCTATCAGATCAAGCCCGAGAACATCCGGCATTAACTACAAATTAAATGTTCACAATTGATTATTGGATTTTTTTTCTTGCTCTCACCGTATCCTTGTTGCTGTCCTGGGTAACTCTGCTGGCTGGGGTATTGCTGCTGGGAATAAGTTTGTTGCTGAGCTGGTCCCTGCTGGTAAGCAGTCTGCTGTTGGGTGTACTGCGAGTTTCCTAAAGATAAATGTTGAAACAGGCCGTCAGACTTATTGGCCTTACTGTCAAAGAACCAATGCAGGGTCCTTCAAATTCTCCAACAATTCAGGATATTCTCGCCCTTGGGCCAAGATCAAAGAAATTCTGTGTTAGAACGTTGAAGATATTGCAGCTCCCAATTAGCAGTGACCCTGTTGGAAAATGTTGACTTTTGCATGTCAGATCAGGTGGGAATGGGTCCCAGCTGTGGAATGAATCGCTTTCAGCATTATATTGACATACAATACACAGGCAAGATATGCATTGATGTTTCTATGCAAAGATCCAACAGCACACCACAACCCACCCTCAAAACAACAATTACTAATGCACCAGTGTACATTTTTCCTAATTTCCTTGAACTAAGGCTCAATTTTAACTCTATGCAAGTGAATGTGGTTTGAATTATTTAAAATCTCGGACGGGATTCTCCGCCCCGCTGCAGCGCACCCTCGCCCGCATCGGGATTCTCCGTTCCGCCAGCTGACCGGGCAGCTCCATGCCATCGGGAAACCCCCGGGCGTGGGTGCGCTGCCAGCGCAACGGAGAATCCCGAGAGTGGAGAATCCAGCCCCTCATCTTTACTGTTCACTGGCACTGAATTATGGGTGACACTCAAATACATTTCACTTTAATAGTTGGCAGACATCTTATTAGTCGGGGCTGACTTCAATCCAGCCAGTTCCAAATTCTGATCCAAGAAACAAAAGGTTCCAACTATTTTGATTGAACCAATTTCAATAAAATTAAGCAAACCGCGGTGGCACAGTGGTTAGCACTGCTGCCTCACGCCGCCTAGGACCCGGATTCGATCCTGGTCCCAGGTCACTGTCCATGTGGAGTTTGCACATTCTCCTCATATCTGATTGGGTCTCACCACCACCCAAAGATTACAGGTGGCCCCTTAATTGGAAAAAGTTTTTTTTTTAAATTAAACAAACTGAGGGATAAAGTAATATGGGCAGCCCCTTAAAGGAATACTGCCCTAAACAAAAGCAAAGAGCAAATTAAACTTAAAACATCAAACTTAAATGTAATTAAAAGTTTTAGCTAAGCAGCCCAGACCATAAGACATAGGAGCAGAATTAGGCCACTCGACCCATCGAGTCTGCTCTGCCATTCAATCATAGCTTATACTTTCTCATCCCCATTCTCCTACCTTCTCCCCATAACCCCTGATCCCCTTATTAATCAAGGACCTATCTATCTCTGTCTTAAAGACACTCAGTGAATTGGCAACCACAGCCTTCTGTGGCAAAGAGTTCCACGGATTCACCACCCTCTGGCTGAAACAATTCCTCCTCATCTCTGTTTTAAAGGATCGTCCCTTTAGTCTGAGATGGTGTCCTCTGGTTCTAGTTTTTCTTACAAGTGGAAACATCCTCTCCACATCCACTCTATCCAGACCTCGCAGTATCTTGTAAGTTTCAATAAGATCCCCTCTCATCCTTCTAAACTCCAACGAGTACAGAGCCAGAGTCCTCAAACGTTCCTCATACGACAAGACCCTGCAGGGCCCACCGGGCACGGATGGCTTCAATGGTGCCCATGGACACCACATGCTCCCTCTACAGGGACACCTGACCATGAATGTGTAGTCGTGGAAGAGGGTCAGACACTTGAGTTGGTCAACCCACTCAGTCGCCCACTGCCTGGACCTGCTTATGAAAAGATTACCTGCCTGTCAACTGATGATGTGGAAAGTGGGTGATGTGAGCAGCCTCTACTGGCAGCAAATGCCTACTACTCCTGGTATTCCTAGGCAGTCTCCCCTTCACGTACTAACCAGGCCTGAATCGGCTTTGCTTCTAAGATCAGATGAGATGGGGTGTTTTCAGACTAGCAGGAAAGGATCCAAATACACTTAATTATCCAGTCTGTATCCCTCTTCCCTCCCACTACTATTCCACCACTGCCCCCCTGTAAAAGCTTGACTTCTTTCACAGTTTTGTTGCTGGTCATCATAACATGACTGAATGTTACTGACTTTACTTGATATTGCCCAGCCAGTTGATCATAACGTCGAGCAAGACCAGTTTACCATGGGCTGTATTTTGTAGTTGCTGGGAAAACTGGACACCACACCTCCCCACCCTACCCTGCCCCCTCCAGAAGCCAACATGCCTGAAGAAGCCTCCTCCACAGCTAAGGTGGTTGGGCTCACTATTTTGCAAATCTGCATTTTAGAGGGAGGCAGCTAGTCTCACTCTAATATGCACTCCCCTGGTCTACCCGAGGCATCAGGATCTAACCCCATTGCCTTGGAGATCTCAGATGAGTGCTGTTCTAGGCTGGCCCACACAAACGGGAACGAGGTGGAATGGCACTTTTGGGGTCTCCCAAGGGATCAGAGGTCCCCAGGCGCATGCCCTCTGGATAGGGTGGCACCCTGGCAGTGCCAATGTGCCCTTGTGGCACTGTGAGCTGGAAAGGGCACTGTTGGGGTCCCAAGCTGGCAGTGCCATGGTTCCAGGCTGGCATGGTGAGCACTGGGAATCATCTGGCTAAGTGTGCTTGTCATGGAACTCTTCCAATTTCTTTACGTTGCGTCCTCTGTCTCTCCCCTCCTGAAAACACACCACTCTCACCAAGCTTCAGATCACTCCTCCCACTATCTCCTGTGACTGTGTCCTTTTTTTGATAAGTGAAGGGGGCTTACCAGCAATGTTTCCATCCAGAGAATACATTTAAAAATCTACAATTCAGGGTTGTTTTACCATCCACAAAAAGCTACCCAAAAATCTGGACGCAACATCATTCAAGATAGATGCAGCTAAAGAAGGCTATTTGGCCATCAAAGTGCATCCAACAATACAAAAAACCTGTATCCCATCTTAGTCAATAATAATGTGAACCTGGTGCTTGTGGGCAAATCAAAGCAACATCTCTTCTGATCTTCATCTCTCCCAGAAGCAAATCCCTTGTCACACAGCTCTGAAAGAACAGGATAGCAGGAATTTTGGTATGAGGTGAAAACCGTAGATGTAAACCTGCATCTTAACACCTGTGTGTTGCTTTTTCCAGTTCTACCTCTATTCCACTCACAAAAGAGTAATTTTTTAAAAACTTAAATACACGGTGTAGTGTGGCCGTACAGATCAGGAAGATCTCAAATCCAGTCCCTCAATAAACCAATGAATCTTCATAAGAACTGGTAGCTTCAAGAAGAGTCTGTTAACCCCAATGTAAACTTGATATAGTAGATCTAGTATCAGTATTATGGCTTTACATTGGTACAGCAGATATAGAGGATTACCCTTTGTGTTTCATCTGCACAATCATATGCGCTCATTTACATTACCTCCTTCATAGTAATGCTGTGAGGATTCCTCAAATGATCTCTCATAACCTTGCTCTGCATATGATGATTGCTGATATGCATATTCACTGTGACCTAGAGTGCATAATGCAAGAATGAAATGGATTATGTTATACTGTTGAACAGTGCTACATTTCATGAAAATCATTTTAAATAGTCTTTGAACAAAACAGCTTTCAAAATCATCCTTCTAAAATCAGCTGAAGGCAAAATAGAATTACGCTACCAAGCATCACGTTGAAATAGTCTCACAACTTCTTTGATCATGATATACTTCCTTGCAAGCATTAATTACAGAGTTTACTATCTGGAGATCTCACTAGTCATAGAAACTGCTGACCATCCAGCCCCCAGCAATTACGCCAATAGTTACTTATAGCTATCTGCCTCAGACCAGAAATAAATCGTTTTTTTAAATTCACTTATGGGATGTGAGCATTGCTGGTTAGGCCAGCATTTATTGCCCATCCCTAGTTGCCCTTCAGAATGTGGTGGTGAGTTGTCTTTTGAACCGCTGCTGTCTCCAAGTTGTGCTGGTGAGTGGGGTTCCCAGGTATCTGCTGCCCTCGACCGTTTAGATGGTAGTGGGTATGGCTTTGGAAGATGCTGCGTAAGGAATCTCATTAAACACAATTGGGGCGATTTTGGAATCGCATTAATCGTTGGCGAGAATGGCGATGTGGACATAAAGTATCGCGAGATTCGGGAAATGCGATTCTCGCTGGCGAGTTCGTGTTTCCCAATTTTCCACACCCCTCGCCGATGACATAATGAGATTTCAGCCCACAAAGCGTGAGAATCTTACTGTAATTTATTGAAATCACTTTAACGTAATTGATGAGCCCCCACCATATGATGGGGGGGTCCCTCTGATGCCTGAGAAATGGGGACCCCAATGTTGTGGTTGGGGTGGGGGTGCAATGCTTGTGAGGTGGGTCCTATATCTTCGTGGCAGGGAGTGTGGGGGAAGAGTGACATTTACTTTATAAAGATGGTGCCACAATCTCTTTGGAGCTGGCCTTGCCGGTTCTATCAGGCCCCACGCCCGCCAGAGTGAAAGCGAAAAGCCCACCCTTTCATTCTTATTTTTAAGAGTGCCAGGAAATCTGGAGAGCTGCACATTGGTTTTCAGTCAGAGAAATATGGGAAAATTCTGGCCTATTGTGGGATTTTCTGGCCATTCATACTGTCGGGATCTTCTGGTCCCACTGATGGTGCACCCCCACCATGGGCTTCATGGTGGCAAAGGGTGCGTCCGATGGGAAACCCCATTGACAATGCGGGACCAGAAGATCCCACTGCTAGTTTGGGTGGACATGGATAAACTGAGCAGCCACATAGCAGATGAAATTGAGCATAGAAGTGTAAAGTAAATCATTTTGGTACAAAGGATGTAGAGTGGTCATTTAAACTACACGTTAAAATTTTAAAGGAGGTGTGAGAACCTGGGCATGTAAGTACATAAAACTTTCAAGGCCACAGAACCAGTTGAGGAAGGCTGTTCAAAAGGCAAACAGGATCAAGCAATGTGGTTAAAGGGGAACTGTGGATCCGCTGTAGTTAGATTTCCAGGAGGCATTTGACAAGGTGCCAAAGTACAAAAAAGAGCTCATTGTGTCAAGGGTAACATATTAGCATGGACAGAGGATTGACTAGCTAATAGGAAACAGGGTAGGCATAAATGGGCCATTTTTGGGTTGACAAGGTGTGATGAGCGAAGTGCCACAGGAACAGCGCTGGGGTCTCTACTATTTACAATATCAATGACTTGGACAAAGGGATCAAATAAATGTACGGCTGCCAAATTTGCTGATGACACAAAGAGGTAGGAAAATAAGTTGTGAAGAGCACATTAGGAGCTGGATTCTCCAATTCTGGGGCTATGTCCCCACACCGGCATGGGAATGGCCAGGAAAACTGGCGCAAAACGGTCACCTATTCCCCGTTTTGCTGGGGGCAAGCAAGAGGGCAGCGTACAGCACCCGGCTCTAGCTGCCGAAACGGCCTGGAGAATTGCCGGGACCGTGGCCACACGTGCGTGACCTGCAAAGGCCGCGCCGTGCTTCATGGCGGACGCCGCTTGCGGACGCGGCCCGCAAAATAGTTCCCCCGTTAGGCCAGCTCGGGCACACTGGAGCACGCCCCCACAGTGCCCCCACCCCCAAATATGTCCCCCCCCCCGCCCGTGGATCGTCCCTCTCCCCAACTGTGGCGGCGCTGGACTGAGCCCGCAGCCACCGCGCCGAGTTCCCGACGTGTGAAACCACACGTGTCCCGCGCCAACGGGGCTCGGCCAGTCGGGGGTGGAGCATCGGGTGGCGGACCTCAGGCAATGGCCTGAAGCCGTCGATATGTGGTGCAACGTACTCCTAGAGTATGCCGCTTCGGAGGGGGTGGAGCATCGCAAAAGCGGCGCTACCCCGATTTCGTCGGGAATTTGTATTCTCTGGACGTTCGCCGAACGCGTTTTCGGCATCGGCGACCGGAGAATCCAGCCCAAGGAGTCTGCAAATAGACATAGATAGGTTAACTGAGTGGATAAAAAATTGGCAGATGGAGTATAATTTAGTAAAATGCGAACTCGTACATTTTGGCAGGAAAAATAAAAAAGCAGCATATTATTCAATTGGAGACAGGCTGGAGAACTCTGAGTTTTGAGGGATCTTGGTAACCTGGGGTAGGATTCTCCGACCCCCCCGCCGGGTGGGAGAACTGCCGAGGGTTGACGTGATTCCCACCTCCGTCGTTCTCTTAATTTTCCCGCCCCACAAAAACCGGCCCGACGTGAGTCAAGCCGCCCGCCTCGGAGAATGGCATGGTCGGTCACGACTCAATGGGCCCCGGGATATTCCGGATTCTCCGGCCTGCATTGGGCCGAAGACCCGCCCGTTCTATGTCGGTCCTGCTGGCGTAAATTAGAGTTGGTCCCTTACTGGCGGGACCTGGTGGCGTGGGTGGGCTCCGGGGTTCCTTGAGGGGCGCGGGGGATCTGGCCCCGGGAGGTGCCCCCACAGTGGCCTGGCCCGCGGTCGGGGCCCACCGATCCGTGGGCAGGCCTGTGCTGTGGGGACGCTCTATTCCTTCCGCATCAGCCGTTGTGGTCCTCCGTGATGGCCAATGCGGAATTGAATCCCTGTGCGCATGCACGGGGATGACGCCAGCATGCGTGGTGCTCCCGCGCATGCGCCGACTCGCGCCAGCCAGCGGAGGCCCTTCGGCGCCGATTGGCGTGGCGCCAGGCCCGTCCCGCCGGCCGGCGGGGCACCAACCACTCCGGGACAGGCCTAGCCCCTGAAGGTGCGGAGGATTCCTCACCTTTGGAGTGGCCCGACGCCGGAGTGGTACACGCCACTCCGTCCAGCCGGGACCCCCCGCCCCGCCAGGTACGGGAGAATCTCGCCCCTGGTATATGAATCACAAAAACTAGTTTGCAGGTAGAGCAAGGAATCAGGAATACAAATGGAATGTTCTCATTTATCGCAAGGGGAATGAAAATGAAATGAAAAATGAAAATCGCTTGTTGTCATGAGTAGGCTTCAATGAAGTTACTGTGAAAAGCCCCTAGTCGCCAAATTCCGGCGCTGTTCGGGAAGGCTGGTACGGGAATCGAACCGTGCTGCTGTCCTGCTTGGTCTGCTTTAAAAGCCAGCGATTTAGCCCAGTGAGCTAAACCAGTCCCTGGAATAATAGAATATTAAAGTAGGGATGTTTTGCTACAGTTGTTGAGATCACATCTGTAGTGCTGTGTTGAGTTTTCATCTCCTTATTTAAAAAGGGATATACATGTCAGAAGCAGTTCAGCGAGGACATTTTTAGAAATGTTGGACAGGCTGGGTCTGTACCCATTGAAGTTTAGAAGAATGAGGGATGATCTTATCAACACATAGAAGATCCTGAGGGGACGTTTACAGGACTGATGGCGAAAGGGTGTTCCCCCTTCTGGGAGAGATTAGAACTAGAAGACACAGTCTAGGGGCTGGATTCTCCGCCTGGCTGCATCACATCCCGCCGGCGGGATTCTCCGTTATGCCGGATGGTCAATGGGGTTTCCAATTGTGGGGCAGCCCCACGCTGTCGGGAAGCCCACGGGCTGCCGGCAAAATGGAGCATCCCGCCTGCGGAGAATCCAGCTCAAGGGCTCTCCCATTGAAGATGTAGATTAGAAGAAGTTCTCTCAGAGGGTCATGAATCTTTGGAATTCACTTTTCTCAGAGAGCGGTGGAGGAAGGGTCATTGAATATTTTTAAGACAGAAGTGGATAGATTCTTGACTATCAAGGGAGTCAAAGGTTATCGGGGAAGAGGCGGAAATGTGGAGTTGAGGCCAAGTAAGTCAGCTATGATCTTATTGAGTGCCCAAGCATGCTCGAGGGGCCGAATGGCCTCCTCCTGCATACTTTGCATGAGAGGGATACACTGTCATTTCGGTGAGGTCTTATTATCTGCATTTTGATAATCCTAGACAACTAGTTTAAATTTAATTTATCAGCAGGCTTAATGCAGAAAGCGAAAGCTTTCAGGGAGAACCAGGGGAGAGGACAGAGTACAGCAATATTGCCATTCAGCAAAAAAGACTTGTGTGGCTACACTATTGAAAGCAAAGGGAATCTATTTTGTTCCACATGCATAGTTAACGGAAAAAAATCTTAACAAAATACTGGGAAAATTTGTTACTGTGGTAAAATGTTTTCTCTCAAATTTGAACACTTAAAATGAAACATTTTTTTATTTTCACAATGTTGACAGCACACAATTACATTATTTTTGTAAATTTAAAGTACCCAATTCTTTTTTTTTCCAATTAAAGGACAATTTAGAATGGCCAATCCACCAACCCTACACTTCTTTGGGTTGTGGGGGTGAGACCCATGCAGACACAGGGAAAATGTGCAAACTCCATGCGGACAGTGACCAGGGGCCGGAATCAAACCCGGGTCCTCAGTGCCATGAGGCTGCAGTGCTAACCATTGCCCCACCGTGCTGCCCAACAGCACATAATTACGATGCAAAATAAGATCAGAATGCTCATCAGAGCATAAAAATCTCTCGGACGTTTAGAGCTACGCATTTTTCACATACACCAGTTAGTAGATTGCAGAGGAACAGATTTATTGGTCGCTAAATACCTTTATCCAATCAGACAAATATTTCAGATTACAAATATGACTGGCAGTCTAAGGAAAAAATGAAGTACCATCAGGGTAATATTGTTGATTAATGGAATCTGTGGGTCCTTGGCCATGTCCATATTGCTCACCATAGTAATCTTCCTGTCCAATGTATTGCTGAGAAGAACCTATGAGGGGGGAAGGAACAGCAGAGTGTAATGGTTGTGACCAATTTTTGAATTCATTTTCTGAACTTAGACAATTTGGTCACCTTTTATTTACTGAAAAAAAATCATTTGCTCATGCCTCTTAAAGTGATTGGAGTATTAGAAGAATGAAAATTATGCTTAAATATTTCTTCAACTATTGAATTAGCATTGGCAAATGACTACATGTTGGGTTATCAAGAAATCGATGCCAGCATAGCAGAGAGTTGTGTTGGCAATATCCAATGTAGTAATGGACAAAGTAGCAGTCATAAGAACATAAGAACTAGGAGCAGGAGTAGACCATCTGGCCCCTCGAGCCTGCTCCGCCATTCAGTGAGATATGGCTGATCTTTTGTGGACTCAGCTTCACTTTCCGGCCCGAACACCATAACCCTTAATCCCTGGCTGAGGGCAACGGAGGCCATCGCCCGTCCCTTCGGTCAAAAGAACATCAAATGGATTGTCCACAGCACAGCTTGTAACAATGTTAGAATTCCCACTCACAGTCCTGATAACTTGGCGCACAGGTTTCCAGAACAGAATTGAGGGAAATGCAAATGAAAGCAAGGTTTGTACAAATTCAAAATCTATTCAGAGTTTATCACATTTGTTGCCTTCCATTTATTTGAGTTTGGCTGGGGCTTCATCAGTGCTCTGTCCTATCCTCAGTGCTTAGAAAAATATTTCTCATCAATGCAATTTGTGTCACTGATAAATGCTGAAGTATGTAAGATTCAATGGGTACATCGAAAGAACATATCGGGATAATTGTTGTGCTTAGCCCTGTGGTTGCTACAGCCCTGAATCTATTAGATTAATAAAGTAATTTAATCTGTCCTTCAGAAGAGGTGATGAATAGAGATTTAGATCTGATTTTTATTTGAAGCTGCAAGAGCCCCACACCTCAGCGAAATGGCACCGGAGCCTGGAATCTGGAAGTCCTGCCCCCGAGCCCAGAACCTGCCATTTTTGTCTGCGGAGGGAACAGGGGAAGATGTATTTCACACACCCATGGTTCATGCAAACAGCTGGACATTGTAACGTTTCAGAAACATGACCCATAGGTTTTTACACATTTAAGGAAATGGTGTAAACCTAGCAGAGTCCTTTGGGGAAGTAAGATACCCTTTTGAACAGGTTATGTACCCTTTGGGAGAGATCACGTACTCTTGTGGGAAAGATCATGTACCTTTTGAGAGAAGTCAAGTATAAAGTTCAAAGTGTCTATCGATGAAAACTTCTAATTAATTAAAAAAACATTTCAATACATTGAAAACCCTTCAAGTACTTTTTAAAAATAAATTTGGAGTACCCAATTCATTTTTTCCAACTAAGGGGCAATTTAGCATGGCCAATCCACCTAACCTGCACATCTTTGTGTTGTGGGGGCGAAACACACACAAACACAGGGAGAATGTGCAAACTCCACATGGACAGTGACCCAGAGCCGGGATCGAACCTGGGACCTCGACGCTGTGAGGCAGCAATGCTAACCACTGTGCCACCATGCACCCTTCAAGTACTTAATCTCTTATAAACACAAACATTTCTTTCAAATGTGACAGGAAACAAAAGTAGTTTTAAGTGATCGATGTTTGTGTTGTTGGATGTTAGAAATATGATATAGATGTAAGTGAGTTTAATTTAGTGCTTCTGTGTAGGAAAGGTTAAAGCTCTAGTTAGATTCATGTTAAACAAAGGTGTTTGCATGTATGGAGGCGTTGGTTTCATTTTAAACTGTATCTATAATGTGCTTAGAAAGTTGATGGTGTGAAAGGTAAACAAGAGCTTGGAGAAAGAATGAGCTGTTGCTTAGCAACTAGGGGGTACCTGTAATGAACTCCAATTGGCTTTATTGGTTGGCCAATTGGAGTATGAGCTCCCTCAATGATAGCTCATTGAGGGGGCCCATATAAGCACCTGTGTAGGCTTTGTGAGCCAGTCTTAAGTTGACTGGACTGCTAGCAGCACTGTTTGTAGCTGCTCCTGTAATATCGTTATTGTAAATAAATATTGGTGTGGTGACGGAACTCCTGCCTCCCGTGGATTACTACAGTACCTTTAAGGGAAAGGACCTTGTGTTTTAGTTCAATTGAATTCATAGCAGAAGGAGCTTGGCAGATAGAGAGAGAACAGCTCTCCTAACTCTGCCAGAGCAGAAGCAGAACAATGGAGTAATGGGCAAGAACACAAGTCCTAGAAACTAAAGGACAGTCAGTTCTAGAAACTAGAGATTAAGAGAGGTTTCCAGGGAGTTTGAAGTAAAAAGGAAATCAGTGTCTGGAATTTCAGCAGGGTACTGTTAACTGAAGTTAAAGACAGAACTAGAAAGGACAGACTGGGTGAAATTGGCTTGGGAGGAGCCAGATAGATAAGCAATTGTAAGGTCAGTGTCTTCATTCCAGTCTTTGGAGCAATAGTATTCAATTGGGCCGGAGTATTTGAGAGATTTTATGAAAGTTTGAATGTTCATGTCTCTTCAAGACAAAGAAATGCTTTTCTTCTAAATATTTTTTATTCTCCTCCTTTTTCACATTTTCTCCCAAATTTACACCCAACAATAAACAATACTCAGTAACGAATGTAATGTCAATCCCCATATCAATAACAACAATCCCATTCTTCCACCAAACCCCAGACATTGGTCTGTATGTTAACATAAACAAATGACAAAAAGGAATCAGGAATCACCCAGAGTCACCATTAACACATACAGTCCCCCTCCCCCCAACCCTCCCAACCCCCCAATGTTCGATGTGATCCAATTCTCGAAAGTGCATAATGAATAACGCCCATGAATTGTAACACCCCTCCATCCTTCCCCTCAGTTTAAATTTGACATTTTCAAGCGTTAAGAATTCCAGCAGGCCCCCCACACCCCACCCCCCCACGCAGGGCACAGGGTCCGCCTGTGGTGATATGCATCACTATAAAAACACAAGGGGTTAATGTAAATACATGTAGACCCGCCTTCGGGCAATCAACGAGGCGAAGGCTACAACATCTGCCTTTGAGCCCGTTTCCAATCCCGGATGGTCCAACACCCCGAACATGGCCTCCTGAGGGCCCGGGTCCAGTTTCACGTGCACCATTTTAGAGATTACCCTAAACACCTTGGCCGGGATTCTCCCCTACCCGGCGGGGCGGGGGGTCCCGGCGTAGCGGAGTGGCGCCAACCACTCCAGCGTTGGGCCTCCCCCGGAATTCTCTGCACCTTTGGGGGCTAGGCCCGCGCCGGAGTGATTGGCACCACACCGACTGACGCCAAAACCGGCGCCAATGGCCTTTGATGCCCGCCCCCCGCCGTGGGGGCTGGCCGAAAGGCCTTCGCCGGTTCGCGCATGCGCCGGTGCGTCAGCTGCTGCTGACGTCACCACCGGCGCATGCGCGGTAGGGGGAGTTCTCTTCCGCCTCCACCATGGTGGAGGCCATGGCGGCGGCGGCGGAAGAAAAAGAGTGCCCCCACGGCACTGGCCCGCCCGCCGATCGGTGAGCCCCGATCGCGGGCCTGGCCACTGTGGGGGCACCCCCCGGGGTCCGATCGCCCCGCGGCCCCCCCCTTCTCCAGGACCCCGGGGGCCCGCTCGCGCCGCTGATCCCGCTGCCACCAGAAGTGGTTCAAACCATGGCGGCGGGAGAGGCCTCTCAGCGGCGAGACTTCGGCCCATCGCGTGGAAGGCATGCCGATCAGCGGGGCGTCATTCCCGCCCCCGCCAATTCCCGGGTGACGGAGAATTCCGGCCACGGCGGGGGCGGGATGTTCGCCGGTCCCGGGCGATTCTCCGACCCTGCGGGGGGTTCGGAGAATTTCGCCCCTCCTTCCAGTAATCCCCCAGCTTTGGACAGGCCCAAAACATATGAATGTGGTTTGCGGGGCCTCCCCCGCAACATTCACACATTCTACCCCCTCAAAGAGCCGGCTCATCCTCACCCTTGTAAGGTGCACTCTATACACCACTTTCAGCTGTATCAGCCCCAACTTCGCACACGAGGCGTTCACCCACCGGAGCACCTCACTCCAGAACCCCTCCTCCATACCCTCTCCCAACGCTTCCTCCCACTTTGCCTTGATCCCTTCTAGCGGTGCCTTCTCCTCCTCCAAAATAGCCCCGTAAACCACCGATACTACCCCTTTCTCCAGTCCCCCTGTCGTCAGCATCTCCTCCAGCAAGTGGAAGCCGGCTCTACTGGGAAGCTCTGTATCTCCTTTCTGGCAAAGTCTCGAACCTGCATGTATCTAAATATCTCCCTCTGCTCCAGCCCATAATTTGCTCCTAGCGCCTTCAATCCCTCAAAACGACCCCCAAGAAATAAATCTTTTAGTGTCCTAATCTCTTTCTCCTCCCATCTCTGAAAATTTCCATCCCACTTCCCTGGCTCAAATCTATGGTTCCCCCGAATTAGCAATTCCCTTGACTCTGCCCCCAACCCGAAGTGCTGACGAAATTGCCTCAAAATTCTCAACAAAGCTATTACTCCTGGACTCCCTGAGTATCTCCCCGGGGCTGACGCAAGCGGCGCTGTCATTGCGCCTTCAATCCAGTCTCCCTACAGAAACTCTCCTCCATTCTGACCCATTGGGAGTCAACCCCTCTGACCCAGCGCTAGGTACTTCTCCACATTCGCTGGCCAGTAATAATACATCAGGTTCGGAAGATCCAAACCGCCTGCCTGCCTTCCCATCTGCAGTAGCACCTTTTTAATTCTGGCCACCTTCCCTCCCCATATGAATGAGGTAATCATCCCTTCAATCTCTCTAAAAAATGCCTTTGGCAGGAAAATCAGCAGGCATTGAAAAATAACCAGGAATCGCGGTAGCACATTCATTTTAACCGCCTGTACCCAACCCGCCAATGACAGATGGAGACCATCCCATCTCGCCAGATCAGCTTTCACCCACCCCACCAAACTAGAAATGTTGTACCTACGGAGCCCCCCCCAATCTCGGACAACCTGCACCCCCAGGTATCTAAAGTGAGTCCCTGCCTTACGGAATGGCAGACCCCCCACCCCTGGCCGAGACACCACAAAGTATTCACTCTTGTCCAGATTTAATTTGTACCCTGAGAAAGAACCAAACACCCGAAGCAGCTCCAGTAGTCCCCCTACTGACACACTTGGTTCCGACACGTATAACAACACGTCATCGGCATATAAGGACACCCCATGCTCTATCCAGCCCCCCACTATCCCTTTCCTTACCCCCGAACTTCTTAATGCGATGGCCAATGGCTCAATCGCAAGTGCAAACAGCATGGGGGACATAGGAGATCCCAGCCTAGTCCCATGGTGGAGAGGAAAGTATTCTGAGCTGATGTTATTTGTGCGGACACTCGCCCTTGGCTCCTTATATAGTATTTAGCCAGTCCACAAATCTGGGTCCAATTCCAAACCGCTCCAGAACTGCCATCAAGTACCCCCATTCTACCCGGTCAAACGCTTTCTCGGCGTCCAATGCCACAACCACCTCTGTTTCCTTCCCCTCCGCCGGTACCATAACCACGTTCAATACCCTCCTAATGTTCGAAAAGAGCTGCCTCCCTCTCACAAACCCTGTCTGATCTTCACCTATTACCTTCGGGCGGCACTCCTCCAGCCTACCTGCCAGTATCTTAGCCAATATCTTTGCGTCCACGTTTAAAAGTGATATGGGCCTATACAACCCACACTCCGTTGGATCCTTATCTTTCTTAAGTAACAGGGAAATCGATGCCTGCCCCAAAGTTTGTGGTAACACCCACTTCCCTATCGCCTCCTCAAACATCCCCACCATCAGCGGTACCTGCTTATTTTTGAATTTTTAAATAATATTCCACCGGAAAAACTTCTGGCCCTGCCACCTTCCCCGACTACATCCTCCCAATCGCATCTTTTACCTCCTGCTCCATTATCGCCCCCTCTAACCTCGGGTACTCCAGCCCATCTAGAAATTCCTGCATCTCCCAGCCTCCCGCAGGTTGCTCTGACCTGTACAATCACTCATAGAATTCCTTAAAGACCTTGTTAATCTGATCTGGAGCTCCCACCAACTTCCCTGCCCTGTCCCGCACCTGGACAATTTCCCTTGCCTTTCCTTCCCTTGCCGCAGCCTCCCTACGGAGCTGACCTGCCAACATACAGCCCGCCTTCTCTCCATACTCGTAAACTGCCCCCCTTGCTCGCCTCAATTGGCGTACCACTTTCGTGGTAGATAGTCGGTCAAAGCTCGCCTGGAGTTCCTTCCTCTTTTCCAACTGCGCTGGATCCCTATCTTCGACATACCTCCTGTCTACCTACAGCATCTCATCTATTACCCTCTGATGTTCCAACCTCTCCTCTTTGTCTAGCCTAGCCTTGAACAAGATCACCTCACCCCTCACCACCACCTTTAAAGCCTCCCAGACAACCGCCTTTGACACCTCACCCTTGCAGTTAAAACCTACATATTCCTCGATTACTTTTTCAATTTTGTCACAGAACCCTCGGTCCCCCAACAGTCCGGCATCTAACTTCCACCCTGGTCTCTGTACCATCCCCTTCTTCAGTACCATATCCACCCAATGCGGAGCATGATCTAACATTGCTATTGCCGAGTACTCCAACCCTTTAACCCAAGCCAGCAGCGCCTTCCCCGCCATGAAAAAGTCAATCCGCAAGTATACCTTATGGAACGCTGAGAAAAACGAGTACTTCCGCTCCCATGGGTGCAGAAACCTCCAAGGGTCCACCCCTCCCATTTCCACCATTAGCCCAGCCAGCGCCTTTGCCGCCGCCGCCCCCCCCCCCCCCCCCCCCCCCCCGACGGGACCAGCAAGCGTGGCCGTGACCTGTCCAATTTTGGCTCCTGCACCAAGTTCCAGTACCCCCCCCCCAATATCAGTTTGTGTGTGTCCAAGTCGGGGATGGCCCCACACACCTTCTTTGCGAATCCCACATCATCCCAATTGGGACTATATACACTTACCAGTGCCAATAGCCTCCCCTCCAGTGCCTCTGTCACAATAATATATCTACCCCCCTGATCTGCAACCACCTTCTCCATCTGGAACCGTACCCTTTTGCTGACCATTACCGTTACCCCTCAAGCTCTTCCGTCAAATCCAGAATGAACACCTGACTAACCCAGCCCTTTTTAAGTCTCACTTGGTCCTTCACCCTCAGGTGAGTCTCCTGCAGCATTGCTACATCAGCCTTCAAACTTTTAAGATGAGCAAGCACCCTTGACCTCTTTATTGGGCCTCCTAGCCCCCTCACGTTACATGTGACTATCCTAACTGGGGGTCTCTCTCCCCCCCCCTTCTTATCCACCAGTCATACCACCGGGCCCTGCCCCATGAGCCTGACCCGTACCTGAGACAAAGGAATACTTAAAGGAGAGTTGGGAATCCTGGAAGTGGATCCTGGCCAGGAACAGCAGTGGGAAAGCATTGTTTGAAAGAAGATTCTAAGGTATGTCTGTTCGAGAGTGGAGTTTGTAGAAGTAGGAGTTCAGTGATACCAGATAACTCAGTGTAATAATCATCTGGGATATGAGGAGGAATCAACAGATCATCAATTGGGTAGCATCTGCCAGCCGTTTGCAGAGTGGGATGTATCTGACAACACCTAGCCTATTGGGTTACAGGGGCTGTGTATCTACTGAGAAAATTGTAGAAAAATATGTAGCATAGGTTTATAACCTGTGTTATCCTTAAAAATCTGTACACATTTGTGCAAATAAGTGGCAGTGTAGGAGTATTGTATTATAGTCAAACTTTTCATGTTTAATAATTTTTTTTTGTTGTTAAAAGCTATTTGTCAGTCCTGTGACTCTGTTCATCCACATTTTCTAAAAAAAAGTAAACGGTATGGTCTTCTGAGACAGGGTTCCATTCTGGGATCTTCCCATCCAGTAGTAACATCAACTGGGATGGTAACAAGTGTTTAATCCCTTAGGGAAATAAACATTAACCTCAAGCCATTAATCCCTTATGAAACAAACATTGTGTTCATAGCCTCACATCAAAGACTTCATAGTCACTCAGAGCTTTCAATCAAACTGCTAATTTACAGGACCCAGCTGTGATAAGGATCGGTGGTGGAGTCAGTCATGCAGCACTCATCCATTAATGATATCCCTCAGGCTTACATCAATAGCCTACCAGTCAAATTGTACACACAGATTTTTTTTTCCAACTGTAGTCTGTCCAAAATTTGAAGGCCTTGACGATGTTGATGCCTTTACAGCTGACAGTTCAACTGCGTTTATCCACCTTTTACACACATTGAATCCCAAAGGCACCTGACCTCTCCCAAAGGGGTTTCTGAATCTTTCCAAAAAGATTTCTGACCTCTCCAAATAACTCCAGCAGCTTTAATCTCAAATGTCTAAAGCCCACAAGTCATGTTTTGGAAATTCCAGTAACGAGGAATGAATCTTTTTGAACGCATCTGCACTTTTACATGTGTGGCTACCTCCACGAACCACGAATGTGCAAACTACACATGTACCCTCCTTCACCACCACCACAGCCCCACCCTGCCCCCGGCAGGACTTCTGGAATTCGCGTTCCGGAACCATTTTGCCTGAGGCACGGATCCCTTCTCAAACTGGGAAAATTCAGGACTACACCTTTGGTTCATGCCTCAAATGGGCTATCCTGACAAGTCAAAGGTTTTAATCTATACTTTGCAAAGGAATTTCACAGTAAAATAAAAGATTGAAACTTTCATTACCCCTCCTCCCCCAAAATGGGCCACGCCCAAAGAGAATAGTCCAACAGCAAAGTGAAACTTTAATGCAGCAAAAAAGGCTTTTAAGAGCATCCGTCACAGTCTGGACACATCTCTGTAATACATTCTAACATATTACAAACTAACAATCTCAGGGAAATAAATATATATATATATTTCTTCTAGTTTACAGATAAACTTGAAGAGGTTATTGAGAGAATAGAAGGAATCCAACATTTACCAATTAGAGAAATTTGCAATCGGTAACTTCAGATCTATTTGCTGAATACTAGCCTTTAACTGTGACAAGCAAGGTAAAGCAATTAAACATTGCAACCCCATGTGCCCAAACTACCCATGACAACGCCATAAATCAACTCACACAACCCAAAAGATGATTTAAATAACAGTTTATTCTTTTGTTCTTTGTAGGTTTTCCTCTAGAGTAATTAATATTTAAATCACTGATAGAAGAACAGTTGCCTTTCCTCTGTAATACCTTCTGTATGCTTCTAAACTGCATCCACTATGCTAATAGGTCCTGCTGAAGGCAACGGAATTTATTGAACAGCAACTTGCTTCATTCATTAAGGACAGAGTCAAGGGGGAGAAAAAATTACAATGTAGTGTACTGGAACAAAATGTCAAATATACCGCGTCAAGTTTACTCAAATCGTGACGCTCTGCGAATCATACCTTGTTGTGACGACCTATAAGGCCCCATTGGCCTTTGTCCCATTATGTTGTTGCCTTGGTTACTCTGTCCCATCATTCCCATGGTTGAATGCCCCTGGTAATGCTGACCACCTCCTTGTGGTGTACTGTAATGTGAGGTTGCAGCTTGCTGGTGCATCATGGGGACTGAAAAATAACCTGAAATGAGCGATTCTGCTGAAAGGAATCATTCTGACCCGCGGGCTCAAAAAAGAGAACTCTAATTTATAGCAAATTTGCCCAAGCGCTTCACTGTCAACGTGGTACATTCTAGTAGGATCAGTAAATTACACCACTAATTCTGATATTTTCTCCAATGTTGTGAAGCCCATGATAAACATTGAACTGACTAAACTGTATTGTTCAATCCAAGGCTGCATTTCAAGTTTACTGAATGTATCACTGAACATCTATTAAAAGGAAAAAAATCACTAAATTTCAACAAGGTGAGAACACACAACAGCTCCAGTATAAAAGCAGCAGGTGCAGAGCGCTGCCATAGGAATCCAGTGAATAACAAGCAGTGGCAGCCTGCTGTAATGCCAATCCCATTTGGATGAGTTAAAAAGAATCAACTAGCTCATTGGCAGCTTTCAATTGTCAGGCTTGGAATTTAAAGGGCCCCTTCGCCGTGGGCACAAACCCAGTTATGGGTGCTAAATCTCGCAAGAGGGCCATAATGAGACTTGCGCCAGTGAGATCTCGGTTTGAGATCTCCCGCACCCCCTGCCATGTGACGTAATCAGGTTCATGCCTAGCAAGGGCATTTTCCATGAATTTGAATAAATTTAAATACACTTAAACGGCTTTACTTGGTAACATTTGCCCACAATAGATACTACTCTCTCCCCCCCCCCCCCAACCCGGCAGCATGATGCCACACCAGCACGAGTCCCTACTGGTTTTCAAAAGCGGAAAACAGTCGTGATGACCTCGGAGGAGGTGCAGATGTGCCTGGAGCCAAGGGGGTTGAGAGCCAAGGCAAGGCATTGCACCCTGGGAAATTCCAGGGGCACTGCCAGGGGTCACTGAGTGGGCATTACCAAATGGGCTTTGGCGGGGGGGTGACCCTCTTCTATTGTGGGCAGGCTGATATCCTGGCCAGAGTGGGGGGTTCCCTTATGTATGTTTGGGGGAGAAGATAGAGCCCCGATGACAGCGTTGGGGGCGGGCGGTGCCCCCTGATACTTCCACGGTGGGGGCAGAGGGAGTGGCCCGCTGAGGTGCCTTATACAGCACGAATCGCTGCGAGCGCCAGGAAATATGCGGCTAAACCCGCTTGCTATGGGACTTTGTTCCCAATTATTTGAATCGAGCCCACAATGTTTTGGCCCCAACTACTTCCTGTGGTAGCAAGTTCCACAGACTGACCATTGTCTGAGTGAAGAAATGTCTCCTCATCTCAGCTCAAAATGGTCTATTCCGTATCTTCAGACTGTGACCCCCACCATCAGGAACATCCTTAATCTACCCTGTCTCGACCTATTAGAATTTTATAGGTTTCTATGAGTATCCCCCTCATTCTACTAAACCCCAGTGAATACAATTCTAACTGACTCAACCTTTCCTCGTACGTGCCATCCCAAGAATCAGTCTGGTAAACCTTCGCTGCACTCCCTCTGTAGCAAGAACATCCTTCCTCCGATAAGAAGACCAGTATCCCAGGAATGGCCTCACCAAGGCCCTGTATAATTACAGCAAGACATCACTGTTCCTGTGCTTGAGTCTTCTCACTATGAAGGCAAACATACCATTAGCCTTCTTGCATGCTTGCCTTCAATGATTGGTGTCCAAGAATACCTAGGTTTCGTTGCACATTCTCTTCTCCTAATTTATGACCATTCAGATAATAGTTTGCCCTCCCGTTTTTGCTCACAAAGTGGATAACCTCATATTTATCCAAATTATTCTGCATCTGCCATTCATTTGCCCACTCACTCAACTTGTCCAACTCACACTGAAGGATCTGTGGAATTCACATAATTCCTACAGTGCAGAAGGAGGCCATTCAGCCCATTGAGTCTGCACTGATCCTCTGAAAAATGACTCTACCTAGGCCCCCACCCCACACACTGTCCCCATAACCCCACCTAACCTGCACATTTTTGGGTAATAAGGGGCAATGTTAGCATGGCCAATCCACCTAACCCGTACACCTTTGGACTGTGGGAGGAAACAGGAGCACCCGGAGGAAACCCTCGCAGACACGGGGAGAACGTACAAACTCCACCCGGGTCCCTGGCACTGTGAGGCAGCATTACTAACCACTGTGCAGTATACCGCTCTGGTGGGACTCTTCAATACAGCCCCCAGAGGGTCTTGTGCATTGTGGTGGTCTGCTGCATCCTGAGCAACAGCAGGGCGACATGTTGGAGGTGGGGTTGAAATGGCAGGCCTGATCGAACAAGGACAGTGTGGAAGATGAGCCAGGTGAGGATCTGGAGCTGGCTCGACAGGGTGCAGAACGTATCATTCAGGGCCGTTGCACCAGGAACAACTGGATCACCTCCGGAGATCTCATCTAGATCATTAGTATATTTTGTGAATAGCTGGGGTACTAGCACCGATTCCTGCAGTACTCCTCTAGTCACTGCCTGTCATTTTGAAAAGACCCATTTATTCCCACTCTTTGTTTCATGTCTGCCAACCAGTTTTCTATCCAAGTCAATACATTACCCCTAATCCCATGCGCTTCAATCTTACATGGGACTGTTGAAAGCCTTCTAAAAGTCCAAATAATAATAATCTTTATTACTGTCACAAGTAGGCTTATGTTAACACTGCAATGAAGTTACTGTCAAAAGCCCCATAGTCGCCACATTCCAGCACCTGTTCGAGTACACTGAGGGAGAATGTCCAATTCACCTAACAAACACGTCTTTCGGGACTTTTGGGAGGAAACCGGAGCACTCGGAGGAAACCCACGCAGACACAGGGAGAACATGCAGACTCCGCACAGCGGGAATTGAAGCTGGGACCCTGGTGCTGTGAAGCAACAGTGCTAGCCACTGTGCTACTGTGCCGCCAAAATAAACCAGCTGCTGGAGTATCTTAGTGGCCATTTTAGGAAATGGTCCAGAATTCTCTGTCACCAGGATCCACCGGCAGTGCACCCACTCCCGCAGGTTTTCCCGACGGCGTGGAGTGGCCACAATGGGAAACCCCACTGGCTGGCTGCATGAGCGGAGAATCCCACTGTCAGTGGGGGCGCGCTGCGCAAGAAAGTGCGGCGGGTAGACCAAGAGTATACCACCCTGTTTCTTTTTGGCATTCTGCTCAATGGGAGAGCTAAACTTAACCAAGTACACTGACAGACATTTTAGACAAATAGCTTAGAAAAGCAAACATTACAAATGCCAAAGTTATTTATTTCAATAATATGACATGGCAACTTTAGAAAGTTTACCTTGACTGGTTTGCATGCTCATGTTTGTCCGGGATCCATAATTTGCCATTGACTGGCTCTGACCCTGCATCTGCATGCCTTGCGATGAGGGTACAGAGTGGCTATAACCACCTGCACTTCCATGGTTGTTTACAGGCATGGCCATTGAAGAACTCGGTATTGTTGCTGGCCCTGATTGTTGCACTGAAACATGGGAAGGACCTAAAGGAACAGAGCCAGATTCAGTTACAGTGATTTGCCTTGATAGTCTTTGAAGCCATACAATAGATTGGCAGACACCGCTGTGACCCGTGCTCACTTTAATACCCCGGACCCGATGGGACAAAACCTTCCTTCTATTTCAGTTGCAAGATGATACATAGTCCGAAAGTACATCCAAAAAAAAGATAGGGAATCAACATAAAACTGATCATAAATGAGGAATCTCACTCAGGTTAAATAAGAATGTATGAGATGGGAAGTGAATGCACATGGAAACAGCTTGGTGCAATGGAATGAGCTCCTCTGAGGTTGGGGAGGGGGGCGGGGGGAGAGTGGGGTTTTTAGGAGCCAAATAGCCGCCAATCAAAATCGAACGGAAGCTGCAGTAGTGGCCAGAATCGAGGGCCTTAAATTAAGTCAAGCTAAACTGTGGCAAAAGAATTCCAGCTATGCTGGGTCGGACCCATCACATGCCCTATTCCGTAAAACATACACTGAAATAGAATTGTGTTTTAGTTAAATCGAAATGCCGGACATAAAACTGGCTTGAATTCATTTTCAGGCATGCAATCTGGCAGATCCCAGTATTTTAACATTGCTATCTATTAAATAAGGAACATAGTTACAGTTTAGTACTGTTAAAACCTACCATTGCTCATCTGGCTCTGCATTAGTGAGGAAGGGGGAATACCTCCTCCCATGGTGTCATTCGGAACATTCTGTGAATGTAAGGCTTGATTCGATCCAGAGAGATTCATTCCTCCTGGTCCCATAGACAGGTTTTGGGAAGGTGGCTAAGTAAAAGAAACATCAGAAGGGAAACAAAACCCACGAGTTAATATTTGGATTTTTAAAGAAAAATCTTGTGAAGGTCTCAAAATCATATTCTTTAAAAAAACAGAGATGTTGTCCCTTTCTGGTGTCTTGGAAGATCACCACAGCGGTTACTCTATTCTACAAATAATTATGATGTTCTTCCCCTGAGGTGATGATTTCACAGCAGAGAAAGCAAAATATTACATTCATGTGGAAAATAAATAAATAAATTTGCATTCATATGGCAACATAACATATACTCGAGACATTCTGAAACACTTTACATTGAAAGTACTTATTTTCTAAAGTGCAGTCAAAATGCACAACAATGGTCCTTCCTGCACAGTAGAAATAAATGAACAAGTCGAGTTTCTGTCTTTTGATGATAGGTGGTCAAAAGAGAATGTTATTCTTTGTTCTTTAAATAGTGCCGCTTGATTCTTTAAATCAGCATGAGCAGGTAGAAAGCACCAGCTCATCCAAAATGGTGGCTGGAAGTGGACTACATGCTCAAAAATATTATCTTCAATCTTGATCCAATTGGAAATCAACAGATCAACTGGTAAATATACTAACTAGTGTAACACTTGGGTAGATGGTGAGTGGCTGAGGGTTCATCCCCATTCTATGCCAGATTAATTTATCTCAGCCAAGGCTGTGGCAAGGATGAAACAACTGACCTCTGTGTCACAGGCTAGAGGAGGATAAAAAAGAAAAGACAGTGAGTGGGATTCTCTGGCCTCCCAGCCGCGTGTTCTTCGGCGGCGGGAGGCGACGCGCCATTCGCTGGCAGTGAGATTCTTTGCTCCCGCTTCTATCAATGGGTATTCCCATTGAGCCACCCCATGCCGCTGAGAAAGCCCCGGGAGGGGGTGCGCTGCTGGCGGTAAACAGTATATACTGCCAGCATGAACGTCGGGGGAATTCCGGTCAGTAACCCTGCTAGAAAATATAAGTGTGAATAGGACCAGCCTCAGCAGCTATAACCAACCAACCCCACCACACTATCTATCAACTTGCAGGTGCTTAGTGTCTCAGGTTATCCATGGTCTTCATTAAAATATTGGACAAAAGAAATTTGATAACCTGCCTCTAGCCAAAGTTGAATCTCTTCATGGTCTTAAAGAGAAAGGGAGACGGTGGCTTAGTGGTATTGCCATTGGCGAGTAAACCAGAGGCCGACAGTAATGCTCTGGGGACCCGGGTTCAAATCCCGCCACTGCAGATGGTGAAATTGGAATTCAAGAAAATCTGGAATTAAAAGTCTAATGATGACCATGAAACCATTGTCGACTGTTGTAAAAACGCATCTGGTTCGCTAATGTCCTTTAGGGAAGGAAATCTACCATCCTTACCTGGTCTGGCCTACATGTGACTCCAGACCCACAGCAATGTGGTTGACTCTTAAATGCCCCCTCAAGGGCAACTAGGGATGGGCAATAAATGCTGGCACAGCCTGCGATGCCCACATCCCATGAATGTTTAAAAAATAAAAAACTAAAGATGAAAATGCTTCAGCCATGACTTTTGGCTCTGAATCAGACGGTTGTGGTCATAAGCCCCAGTCAAGTGTCTTGAGCTCTAAATCTAGGCTGACACTGCTTTAGTGCTGCATGATTGCAGGTACAAACTTTTGATTTAGATGCTAACCTGAGGCTCTACCTACCCTCCCAGGTGGATGTAAAACATCCCATAGCTTTAGTTGAAGAATAGCAAGAATGTTCTCTGGGTGGCCTGTCCCAACATTTATCTCTCTCAGCCACCAAACAAAAACAGATGGTTTGGTTATTTATTTTGTCACTGTTTGTGGCAGCTTGCTGTGCGCAAATCAGTTGCTACATTTCCTACATTAAAGTCGTACCTAAACTTCATTGGCTTTGAAGCACATTTTGGCATTCAGAGGTCATGTTATGAAAATTCAAGTTCTTTCGTTAATCATTTTCAATATTTTTATTTTTAAAATGTGATCTTTAATTTGAAAAGGTATTCAGTTAAATCTTTTCACAAAGAACCAATTTTCAGCAAGTTTGAATTTATTGTATATTGGCATCTGGTTAGCGGATTATACCCACACTATTGTCCATTCAGAATCTTTGGATATTATTAAACCCAGAGTAAACCCTTTAAAATCAGTACTGGATAAAGTCTTTATTAGTTTAACCAGACTTCTACCAACTCAATCTAACGTAAGGATTGTAAAGAGTTTATTCAAACCAAGAAAGAGACAATTCATTGAAAAATACAGATGAGCACAGAGTTTGTCCAACAAAATTATTCATAGAGAAACTGATATTTAATATACTTCTCAGCTGGTCCCATTTCATTTTTGTTCGTCAGATCCTTGATATAAATAAGATATTATCCCACAACTGCATTATAAGAATCTTTTCACAAATCTAAGCAACGGTTCTTTACACAGAGAGTGGTGGGTGCCAGCGGAGGTGGTGGAGTCAGTCATTATGGACATTTAAGCGACTCTTGGACAGGCACGTGGACAGCAGTAAATTGAAGGGGTGTAGATTAGGTTGATCTTAGATTAGAATAAGTGGTCGACACAACATCGTGGGCTAAAGGGCCTGTACTGTGCTGTACTGTTGTATGTTGGTCCCTCACTGGAGTCAGGGAAAGTCCCGGACGATTGGAAGATCGCTGTTGTAACCCCCTTGTTCAAGAAAGGATCAAGACAAAAGATGGAAAATTATAGGCCAATTAGCCTAACCTCGGTCGTTAGCAAAATTCTAGAATCGATCGTTAAGGATGAGATTTCTAAATTCTTGGAAGAGCAGGGTCGGATTAGAACAAGTCAACATGGATTTAGTAAGGGGAGGTCGTGCCTGACGAACCTGTTAGAATTCTTTGAGGAGGTGACAAGTAGGTTAGACCAGGGAAACCCAGTGGATGTGGTCTATCTGGATTTCCAAAAGGCCTTTGATAAGGTGCCACACAGGAGGCTGCTGAGTAAGGTGAGGGCCCATGGTGTTCGAGGTGAGCTACTGGCATGGGTTGAGGATTGGCTGTCTGACAGAAGGCAGAGAGTTGGGATAAAAGGTTCTTTTTCGGAATGGCAGCCGGTGACCAGCGGTGTCCCACAGGGTTCAGTATTGGGGCCGCAGCTGTTCACCATATATATTAATGATCTGGATGAAGGGACTGGGGGCATTCCAGCGAAGTTTGCCGATGATACGAAGTTAGGTGGTCAGGCAGGTAGTGCTGAGGAAGTGGGGAGGCTGCAGAAGGATCTAGACAGTTTGGGAGAGTGGTGCAGGAAATGGCTGATGCAATTCAACGTGAGAAAATGTGAGGTCTTGCACTTTGGAAAAAAGAATCCAAGCATAGACTACTTTCTAAACGGTGAGAAAATTCATAAAGCCAAAGTACAAAGGGATCTGGGAGTGCTAGTCGAGGATTCCCTAAAGGTAAACATGCAGGTTGAATCTGTGATTAAGAAAGCGAATGCAATGTTGTCATTTATCTCAAGAGGGTTGGAATATAAAAGCAGCGATGTGCTACTGAGCCTTTATAAGGCTCTGGTTAGGCCCCATTTGGAGTACTGTGTCCAGTTTTGGGCCCTACATCTCAGGAAGGACATACTGGCACTGGAGCGTGTCCAGCGGAGATTCACACGGATGATCCCTGGAATGGCGGGTCTAACATATGATGAACGGCTGAGGATCCTGGGTTTGTATTCATTGGAGTTTAGAAGGTTAAGGGGAGATCTAATAGAAACGTACAAGATAATACATGGCTTAGAAAGGGTGGACGCAAAGAAACTGTTTCCGTTAGGCGAGGAGACGAGGACCCGTGGGCACAGCCTTAGAATTAGAGGGGGTAAATTCAGAACAGAAATGCGGAGACATTTCTTCAGCCAGAGAGTGGTGGGCCTGTGGAATTCATTGCCGCGGAGTGCAGTGGAGGCCGGGACGCTAAATGGCTTCAAGTCAGATAGATAAATTCTTGATGTCGCGAGGAATTAAGGGCTACGGGGAGAATGCTGGTAGGCGGAGTTGAAATGCCCATCAGCCATGATTGAATGGCGGAGTGGACTCGATGGGCCGAATGGCCTTACTTCCACTCCTATGTCTTATGGTCTTATGTTCTAAACCCGTAGCTTAATGGAATTTTGAAAAGACCTTTAATAACAGATCAGCACGGATAGCGTAAATATTGAGAAGCAGCTTTGCCATTTGTCAAGGGACTGCAAGCTAATCAAAAGTTGTGCATTTATCAAAAGTGATACGCAGCTCCAGGTTGTGGGTCAAGCTCCTATTCCTGGACTTGAGCACAAAAACCAAGGTTGATGCTCCATTGCACTGTTGAGGGAGTGCTACAATGCTGCAATCTCATCTTTTGAATGAGATGTCAGGCCCTGTCTGACTTCTCAGGTCCAGGCTAATGCTCTGGGGGCATGGGTTCAAATCCCATCACAGCAGGTGGTGGAATTTAAATTAAATTAACAACATTGGGAATACAAAGCTAATCTCAGAAATGATGAGACTGGCAACTATCATCGATTGCTGTAAAAACCTATTTGGTTCACTCATCTCCTTTAGCGAAGGAAATCTACCATCCTTACTGGGTCTGGCCTATATGTGACACCAGACCCACAGCAATGTGGCTGACTCTTAACTCCCCTCTGAAATGGCCAAGTATTCTGATTCATTCAAGGGCAACAAATGGTGGCCTTGCCAGCGAAGCCTACATCTCATGGAAGAATAAATAGTCAAAAAAAGGTGGATGTAAAACAGCCCCTGATACTGCTTCAGGTGAGTTGCCCCAAGTGTCCTCAGTCAACAATACAAAAACAAATTATCCAGTTATTATCACGTTGCAGCATGCGGGCTTGCTGCATGTAAACGGACGGCTGCATTTCTACATTATAACAGTGACTACATGTCAATAAATACTTCAACAACAAAAACAGAAAACGCTGGACAATCTCAGCAGGTCTGACAGCATCTGTGGAGAGAGGAGGGAGCAACATTTTGAGTCTGGATGACTCTTTGCCAAAGCAGTAATAAATACTTAATTGGCTGCAAGTGGTTTGGGATAGCTGGTGGTCATGAAAAGTGCCATATAAATGCAAATCTTTCTCCTTTTTTTCTCTTTGGTAATTACTACCCAAATATACGATTGTACACCATGGGCTGGATTCTTCCACCCCGCCCGCCGCAAGAACACCTTGGGCGGGACTCTCCGGTCACCGGGCGGGCGCGGCCGGAGAATCCCGCCCCATAATATCTATATGCCAGATCTGTAGTGATTTATGGGGTGGAGGCGGAATTAAATGTTAATGGGCAGAACATTGATCTGGAAATCTCATTTATAATTGTAGTTTTTTTTTTGTCTCACAAAACATATTACACCCTGGGTTTGCAACCACTGGTGTGTTACTTACAGCAGGTAGCAACGACTGCATGTTTTGATTGGAATCTGCTATTGTTGCCAGGTAAACCAAATTTCTGTGCAGCATTTGTTGGTATCTAAGAAATGGAAGAACAGATAAAGGTTTTTGTTTTAATTCATGGAGGGATTCATTAAATGAAAATCACTGCAATAATAATAAGAATGATAACGGTAATGGCGATGATAAGCTCATATGTCCTTTCATTGCTTGGTCTGGCCATGACACACAGAAGTGTATATGAAAATAAAATTATTTTCAGATGGTCTCTAATGCAAGATCAATTTGAGTTACTAATTTATAGTGTTAATAAGCATTAGAAGTGGCTTTTAGACCCCGAGCAGTTTCTAAATGTGATTGTAGGTGGCAGTTCCACATAGACCACTTTGGTGAATGCATTATTATGTAACCATTTTTTACTCCCTATTTTGTTTCATTCAACGGGTCTACACTTGAGCATATTATTTAATAATATCTAAGCTAAAACAAATGAATCAACTATCGTGAATTGCAGACTGATAAATCAGGGAAATGCTTTGATTTTCAAGTTGACTAAAATAGACTAAAGAGTTGAAAATATCAAATGCAGCCGAGTACGAAACTAATCTATAGTCACGCGCTGAAGTAATCGCCGATTCCAGTGACAGGATACAAAATTGAAAGCTGTCATCTTAATTTTTCCAACCTTGCTTTCCCCCTCCCTCAACTTACACTAAATTGGCATCTGGGTACAAAACAGAGAGGGTTAAGGAGCTAGCACTGAACAATGATATAAAGACTCTTCTCCTCCACCACCAGATGGATATGTAATCGTGCTCATAATGTCAAAATGATGAGCGCTACCACTGGAATGTGCACATATTTATATCCAATTATTTGTTTCCAATTAAGGGGCAATTTAGCGTGGCCAATCCACCTACCCTGCACATCTTTTGGGCTGTGGGGGTGAGATCCATGCAGACACTGGAAAAATGTGCAAACTCCACGCGGACAGTGACCCAGGACCGGGATCGAACTAGGACCTCGGCGCCATGAGGCAGCAGTACTAACCACTGCGTCGCCATGCCGCCCTTACACATATTTATACAAACGACATATATTCAGACAACATAAGACATCCAATATTTTGTATTCTAAGCAAAGTTGAGGCTGAAGAGCCAGCACTTATGAAGAAGTAAAATGATGGTTAATGTTGGCTTCACTTTGCTTCATAAGCATACGTGGTTTGATATAGTTAATTAAGAAGCATATTCATGCTTAATGTTAAGATTAGTTCCCCTCTCCCTCTCTCATCCTAGGGCAATGTCCTTAAATCTTTGACATTAAAGTTGTTACAGTAAATTGAACAAAATGATGCAATTTTCTTCCAGGGATCTCAGTTCTACGCATTGATATAAAATTAACTTGATGTCTTCCCTTTACCTGTAAAGCATTACATTCATCAGGTTTCATCGTCCAGATAAGAGCTAAGACTTAGATGATCTTCTATGACAGATACGCCAGCTCCACAGGATGTCCTTTTTACATAGCAGCATGTCCCAGGAGAAATAAGCCCTGCGCTGTGCCAAAATGAGCAGCAGTGATAGCAGCAGATGGTAGAGCAACAGGGCAAATTCTAGTCAATGATTACACAGGCTAGCGACCACATACAAGGTTGCCCAATGACAACTTCCACTCGTCCAGGAAGGGAGCATTTCCATGACCTTATTACCTGGGCAGAGTTTGAGCCATAACCAGGAATGGAGTGACAAGGTGGAATGCAAGGACCAACCAGAAGCCAAAGACTTAACACCATAGTCCCAAACCAAGCTTTAAAACTAAAAAACAAAGATTGATTGGCAGATGCATGTTTTATCTAAGAATGGCTGAAAGGAGAGGAAAACTGCTTCCAAAATGCAGAGAAAATGAAAAGCTGTGAATGAATCCTTACTTGCGGAAAGTCATATATTTAAATATAAATTCTACAGTTCTATTTTTACTAATTATTGCAACATTGCATATAATTTTTGACTAACTTTTATACCATTTAATAGTTAAAAATCAACTTGCAAAACTGAAGCATAATATATTAAAAACTTGATAGTTTGTGAATTAAAATATTTAAGGTTTCAAAGTAATAGACCAACAGTATTTTGTTTGATGTACAAACTCACTTAGCAGCGCAAAAATGCTCCATTTGAAAGTATGTTCTCCTGCTGGAGCTGAATTGCACCTGAAGTGCACTCCCAAAATGAGGAAGCGTTTCCCAATCCTTAGCTATGCAAGGGTAGCAGGGTGGCGCAGTGGTTAGCATTGCTGCCTCACGGCACCGAGTTCCCAGGTTCGATCCCGACTCTGGGTCACTGCTCGTGTGGAGTTTGCACATTCTGTCCGTGTTTGCGTGGGTTTCGCCCCCACAACCCAAAGATGTCCAGGGTGGTCAATTGGCCATGCTAAATTGCCCCTTAATTGGAAAAAATGAATAAGGTATTCTAAATTTAGGGAAAAAAAGCTATGCAAATTTATGCGTGCCCGCTCTCTGAATGGCATTTTGAGTGGGCGGCCTGATAGTGAGGTCCCGTGGCTGCTCCCACCACCACCAAAGTTAAGTGCTGTCAATTTCCAGCTGACCACTTCAAAATCACTCGAGCATAAGTGAGATGATTGGAAAGCACTTCATTCTGTTTTAAGTGATCCAGGAGCTGCCAATCAAAACTTGATGTTTATTAACATTGGTTAGAGCACTTCAGAGTTACTCAACCGTGAAGGGAGATGAATGGAGCACGGCTGACAGCTGTGTGTGTGGAAGCTGTCAATCACAGCCTAGTAAAATCAATATCAAAGAGAAATTAATGAATGGCTTGCAGTTCAAAGATCTGAGGGGGTTTAAACATAGCTGACTATTTATTTATTTCCAGGAATTGACAGGTGCTTCTTCCTCTGTCTGAGCCAGCAGGTGTATTTCCCAGGTGAGTGTTAAAGCAGTCATTGTTTTCACTACCTCTGTTTGGACTGCAAGTCAAGGGTCTCTTTTCTGGGGGCACTTCCTAACAGGGGTCTCACTGTTAGGTGTCTGTGGGGATCTCTGTGAGGAGTCTCTTTATTGAGGGGGTCTCTGTGGGGGACTTCTTTATTTGGGAATCTCTGCAGGTGGTCTCTATTTAGGGGCTCTCTGGGGTTCTCCATATTTAGGTTCTGTGGGGGTCTCTATTTAGGGGGTCTCTGTGGGGAGTCCCCTTATTTTAGGGGTCTCGAACAGTCCCCTTATTTTAGGGAGTCTCGGGGGGTGAGATGGGCAGGTCTTGCATTGTGGGGGGGGGGGGAGGGTGGCCCTCAGATGGATTTTAGGGGCAATTCCTTTAAAGGGTTACCCCCTTAGCGCACTGCAGGTCCACCGTGTCAGGGCCACGCTTGTCAAGACCTGTAGTGATTCTCACCCACATGATTCCCGGCCGGAGGACCGGAGAATCTCATGGACCCGGAGAATATAGTGCTGCAGAGGGGCGCAAACCTCGATCCCGACACCAGCGGCAGGCCAGAACATCAGAATCGATCAACGCCACGTTTTCTTCATAACTGCTGGATTCTCTGCTTCATCGGGAACTCAGCAACCGGCGGTGTGTAGCAGAGAATTTTGCCCACTCTCAAATCATCCTCTCCTTGTCCCCTCCCCTGTGCTAAGCATCTCCAGTGACATCACTAATGGACAATCATGATCTGATTGGGCATAGTCTACATGGATTTACGAATGGGAAATCATCTTTGTTGGATTTCTTTGAAGATGTTACTAACAAAATTGATAAAGGAGAGTTGATAGGCGTAGTATACTTAGAACTTCAGAAGTCCCCCACAGGAGGTTAATTAGCCAAATAAAAGCACATGAGGTAGGAGGAAACATACCCTCATAGGTTGAGGATTGGCAAACAGGCAGAAAACAGAATGTAGGAATAAATGGTTCATTCTTCTATTGGCAGTCTGTGGCTAGTGGGATACCGCAAGGATCAGCACTTGGGCCTCAATGATTTGGTTGTGGGGACCAAATGTCATACTTCTAAGTTTGCGGATAGTACATAGCTAGGCGGGAGTGTGTGTTGTGAGGAAGATGTAAAGCGGCTACAGGAGGATTTGTACAGAGTTAGTGAGTGGGCAAGAACATGGCAGAAGTGAGGTAATCCATTTTGGTAGAAGGAACAGATGTGCAGATTATTCCTAAATTGTAAGACAGTAGAAAGTGTAGATGTACAAAGGGACCAGGATGTCCTTGTTCATAAGGCACTGAAGGCTAAGATACAGGTGCGGCAAGCTACTAGGAAGGCTAATGGAATATTAGCCTTTATCGCAAGAGAATGTGAATACAGGAGTAGTGAGGTCTTGCTTCAATCATACAGAAGCCTGGTTAGGCCACACCTGGAGTACTGGGTGCAGTTTTGGTCCCTTTACCTCAGAAAGGATATCATTGCCATAGAAGGAGTACAACGAAGGTTCACCAGACTTGTTCCGGGGTGGCGGGACTGTCTTATACAAAGCAAATGGGTAAGCTGGGCCGATATTTGAAGAATGAGAGGTGATCTCAAAGAAACCGACAAAATACTTCAGGGAATAGACAAGGTAAATGCAAGTAAGGTGTTCCCTTGGTTAGGGAATCTCGGACCAGGGGACACAATTTCAAAATCTGGGGGATGCCACTTAGAGATAAGGAAAAATTTATTTCCACAGAGGGGTGTGAATCTTAGGAATTCTCTACCCCAGAGGGCAGTGGAAGCTCAGTCATTATGCATGTTTAAAGCAGAGATTTTGGATTAACAATAACGAAAAGGGTTATGGGGTAGTAGGTGTGAAGGGCATTGAAGTGTCCAATCAGCCATGATCGTATTAAATTGTGGAACAGGCTCAATGGGTTGAATGGCCTATTCCTGTTCCTATGTTCCTAATGAAGTACCCCAGAGCAATTTTACATGAAAGCTTTAAAATGACTGAAAGCTGCCATGAACCTAAGAGGTTTTGATACACAGATTTCTCAACTAAGTCTAGCTCTGCTGGCCCCAGAGCAGTTCCTGCTGTTTTTATGACCACTCTCGAGGACATGAGATCTGCTCCATTGGGAATGTTATCCGGCTTGAGGATCTCCATGGCAGTAAGAAAATATTACATTTGACTAAAAACATGACAAAAAAAATCTACTGAATTGATTATGGTAACCTAATACAACAATGAGGATGTACTTTGGTATTTCTCCAGACTTTCCTCCCCCTTTTATCATTTGTGACCTGGTGATGATATGTACAGCATTGCACGTAATTGAATGTGCTTAATGCTTAAGGAATTACTCCCCAACTGATGGTTAATTCGCACTTCTGGTATGCAGTAGTGAATGGATCAAATGGGTGGCTGGGTAAGAAAGAATACCAATTTAAATACTAATTTAAAGTAGAGAAGGAACAACCAAGGGCGGAAAAAAGAACCAAAAAAAAATCAACCTAACTGTATTCACATTGGCAAATATAACAGAAGGCAAGTAAAAAGAGGTGATCTAATTGAGGTGTTTAAGATGATTAAAAGATTTGATAATATCTCTCTGCCCTACTTCTTGAAGTGGAACAGTCGACAACAATGGATTATAGCCTTTAAACTAGAGCTAGATCATTGAGGGATGATGTCGGAGAGCATTTCTTCACTCAAAGGGTAGTAGAAATCTGGAACTTCCTCCCTCTAAAGCTGTTGAGCTAGGAGTCATCTAGAATTCTCAAAGCTAAGGTTTATAGATTTTTGGTGGGCAAAGGTTACATAAGGGCAGCATGGTAGCACAGTAGTTAGCACTATTACTTCATAGCTCCAGAGTCCCAAGTCAATTCCCGGCTTTGGTCACTGTCTGTGCGGAGTCTGCACGTTCTCCCAGTGGCTGCGTGGGTTTCCTCCAGGTGCTCTGGTTTTCTCCCACAGTCCAAAGATATACAGGTTAGGTGGATTTGCCATCATAAATTGCCCATAGTGTCCAAAAAAGGTTAGGTAGGGTTACTGGGTTACAGGGATAGGGTAGAGCTGTGGGCTTAAGTTGGGTGCACTTTCCAAGGGCCGGTGCAGATCCGAAGGGCCAAATGGCCTCCTTCTGCACTGTAAATTCTATGATTCCCGCCCCAACAGCCTTGGACACACCCATACCCACTATTACAGCCTTGGAGTTAAGAGCTGCCTTCTTGAAAGTAAACCCGCGGAAAGCGACGGGCCCCGACGGAGTCCCTGGGCGAGAACTCAGAGCCTATGCTGACCAGCTGGCAAGTGTATTCGTGGATGTCTTCAACACCTCACCTCTCCGCTCCAAGGTCCCTATCTGCTTCAAAAAGACCACCATGATACCAGTACCAAAGAAGAACAAGGTAGCGTACATCAACGACTACCGACCGGTGGCCCTGACGTCTGTTATCATGAAATGCTTTGAGCGGGACTTCCGGTGGCGGCGATGAAGTAGGAAGCCGCACATTTGGGAGCTCCTGTTTTATGGCGGCCGGCAGAGCTCCAGAGGAGTGGGAGCAGTGGGCCCTGGAGCAACAAGCTGCTCTCCTGCGCTGTTTTGCAGACTTCAAGGCTGAGGTACTGAACTCTCTGCAGGAAACGAACAGAAGGCTCTCGGAGATTCAGACGACCCAGGGTGCTGCCATCAAGGAGTTGCAGACGCAGGCCACTGAACAAGAGGAGGAGGCCGGGATCCTCGTGAGTAAGGTGGAGGGGCACGAGGCACTCCACAAGAAGTGGCAGGAACGCTTCGAGGAGCTTGATCACCGCATGAGGCGGAAAAATCTGCGGATCTTGGGCCTTGCGGAGGGGCTGGAGGGGTCGGACCCGACAACCTACGTGGCTACAATGCTGAACTCACTAGTGGGGGCCGGGTCTTTCCATCTGCCCTTGGAGCTGGAGGGAGCACACAGAGTACTGGCCAGGAGGCCTAAGGAGAATGAACCCCCGCGTGCGGTGCTGGTGAGGTTCCACCGGTTCAGTGATCAGGAGTGTGTGCTGCGCTGGGCTAAGAAGGTGAAGAGCAGCAATTGGGAGAATGGGGTAGTACGGATCTACCAGGATTGGAGTGCGGAGGTGGCTAAGTGGCGGTCCGGATTTAATCGGACGAAAGAGGTGCTTTACAGGAATAAGATAAAGTTCGGAATGTTGCAGCCCGCGCGCCTGTGGGTAACTTATTCGGACCAGCACTATTATTTTGATTCCCTGGAGGAGGCGTGGGCCTTCGTGCGGACGGAGAAACTGGACTTGAACTAGGGGTTGGGGGGTCGGCTGTAATACTTTATTGCTGGATTCTGCTGTTGCTGTGTTCTCTTTTTTTTTGTACTTTTGCAATTTTGATATGGTTATTTATGGGGGTGTTGTTCTTTTTTTTTGCTGTGGGGCATTGTTTGAGTTTTGTATCTTGCGGGGAGGGTTGGGGGGGTTTTGTTGTATTCTATGTCGGGTTGGGGGTATGGAGTGGGGCAGGTATTTGGGAGCTGCGTCAGAAGGGCGTGGTGGGGCAGTGCAAAAGCGCGGGCTTTCCTCTGGTTTCCCGCGCTGCGGGGCTGGGGGGTGGAGACGATAATGGGGGGGAGGGGGGGCCTTAACTGGTTCTTCCCCGCGCTGGAGCGGTGCCTGGAGGAGGGATAGATTGGGGGATGATCCCACTTTGGGAGGGGTCGGGTTATTGGCGGGAGTTTCCGGGGTCAGCAGATGTTAGCTGACCCACGGAAGTACAATGGAGGACGGTTCTCGGCTAGGAGGGTTCCTAGCCTGGGGGGGGAAGGGAGGGGGGAAAGGGGAATACCGGGTTGCTGCTGGTCGGGTCAGGAAGGAGCTGGTGGGACAGAGGTGAGGTGTTGTCGCTGTGGGGACTGGGTCAGGCAGGGGGTGCTGGCCTGGGGCGGGCAGTCGACTGGGGAGGGGGGCGGGACGCCCTCTGATTCGGTTGGTCACCTGGAATGCGAGAGGATTGAATGGGCCGGTGAAGCGGTCGAGGGTACTTGCTCATCTGAAGGGGCTAAAGGCAGATGTGGCAATGCTTCAGGAGACCCACCTGAAGGTGGCGGACCAGGTCCGTCTGAGGAAGGGATGGGTGGGGCAGGTTTTCCACTCTGGGTTGGATGTGAGGAACCGGGGAGTGGCGATTCTGGTGGGGAAAAATGTGTCGTTTGAGGCATCGGAGGTGGTGGCGGATAAGGGGGGTAGATATGTTATGGTTAGGGGCAGGCTACAAGGAGAGAAGGTGGTACTTGCTAGTGTATGTGTCCTGTGTCCCAATTGGGACGATGCGGGCTTTATGAGGCGTATGTTGGGACGGGTCCCGGATCTGGAGGCGGGAGGTCTGATCATGGGGGGGGGGGGACTTAAATACGGTGTTGGATCCTTCACTGGATTGGTCCAGCTCTAGGACGGGTAGGAGGCCAGCGGCGGCCAAGGTACTGAGAGGGTTTATGGACCAGATGGGTGGGGTGGACCCATGGAGGTTTGTGAGGCCGAGGGCACGGGAGTACTCTTTCTTCTCCCACGTACATAGGGTCTACTGTCGGATAGATGTGGGGTTGTTGGCGGAGGAGGAGGTGTGTAGGAGGGTCCGGGCAAGTATTGAGGGGTACCTCGAGGTGAATGATACGGGGGAGGTTCAGGTGGGGGTGGTCTGGGAAGAACTGAGGCTGTGATTCGTAGGGAGCTGATATCCATCCGGGCACACGGGGAGAGGAGCGAGAGGAGTGAGAGGCATAGACTGGTGGGAAAGATGCTGGAGGTGGACAGGAGGTACGCAGAGGCACCAGAGGAGGGACTGTTGGGGGAGAGGCGCAGCCTGCAGGCTAAATTTGATTTGCTGACCACTAGAAAGGCGGAGGCACAGTGGAGGAAGGCACAAGGGGCAGTGTACGAACATGGTGAAAAGGCGAGTAGGATGCTGGCTCATCAGCTCCGCAAGCGGAATGCGGCTAAGGAAATTGCTGGAGTGAGAGACAAGAGTGGGAATGTGGTGCGGAAGGGGGTAGATGTGAATGAGGTCTTCAAGGACTTTTACGGGGAACTGTACCGGTCGGAGCCAACGGGGGAAGAGGGGGGGAATGGAGAGGCTCCTCGACGGGCTTTCTTTCCCGAAGGTGCAGGAGGAGCAGGTGGAGGGGTTGGGTGCGCCGATTGAGCTGGAGGAGCTAGTTAAGGGGATCGGGCAGATGCAGTCAGGGAAGGCACTGGGGCCGGATGGGTTCCCGGTGGAATTTTATAAAAGGTTTGTGGACCTAGTGGGCCCCTTGCTGGTGCGGACACTTAATGAAGCGTGGGAAGGGGGGACTTTGCCCCCGACAATGTCGCGGGCGCTGATCTCGTTAATTTTAAAGAGGGACAAGGACCCCCAGCAAAGGGGGGTGTTCCTTATTGTAGTTTCTATTATGTTAATTAATATTGTGTTAATTTGCGTTGTTAAAATGCTGTGTTGTTCATGGAGGTGGGGCGAATGTTTATGATTGCTAATATTATTGTTATTTTATTATGGTTCGTTGTTGTTGGATAAATTCAAAATTTTTCAATAAAAATTATGTTTTAAAAAATTAAATGCTTTGAGCGGCTAGTCATGAGACGGATTAATGGCAGCCTCCCAGTTGGGCTCGATCCATTGCAGTTTGCCTACTGTGGCAACCGATCCACAGCAGATACTATCTCTCTGGCCCTACAATGAACTCTCGAACATCTCGACAATAAGGACACCTACGTCAGACTGCTGTTCATAGACTACAGCTCCGCCTTCAACACCATTATCCCAACAAGACTAATAACCAAACTCTGCAAATTTGGACTTGACCCCTCCCTGTGCAGCTAGATGCTTGACTTCCTCACCAACAGACCACAATCTGTCAGAATAAGTAACGACACCTCCTCCACAATAGTCCTCAACACGGGGGCCCCGCAAGGATGTATGCTCAGTCCTCTACTGTACTCCCTATACACACACGACTATGTGGCAAGATTTAACTCCAATTCGATCTTAAGTTTGCTGATGATACGACTGTGTTGGGTCGTATCTCAAACAACAAAGTCAGACTACAGAAGGGAGATAGATCACTTGCTTGCATTGTGTACCGAAAACAACCTCTCACTAAATGTTGGAAAGACCAAGGAACTGATCATAGACTTCAGGACAGGAAGCTAGCATGACCCCCCCCCCCCCCCCCCCCCCGTCTACATCAATGGCTCCAAAGTAGGGATGGTTGATAGTTTTAAGTTCCTTGGGGGTCACCATCACCAACAGTCTGTCCTGGCCAACTCACGTTGATGCAACAGTCAAGAAAGCCCAACAACGTCTCTACTTCCTACAGAAGCTAAAGAAATTCGGCATGTCTGCATCGACTCTCACAAACGTTTACAGATGTGCCATAGAGAGCATCCTATCCAGCTGCATTACGGCTTGGTATGGCAACTGCTCGGCCCAAGGTCGCAAGAAACTGACGAGTGTGTTGAACTCAGCCGAACGTATCACACAAGCTTGCCACCCGCACATTGATTCTGTGTACACCTCCCGCTGCCTCAGAAAGACAGGCAGCACTTTCAGAGACCCCTCACACCCAGGCTTTGCCCTCTTTCAGACCCTTCCATCAGGCAGAAGATACAGAAGTCTGAAGACCCGCACATCCAGACGTAGGAACAGCTTCCTTCCCACAACTACCAGACTCCTCAACGACCCTCCCTTGGACTAATTTGTTCCCTGTAAGAACACTATTCATGATGCCCTATGCTGTTCTTGTTTGTTCCTTGTTTCACACTGTAACCAATCACTATTTGTTGATGTATCATTGTCAATGTTCTCTGTCGATTATTCTTTTGCCTACTATGTAAACGTTCCCTTGGCCGCAGAAAAATACTTTTCACTGTACTTCGGTACATGTGACAATAAATATCAATCAATCAATCAATCAATCAATCCTATGATTCTATAATGAAGGTGGGTAAATAGATTTTAGACACAAATCATCCACGGTCCAATTAAATGACAGATCAGGTTCAAGCAGTTGAATGGACTATTCCTGTCCCTAAACGTACTTTGGGGGTTAGTTGATGTTTACATGCTAGGCAATGATACCTACCACCACAAGGCAGATAAATCTCCAAGGTCAGATGAAATGTATCCCAGGTTGTTGATTGAGACAAGGGAGGAAAGAGCAGGGGTGCTGACAATAACTTCCAATCCCTCTCTGACTACTTGAGAGGTGCTGGAGGACTGGAGAATAGCCAATGTTGTCCCATAGAAACATACATACATCGAAAATAGAAGTAGGAGGAACCATTCGACCCTTCAAGCCTGTTCTGCCATTCATTATGATCATGGCTGATCATCAAGTTCAATACCCTGATCCTGCCTTCCCCCATATCCCTTGATCCCTTTAGCCCCAAGAGCTATCTCTAATTTCTCCTTGAAATTACTTAACATTTGGCCTCAACTACTTTCTGTGATAGCGAATTCCACAGATTCATCACTCTCTGGGTGAAGAAATTTCTCCTCACCTCAGTCCTAAAAGGTTTACCCCCTTATCCTCAAACTATGACCCCTAGTTCTGGGCTCCCCCACCATCGGGAATATTCTTTCTAAATCTATCCTATATAATCCTGTTAGAATTTTATAAGTACCGTTATTCAAGAAGGGGGGGAAGGGATTAATGAGGAAACTCCAGGCCAGTCGTCTAACCTCAATGGTGGGAAAATTATGGGAAGCAATTTCGAGACACAGAATTAATCTGCATTTGGAGAGACAGGAATTATATTTTTTTAATACTTTTATTGTCACAAGTAGGCTTACATTAACACTGCAATGAAGATACTGTGAAAAGCTGTGATCAAGAACAGTCAGCACGGTTTTGTTAAGGGGAGGTTATGTCTGACCAACTTGATTGAATTTTTCAAAGAGGTGACCAGATGTGTAGATGAGGGCAATGCATTTGATGTAGTCTACTTGGACATCAGCAAGGCTTTTGATAAGGTGTTGCATGGGAGACTGATAAAGAAGGTAAAAGCCCACGGGTTCTAAGGAAATTTGGCAAATTGGATCCAGAATTGGCTGAGTGGCAGGAGGCAGGTTGATGGTCGAGGGGTGTTTTTCTAACTTGAGTCCAGTGAGAAGTGGGGTCCTGCAGGAATCAGATTTGGGGCCCTTGCTGTTTGTGGTTTATATAACCGATTTAGACTTGAGTGTAGAGGGTTGATCAGTAAGTTTGCAGATGATACGGAAATTGGTGGGGTGGTGAATAGTGAGGAGGAGAGCCTTAGATTACAGGAAGATATAGATGGGCTGGTCAGACATGCGGATCAGTTGCAGATGGAATTCAATCCGGATACGTGTGAGGTGATGCACTGGGGCAAGACAAACCAGGCAAGGGAATACATGATAAAATACAGGACCCTGGGAAGCACCGGGGATCAGAGGGACATCGGTGTGCATGTACACAGAGCCCTTAAGGTAGCAGGGCAGAGGGATAAAGTGGTTAAAAAGGTATATGGCATGCTTGCCTTTATTAGCTGAGCATAGATTTTTAGAGCAGGGAGGTTATGCTGGAACTGTATAAAACATAGGTCAGGCCACTGCTGTAGTATTGTGTGCATTTCTGGAATCCACATTATAGGAGGGATGTGATAGCACTGGAAAGGGTGCAAGGGAGATTTACCAGCATGTTACCTTGGCTGGAGAGTTTTAGTTATTAAGAGAGGCTGGACAGACTGGGGTTGCTTTCGTTGGAGCAGAGAAGACTGAGGGGGGGACATGATTGAGTTGTATAAAATTATGAGGGGCATAGATAGAGTAGACAGGAGGAGACTATTCCCCTTGCTGGAGCGATCATTGACCAGGGGGCATAGATTTAAGATAACAGAAGGACATTTAGAGGAGGTGTGAGGAAAATAATTTTCACCCAAAAGGTGGTGGGAGTTTGGAACTCACTGCCTGAAAGGATGGTGGAGACAGAGACCCTCATAACATTTAAGAAGTATTTAGATGTGAACTTGTGATGCTATGGCATCCAAGGCTATGGGCCAAATGCTGGAAAATGGGATTAGAATAGTGAGGTGGCTATTTTTGCGCAAACAAAATGGGCCTCGGGGCCTATTCTGTGCTGTATGACTCTATGACACATATTACTAAAACAAAAATCTAATTTATGTCTATTGAATTGTAAACACCTAAAAATGCCAGATATTATACTCAGCGAATAAAATATATTTTATTTAGTCATTCTTAGGAGTCTGTCACCTGATTCAATACACCTTCAGGTTTTAGATCATTAAACTGACAATTCCATTTGCTGCACGTCACAAAGTGTTATTGACGTCAGTCAGAAAGCTCCTTCAATGACAAGAAAAACTAGTGGAATGAAAAATCATTACCTAATGTAACCATATAAATAAAGTGAATTTAAGGCAAAATCAGTTATTTCATCTGAATCCAGAGATTGCAATACATTTTGTAATTTGTTCAACTGTTTATTTCCACTGCACTGGTACAAAAGTTGGCATATACTAAATTTACAACATTCAACTGGATGAGATTTGCCTTGTTGTATTAGTCAGAGAATGATGCACTATCATTTCACCCAATGCACAATATACACTTCCAAATGTCAAATAATACTCTGCTAACTAAATACAATGCAAGAATATAAAATCATCAACAACATCCACTATTTGAATTAATGTATTTGAGTCAACTGTAATATATTAGTGTAACAGCCTAATTGTCTTTTTTAACTTTTTCTAAATGGAAAGAGTGACAATCTTCTTGAAGCATATAAGATTCTGAGGGGACCTGACAGGGAGATGCTAACAGAATGTTTCCTCTCATGGGGGAATCTAGAACTCAGGGGCACAGTTCCGGAATTAGGGCACCCCATTTATTTTTATTTTTTATTTTTTAAAATTTAGATTACCCAATTATTTTTTCCAATTAAGGGGCAATTTAGCATGGCCAATCCACCTACTCTGCACATTTCTGGGTTGTGGGGGCGAAACCCACGCAGACACGGGGAGAATGTGCAAACTCCACACGGACAGTGACCCAGAACCGGGATCGAACCTGGGACCTCAGCGCCGTGAGGCGGTTGTGCTGATCACTAGGCCACCGTGCTGCCCTGGGCATCCCATTTATGATGGACATGAGCAGGAATTAATTCTCTCAGAGGGTTGTTAGTCTTTGGAATTCTCTATCCCAGAGAGCAGTGGAGACTGAGGACAGGATTCTCATTCCACTGAACCAGTTTTCTAGTGCAGTGCGACCCCGCCAGCAGCAGGATCCTCTGTCCCAGCAGCCGGCCAATGGGCTTGCCCATTGTGGCCACCCCATGCCGTCGGGAAATCCGCAGCCGTGATTGCGCTGCAGGCGACGCGGAGGATCCCGCTGACGGAGAATCCCGCCCCGAGTCATTGAATATATTCAAGGCTGAGTTAGGCAGATGTGTGATCTGCAAGGAAGTTAAGGATTATTGGGGGCAGGCAGGAAACTGGAGTTGGGGCCCTGATCAGATCAGTTGTGATCTGACTGAGTGGCGGAGCTGGTAATTTGAGGGGCCGAATGATTCACTTCTATCCCTAGAACGAAGAACAAAGAACAAAGAAAAGTACAGCACAGGAACAGGCCCTTCGGCCCGCCAAGCCTGTGCCGACCATGCTGCCCGTCTAAACTAAAATCTTCTACACTTCCTGGATCCGTATCCCTCTATTCCCATCCGATTCATGTATTTGTCAAGGTGCCCCTTAAATGTCACTATCATTCCTGCTTCCACCACCTCCTCCGGCAGCGAGTTCCAGACACCCACTACCCTCGGTGTAAAAAAGTTGTCTTGTACATCTACCCTAAACCTTGCCCCTCGCACCATAAACCTATGTCCCCTAGTAACTGACACCTCTACCCTGGGAAAAAGTCTCTGACTATCCACTCTGTCTATGCCACTCATAATTTTGTAGACCTCTATCAGGTTGCCCCCTCAACCTTCGTCGTTCCAGTGAGAACAAACCGAGTTTATTCAACCGCTCCTCATAGCTAATGCCCTCCATACCAGGCAACATCCTGGTAAATCGCTTCTGCACCCTCTCTAAAGCCTCCACATCCTTTTGGTAGTGTGGCGACCAGAATTGAACACTCTACTCCAAGTGTGGCCTAACTAAGGTTCTATACAGCTGCAACATGACTTGCCAATACTTATATTCAATGCCTCTATATCTATTGTTCCTATATTCCTATCAGTTTGGGCATACTGGTGGTTCTCTGTTGCCCATTGGGAGTGGCGAATTGCTTTACAGTGTATTTTATTTTCACAGAAAATTGCACTACGCTTACAATTTTTATGTCTTCACAATTTCAAAAGTTAAAATTAAAACTGATTCTAGAGCGTAGTTTTTTCCACAACCAAGACTGCATTTAGGCAATACCGCTCTTGCACCAGTAATCAACTATCAGTATTAGTGGAAATTCAGCACAATGATCACCTGTAATATTCTGCCATTATTCAAAAGATGCAGGATGACACATACTTGGCAGGGAAGCACAATGATGCAAGTCGCTCATGCAATTCAGACACCATACAAAGCAAAATGGGAGTACTTTATATAATCAGCAGTATCCTAAGACTCTGCGACAGGCCAGTAATACACTCTCAGGTTTCTCTATATAAATTATCTTAGGCTTTTCTTTCCTGATGATGCGCTTTCCCATTTAAACTTGTACATCCCACTTCCACGGCAGTCTTGCACCCAAAGTGTCATGCAGCTCCATATTATGACATTTAAAGATTCTACAAGCATATAATAAGGGATAGGAGAGCAAAAGTGAGTGTCGGTCCCCTAGAGTGTGATCCTGGGGAATGACTAATGAGAAACAAAGCAATGGCCGAGATTTTGAACCATTCTTTTTTTATCTATCTTCACAAGTAGGAGACATAAAAACATCCCAAGACAATAAAAAAGCAGGGTGCAAAAGGGAGAGAGAAACTTAAAACAATCACAATCACTGGAGAAAATGTACTAGGAAAACTAGTGGGATTGAAGGCTAGCAAGTCCCTTGGACCTGATGGCCTGCAACCAAGGGTATTGCGAGAAGTGACTGCAGAGATAGTAGATGCATTGGTTGTAATCTTCCAGAATTCCCTAAACTCTGGAAAAGTCCTATGGAAAGATTGTGAATGTAGAATACTGTTTAAGAAAGGAGGGAGACAGAATGCAGGAATACAGGCCAGTTAGCCTAACACATGTCTCTGGGGGAAATGTTAGAATCCATCATGAAAGAAGTAGTAGTTAGAAAATGTTAGTACAATCAAACAAAGGCAACATGACTTTGTGAATAGGAAATTCTGTTTGACAAATTTATTGGAACTCTTTAAGGATGGAAGAAGCAGAGTGGATGAAGGGGAACCGCAGTAGATCTAATGGCATTTGAATTTACAAAAAGTATTCGATAAGGTGCCACGTAAACGGTCACTGCATAAGATAAGGGCCTCCTTCATCCGAGCAGCGCCAATGATTGTCAGATTGCAGCTGCACTCAAAAATTCCCCCTACTCAACACTGCTGCACATATCTATCAGCGTCTTCCAAGCATCCCTTGGAGAACTCTGTCAGAGTACAGTAGAATATGAGAAGATAGGACACCCCTCCTGTTTACTGCACTAGTTGACATATGGCAAGTTTAAAGGTCCAGTTTGAATCTTAGTGAATAGATGAGTGAATGGGAGAGTGGATGAATAGTTTAGTGTGTGAATGGATAGGTGAATGAGGTGGGTAAGTGGGTAGCTGTGGCAGGGGTAGGTAGGTGGGTGAGGTGAGTAGGTGGATAAGTGGGTGGGGGGTCAATAAGTAGGTAGGCAGGTGAGGTACGTAGGTGGGTAAGTGGATAGATGAGTGAGGTGGATAAATGGAGAGTTCCGTAGGTGGGTAAGTTGATAGAGAGGCTCGTGAGTGAGTGGGTAGTTGGTTCAAGAGGGTAGTTGGTGTTTCTGACAGGTCTAGTTGAGTGGTTGGGCACTCAAGTCAGATCAGGTCAGAATGGTAGTTGGGTATTCATAGGGTAGTTGGGTGGGTGGGTGTGTAGTTCTGTTGTCGGGGGTGTAGCTGGGTTGTCAGGTAGTTAGGTCGAGGGTAGTCGGGTCAAAGTGAGGGGAGTCAGGGGTTCGGGGTCTTCATTGAGGATCAAGGGGGTATTCATGGGGTCAAGGGGAAGAGGGTAGGAAATGATTGGGGGGTTTGATTGTGGAGTTACTCAGGTTTTAAAGGGTATTGATCTGTCTAACATTTCTGAGGTAACTACCCAGGTAAGTACCATTAAATTGCCTGAAGGCTCAATCTCAACTCAGAATTGGAAACAATTCTGGAGGGACCCAATAAGCAGGAAATTCCCACCAGATGCTGAAACCTCCTGGGATATTTCCTAGTAATTCAGCAAGTCAGGACTTTCAGAGGGTCACATCGTCGGTCATGCATCCTGACTCCGATGATTTGGCCCAAGTGCTCATGGTGGTGGGGATGACATATTAGCATGGATAGAGCATTAACATACTAACAGGAAGCTGTGAGTCAGGATAAATGGGTAATTTTTAGCTGGGCAAATTGCCACTACTGCAGTGCCACAGGGGTCAGTCAGTACTGGTATTGCAACTATTTATGATCTATATTAATGGCTTAATTGACTGTATTGTAGCCACATTTGCTGAAAATACAAAGATAGGTAGGAAAACAAGCTGTGAAGAGGATACAATGAGAATGAAAAGGGATATAGAAAGGTAATATGAGTGGGCACTAATTTGGCAGATAGAGTATAATGTGGAAAGATGTGATGAGGTTCACTTTTGCTGGAAGAATAGAAAAGCAGAATATTATTTAAATGAAGAGCGACTGAAGTACAATGCTGACGTACAGAGGGATCTGGGTGTCCTTGTACATGAATCACAAAATGTTAGCTTGCAGGTAGCACAATTAATTAGGAAGACAAATGAAACAATGGCCATTATTGTAAAGGTGATGGAGCCTGCCTGCACTGTACACCGAACAATGCTTTTCACTGTACCTCAGTACACATGACAATAAATCAAAATTTAAATCTAATAAGTGGAGGGAAGTCTTACTACAATTGTACAGGATACTGGTGAGACAATACTGTTTGCAGTTCTGGGGCACAATCTAACAAAAATAACAGAGTACAGTCTGGGCTGGATTAGTGGGATAATTCGCTGGCACCATATTTAGTTGCACTTCCTGCATTTCAGCTGTTGGGGGGTCCTCGAGCCCCATGCATCCCACCTCATATGGGTAGGGCCTGACACCTGGCATGGGCAAAATGCCACCTGGGCACTTTGGCACTGCCAGCCTGGCACACTGGCAGTGCCACCCAGGCACCCAGGCAGTGCCAGGCTGCCCCCTGGGTGGCACTGCCAGGATGCCAGGATAGCAGTACCATGGTGTCAGGGTGGCATCAGCAGTGCCAAGGTACCACCCTGTCCAGAGGCCAACCACCTAGGGGCCTCCGATTACCTGGGAGACCCAACCTAAGTGCCAATCCACCTGGTCCCTGTTTGTGGGGACCAGTGCTAAACGGTGCCTGGCTGGGGTCTCCTCAGCGAGGCTGATGGATCCGGGTACCAGTTAGATCTGGCACCAGCATAGTTAAGTGAGCAGTTCAGCTCACTTAACTATGCAAGTCTGGATCCTGCCCACAATGAAGAGGATCCAGATCGCGACGTCTTGCGAGATCTCGTTAGGTCACATGAGGTGTATCAACCATCGGGAATCCCGGAAGAGGCCTCTGTCTGCCAGCCGTGTTCTGTCCCGCTTCCGGCGGAACATGGCCGATAAATCATGCCCTGGTCTCCTTATTCATATACTTGCATTGAAAACAATTCAGCAAAAGTTCACTAGGCTGATTCCTTCGGCTGAAGGTGTTGCCTTCAGCAGGTTGGGCCTATACTCATTGGTGCTTAGGAGAATGAGAGACCCTCTTAATGAAACCTATAGGGTAGGATTTTCCAAAACAAATGGCAAAGTGACAGGTTCTGATTGAAAACCGGCGTGTTTCTCCCCAAGAACACAGCCAGCTTTTCTGTCCAGATATTCTGACACTTTCTCAGAAACAAAATCAGTGGGTGGGTCTAGTGCCATCATTCTGGCAGAGGTCATGGTGCCATCTTCAAAGGGCACCCCTATCTAGGCTAAAAATATACATGCTCCCACCCCTCCCATGGCCAGGGAGGACCACCCCACAAACTTCGGAGCGACCTCCCACCCACCATGGAAGTAGCCGGAGACACTCTCTCTCCTCCCCACGTTCTCCAGTGCACACCTCTCTCCCCTCCACCACACATAAGGGGAAGCCCCGCCCCCTGTGGAGAAGGTTCACCCCCGGCACTGCCCCCTCTCAGTTCCCCTTCTCAATGAGCAGCCTCAGCTCTCAACCCCTTGGCTTAATGGACATATACCTTTAAGTCAAGCAGCAGAGAGAATGAGGAATTAAAAAAGTTGCAACATAGTGCATTCACTTTGGCAAACTTTTTTCAAAATGCAAAATGACAATAAAGAAAACTTACTGAGAGCATTCTGCAGTTTTGCCTTTACTCTGGTAATCCATAATACACTGTATCAAATGATTGTTTTCATCCAACATCTAAAATCAAAGATCATTAGAAATTGTTAGTTACATTGTCGGGCCAAAATCCAAATGTTATACAATGTTACAGCTAATTTAATGCTTTCACATCTAAATGTTCACTTCACTAGAGTACAGTATCGATGAGCTAATAAAACTACATCCATCACAGTAAACTAAAATATCATTAGCAGACCAGTCTGCCTGCAATTGTTACTTCATTTTAAACCACATGCCTGCTGCATTTTGCACTGTTTGAGTTGGTATTCAACAGTTTGGTTATAACCAGCCTTGAAAACTAGTAGAAGATCCTGGATTCAAATTGGTTTCCTGTTCTCAAAAAAGTATCACAGTCTGTTATAGCCTCCAGACCCACATCACGGCAGAATGTACAGACTGAACTGCTACTTCGGAGTTCAAAATTGGTCCTGGCTGATAAATGATACTGTCTTCTGTTGGTAGTTAAGGTATATTTAAGTTGAAAGTAACAAATATAGTCATCAACCATACCAAAATGTTTGCAAAGAAGTTCACTCTCAAATTTTACAAAACGCCATGGGTTTGAACATACTCTTTGATATCCAAATTTCAATTCTTCATAATGGAAAAATGTAATTCTCCTTTTCTAACACTGTACCAATATTGACTGGCATTCAGCAATACCTGCAGAAGAATTCTCAAACAGTTCATCACTGAGAGTGAGCCAATTTAGTTTTGTTTGAAGTTTGTGAATTTGTGGTGAGGATGACACAAAAAGTCTACAGAGGGATATAGACAGGCTAAGTGAGTGGGCAAAAATTTGAGAGATGGAATATAATGTAGGAAAATGTGAAGTTATGCACTTTGGTAGGAATAATAAAGGAGTTAGATATTATTTAAATTGGGAAATATTTCAGAAAGCACAGATAAATTTGGGGATCCTCATGCATAAATCACAAAAAGCTAGCATGCTAGTTCAGCAGATAATGGGGAAGGCAATGAAAGGTTGGCCTTTATTTCAATGGGAAAGGAGTATAAAAATAGGGGGGAACTATACAAGGCACAAGACTATACCTGGAATTCTGTGAATAGTTTTAGTCCCCTTATCTAAGGAAAGATATATTGGCATTGGAGGCAGTCCAGAGAAGGTTCACTTGATTGATCCCGGGTACGATGGGATAATCGTATGAGGAGAGGTTGAGCAGGTTGGGCCTGTCTGTGCTCACTGGAGTTCAGAAGAATGAGGTGAAGTTATCGAGACTTATAGTATTCTCAGGGGCCTTGACAGGGGCAATGCTAAGAGGTTGTTTCCCCTTGTGTGAGAGTCTAGGACCAGAGGACATAATCTCAGAGTAAGGGGTCGCCCATTTAAACAGAAATGAGGATAGTGAATCTGTGGAATTCTTTATCACAGAGACTGTAGAGGCTAGAATCAAGGATAAGATGTGAAAGTGGGGAGTATCATATCATCAATCTCAAGATCTCAATGAATGGCCAAAATGATAGGCCAAATTACCTACTTCCACTACTATTTCTCATGGTCTTGTGCTTGATGGATCTCTGATGGGTCTCTGGATTACTTTTCCAGTGGCAATATCACTAAGTCACTGCCTCTGCCACCCCACTGCCTTAATCATTTGAGAAGTATTATATGTTGCCACACAGTTATGTGCATATGTTTTAGTCATTGGTGACAACAAAATATAAATAAAATTGGCACTGGTGTTCTTGCTAATTATTCAGTACTTTGTGTTTACAAGATTTCATCTTACACCAGTGCTCAGTTTCCTTCTTGAACATTAGTCAGTTTTGTTCTCTGGCATAAACGTAAAATCAAACTGAGCACAATAAAATCTTACCTTTCTACATTTACAACATATTTTCTTCTAGAAAGTTAGAATGTAAAGACCCTTACATGTAAAACAGTTGCAAATAGCATGGAACTGGGAAGAGAGTGAAAGCTCAAGCAGCCATAGAAAATTAATGTTTCATCCCTTTATGCAAATAAAATATGGGGGACATGGGCAAATAAAATCATATCTTCATGGTTTGAAGATATGATGTGGAGATGCCGGAGTTGGACTGGGGTGGGCACAGTAAGAAGTCTTACAACACCAGGTTAAAGTCCAACAGGCTTGTTTGGAATCACTAGCTTTCAGAGCGCAGCTCCTTCCTCAGGTGAATCTGATTTTATGATAGTTTCTGGTTTTAAGATAGTTTAACTTAGCTCATAGTCAGTCTAGCGGCCCAGACATATCTTATTTACATCAACATCCCTTTTGTCACGCAATCTCAGTCTTCACTCCATCACAGACTGTTCTTTTCCCTCCCCTCGAGGCTCTGCTTGTTTAAAACCTCTTATCCCTCCGACTTTTGCCAGCTCTTGACGAGAGGTCGTCGACCTGAAGCGTCAACTCTGCTCTTCTCTCCACGGACGCTCCCCGACCCGCTGCGTATTTCCCGCATGGCGCGAATTTTTACCACACGTTCCTCATTGTTTTTATGCGGTTACTTAAGCGGCACATTCACCTGTCGTCGTTTAAAATGACTAAAGTTTTGGTGTAAAAATCTATCTGACGTGCGGGTTAACCTACAGCCATCTCCCAGGGGAAGCACGATAGCGGGAAATAAGCGAAATTGTACAAATATTAACACTGGCTAATCGTGCATATAAAATACCTTTGCTCCAACAACGGAAAGGGGGGGGGGGGGGGGGGGGGGTCAAACGTTATTATTTTAGTGTTTGATCTCTTTGTGATCAAGATGTGCTGCAGTTTGATGATGCTGTTCATCGCAAATAATCAGTGCACTCCCACTCCAGTGCTGTGCAATTGAATGACAGTGATCTGATTAACTGGTTACACATTTTATTTGTGTGTGGCGGATCCGTCATGTAACGCACGTAAAACGCAGTTAACATTAGGGAGGTTGTTCACGCTCGGCAGTGACAGAAACAGATGCGAAGTGGTTGGGTGTTTAGCAACAATGCCCCCTGTCCATCGGATGGCAGCACGATGGTTTGCTGAGCAGGATGCTGATGAGGTGTTGATTGCTGTCTGCACTGACACCTTTTCTTCTTCGCCATTATTAATCCGCCAAATGTGTGTGTGTGGCCCCCCCCCCAACACAGACCAGGTCACTCACCTATTCCATCGACACCAGCATCTTCCCCACCGTCAAACCCCAAATACCCCATTCACACCGAATTGAAAGCTAAACACCATTTGGATAAAGTTTGGCGATTTTTAAGCTCGATTCCAGAGAGGAGGGGTAGGAATCAAAAAATCAAATGCTTGGCCGCCCACAGCACTGTCATTCCCAGATAACGGGTTCGAGGAATAAAGCACTTGAGGTCTCAAGAAGCTCTATTCAGTGGCAGGAAAAAAACATCTCTGTCCTTTCAAAAAATCTAAGATTTTCAAGTTTCAGTTTACGACTTACTACGGTTCATTACGTTTTCAAGCTATTTTGATTTTTTTTTAAATGACCTAATTTTGAACAAAAATGCCGAATTATACCATTTTGACGTCCCTCGCTAAAAGTAGCACTTTTATTAATCAATTACTGGTCGTTTAACACATCATTCGTTTTCGATGCTTCTAAAAATAAAATAAAATTTTGCAGTTCATTTACCATTTGCATTCGTTTTCAGGAAAGGCAGGAGAAAAAATAAAGCCACTTTGAGTGGCTTTATCGGCACGCTCAGCTTGCAGCCCCTGCAACAGCACTGTACACAAGTAAACTGCACATTTGATGTTATTTTATCTAAACGCACGTTTAAAAAAATCACGTGTCAATAATAGAGATGCAATCGTTTTGCTAAGCAGATGATATTTCTCCCCTCGGTGCTTTCGTAGCGCCGGAGAAACATCGAATCCGTACGTTTCAAATGAAATTAAACAGTGCCACTGGCTCCTTTAACCCCGTTGCCCCCATGTGTCTGCACTATCACACCTTGCTTTGTTCAAAGCTGCTGCATTCACAACCCTGTGGGGGGGGGGGGGGGGGGGGGTAACCACTACAGTCCCCCAAGCAAATGATCAAAACCCGCACCTCAACATTGAGAGGGAGATGGTACATTTCTCCCCCCCTACCAAAAAAAGAAAGGAAGCAATCGAATGAAAGATGAAAATTAGGAGGATTATTGGCAAATTGCAAAAAATACACGGATCTCCCAGGAAAGGATAACTTAATCAAATATTAAATAACAAAACGTTTTACCTTTTGAATGGTGGCTTGAGTGACCTCCCCTTTCCCCCGCTGGCGAGCTGCTGCAAAGGCCACGGACATGATTGCCTCCCCCCCACCCCTCCCCCTCTTATATGAGGTTGCAATATGTATATATATAAATATAAAATAATGTAATTCCGGATGAGGCTGTGAGCGGTGCAGATGCAGCGCGGTTTGATTGCAGATGACAGCGGTGAGGGGACAGGGGCTGTGCAGAGCAGCGGCTGCAGCTGCTGTTTAAAGGGACGGGGGGGGAAGAGGGGGAGCCCAAACCCCGCCTCTCTGCTCACTCACTGCCCCCCCCCGGTAGTGGTAGCGCCGAAGCGGAAGGGGCGGGCGAGGTGATTCGGCGTTTCGGGGGGGAGGGGTGTTTTTGGATCGGTTGCTTTCGGTTTCCCTCTTGCTTCCGACCCGAACCGAACCATGAGCGCCAGCTACGACCGAGCCATCACCGTCTTCTCCCCGGACGGACACCTCTTCCAGGTGGAGTACGCTCAGGAGGCGGTGAAGAAGGGCTCGGCGGCGGTGAGTATTGCGGAAGAGCCGGAGGCAGAGGCACCCACCCGCGGGAAGGAGCTGCGGCCTTGGCCGCCTGTCTTCAGGGGGAAGCAAGTGTTGAGCTGCAAACCCCAGGCTGTGACCCTCAGACCAGACCCCTGGTCTCAGCTCCCCACTCTGGCGTTTAGGTTGATTTTGTTACAAACATCATTTGTTCCTTTTTCTTTTTGTTACTTTGAGCAGGTATTGTGGCAATAAATCCAAAAACAAAACCAGGAAGGAACTCTGATACTTCAAAACTGCAGAGTCACCGGGACTCCGGTACTCAAGAGATGAGGACAGTGCAGTGCTGGTGAGGTTGCAATTCCCATTGCCAGACCCCCCTGCAACTTTCTATTACTGTAGCCCAGTGAGCCAGTTGCCCACAGTGGTAAATGCCACTCCTTGCGATGCCCAGGCTCCTCTAGTGCCCGCCACCCGAACTGCACCCCCAGCAATTGTTTCTAACCATTGCATTTGATTTTCTTTGGGGGTGGGTGGGACGTTTTCGGATTTAGGAGATTGCAACTTAGAGCCTCGCTAGTTATGATGGATTGTTTGCGAAACTTAAAAACTTCATGTGTTTCAACCACCAACTGGCTCCTGTCACAGTTGCCATTCGTTAGCACTATTCCATGCTATTTAGCAATGAGTTCTGAACTGTTAATGCAATGTTATTCCTAGGCAGGCAACATGATGGAATGAAATGTGTGTGTATATTATATATTTATTGAATCAAAGGGGAGCTTGCACAGTAATTACCTTGTACAAATTCAGAATTGGATAACAGAAATGTTATTCGTTACCAGCAAACTTTGCCATATTTGATTACACTGGAATCATGTTGATACTGCATAATCATCAGGTATTCATCTAGTTAAATCTACATAGTGAATAGTGCATTATAGTTAATCACAGTTTACCGGAAAGAACATTTTAGACTAATAACTAGATATTCCTGATGCATGATGCATTTTGAGAATGTGTTACTATACAAAAACAAAATCTATGTTAAATTTGACTTGGCGGTCAACTATAATAGATTCCAGTTTCTCTTTCGGGGTATTTTAATACAAGTCCCAACATCGGTGTAAAATGTTGCAACTTTGCATTAGTACCAAAATTATGCTGTAAACCCAGAATCTCTTGACTTCTCTCCGGAAAGCCGCAGCGTCAATCCAGAGAGACACAGTATAAACATTAACTTGTGATAGGAACTGTGTTTGTCTGTGAATGCAGCTTTGAAAACTATTTTGCTTTTTACACACGTTGCATTTGCACATTAGTAGTCCTGCAAAATGGTAATGATATTTTGAGACTAACTCTTTAATATTCCATGTGACAGGTTGGTGTTCGAGGAACAGAAATTGTTGTCCTTGCAGTGGAAAAGAAATCTGTAGCCAAGTTACAGGATGAAAGAACTGTAAGGAAGATCTGTATACTGGATGACAATGTTTGCATGGCTTTTGCAGGTGAATATTACTTCCTCTAGTGCTGAGCATTTGGGACTATTTGAGTCACTCAAATCTAATTAAATATTTCTTTACAATTGTTTTTAAAAATCATGATGAACTGTTTGCTCTGGGATCGGTCACTGCTCAGTGCTAAATTAAGCTTCTCTCATCCAAGGAAACAGGCCAGTGCCACACTAGGAAGAGGAATGAGAAACAACTTAGCAAGGACTTTTAAAGCATCCAAAGACACTTCAGAGCAGAATGATGTGGATGTATATTGGAGAAAGTGTATTGGATTTTTCAATGTGGTGCAATGCTGGTAGCCTATTATGGCATATCTGATTTTGTTTGAATGCCATATCTGACTCTGTTTTGAGTTAACTGCAGATGTGTGGGAGTTACTGTCCAATTTACTCTTTAATAACAGTGAACACTGTGCCTCATCGATGCTCTTGCATGGTAGCATAGTGGTTAGCACAATTGCCTCACAGCTCCAGGGCCCCAGGTTCGATTCCCAGCTTGGGTCACTGTCTGTGCGGAGTCTGCATGTTCTCCCCATGTCTACGTGGGTTTCTTCATGGTGCTCCGGTTTCCTCCCACAGTCCAAAGATGTGCAGGTTAGGTGGATTGGCCATGCTAAATTGCCCTTAGTTACTGGGTTATGGGGATAAGGTGGCGGTGTGGGCTTGGGTAGTGTGATCTTTCCAAGAGCCGGTGCAGACTCGATGGGCCAAATAGCCTCCTTCCGCACTGTAAATTCTATGATTCTATGAAAATCCCAGCTACATTTTTGCCCCATTTGACAATTTTTTATTTGAAACAAATCTGAACTTCATTCAGTACCACTAGTTTCTATAATATAGGAGTAGGCATTTAGCCCAACGTGCCTGTTCCACCATTAAATATGATTACAGCTAATCCATTACCTAACTCCACATACCCATCTTTGCCTTATATCCCCGAATACTTTTTGGTTAATCAAAATCTATTTATCTCAAATTTAAAATTAACTATTTAATTAGCATCAGTTATTTGCAGAAAGAATTTCCACCACCCTGTGAAGAAGTGTATCCTAATTGCACTCCTGAAAGATGTGGCTCTAATTTTTAGATTATGTCCCTCGTCCTAAACTCGCAACTAGCAGAAATAGTTTCTCCAAATCTCCCTCTGTTCCCTGGAATATCTGGAAATTTTGATCAAATCACTCCGTAACCATCTAAATTTGGGGAAATACAACCTTAGCTTGTGCAGTCTCTCCTAATGTAACGCTTGGAGTCCAGGTGTCTTTCTAGTAAAGCAAAATGCTGCTGATGCTGCAAATCTGAAATAAAAACAGCGGTGGAAATACTCAGCAGATCTGGCAGCAAGTTTGGAGAGAGAGACCGAGTTAACCTTTCGATTTGAATATGACTCTTGGATTGTGACTAGTCCTATTTAACAAATACTCCCAGTGTGGTACCGTACCAGGGCTTTCTGTAACTGCAGCATGACTTGTCCTTGCCCTCTTAATATTACTAATCCTCCCCCTAGATGCCATTTTCCCTATCTTTCCTGCAAACCTTATAACATGGTATATTTAGTATCCAATCCTGACTGTCTTGCAGCCATGTCATGTCTCAGGAGTGACTATCATTTCATACCCTCCAGTTGAATTTGCACCTGTGGTTCATTCAATTTGTTTCTTATTCTCCATGCATTTGTCTAAAAAAATGCTTATTTAGGCTACTGGCCCCCAAATGCCCTATAGCTCTAATATTTTACACTCATTTCTTATTTTTTTTCCTCCTTTGTATCATTACCCCAATTAGCATGTTTCATGTAAAAATCCAAAGATCATAACACTTGCGAGCCTGTTCTTTAATTTAGTTCCTTGTACTCTCCGAACAAAACCTCTTGCCTACTTTTCATTGTGTTCTTGGTCCCAAAATGGATCATAATAATTGGATTCTTCTCCCTCCCTCTCCAATATTTTTTCAAGCCAGTTTAGATGTTCCTTATCCTGACACCAGGGAGGCAACATACCATACGGCGCATCCAATTTTGTGTGGAAAGAATATTCCCTATAGAACATAGAACTGTACAGCACAGTACAGGCCCTTTGGCTCACGATGTTGTGCCAAACTAGTCTGAAACTAAGATCAAATCAACCTACTCCCAATCATTCTAGTGCACTCCATATGCCTATCCAATAACCGCTTGAAAGTTCCTAAAGTGTCCGACTCCACTACCATAGCTGGGAGTGCGTGCCACGCCCCAACCACTCTGAGTAAAGAACCTACCTCTGACATCCATCCTATATCTTCCACCATGAACCTTATAGTTATGCCCCCTTGTAACAGCAACATCCACCCGAGGAAAAAATCGCTGAACGTCCACTATCTCTCCGTCTCATCATCTTATACACCCCAATTAAGTCACCTTGCATCCTCCTTCGCTCCAATGAGAAAAGCCCTAGCTCCCTCAACCTTTCCTCATAAGACCTACCCTCCAATCCAGGCAGCATCCTGGTAAATCTCCTTTGCACCCTTTCCAATGCTTCCATAGCCTTCCTATAATGAGGTGACCAGAACTGCACACAATACTCCAAATGTGGTCTAACCAAGGTCTTGTACAGTTGCAGTATAAACTCACGGCTCTTAAACTCAATCCCCTGTTAATAAATGATAACACACTATAGGCTTTCTTCATGGCTCTATCCACTTGGGTGGCAACTTTCAGAGATCTATGGACATGGACTCCAAGATTTCTCTGCTCCTCCACATTCTTCAGAACCCTGCCGTTAACCCTGTAATCCGCATTCACGTTTGTCCTACCAAAATGAATCACCGAACATTTATCAGGGTTAAACTCCATCTGCCACTTTTCAGCCCAGCTCTGCATTCTATCAATGTCTCTTTGCAGCCTATAACAGCCCTCCACATTATCCACTACTCCACCAATCTTGGTGTCATCAGCAAATTTACTAACCCAACCTTCAACTCCATCATCCAAGTCATTGATAACAATCACAAATCGCAGAGGACCCAGCACTGATCCCTGTGGTACACCGCTGGTGACTGGGCTCCAGGATGAAAATTTAACATCTACCACAACCCTCTGTCTTCTATGTGATAGCCAGTTACTGATCCAAACGGCCAAATTTACCTCTTATGCCATGCCTCCTTACTTTCTGAATGAGCCGACCATGGGGCACCTTATCAAAAGCCTTACCAAAATCCATGTATACGACATCAACTGCTCTACCTTCATCTATGTACTTAGTTTTCTCCTCAAAGAATACAATCAAACTTGTGAGGCAAGACTTACCCCTCACAAATCCGTGCTGACTATCCTGGATTAGTTGTATCTTTCCAAATGATCATAAATCCGATCCCTCAGGACCCTTTCCAATAATTTACCTATGACCGAAGTGAGACTAATCGGCCTATAATTCCCAGGGTTATACCTATTCCCTTTCTTGAACAAGGGGACATCATTCCCCTCTCTACAGTCTTCTGGCACTATTCCTGTAGACAGTGAGGACATAAAGATCAAAGCCAAAGGCTCTGCAATGTCATCCCTCACCTCCCAACTAATCCTAGGATATATCCCATCAGGCCCAGGGGACTTGTCTATCCTCCGGCTTCTCAAAATTTCTAACATCTTCCTTCCGGATATCTACCTCCTCCAGCCTACCAGCCTGTATCGCACTATCCTCCTCAACAACATGCCCCCTCTCCTTGTGAACACTGAAGAAAAGTATTAATTTAGGGCCTCTCCTATATCTTCAGACTCCATACACACGTTCCCACTACTGTCCTTGACCGGCTCTAACTTCACCTTGGTCATTCTTTTATTCCTCACGTAAGTGTAAAAAGCCTTGGGGTTTTCCTTGATCCTACCCGCCATGGACTTCTCATGCCCCCTCCTAGCTCTCCTAAGCCCTTTCTTGAGCTCCTTCCTAGCTATCTTGTATCCCTCAAGTGCCCTAACTGAACCTTGTTTTCTCATCCTTACATAAGCCCCCTTCTTCGTCTTGACAAGACATTCAAACTCTTTTGAAAACCATGGTTCCCTAACTCGACCATTTCCTCCCTGTCTGACAGGGACATACATTATGGAATGCACTGCCTGTGGAAGTAGTTGAGTCGGAAACATTAGGGACCTTCAAGCGGCTATTGGATAGGTACATGGGTTACGGTAGAGTGATGGAGTGTAGATTAATTTGTTCTTAAGGACAGCACGGTAGCATTGTGGATAGCACAATTGCTTCACAGCTCCAGGGTCCCAGGTTTGATTCCGGCTTGGGTCACTGTCTGTGCGGAGTCTGCACATCCTCCCCGTGTGTGCGTGGGTTTCTTTCGGGTGCTCTGGTTTCCTCCCACAGTCCAAAAATGTGCAGGTTAGGTGGATTTGCCATGATAAATTGCTCTTAGTGTCCAAAATTGCCCTTACTGTTGGGTGGGGTTACTGGGTTATGGGGATAGGGTGGAGGTGTTGACCTTGGGTAGGGTGCTCTTTCCAAGAGCCGGTACAGACTCGATGGACCGAATGGCGGCCTCCTGCACTGTAAATTCTATGATAATCTATGATTATCTAGGACAAAGGTTCGGCACAACATCTGGGCCGACGGGCCTGTTCTGTGCTGTATTTTTCTATGTTTCTATATCAAGTACACACCTTATTTGCTCCTTGAGCAAGCTCCACATCTTAATTATGCCTATCCCTGACAGTTCCTGTTTCCATCTTATGCTCCCCAATTCTTACCTAATCGCATCGTAATTACCCTTCCCCCCCCACCCCCCCCCCCAGTTATAAACCTTGCCCTGCCGTATGTTCCTATTCCTCACCGAATTGTGGTCACTATCTCCAAAGTGCTCTCCCACAACCAAATCTAACACTTGGCCCAGTTCATTACCCAGTACCAAATCCAATGTGGCCCCACCTCTTGTCGATCTATCCACATATTGTGTGAGGAAACCCTCCTGCACACATTGGATAAAAACAGCCCCATCCAAGCTATTCAAATTATAGTGGTTCCAATCAATATTTGGAAAGTTAAAGTCACCCATGCCAACTACTCTGTGACTACAGCACCTATCCAAAATCTGCATTGCAATCTTTTCCCCCACATCTCTGTTATTGTTTGGGGGGCCTATAGAAAACTAACAAAGTGACCGCTCCTTTCCTATTTCTAACTTTAGCCCACACTACCTCAATAGACAGATCCTCCTCAAACTGATTTCTGCAGCCATTATACTATCCTTGATTAACAATGCTACTCCTCCACCTTTTTATCACCTTCCCTACTCTTATTGAAATATCTAAATCCCGGAACCTCCAACAACCATTCCTGACCCTGTTCTATCTACGTCTCCATAATGGCCACAACATCGTACTCCCAGGTACCAATCCATACTTCAAGCTCACAAACCTTATTTCTGATGCTCCTTGCATTGACGTAGACACACTTCAAACCACCTTCATGCCTGCAGGTCCACTCTTGTGACCTTAGTACCTTCCTCAGTACTGCACAACCCTCAACTTCCTGAACTCCAGCAACGCAATCTCCTGGACTATAAATCGGTTTCCCATCCCCCTGCCAAATTAATTTAAACCCCCTCCCCCGAAGAGCTGTAGCAAATTTCCCTCCCAGGATATTGGTGCCCTTCTGGTTCAGGTGCAACGTGTCCTGTTTGTACAGGTCTGACCTTCCCCAGAATGTGCTCTAATTATCCAAGTAACTGAAACCCTCCCTCCTACACCATTCCTGTAGCCACATGTTTAACTGCACTCTCTCCCTGTTCCTCACCTCGCTAGCACGTGGCACTGGCAGCAAACCAGAGATGACAACATGGTCTGTGCTGGCTCTCAGCTTCCACCCTAGCTCCCTGAATTCCTGTTTTACATCCCCGTCCCTTTTCCTACCTATGTCGTTGGTACCAATGTGTACCACGGCTTGTGGCTGCTCCCCCTCCCCCTTAAGGATCCTGAAAACACGATCAGAGACGTCACGGACCTTGGCACCCGGGAGGCAACACACCAACCGTGAGCCTCTACTGTTGCCACTGAACCACCTATCTGTATCTCTAACTATAGAGTCCCCCCCCACAAACCATATCCAAAACGGTATACCTGTTATTGAGGGGAATAACCGCAGGGGATCCCTGCACTGACTGCTTCTTCCCCCTCCTTTTAAACGTCACCCAGCTACCTTCATTCTTAGGAATAACTACGTCCCTGTAGCTTCTACCTATAACAAACTCTGCCTCCCGAATGATCCTCAGTTCATCCAGCTCCAGTTCCCTAACACGGTCTTCAAGGAGCTGGAGATGGGTGCACTTCCTGCAGGTGAACTCAGAAGGGCCACTGACAGTGTCCCTCACCTCGAACATTCTGCAGGAGGAACATTGCACTGCCTTCTCTGCCATCCCTTCCATTTATCCACTTGATAATTACAGAGAGGGGGGAAAAAAACGCAGGTTAGAGGTGGTGGAAGGGTGGAGAGAGGAAAAGAAAAGAAAAGCTTACCTCACCACGCAGTCTTTTTTTTGTTTAGAGGAGGCGGATGGGTGGGAGATACTACCTGTGTAGTGTCTCGGGTTTAGACACCGCCTGAAATATATTAGTTCTAGAAACTCACCCGACAGCAGCTTTCCACAATTCACTCCCCGCAACAGCCAATCAGCGTCGCCGCTCTGCCGCCCTCTGCAGGATATTATTGAATCCTCTACAACTACCACATTATGCTTCCCCATCTGCTCCAATGTGTGATGGTCGGCATTCTTTTTTTTAAATTCATTTTTTCCAATTAAGGGGCAATTTAGTGTGGCCAATCGACCTACCCTGCACATCTTTGGGTTGTGGGGGCGAAACCCACGCAAACACGGGGAGAATGTGCAAACTCCACACGGACAGTGACCCAGAGCCGGGATCGAACCTGGGACCTCGGCGCCGTGAGGCAACCAGGCTAACCTACTGCGCCACCGTGCTGCCCCATGGTCAGCATTCTGACTGCCCTTCTGACAAGTACATTGTACGTGTTTGATCAATTTCTGCGCATCCTTGTTCTCTATTTTACCTGGGTTTCCCTTTCTCTTTACAAAATAGGACACCAATACCATTCTGAATGTGTGCTGCTTTTTACAGTGTGACTGAGGTCTGGAGAAACTGTCCAGATACTACTTTTGCCCCTCCCTATGTGTTCCTGTGTCTCCAACCCACACTTCAGCTCAATGACTCTGAGCCAGGGAGATTAGAGGTGGAAACGTTACTGCAGATGAGTTCACTCTGGACTGTATGGTTCTTCGCAAGCTCCCACACACTTCAGTTCAGACACTCAACCAGCTCTCAGCTCTAACATATTTTAGTCTAGTTTATTTATATCAACTTTCTAGTTGTTTCTTTTCCTTTTACTAACGCATTAAATCACTGGAGAAACAATTCTAATTTTTTCTGCCTCCAGCTGATATGAACTACTCCCCAAGTATTGGAGGCATATCGCAGCACCTCCCTCCCCTTCTGCGCCAAATTCCCAGTCTCGCTTCTCCCAAATTCCCAGGCTCTGCTTACAATGCACACCATTACAATAGCAGTTGAGGCAGACTTTGCATATTCCACCATGAAGTGGAGAAGAAACAAGTTGCAGGAGAATTCATTTCTGCAGCTATCTTGGGCCTGGGTTAATGAAAAGGAGATCTGTACTTGTCTCTGATGCGGTGTTCCACAGTAGCTCTTAAAAACAGGGTTGATTCTGGGGAATTCCTGTATCAATAGGATTTGATCCTGTTCTAAAATTGATTAAGTTCTAGTTTCCCAAAACTGCACGATCCGCTTGGAGATTATTGCAGTTGGAGAACGTGCTTTCCCATTGTTCAGACAGCACTGAGAAAAAGTGGCGGATAATTGACATATCTCAATATATCAATCTTTTTTTTAAACGATAGGCCTTACAGCTGATGCCAGGATAGTCATAAATAGGGCTCGTGTAGAGTGTCAGAGCCATCGGCTCACTGTGGAGGACCCAGTCACAGTTGAGTACATCACAAGGTACATCGCCAGCTTGAAACAGGTAAATGAAGTTTCCTTGTTGTGTAGTAAGGTACAGCTGCTTGCAAAGCTGCTCTCTTTAAGTGCACAGGAAAACTTGTCATGTGTAACCAAGTAGCGATCTGATGATTCTCATTCTGTTGTCCTAGTGCACAAGACTGCAGCATTTGTATTAACCAAAATGCAGTTAACCAATGTACATCCACCTATAAATCAAGTGTAATTTTTATTTTAATGGATCATTTGCACCATGACTCTTTGCTCCATGTTTGAATAATCTGATCAAACTGGATAAGATGAGTAAGTCGTGGGTATAGATCCTATACTTGTCCATCTAGCTACTTGACACCATCATTATCGTCCCAAGAATTTTAAACCTACACCTTTAAACTCTGAAATTTAATGTTGTAGCTCTATTTGATCTCAATTGTATTGCTTAAATTATGTTGCTAGACAAATTATTTTTGGCATAAAACATGCTTTGAAATTAGCAATAATATGTGCAGCTAACTTGTATTTTTCTATCTTATTTACAGCGTTACACTCAAAGTAATGGACGCAGGCCATTTGGTATTTCTGCACTGATTGTGGGTTTTGACTTTGATGGAGCTCCGAGACTGTACCAAACTGACCCATCAGGCACCTACCATGAATGGAAGGCAAGTAGTTTTGCCAAATTTGGTGACCCCCAGTTTAGATTTTGACAAAGTTGGCTCGGTTTTCATTTCTATTCATTTGTTCTGGCACAATGCTTGCTGCAGTCAAACTTATGCGAAAGGTACTGTACTTCCTAGTATGCCAGATGAAGGAAATTGTTGCGAGTGGCCTTGCAGACACCAGGTAGGAATTCATTGCCATCAGTCCAAGCTGGGTTCCGATGTGAGATGGAAGATTTATGTGGTAACCCACTGCCCCATCCAGACCACAAAAAGTGATTTCTGTTTTAATACCTAGCAGAGTGTTGGAAGATGTAAATGTATTAGTCTTTGAACGATTCGGCTTAAATTCAGAAATTTAAACAATGATAGGATGATAACGTAGTTTGAAAACTTTCAGCAGTGAGAACTCTACAAATTGCACACCTTTACACCACTTCTCTTGAATTTAGGCCAATGCCATAGGAAGAAGTGCAAAGACGGTCAGGGAATTCCTGGAGAAAAACTACACTGAAGAAGCCACTGCTACAGACAGTGGTACTATAAAACTTGCCATCAAGGCTTTGCTGGAGGTAAATTATTTTGGTGGAAATATAATGTTAAATGGCTTTCAACATTGCAACCCAAATAGTGTATAAGTGCAACAATACCAATATCACCCTGCAAAGTACTTGTGTGGTCGGGAATTTATCTTAATGCAGCTTTTGTGTTCCTATCAATGTTCCTATCCCCATAAATTACTCTCTTTATTTTCTTTTTGGTTCCCAGTATTTCTAAGTTAATCTTTATACTGCATTGTATTGAGTTTTGGTTCCAAATTTTAAGCCTGAATTTAAAACCCAATAGGGAAATAAAACTTATCTTGTACAAACTGTTTTGTTAGGTTGTACAGTCGGGCGGAAAACACATTGAACTGGCAGTGATGAAGCATGAACAACTCTTGAGGGTAACATTTTTGTAATATTTGTCATCTGCATTGATTGTCTATCTTTTTGTATGTTGAGCTGGTCAACCTATTCCTCATTCAAGTGTTTAAAATCTGTCTCTCTCTTCCTAGTTTTGTATGTCCGTTACATTAATAAACAATTAAGCAAACTCTATTTCCTTCACAGCTTAGCTTGCTAAGAATTCTACATAATTTAAAAATTCTACACTACAGTAAAGTCATCATAGTCCCAGGTGACCATTAATAGACTACTTTTCCCTTTGAGGGGGAGAGCTGACTGGTCATTTAGCCTGAGAATCACCACACCTCCAATGAGGGGCCTGCATAAATAACCTCAGCTGGTGCAGGAATTGAACCCACACTGTTAGCCTTGCTCTGCATCATGAACTAGCTGTCCAGCCAACTGAACTAAACTGGCCCTACAGTAATAACACATGAATTAACCACAGTAAAAGCTCGGCAGACACCCCCCCCCCCCCCCCCCCATGCCTTAAACAAGTAATTTTAAATTCGATCCATTTTAGTGACAGTGAATTGCAGCAATATGATTCAGATTTTGCATGGACTTAATTTTCAGTTATTTATTTCCATTAATCCGCAAATGGAAGGCCACATTTGAACAACCTAAGCAACTTGAGTCTACAATCTTAACAATGTGCACAGCCCAGAGCACGTGTATATTTTTGCTAGAGTCCTTAATTGTGCTTGCATGCAGCAGAAACTCCCAGAAACTTTCTTCCCATCTTGCTGGGAAGATCCAATCTTCTCCTCCAGCTAATGCATACATCTTTAATAATAATAATGATCTCCATTGTCACGAGTAGGCTTACATTAACACCGCAATGAAGTTACTGGGAAAAGCCCCTAGTCGCCACATTCCGGCTCCTGTTCAGGTGTACGGCGGGAGAATTCAGAATGTCCAAATTACCTAAAAGCACGTCTTTCGGGACTTGTGGGAGGAAACCCACGCAGACACAGGGAGAATGTGCAGACTCTGCACACAGTGACCCAAGCTGGGAATCAAATCTGGGACCCTGGTGCTGTGAAGTGACAGTGCTAAAACCATGTGCCCTGGTGTAAAAAAACACAATCCAATGAGAAAAGAGCAGACAAGCAAATAATTGCAATTGTATTTGAACATGTACATTTGGAGACTTAGTAACACTTTTTTTTAATAAATCCTTACAATATCTGTTAATGTGAGCTATAAGGCTCACACAGTTTTAGTATTAATAGGTGGCAAAGTTTAAAATGTATCTTTTGTGTTTGTAGATCTTGAAGCCTGAGGAAATTGAGAAGTACGTTTCAGAAATTGAAAATGAAAAGGAAGAAGCTGAAAAGAAGAAGGCACCAAAGACCTAATGTGCCATTAATTAGACATTAGATATGGTTGTCTTCCCTGGTTATCATTGGTAAAAGCTGAGCATTCCACATTTTACTCATTGTTAATAATAAATGGAATTTTACATTGACATTTTGCCATGTGTCACTTGACTTGTGTTCCTTCTGAAATAGTTGCACTTCTCAACTTGGGGGTTGCAACTAATTTATAATTGTGGGGAAAGGATGCTTGGGTGGATTGGCAATACTAAATTTCCCTTTAGTGTCCAAAAAGGTTAGGTGGGGTTACTGGTTATGGGGATATGGTAGAGACGTCGGCCTAGGTGTCTTTCAGATGGTTGGTGCAGACTCAATGGGCCGAATGGCCGGTTCTGTACTGTAGGAATTCTATGAAAGCACACCTTATATGGTTTCAATTTAAAGAACAAAAAAATAGTTGGTCTAACTTAATTGACCTCAAATAATTAATTTGATCAGTCTTGAATGAAGTCTATATGGAACACTGACAGTGCAGAAGGAGGCCATTCAGTCCATCGAATCTGCACCGACCCTCTGAAAGAGCACTCCACCCAAGTCCACTCCCCTGCCCTATCCCTGAATCTTATAACCCCATCTAACCTTTGGACACTAAGGGCAATTTAGCATGGCCAGTCCACCTAACCTGCACATCTTTGGACTGTGGGAGGAAACCAGAGCACCCGGAGGAAACCCACACAAACACTGGGAGAAGGTGCAGACTCTGCACAGTCACCCAAGGTTTTATTCGAACCCGGGTCCCTGGTGCTGTGAGGCAGCAGTGCTAACCACCATGCCACCTATTCCAAGTTATTTACCTTCATTTAATTAATTCTTATTATTAGACATCCACTTCATTCATTCTCTAGACCCAACCTGCACCTGGAGTACTGCGTGCAGTTCTGGTCACCACATTATAGGAAGGATGTGGAAGCTTTGGAAAGGGTTCAGAGGAGATTTACTAGGATGTTGCCTGGTATGGAGGGAAGGTCTTACGAGGAAAGGCTCAGGGAATTGAGGTTGTTTTCGTTAGAGAGGAGAAGGCTGAGAGGTGACTTAATAGAGACATATAAGATAGTCAGAGGGTTAGATAGGGTGGACAGTGAGAGTCTTTTTCCTCGGATGGTGATGACCAACACGAGGGGACATAGCTTTAAATTGAGGGGTGATAGATATAGGACAGATGTCAGAGGCAGTTTCTTTACTCGGAGTAGTAGGGGTGTGGAACGCCCTGCCTGCAGCAGTAGTAGACTCGCCAACATTAAGGGCATTTAATTGGTCACTGGATAGACATATGGATGAAAATGGAATAGTGTAGGTCAGATAGGCTTCAGATGGTTTCACAGGTCGGCGCAACATCGAGGGCCGAAGGGCCCGTACTGTGCTGTAGTGTTCTATGTTCTATATTTCTTGTACTTGTAGAGCTTTTTCTGTACTTGTTGTTATTATTGTTTCTCTTCCTGGACCTAGAGGTGTACAAGGCAAATTTTCATCTGTTCCCATAGTGAGGTTCTTCCTGAAACAGGTCACTACCCCGTCACCAGAAGCTGCAAGCTTGAGGGGCAGCATTTTGCATCAAGCATAGCTGATCAAGTGTGTCTCCCCACTATTACTGCTGTTGGCATGTTGGACAGATTTTGCAGGTTGATACTCCGCCTGTTGGCTGTGTTTATGAATGCACCTTCCTTGGCCATTGGGTCATGGTGTGGGTCTTGAACTCGGAGCTCAGAGGTAGGGACACTACCCCCTGTATAGCACATGTCTTGATATCTAAGACAATTTGTCTGTCTTAGATATCTAATGCCTTAAGATAACATTTTAGATATGTTCTTGTAAGCAGTATACTCCAAAATAATTAAGATTCCTCGGTTGAATAAACTGCCTTTTTTCCTATCAGGAAACAGAGAGTTTTAATTTGTTTTAAATGATCACCTCGACTAATCATTATCTTGAAGACATCACTGGCGAGCATTACTCCCTGAATCTGGTCATATAAACATGAAACATTGTTTTTCAGGGGAGCCTTACTACTCATTAGTAACTATAGACCCACCGTTCTTTGAACAAGAACATGAAGAATGTATTAATATGTCTGCCAGTGAAAGCCCCATATTTTCATTTAGAAGTGTATTTGCTCCATTATTCTTCCAATTCCTCGGTACCATGGAAAGAATTGGAGTGCATGGAATGACATTTAAAGAAGGAATCATGTGTTGTGATATTGTATCATATCAAAAGGTTTCAAGAAATCTCGGCTTTAACGTTTAGCTGTGCATGGTCAGTTTGCTCAAAGCACAGTTCCTTTAATTTGTTTTTGTGCAGCAGTGCACACTATCTGGGAACAGTTGGATCCAGATTCAATCTCTAGTCTATGCTGAGTTAACTGGAGTAGTGGTGGAAGTATTATCATAGCCATAGACTAAGCTGGAAGGAATTTCAATCTTTCTGCTAGACTTCTATCCAATGACACCTGGTGTAAAATGACTCTTAATGGAAAATGTGTGGACGCAGTGAAATATGTTCAATAGTAGGACGTAACAGTTCAGCATTACATACATCCAGAATTAATCATTATTTTTTTTTTAAAGGTGCGAGATGGGTTTTTCAAAAATATTTTTATTGAACTTTTTGCTTTCTATATCAAAAATATTCAACCAAAACAACCCGAAAACGAATATTTAAAATTACAAACAACAGCGACTCTGCTCGTCAGGCTGGTGTAATTTAATTTACGAAGCCATGCCCAATCCTGCACCACCTGGACCCCCTAGATACCGGAAACTAGTCCCAGCCAAATGGAACGGAAGATCCTCCCAACTCAACTCTTACTCCCGGAGGGCTAACCACAACATACTCACTTTTCCCAAAATTTAACTTGTACCCCAAGAAGGGGTAATATACCCATAATATCCCACATGACTGGCCCCAGATCTCTTAACAGAAGGTCATCTGCATACAGGGACACCCTGCGCTCTAGCCCACCCCTCACAATTCCTCTCCACTTGTCCGAGGCCCTCAATGCAATAGGCAATGGCGTGATCCCCAACGCAAACAGAAGAGGAGACATAGGACATCCTTGCCTCGACCCCCTATGCTCCCGAAATGACCCCAAACCCATTAGTGCTCGTCCGTATACTGGCAGACAACAGCTGCACTCACAAAATAAACTCAGGACCCAGCCTAAACTTCTCTTGCACTGCAAAAAGATAGCCCCATTCAACTTTATCAAACTGTTTTTCTGTGTCCAGTGAAATTATTATCTCTGCTTCCAACCCCACTGCTGGGTTTAAGTAGCCACCTCACAATGGACAACAATTTCCTGCTCCTCACAAAATCTGCTGATCCTCCCCCACTACCTCCAGAAGACGGGGCTCCAACCTCAATGCCAAGACCTTAGCCAAAAGCTTTGCATCTACGTTGAGCAATAAAATTGGGTGGTACGACTCACATTCCGTGGGGTCCTCGTTCTTCTTCAAGAGGAGGGAGATAGACAGCTGCCCCAGTGTCTCTGGGAGAGAACTCCGTGCCAGTGAATCATTGAACATCACTAATGCCAATGAGGCCAGCTGATCCGCAAATTTCTTATAGAATTCTACCGAGAATCCATCCGGCCCCGGCAACGTCCCTGCCTGCATCTTCCCCCAACGTGGTTTGGACTTCCTCAAGCCCGAATGGCGCTTCCAACTCCTCCCCCACCTGAGCGAACACCAAACCCTCCAGAAACACTATCATCTCCTGCTGGTCCTCTAGTGGCCACGACCTATCCAGCGCTTCATAGAAAGTTCGAAACAGTCTTCACCTTTTCTTGGGCGGAAACCTTTCCTCCTATCAGCTTAACTGATGAGCCAGAAGGCGGCTAGACTTCTCCCCATATTCATACACCACCCCCTTTAAGTGCCTCAGATGGCGCACCGTCTGGCCTGTGGCTTCTTCCTGCTTGCCCATAACTCCAGCGTTAGCCGACTCTAATATTCCCAGTCCACTCCCAAAATTTCATCTACCATCTTCTGACACTCCTTCCTAGCCTCCATATCCAAATGTGCCGAATACAAGATGATCTCCCCCCGCCCCCCCCCCCCCCCCCCCCCCCCCCCATCACCACATTTAATGTCTCCCACAAAGTGGAGGATGAGACCATCCATTTATCATTCAACTCCATGTACTCCTTTATGGCTCTAGAGATCTTCACACAAAACCCAATGTCAGCCAACAGTCCTACATTGAGCCTCCATCCCATCCGCTACACTGAACCTGCCTCCAACACCAAGTCCACCAAGTGCGGCGCGTGGTCAGAAATAACCACCGCCGAGTAACAAAAAGGTCAATCCTCGAGTGTTTTTTGCCAATTGAGGGTCAATTTAGTGTGGCCAATCCACCTAACGTGCACATCTTTGGGTTGTGGGGGTGAAACCCATGCAGACATTAGGAGAATGTGCAAACTCCACACGGACAGTGACCAGGGCCATGGATCGAACCTGGGGCCTCTGCGCCGTGAGGCTGCATTGCTATCCACTGCGCCACCATGCTGCCCCTACTGTCAATTCCTGAGTGGAAAACCTGACTCGCCCAGGCCTTCCGCAGCCTGGTCTGGTGCTGCATCCGCAGGTGATTTTCTTGTGGAAACACCACATCGGCCCCCAAACCCATTAAGTGAACAAAAACCCTTGCATTTACGCAGCCCTCCCCAGGCCCCACACCTTCCAGGTGACTTACCTTAGTGGGGCTCCTCACCCACCCCCTCCTCAAGTCGGACATCTGCACATTGGTGTAATCCTGCATAAGTTCCTGGGTCCCAGGCCCACCTAAGATGGCTTCCAGCCCCACCTCTAGGTGAGACAAAAGAATCCAAGAATCCCCTGGTCACCGTTAGTTCTTAGTTCTCTTCCCCCCCGCCCAGCCAGGTGCGCAGACGTCTTGCTGCCTCACCCCAATCCCATCCCCCACTAACTAGACAAACAACTAGACCCATTGTGTCCCACCTAACCTGGTCCAATGGGTCGCAGCTTCTCCCCTCCACTCCACTCCCATTCACTAGCCACCTCTTCCCCTTCCCGCTAGTGAGTTGGCCTCCACCCAGGGTCTCACTCCCAATTCCCCCTAAAAAGAAAAACAACAATCATCTAATTCCCCCCCCCCCCCCCCCCCCCGCCTCAAATGCCCAACTATAAACACCACTAACCAGCTTCTCTCCCCTCCATAAAACATCAGTTCCCTCTCCCTTCAAACAGCCCCAACCTTCAAAAAACACAAGAACACAACAAAACAAAAAGAGGCATAAAAGCACTTTACCAACACCCCATAAATCCCCAACAATCCTCCTCAGACTGGTCCCAGCTTCAACTCCCTGATGAAGGCCTCCCTGGCAAAATAGTCTCTTGAATTCATTGTAACCTGCACCGGATGCACCGGGCACATCATCCCAAAAAAGATACCTTTGCTATAGAACACTGCCATCGCAATGGTGACGGCCGCTCGCCTCTTCTGCAGCTCAGTCCCGAAGCCCTGGGATATTCGCACTGTATGTCCATCTCAAGTCAATGTTGCGGCTCCTTTTCGGCCACTCCAAGACCCTCTCCTTCCTCTGGTAATTGTGAAAGCGGATAAATACCACCGGTGTTCAGCGGTGGCTTTTGCAGGAGCATCCATTGAACTCCATCTAACACGGTGGGGCGGGGCGGGGGAGCGAACACCTCATCTCCTCCCACCGGCCGGGAGAACTTCTCCGAGAAGCACTCGGTTGGCAGCCCCACCATCCTGAGGTTCAACCGCCTCAATCTGTTTTCACAATCCCTTACCTTCAGCCTCAGACTCTTGTTGCTGTCCTCCACGAGCAGCTTCCAACGAGGCAAAATGCCCCTCATACTGCATAAGGCCTCTTCCGCGTCATTCAGAGTCTCACCTTGTCCATTCAACACATTCATGGCCTTTTCTGGCTGATTACGAATCGGGCCTAGTACCCACTGCCTCCTCAACAGTGGCTTTAAATGACTCCTTTATTTCCTTGCCAGGAGCAACCTTTCATGAGTCTTGATTTCACATGACATCATCGGAAGTCAACGCAAGATGGGTTTTGAACAGCTTTTCCACTCTAATACTTGCTTGTTAAAATACACAAGAAACCTTTGCGAGTAGTTTGCTTCCAACTAAAACGCAATAATGAGAACAGTACTCCAACTTAATAAAATAATGCTTCAGTTCCTCAATGCCAGGTTCATTAATTCCTCCATTAGCAGTCAGCAACAAATGGAGAGAAAGGCAACATGATTTTGCATTCAAAAACTGAAATTATCTTTGGGGATTGGAAGCAGCCAACTTTCAAGTGTCCAGGGTCCCAATTGTAATGGACATTCCAAAGATGCAAATTGAGTCCCGGTGACATACAAGCTCCACCTAGCTGCATTGGGTCATGAGCAGCCTAACCTGAGATCTGTAAACTTTAGAGCCAGGGAACGATTGACAGAACTAATACACTGTCGAGCTGCTGTCTGCTCAGATTCAGCTCCACGTCGTACTCCACATACCACCCTACAGGCCAACTCGGTGGCAGACCTGAAGTTCTCCTGACCAATGAGCTGAGTCAGGTTGCCTGGTTGACATTTCTGAAACTTGTTTCATTAAAATGAGGTCTGATGCAGAATTTAGCTCTGGCCTTTTCTCCCATGTTTGTGCACAAACTCAAACCAGCACTTTGCACCAGCAATCCATTCAAATTGAATTTCTTAACCATTGTTTAAAATTAATTGAGCTGCTGTGCTGATATTTCCAGAGGCAAATGACAGAAGTTAAATTTATTCAACTATCTTTTTTTTAAGAAAACTAGGGCCCATTCGTGTTATTTGTGTGTTTGATAAGCTTAGAAAAAAGGTAACATGGGAATTAAGGGAAAATATACTTGAAGGATGTGCCATGGGAGTGTCCCTTTAAGAAATGTTTTGTCTTATCACATGGCTTCAGTGATGTCATTGTGTGGGTGGAGCTGGGCTGTGGCTCTGGAAGGTTTTTGGTTTTGCTTTCATATTTTGGCTGCTGTGGACTCAGACATTGAACAGAAGTTTTTTTTGGCCTTCCTCTCTATCTTCAGTTTAAAAGCTGTTTCCAGACTACTCGGTAACTTAAAAGAGATAATTGCTTTCTGGAAGGAATTCAAATCTGCTGTTTGAAAAAGGGAACGGAGTATCAATAACAAGTCTTAAAGACAGTGAGAATGTCATGTGCTGGGCCACGCCTTTGAAAAGGGGTTTCTGCTTTTACTGGGATTTTGTTATTGAATTGGAACAGTTAAGGGGGAATTCCTTAAAGGTTATACATAGAATAATGTAGCTGTGTGGGGTCTTTATGTTTGTCGTTGATAAAAATTCTTCCTGTGTGTGTTTATACAAATGTTTACTGAATTCTTAGAATAAAGCTTCTTTTGATTAAAAACGCCTAAGAAGTCCATTGAATAACACCTGAAAGGCAGACTCTTCTGCTCATCCTAGCCAATTTCAACATAAAGGTCAGGTGGACTCCAAAATATACCTTGGAGTTGTTAAACCCTGGCCCATAACAGATGGGAAAACGAGGTTAGGTAAAGATAATCCATTTAAAATGAGATGAGTGGTGAACGCTGTGGTGCTCAGATGAGAAGGTGCTAAGACCAATGATGGGCTCAACACAATAATTTGAAGAGGTTGGCAATAATGAGTCAAGTTTGCTGGTGCCAGGCCATCATCCATTCTGATATTATGGTTAATGTCAAAATGCGAACGATTTGGGGGATAATGCAGAAAGTGACAGTGAGGGATTCTATGTGTGGGTGGGGACAGCAGTAGAGGGAATGAATGGAATGGAGAGGATGTGGTGGTTAGACTGGATGGTACGGCAGCTGGAAATAGGTGCCACATGGGAAGAGCTGGTAATGGGTACTATGGTGAGAACAGCAAGAGCATGGGTAAAACAGTGGCTTTTTTTTTTAAAGAGAGACTTGAGACTGGCAGGATAGATGGAGTGAAGGAAGGCAAAGAAACCATATTCAACTCTTGACTTTGTATCAGGAGGAATACAATACAAAAATGTTGAATGTGCACAAAACCATAATTAGGTGACAGTGCACATTAGAGTTTTGAGCACTCATTGAAAAGGTTCTAAAAGCAATAGGAAAAAGTGTAGTCTAGATACCAGAGATGAGGGACTACCATTTAGTTATGGCGACACTTCATAACTTGGTTGCTTTTTAGATTGTTTCTGCTGGGTAGTGAGATGGTTAACAAGGATAGATGAGGGAAATGCAGTGGATGTTGTATACATGGACTTCAGTAAAACCTTTGAAATGGGTGGCATGTGGCGCTGTGCTTAGCACTGGGACTGTGGCGCTGAGGGCCTGGGTTCGAATCCCAGCCCTGGGTCACTGTCGGGTGGAGTTTGCACATTCTCTAAATGTCTGCGTGGGTTTCACCCCCACAACCCAAAATGTGCAGGTTAGGTGGATTGGCCACGCTAAATTGCCTCTTAATTGGGAAAAAAATAATTGGGTACTCGAAATTTAAAAAAAACGGCGGTGGCAGCCTTTCCTGGACTTCCTGGCGGAACGGTAGGGAAATAGGCCGACAGCAGCAGCAACCCGGGGGGGGTTTGGATTGGGAGGAGGAAGAACTGTGTACATGGGTCTGTGGGATGTGGCGGGTGATATCTCTTTCCCTTTTGTTGTTTGGGTGCTCTTTTGTTTTTTTTTTCTTTTTCCTTTTGTTTGAAGTTGGGGGGGTATTGTTCTTGGGGTGTTACCGCGGTTGTTTGTTAATAGAGTTAAGATGTTTATATTTTGTAAAAATTTCAATAAAAATTATTTTTAAAAAAAATTTTTTAAAAAAACTTTGACAAGGTACCTCATGGTAGATTGGTACAAAAGGTAAAGTCAAATGGAATCAGAGGAGAGCTGGCAAGTTGGATACAGAACTGGCTTGGACACAGAAGACAGAGGGTAGCAGTAGAAGGGTGCTTTTCTGAATGGAAGGCTGTGACTAGCAGCGTTCCACAGGGATCAGCTTTGGGACCTTTGTTGTTCGTGGTGTATATAAATGATTTGGAAGAAAATGTAGCTGGTCTGATTAGTAAGCTGGCAGACGACACAAAAATTGATGGAGTTGCAGATAGTGAAGAGGATTGTCAGAGGATACAGAGGATATAAACTGGTTGGAGTCTTGGGTGGAGAAATGGCAGATGGAGTTTAATCCGGACAAGTGTGAGGTAATACAGTTTGGAAGGTCCAATGCACATAGGAATTACACAATAAATAGTAGAACTCTTGCAAGTACTGACAGGCAGAGAGATCTGGGTGTGCATGTCGACCGATCACTGAAAGTGGCAACGCATGTGGATAAGGTGGTCAAGAAGGCATACAGCATGTTGGCTTTCATCGGTCGGGGCTCGAATATAAAACTTGGCAAGTCATGTTGCAGCTGTACAGGACCTTAGTTCGGCTTCATTTGGAATATTGTGTACAATTCTGGCCGCCACACTACCAGAAGGATGTGGATGCTTTGGAGAAGGTACAGAAGCGGTTTACTATGATGTTGCCTGGTATGGAGGGTATTAGCTATGAGGAGAGGTTAGATAAACTCGGTCTATTCTCACTGGAACGATGGAGGTTGAGAGGCGACCTGATAGATGTCTACAAGATTATGAGTGGCATGGACAGAGTGGATAGTCAGATGCTCTTTCCTAGTGTAGGAGAGTCAAGTACTCGGAGTCATAGGTTTGAAGTACGTGGGGAAAAGTTTAGAACTGATGTGCGAGGCAAGTTTTTTACACAAAGGGTGGTAAATATATGGAACGCACTGCCTGGGGAGGTGGTGGGAGCAGGTACGATAACGGCATTTAAGGGACATTGAGACAAATATATGAATAGGGTGGGAATGGAAGGATACGCATTCCGTAAGTGCAGACGGTTTTATTTTAGGCAGGTACCATGGTCGACGCAGGTTTTGAAGGCCGAAGGGCCTGTTCCTCTGTTGTATTGTTCCTTGATATAAAATGCAAGAGAATCACATAAATAATTAAGGAAGTTAGAAAAAAGAATTCAAATGTGGAATTGATGAAGGTGCTGGAGAAAAATGAGGACACAAACTTGAAGAGGCAAATGTTCTGTTTCTGAATGCTACAACATTCTGAATGCTATAATGTGGGAAAATGTGAAGTTGTTTGTTTTGGAAAGAACAGAGTATTATTTAAATGGAGAAAAACTGTAGAAAGCTGCAACACAAACGGACTTGGTGGGGGGGGGGGGGGGGGGACTTGTGGACGAAACACAGAAAAGGTAGCACACAGGTGCAGCAGGTGATCAGGGAGGCGAATGGAATGTTGGCCCTTATTTTAAGGGGGTTGGTGTATAAGAGTAGGAAAATCTTGCTGCAACTGTACAAAGTTGAGACCACATAAGGAAAGACATCATTTCATTGGAGGTGGTTCAGAAAGGTTCACTCGCATGATTCCCGGTATGGAGGTGCATTCAACGGGAAATCCCGTTGTCGATGGCGGGACCAGAAGATCGCGCCACCGGCCAATGCTGGGCTGCATCCTGCCATCACGAAACAAGCAACGGGTTGCACAGTAAATCCCGCCCAGCATTTTTGAAATTAGGACAGGAGAGTATTGACAACTGTTTACAGATCCATTGATATGGGGCTAAGTTCATGCAGCGTATAAAACACTGCATTTCAGAAACGGGTATCCAATCACTGATGAACTAATAAGACAACATTTGTTGCATCAATATATAAAAAATGTAAAAGCCTCATATTCTTCAGATGTAGTAATATTTAAGAGTTATGTGTGCTGTTATACAAATGGAGAAAAGCTGCAGAGAGCTGCAACTCAAAGGGACTTGGGGTACACATGCATGAAACACAGAAAGCAAGCACAAAGGTGCAGCAGGTAATCAGGAAGGGTAATGGAATGTCGGCCCTTATTTCAAGAGGATTGGACTATAGGAGTCGGGACGTCTTGCTGCAACTGTACAAGGTACTGGTGAGACCACATCTGGAGCACTGTGACCAGTTTTGGTCCCTTTATTTAAAAAAAGATATTGGGCTGGATTACCCGGCGTCCGAGCTGCAGGAGGTGGCGCGCCATTCACTGGCCGCGGGATCATGCCGTCATTCACTGGTGGCGGGATTCTCTTTTCCTGCCGCTGTCAAGGAGAATTCTCATTGAAACCTCCCCACATTACTGGAAAACCTGACGGTGGTGGTGCACTGCTTGTGAGAAGCCCGCGGCCAGCAAATGACCGGAGGATTCTGGTCATTATTTTATTGGAAGTAGTTCGGAGAAGGTTCACTAGGATGATCCCCGATCTGGAGAAATTGTCTTCTGTGTAAAGGTTAAACAGGTTGGGACTCTACTTATTGGAATTTAGAAGAATGAAAGGTGATCTCATTGAAACATACAGGATTCTTAAGGGGCTGACAGGGTAAATGCTGAGAGGATGTTTCCCCTCATGGGAGAGTCTAGGACCAGAGGGCATAGTCTCAGAATTAAGGGCTGCCAATTTAATACTGAGACGAGGAGGATTTTCTCCCCTCCGGGTTGTGAGTCTTTGGAACTCCTTGCCACAGAGAGCTGTGGTGCAGAATTCCTGCGTATATTTCAGGCTGAGATAGATCCAATCGCCGCCTTTTACTGGGCAGAGCACAACCTTTTGGACCAGTTCATTGGCCACCGGCCAATCAAACCTCACTGATGCCAGCCAGTATGCAATCACCATACTGCAAACCAGCCCAGCCTTTCGGATTCTTCTGTTTGAATTCGGTTGCACAGTGGTTAGCATTGCGGCTTCACAACACCACGCTCCCAGATTCAATTCCCGGCTTGGGTCACTGATTGTGCAGTCTGCACGTTCTCCCTGTGTCTGCATTGGTTTCCTCCGGGTGCTCCAGTTTCTTCCTACAAGTCCCAAAAGACATGCTGTTAGGTAATTTGGACATTCTGAATTCTCCCACAGTGTACCCAAACAGATGCTGGAATGTGGCGACTAGGGCCTTTTCACAGTTACTTCATTGCAGTGTTAATGTAAGCCTACTTGTGACAATAAAGATTATTATTATTCATTAAAGGTACAGGCTCCTTACAGGCTGCTTGCCTTAAAGTGAGATATTCATCAATCACCCTGAGATAAAACAACAAAATAAAAGAAAGGGAAAATAACGGAATAAACAGGAAGGACCCTTACAGTAGTCATTTTTCCCCATGTAAGAAGGTACAATTTGACCAATTCAATTCTGTAACGTGACTGAAATTAAAGTACCAGCATACCTTGAGAGGCTGAAGAGTATGCTGGGTAACTTCCCTACAATGGAATTGCTGCATTTTCAAACTATTCACTGTGAAGTAAAACAAACTTGAACTAGAAAATCCTGTCAGACTCGGAAAAACATAAGACCACAAATCCGACTGTTGCAAGTCCGATAAGGAAGCAGGCTTTGAGAGTTCTGCAAGTACTTGCAGAGATAGAGTACGCAGCCTCCAACCCCCGTGAGAATAGGTGAAAAGCGATACCAATGATTGATGATAGTCCGGGCGGCACGGTAGTGCAGTGGTCAGCACTGCTGCCTCATGGTGCCGAGGACCCGGGTTCGATCCCGGCCCCGGGTCACTGCCCATGTGGAGTTTGCACATTCTCCCTGTATCTGCGTGGGTCTCACCACTACAACCCAAAGATGTGCAGGGTAGGTGGATTGGCCACACTAATTTCCCCCTTAATTGGAAATTGTTTTAAAAAATGATTGATGACAGTCAATGTGGTCCAAGACACACTTACATCGAGGGGTCTACAAAGATTTTTATAAAGGTAGCAGTCTGAGTACACCTGGAGCTGCTGCACTTAATTGGACAACTTAATTGGTTGTACAGAAAGAAGAACATACTAGCCACTGATGAACTGATTCCCCACTGTTGTCACTACATATGTTTGCTGGTAACAATTCATTTTAAGTAAAGAAACAGTTACCCTGAAATCTGAATTGACTGTTCCGCCATGAGTCAAAACTTCCAAATACTGTAGACTGAAGTGAAGACAGTGACAAGTCTCATTTTGGCACCCGCACAGGGACCCATTCAAAAGAAACAATAACAAAGACAACCGATGAATTGGTCACAAACAACATGGGGCGGCAAGTTACCCTTTAGGAAGGGCAGCACGGTAGCATTGTGGACAGCACAATCGCTTCACAGCTCCAGGATCCCAGGTTTGATTCTGGCTTGGGTCACTGTCTGTGCGGAGTCTGCACATCCTCCCCATGTGTGCGTGGGTTTCCTCCGGGTGCTCCGGTTTCCTCCCACAGTCCAAAGATGTGCAGGTTAGGTGGATTGGACATGATAAATTGCCCTTAGTGTCCAAAATTGCCCTTAGTGTTGGGTGGGGTTACTGGGTTATGGGGATAGGGTGGAGGTGTTAACCTTGGGTAGGGTGCTCTTTCCAAGAGCCGGTGCAGACTCGATGGGTCGAATGGCCTCCTTCTGCACTGTAAATTCTATGAAATCTAGGATGCGAATAACCCAGTCAATAAGGCTGAGCAATGGACACAAGGTTCAGTATGTTGGCCAGAAATGATAGAGGCATACCAGTAGGCAGGTTTTTAAAAAAAAGTGCCGAAAACAATGTAAAGGGTGAATCAGGAAAAGATAAGCCAGTGATAGAGATGCAGTGGGAAACCAAATTCTGAGGTAACTTAGAAGAAAACTCGAGGAGTTTGAAAAGACGAGGTGTTGCGATAGGCAAACTTAGAGGCATAGTATAAATAATGAGAATCAGTGCAATGTCTCTTCAGACAGGATGCCCAAGCAGAAATGGACAGAGAAAGCCCACGAGGACCTGGTGGTTATATTTAGGGTCACTCAAAGAATGGTTCTAGAGAAACAGAGTGACTACAGAGTGTACAAAGTTCAAGGAGCTTGAGGAAAAAATATAGATGCAGAGACATTGTACCTGCTACATGACCTGTCCAGTAGGGTTAAGGAAAGGGATGAACAGGATTGTGGGTGCCTTGTTAGAGCATGAATGACCTCTGTATGTGAGCCTGATACGAAGATGGTGTCATGTCCATATGGCATAAAATAAATCATAAGCTGTTTAAATCAAACCTTCCTTTCTGCTCATTTGAACTTGCTGGACCCAAAAACACTGCTGCTACAGGTCAGAAGTTTTGCAGGTTGGCTACTGCTCTGGAAACTTCGAAGAGTAATTATAGGACAAAGCTCATCCTCATCCTTGTGGAAAATCACATCTATCATTGGTTGGACCCATCACAATCAATGAAACAAGGGAGCAGCAAATGGTTCGTCTCCCAATGTGGACTTAAAACAGAAAGAGAGAGCCTTCAAAATCATACCAGTGGAGGAGCTAATAATCACCATGTATCTCTTTGGCTGAACAGAGGCATAGAAACTGATTTTTACCTGAAAACTAACTCATCAGTGGGTAAAACCACATGACTCAAGTTCCTTTGGTTTTTGGAAAGGTTTAATGTTTCAAAGCCATGATGTTTTTAATGTTACAAAGAGAGGGTCTAGTGACCCAGAAGAAATGATGTCCCAAAAACCAGGGGATAGGACAGGAAAAAGCCTCAAGACAATAGTGAAGTCAAGGCCAGGGATCAAAACAGGTCCTGTTCAGTGAAGTTAAGAGTTAAGAGCAGAGGGTTCAAGTTAAAAGACAGGATGGGTGCAGATCAAAAATAAAGTGGGTATACAAGAAGCCAGGAGATTAATGGAGACAACCAAAGATCAGTGGCTCCTTACCAGGGGCCTGTAAAGCAGTGGTGTTCTGTTGGGATGGCTGAATATCTGAGAGAATGGAAGGCGAAGCTTGATCGTGGCGATCCAGGAAAGAAGAACACTGGAATAAGAGCTTGAAACCCCTGACGATGGAGCCTTGCAGAAGGTGTCCTGCTGAAAGTGTTGTTTGGGGAGAGTTGCTGATGATAGGAAACCCTTATGTGAAAGGCGGAGTTCAGTGATGCAAGTTGGCTCTCAGTGTGACAAGCATCTGGGAGGAATTGATAGGAGATCCCATAGCATCTACTCTGAGTGGCATCTGTCACTTAGTTTCAGTTCACCTACCAGTTACCTGCATTATGTACTTTGCGCATCAGAGTATAAGCTGGATTTTGTAAACGGTGTTATCTTTACAAATCTGTATAAAGCTGTAAAGATATAGTTGGTGTGAAGGAGTAGTGTACTGTAGTTCATCTGTTCTTGTTTAAAGAATGTTTTATTCTTTTGTTAAAAGTTCACTGTCAACACCAATAATGATCAAACAGTAACCACATCCTAACTATCCTCCTCTCTACATCCTAGCCCACTCCCACATAAAAAAAATATATCCTTGACACCGTCATGTATGCCCAATGCACAACTTTCAATTGAACGAGACTCAGTTTCGCACATAACCCTTTGCAGAGCCTCACTCCAGATCCCAGCCTCAACGTCCCCCCAAACTCCTCTTCCCATTTCTATTTGATTTCCTCCACCAGTGATCTCTCTTTCTCTTTTTCCATCAGCTCCCCATATATGCCCGATATCCTGCCTTCCCCTATCTCATCCTCAGACAGAATCTTATCTTGTGGCACCAGAGGTGCTAATTTGTAAACAAAGCCAGCTCCTTCCTAACAAAGCGCCCAATTTGCAGGTATCGCAACCCACTCTCCTTTGGCAGCTGGTATTCCACCTCCAACTTTACAAACTTCCCCCAATGAACTGGTCTCTGAAGCAATCCTATCCCTCCCTGCTCCCACACCGGAACTATAGAATCTAATCCGGCCGAGATAAACCTATGATTGCCACAAATCGGCACACACAGTGACATGCCTTGCACCTTGAAATGCTGTCAGCATCGGTTCTATACCCTCAACACTGATACCACTACAGGGCTCACGGAGTACTTAGCTGGTGAGAATGGAAGAGGTGCCAGCAACAATTCCCTCAAACTCGACCTCTGCACGAGACCCCCTCCATCCACCCCCACACTGACCTCTCCTCCACTGCCCACTTCCTGACTTTTGCGACGTTTACTGCCGAGTATTAATTCACCAGACTCAGCAACGCTAGCCCCCACTCCATCTATCTCTGAAAGAAGTCTTACAACACCAGGTTAAAGTCCAACAGGTTTGTTTCAAACACGAGCTTTCGGAGCGCTGCTCCTTCCTCGGGTGCTTACCCCAGTCCAACGCCGGCATCTCCACATCATGGCCACCATCGACACCGCAAACTGCCGGCTCAAAGTGGGGAGGATCTCCAGGAAGATCGCGCATATAGACACTGAATCTTTCTGTGCTTACCCCAGTCCAACGCCGGCATCTCCACATCATCATCTATCTCTCACCAGTAACATGCTCCTCGTCCAAGGTAAGATCTCTTACCCACCCATATGAAACCTGCAATCATTTCATTGACCCGACTGAAAAGAGACTTGGGCAAAAAATCGGGAGGTTCTGGAAGCCGAACAGAAACCTCGGCATCACAGTCATGTTTACCGTCTCGACCCTTCCAGCTAACGTTAACTGTAAAACATCCCACCTCCTAAAATCCTCCTTCATCCCCTCCACCAAATTTGGTAATTTAACTTTTGCAAATGGATCCAACCATATGTCACTCGTATTCCCGGATATCAGAAACTCGCCTCCACCAACTGGAACGGCAGATTCTCCAAACTCTCCCCCTGTCCGTAGCGTTGATCGGAAATACCTCGCTCTTCCCCATGTTGGACTTGTATCCAGAAAACGAACTAAACTCCCCCAGTATCCCAAAATCCTGCCAAAGCTCTTAATCGAGTTTGAAATGTACAGCAGCAGATTGTCTGCGTACAGGGAGACTCCATGTTCTCCCCTCATGATTCCCCTCCACCCCCACCCCTGAGGCCCCAAGTGCCATTGGCAACGATTAAAATCACTAAAGCAAAGAGGCAACAGGGAGAGTGGTTCAATAAAGTACTCCAAACTAATGTTATTTGTACGGACAATCGCCTTGGGGCCTTCCACATCGATCTAACCCAATCCACAAATCCCTGCCCGAACCCAAACCGACCCAACACCTCAAACAGATACGCCCATTAAACCCCATTCAAACGCCTTCTCTGCATCCATTGACACTACTATTGCCATTTCCTGGCCTCCCATGGGCAACGTAATCATATTTAATAATCTTCTAACATTAGCCAACAGTTGCTACCCTTTCATGAACCCCGTTTGGTCATCCCCTATCACCCCCGGCACAGAGTGCTTTATATGCGGAGCCAGACCCTTTGCCAGCAGTTTTGCGTCTACATTTAACAGCGATATTGGGTGGTATGAACCACATACCTCAGGGTCTTTGTCCTTTTTAAAAATGAGTGAGATAGAAGCCTGATACAGCATGGGTGGGACCTCTCCCTTCCCACACGATTCATTATACACCTCAACTAATAAAGGGCCTAATTCCGAACCAAACCTTTTATACAACTCTGCTGGGAATCTGTCCAGCCCCAGCCTTCCCCAACTGCATTGAGCCCACACATCCCATAACTTCCCGCAGCCTAATCAAAGCACCCTACCCCTGCACCTTCCCCTCCTCAATCCTCGGGAACTCCAGTCCAGCCAGAAACCGCTTCATGCCCTCATTCCCCACTGGGGGCTCTGAACTTTACAATTTCTGATAAAAGGTCTCAAATTACGCCCCCCCCTCCCCCCGACTCAGTGACCACCCTACCCCCGGTCCCTCAAATGTCCAATCTCCCTCACCACCGCCTGTCTCCTCAACTGATGAGCAAGCATCCTGCTGGCCTTCTCCTCATGCTCATACATTGTACCCCCCTAACCCAGCGCAGTTGACCCACTGCCTTCCCCGTCGACATAAACTCAAACTCCATTTGGAGCTGAGTCCACAAAAGATCAGCCATGATCTAATTGAATGGCGGAGCAGGCTCGAGGGGCCAGATGGCCTACTCCTGCTCCTAGTTCTTATGTTCTTATGTTCTTATGTTCTTTCTTTCTTTTAACAGCGCTTCCTCAGGAGCCGCTGAGTACTTCCAATCCACTGCCAAAATGGCCTCCACCAACCTCTGCTCTCCAACTGCTCCACCTTCTCCCTATACGCCCAGATTGAAATGAACTCCTGTCTTATCACCGCCTTCAACACCTCCAACACCACCGAGGTGGAGACCACGCCCGTCTTATTATGCTCCACATAGTTTCAAAAAGCCACCCCAATCTTTTCGCAATTCCCCTTGTCATAGATACATAGAAGATAGGAGCATGAGGAGGCATTTTGGCCTTTCGAGCTTGCTCCGCCACTCATCATGATCATGGCTGATCATCCAACTCAACAGCTTAATCCTGCTTTCTCCCCACAGCCTTTGATCCCATTCTCCCCAAGTGCTATATCCAGCCGTCTCTTGAATATATTCAAAGTTTTAGCATCACCTACTTCCTGTGGTAAAGAATTCCACAGGCTCACCACTCTTTCTGTGAAGAAATGTCCCCTTATCTCTGCCCGAAATGGTTCACCCTGGATCCTCAGGCTGTGACTCCTGGTTCTGGACACACCCATCATTGGTAACATCTTCCATACATCTACCCTGTCTAGTCCTGTTCGAATTTTATAAGTCTCCATGAGATCCCCCTTCATTCTTCTGAACTTCAGTGAAAAAAATCCCAACCTAGTTAATCTTTCCTCATATGACAGTCCTGCCATCCCTGGAATCAGTCTGGTAAACCTTCGCTGCACTCCCTCGAAAGCAAGAACATCCTTCCTCAGAGAAGGAGACCAAAACTGCACACAGTACTCCAAGTGTGGTTCAGGTGTAGACCGTACCAACATACTGCCCCAACTTTCCCTAGTACTGATGCCAGTGACCCACGAACCGGAACCCACTTCTCCCACACAGTCTTTGAGCTATGCATTCAGTTCCCTAATTTTATTTTGCCTATGCCAATTTGCATCTGGCTCAGGTACTAATTTTGTGCCCAGCTCTTCATACTGAGAATGTGAAACCTCTTTCCTTTGTCTTATGTTGGTACCCACAGGTACCACTGCAATTAGATCCTCTCCTGCATACTGCAAACTCCTCTACAGCCCTAAGCAAATGTCCTGACCCTGGCACCCCGCAGGCAACATGCTGTCTCGACTCTTTTCTGCAGAGAACAGATGTTACTGTCCTCTACCACCACTCCATCCTTTTGCTACCCGCACTTTGATGAATTCTATGGTGGCATGACCGACCTGCTCTTCCACCTCGTAGACCTCGCTTTCATCCACACTAGGGGCGAAATTCACCGAAGTCCATCGTGACGCCCTTGACCGGCGGGCACAAACGGCGCTGGTGACTCAGGCGTCAGGGCCCGCTTATCAGCCCGAAATCTCCCGTCCCGAAAGGGCCAGCAGCGGAGTGACGCTGTGCGCGTCAGTTTCACCCGCTGCGGAAGTGGCGCGTCGGTTGACGTCGGGCAACATCATCAACGCCGCCCGGCGTTGGGGGGGGGGGGGGATGGGTGGTGGGGGGGTAGGGGTGGTAGGGGTAGGGGTGGTAGGGAGGGTAGGGGTGGTGGGGGGGTAGGGGTAGGGGTGGTAGGGAGGGTAGGGGTGGTGGGGGGGCTGGTAGGCGGGGGGTAGGGGTGGTGGGGGGGTAGGGGTGGCAGAGTCCACAACCAACACGGCTGGAATAGATGTGAATGCCTTGTTTTTTTTAAAATGGCGAGTATATTGTGCTGCATGCCTATCTGAGAGAGAGAAAAAAATTTGCTCCACTATTGGTGATCCTCATTATTTATTACTCCAAATGTTTGAACTTAATTATGCCATCTTGCAGAACCTTGAGTTCCCCACCCCCCCAACACCCCCAACAACCCCCCCTACCCCTAGCCCCCTACCTCTACCCCCACCCCTACTACCCCAACCCCTACCACCCCTACTCCTACCACCCCTCTACCCCCCTACTACCCCTACCCCCCTCCCCCACCACCCCTACACCCCCCTACTACCCCTACCCCCCTCCCCCACCACCCCTACCCCTACCACCCCTCTACCCCCCTACTACCCCTACCCCTCCCCCCCACCCCCCTCCCCCCACATACCCCCCTACCCCTCCTACCCCCACCTACCCCCCCCTCACCCCCGGCACGCGATGTAAGTGATTTCACTCTCTCTTCACAACCCCACCCTCCCCCTCCCCCCGCCACTCGATGTAGGTAACTGAACAGCGTCAACCATCATCAATGGTTGACACGGTTATAAACCAACTTTGATTTTCGCTCATCCGGGCCGGAGAATAATTAAGCATAAAAAAACAATGGCATCCCGCCGGCGTCAGCCATTCTCCGAGGCGGGCGGCGGGATTTGAAGAACGCCGTTTTATGGCGGGTGGGAGAATTTTGAACATGGCAGGAGCAGGAATATCGGCGCCCCCGGGCGATTCTCTGACCCTGCGTGGGGTTGGAGAATTTCGCCCCAGTTGTGTGCACCTCAAACCTGCTTTTGACAATTGCAAAGTCTGACGCTCCCGCACTACTCTCTGCTTGGTCTCTTTACCTGGTGAAAGCAGAACTAGGGGACATAGCCTCAAAATAAGGGGAAGTAGATTTAGGGCTGAGTTTAGGAGGAACTTCTTCACCCAAAGGGTTGTGAATCTATGGAATTCCTTGCCCAGTGAAGCAGTTGAGGCTCCTTCATTATATGTTTTTAAGGTAAAGATAGATAGTTTATTGAAGAATAAAGGGATTAAGGGTTATGGTGTTCGGGCCGGAAAGTGGAGCTGAGTCCACAAAAGATCAGCCACGATCTCATTGAATGGCGGAGCAGGCTCGAGGGGCCAGATGGCCTACTCCTGCTCCTAGTTCTTATGTTCTTATAAGCGATCAAGCTTGGGTGGATGTAGCAAATCAAGGGGTACAGTCAAAGCAGGACAGCAAAGTAGTAACATGGGAAATGAGGGTCAGAGAATGGCAGGAAGGAAGAAAGAGAAAAAAACCCCTACGAATACAACAATCAAGACCAGATGTTACAAAGATAATAAAATAATCTGAGAGTTTGCAGCATTCATTACAAAGTAAATGTATTGATAGCACACACGGAAGTAAATAAATATGATCTGATAGCCATTATGAAGATATGGATGCAGAATGACATGGGTGGGTCCTGAATATTGAGGGTTATAGGACATTCAAGAATAAGAAGCCAGATAAAGGCGGAGTGGTCACACTAACTAACAATGGCATTGGGGCAATAGTTAGAGATGACCTTGGTTCAGGAGATCAGGATGTAGAATCAGTTTGGGTAGAGATGAGGAATAGTTGGGTGAGGTTATAGGGATAGGGTGGAAGAGATAGAATGCTCTTTCGGAGGGTCGGTGCAGGCTTGATGTGCTGACTAGCCTCCTCCTGCACTGTAGGGATTCTAAGGAAGGAAGTCACTGGTGGGAGTGGTGTACAGGCCCTAATAGGGAGTACAATGTAGGACAAAGTATACAAGAAAAAATATTGAGGGCTTGTGATAAAAGAACGACAATAATCATTGGTAATTTTAATCTACATATAAACTGCAAAAATCAGATTGACAGCAGTAGCCTGGAATACGAGTTCATGGAATGCTTTTGAGATATTTTCTTAGAGCAGCATGTACTGGAACAAACCTATATTAGACTTGGTAATGTGTATTGTATCATGCAGTGGCCACAACATGATTGAATTTTACATCAAGGTAGCACACTGCTGCTTCACAGCACCAGGATCTCAGGTTCAATTCCCGGCTTGCGTCACTGTTTGTGAGGAGGCTGCACGTTCTCCCCGTGTCTGCGTGCGTTTCCTCCGGGTGCTCCGGTTTCCTCCTACAGGTCCCAAAAGACATGGTGCTAGGTAATTTGGACATTCTGAATTCTACCTCAGTGTACCCGAACAGGTGCCGGAGTGTGGTCATTAGGGGCTTTTCACAGTAAATTCATTGCAGTATTACTGTATTACTGTAAGCCTACTTGTGACAATAAAGATTATTATTACATCCAGTTTGAAAGACAGAAGAATGTGTCTGAAGATTAGTTTCCCAAAGTTTAAGTGGATGAAGTGAACTGGGATATGAAGCTAGGATAATCAAGAAGCAGTGGCACACTATTAAGGGGATATTTCAGAAAACTCCGTATAGTCTTATGAACATTTTGGGCCAAACATAATACCTGTGGTTAATTAAAGCAGCTAAAGGAAAGTTTAATTGTGGATAATAAGGAAATGGCATATGAACTGAACAAATATTTTACCCGTCTTTTGTAGAAGATGCAAAAACCTTAGTTCAAGTCAAGAGATGGAATGGAGAGAGGAAGAGAGGAAGTGTGTTGAGCAAACTGATGGAGCTGTGGGCCAGGTCCCTGGGTCCTGATGGACTTCATCCTAGGTTGTTAAAAGAGATGACTAATGAGGTAGATGTGCTCGTCTTCCAAAATTCACTAGATTCTGGAAAGGTTTCATCAGACTGGAAAGTAGCAAATGTGACTTCTCCATGCAAGGGAGGCAAAAAAACAGGAAATTACAAGTCAGTTCGCTTTTAAAAAAAAATCATTCATTGGATGTGGCTGTCACTGGCTAAGCCAGCCTTTATTGCCCATCCCTAATTAGCCTGTAGCTGAGTAGCATAAGTGACATTGTCAAAAAAAACCCATCTGGTTCACTAATGTTTTCAGATTTAAAAAAAATAAATTTAGAGTACCAATTTTTTTTTCTCAATTAAGGGACAATTTAACAGGACCAATCCACCTATCCTGCACATCTTTGGGTTGTGGGGGTGAGACCTATGCAGACACTCCACACGGACAGTGACCCAGGGCCAAGGTCGAACCCGGGTCCTCAGTGCCATAGGCAGCAGTGCTAACCACTGTGCCACCCTAGGTTTTCACATTTTGTTGAATTCAAATTTGACCATCTGCATGGTAGGTTTCAAACTGGGGTCCCCAGAGCATTACCCTGGGTCTCTGGATTACTCGTTCAGTGACAATGTCACTGTACCATTCCCAGAGGCTTGACATCGGACATGGGGAAGGTGCTAGAATCGATTATTGAGGTTATGGCTGGGCAATTAGAAAAACTCAAAGGTAATCGGGAGGAGTCAGCATGGTTATGTGAAAGGAAAATTATGTTGAACTAATTTGTTCAAGTTATTTGTAGTAACGTGCTGTAGATAAAGGAGAGCCTGTAGACGTACTGCACTTGGATTTACAAAAAGGTATTTGATAAATTGCTACAACGGTTATTGTTGAAAATAAAAGCTCAAGAGGATAACATACCAAACATGGATAGAAGATTGGCTGGTTGGCAGAAAAACATGCATAAATGGATCTTGGCCTGATTGGCATGATGTGATAAGTGGAGTCTTAGAGGTCTCAACTTATATCAATGACTTAGATGAGGGAAGTGGAGGTATAGTAGCCAAATTTACAGATGACAAAGATAGGGTTCAAAGCATGTTCTGAAGAGGACATGAGGAGTTAGTAGATGGATATAGATGGGTTGTGAGTGGGCAAAAATCTGGCAGATGTGTATAATGTAGGAAAATGTACAGTTGTTCACTTTGGCAGGAAGAATAAAAAAAGTGGCAGAATTTTAAAAAGGCAAAGTATTTCTTAAATGGCAATTGGCTGCGGAATTCTGAGTTGCAGATGAATCTGGGTCTTCTCTTGCATGAGTCACAAAAAGTTAGTATACAGGTATTAAGGCTAATGGAATGCTGCCCATTTTTGCAAAAGGAATCAAACATAAAAAGGGATGGATGATATGTTTCAGTTATAGGGTATTGGTGAGATCACTTAAAAAAAAAAATTTAGAGTACACAATTAATGTTTTTTTCAATTAAGGGGCAATTAGCATTGCCAATCCACCTATTTTGCACACGTTTTGGGTTGTGAAGGTGAAACCCACACAAACACGGAGAATGTGCAAACTCCACACAATGACCCACAGCCAGGATCGAACCTGGGACCTTGGTGCCGTGAGGAAGCAGTGCTACACCACAGTGCTGCCCCTGTGAGACCTCATCTTGAATACGGTGTGCAGTTATGGTCTCCTTATGCAAGGATGGATGTAAATGCAGAGTAGGTTTACTAGATTAACATCTGAATAAGTGGTTTACCTTGGAAAGGTTGGTAGACTGGGCTTGTTTCCACTGACGTTTAGAAGAGTGAGGGGGGAGGGGGGGGGGGCAGCAACAATTTAACTGAAGTATACACAAGACTCTGAACAACTTTGACAAAGCAGAAGTGGAAAGGATGTTTCCTTTGTGGGCAGGCAGAACGAGGCACCCCTTTTATATTAGGGGGTCATCCATTTAGAACAGAGATGAGAATTGTTTCTGAGGCCTGTGCAATTTTGGAACTCTGCCTTGGAAGGCAGTGGAAACAAAGTCATAAATAGAGGTAGATTGATTCCTTTGCCTCACAAAAATGTAAGGTTATCGGAGGTAAATGGGAATGTGGAATTTGAAACAAAGAAATCAACCATGATCTTGTTGAATGGCAGAGTAGGATCGAGGCTCAAAATGACCTACTTCTGCTAATTTGTAGGTTTGTTTCAAGACTCCATGCACTCATTCTGTAGATTTGGGAGGAAAATGAACTCCCCGTGACTTCAGGAATGTGACAATTGTAACTATCTTTGGAAAAAGAAATGAACCGTGCTGTGGAAACTATCTTGGCGTTTCCCTCTTCTCCATTGTGGGGCCATTCAGGCACACACTCTCGAGTCACCTGCTTCCTATGGCTGGGGATGTTTTCCCAGAGAAGCATTGTGAACTTCCAGAGAAACCTCAGATTTATCTGGCAACATTGATCACATCAAGAACACCCAAGAAGTTTTTGTTGCATTCAGCAATCTGACCAAAGAAATCGATTCACTAAATCGCAAGGTTCTGTGGACTATGCTCCAGAGATTTGGATATCCAAACACAATCAGAATCCTGCAATTACTTCATGATATGGATTGCAACTGTCTGGCGAGAGATCTGAAACCTTCAAAATCTGGACTGTGTTATTGCAAGGCTGTGATAGCCCCCCAAACTACTTACAATTTACCTGACAGCAGCTATTCACCTCAAATATTAACTGTCCTCTGATAGGATTAAATATTGCTTGGATGGAAAGCACACTAGGCACCTCTGGGCAAGAACCAAAAACTAGAAATTGTAGACATACATAGAAACGTACATAGGAAATAGAAGCAAGAGGCTATTTGGCCCTTCGTGCCTACTCCACCATTCATAATCATGGCTGATCACCAAGTTCAATATCCTGCTTCTACCCCCCAAAATATCTATCTACTCCTTTAGGTCCAAGAGCTGTATCTAATGCCTCTTAAAATTACACTATGTTTTGGCCTCAACTACTTTGTGATAGTAAATTCCACAGATTCACTGCTCTGGGTGAAGAAATTTCTCCTCACCTCAGTCCTAAAAGGTTTACCCTTTATCCTCAAACTACGACCCATAGTTCCGGACTCCCCCACCATCGGGAATATTCTTTCTGAATCTACCCCGTTTAACCCGGTTAGAATTTTATAAGCTACAAAGTCACCTTATTCTGCTCAACTCCAATGAATGTAATCCTAACCGATTTATTCTCTTCTCATATGACATTCCCGCCATCCCAGGATTCAGCCTGGTAAAGCTTTGCTGCACTCCCTCCATAGCAAGAACGCCAAACTGCAGGCGTGGCCTCACCAATGCCCCATGCAATAGTAAACATTATATTCCGATACTTAAATCCTCTATGAAAGCCAACATACCAACTGCATTTACTGCCTGCTGTACCTGCACACTTACTTTCACCAACTGATACACGAGGACACCAAGGTCTCGCTAAATATCCACTGCTCTCAATTTACACCCAAATAATAATCTGCCTTCCTATTTTTGCTACCAAAGCGGATAACCTCACATTTATCCACATTATACTGCATCTGCCATGCATATGCCCATTCACTCAGCCTGTCCAAATCCCATTGAAACATCCTCACAGCTCATCTCCCACCCAACTTTGTATCATCTGCAAATTTGGAGATTATACATTTAGTTCACTCATCCTAATTATATAACATGAACTAGTTGAGGTCCTAGCACAGATCCCTGTTGTAGACCCCACTAATCACTCCCTGCCAATCGGAAAAAGGCCCATTTATTCCAACTTCTTGCTTCCTGTCTGCTAACCAGCTATCCATATCAAGACACTACCCACAATCCATGCGCTTTAACTTTACATAGTAATCTGCTCTGTGTGACCTGTCAAAAGCCTTCTGAAGTCCAAATAAGCCACATCCTGAAATGCTAAACCACATCCACCGGTTCTCCCTGCTCAATTCTACTTTTACAGTATGTTCACTGCTAGATTACTTTCATATTGTATTTTCCCCTTCTTAATCAATTCCTTGGTCTGCCTTTTCTAAATTTTAAACTGTTCCCAATCCTCAGGTCTATTGCTTTTTCTTGCCAATTTGTATGCCTATTCGAATCTAATACTATCTCTAATATCCCTTGGAAGCCACCATGATCTACAAATTGTGCATGATGCAGTGTTTTTGCCCACTCTGGACCAGATTTTCAATCTACATGGGAAGGACCCTCTGGGGCATACCCATCAGTTCAAGGGACTGGAAATACGTCCAGAAAGACTATTGGATCTTTGCCTATCAATACCAAAGGTAGTTTTGTCTAATTCTGGGGGACAGTTGACCAACTGCGTGGAAGCCTTCCCATATAAATTGCCACATCATTGTGGATGGAAAAGACACTGGTTATGGAAATATTGAGATGGGAACTCTTGAGAGTTGTAGAATAAGTCAGTTCACAGGTCAGGCAACATTGAAATTGTTTGCGATGGAGAGAAAATGGCACTTGGCTTGCAACCCACAGTTCAAACTTTACAGAGAATAAACCATACCTTGAGATTGGTTCTAAAGAAATGAACAAAAGCCTCACCAGGTATCATGAATTACCATTTCCTTATGCAGTTTTTAAAAGTCTAAGAAACTGGCCTTATCCCACATGAATTGGTGACCAGAAGACATGCAACCCATACAGTTATAGGCATGCAAGTTGAGGTGCCAACCTGAGACGCCTGAACGATTTGAGAAAATTCCCTGAAGGAATCAGATGGACAAGTAACATAACTGCTACATTCGTACACCTAAGGATTAGTTGCATCTTGGGAGTCCTAATAGCTCATTGCATTTAATTAATTGTAAATGAAGAAATTTGATTTGTGCAGTGATAAAGGACACTATCATGCAAGCCTCTTTTACAAAGATGATGAACTTTTACAAGAAGCTAAAAGCAGGTAGAGCTGTGGCTAATGCAAAGACGACATCAACAAAAAGTGTATGCATGTTTTCATCGAAGGTACAGAGTTGCATTCCATTAACTGCAATACAAGCCAACAATCTCCAATTTCATGGAATCTCCACAGTGCAGGAGGCCATTTGACCCATCGAGTCTGCATTCTTCTTGGGAGTATATATTTAAGTACACCAGTAACGGCTGTCATATGTTCAGTCAGGTAAGCAGAGCAAAGACCTCAAAATAAGACACGTGGAAAAATATCTTTGCTCATCATTTATTAAATCATTGGGTTATTTGCCCAACGTTAAAGTGTACTTCACACAATATTTATTGCTACAAGAGTGCAGTTACCATGGCTTTATGACATTACATAATGTCAGTCTTCAAAATTTCAAAATGTGTGCAATAACAGGCTTGCTTGCAGAACAATGAATGCTCTGAAGGTAGTGATCTTCCAAAGCTGGCCAACTCTTTCCAGATCAACAAGTGCCAAAAGTTTTTTTTTAAAAATGAAACAAAGTTTATACAACAAACATCTGCAAGTATCTGAACATATTCAAAACACATTAGCTTTGTACAGAGCACTGTTGCACATTTCCTTTTCAAAATGATTATCCTTACTTTGCACACTGCTGTGAACATCCAGATTATTAGTTTCATACCTGGCATTCCATGCAATTCTTGGTATTTATAGCATTAAAAAGCTTCGGAACTCAAATGTTTCACAGAAATTTTAAGTCAAGCACAATCATAGATTGGATGTGTGCCAGAGAAAATAAACCAGTTATGCACATGCTACAATCCAAGAATGTATGCCCCTTTAGGTGTATCGCATAATAAAACAGTAATCCAACAGTTGGATTCCCATCAGCAATATAATACCAACCTCGGTACCAATGCACGCCAAAATGAAAAGTTTTATTACAAGTTGCAAAACATGGTAGTCTATTGAGAATATTTACACCATCCAAAGTGGCATACATGTCTGATGGATTATAAATTGATGTATATTTACACTGATTTTATAGTGGCACCATTTATTCAGATTCTAGGAGACCAACATCCTTGAGCAGTTTCAATATTTATTTTGCTAAATTCAGCTCCCTTACCCTGGTGACAGAATTGCACTCATTATTTGAAGTTTAAAAAAAGGAGCCAGATTTAACACTATTTGCTGGGAGCCAGCTGACCCATACCCAGTCTCCAAGAGTCTGAATTAAGCTGCCAACATAAATGTAGCGTCTGGGAAATACAGGTTCAAGGAGGCCATCCTTTTCACCCATGCAAACATGGAGGTTAAATGAAAACCAATTGCAAAGTAAAGAAGATTGAAGAGAGCACTTGGAAAGCACTTGAAAATAAGTCACTCTTTACAATTGTTCACATAACAAGAATGTAATAATAAAAACAAATTTTAAACCCAAAGTAATAGATGCAACTAAAAATATTTAAGTAACTCAATTCCAAGTGCATACAGGAGGCATGGATAATCTGCTCATGCCAACTCATGTTTGTTACTGTTCATTGCACCCTCTAATGATTTTGCAGTACTTCAAACAAAGTTGTTTAAATTTAAATGGATTAAAACAGACACACAAGTCTTACCCTTCAGTACCATATGGAGCTCTGAGAATCTGCATGGGTGAGAAACATTTCAGATACTTAAGGTATAAGGATGCTTTTTCACGGCAATAGAAAGGACTGGTGGCAATCCTGAGCATATGCAGCAACAGATGCAACATGGAAACTTTGTTCTTCAAAATAATAAATTAAGCTCTCCTTGCACGATTTGTGCAAACTAGCCAGTTACAGACAAGCAATTACTTCCACACCTGTTAAAACACATAGCCAACCCAAAATAAACACATTCATCTCCTTTTTCATTGCGCAAGGACCTCAAAAATCAATACAAAACCTTAATTGACAAGATACTAGAAGCAGCATTTTACAACTAGCTTGCCAGTTGCTCCTTTGGGTGTATTTAAACAAAAATGAATACCCACTAGTTCACAAGAAACATCCGTAGTGCCAATTCTTTTAGTGTATATATACACAACCCAAAAACTCAAATCTCAGCATCGTCTAGGGTATCTGAAATGTAAAAAGTAAAATAAAATTAGATGCACGATTGGGGAACATTGTTGCAATGTTAAGTCAATTGCAGGTCCATAGAGCGAAACCTGGCCCATATTTTCAACTTCACGATATTACACAAAAATGAGAATGTTCACCAAAGGACTGGGTGCTGCACCTTAAATTTGTTATTTCACTGATTAAAAACCAAATGCCATAAAATGTGGTGCTCATCTCCCCACAACACCCTGTTCCCCATGCTTGGACTTGCAGTTATTGTCATTAAAGCCCTGATAGAAAAACATTTGTTGCGACTAAACAGAACCAAGTATAATTAAATCACTCACCATCTCTTCAAAACAGGTTTTGGGCAAAAAGTAGATCCCAAAACAATGTTTATATCTTGGCAAAATGGCAAACAGAGAAACATTAATGGAAGTAAAGCAAAGGGTCAAAACAGGTAGGACATTTGGAGATCAAGCACAAGATATTAGAGAATATCTATATCCAATAGATGGCCTCCAGCTCAATTCTTGCTCTTGGATGATAAAAATGGATGCTTCAGGCTCCCTTCACAAATTATAGAATCGTATCATAGAATTTACAGTGCACCATAGAGTCTGCACTGGCTCTTGGAAAGAGCACCCTACCTCCACCTTATCTCCATAACCCAGTAAGCCTACCCAACAAGCCTACCCAACACTAAGGGCAATTTTTTTATTTAAAAAAAATGTATTTATTCAAAGTTTTTCAGAAAGTTTTACAGAACACTCCAAAAAGGAAAATAATAGAGAAAAGGGCAACATGCCAATCAAACAGAACTTAACCCTCTAAACGATAAACAGTTTAACAAATTAACACCCAACTCAAAACAAAATAGGGCAAGCGTGCCTTTCAAAAAGGAAAAAAAAAATCAGCCCCCACCCCCCCGGGTTGCTGCTGCTGTGGACCTCCACCTAACGTTCTGCGAGAAAGTCCAGGAACGGTTGCCATCGCCCGGAGAACCCCTGCAATGACCCTCGCAAAGCAAACTTTATCTTCTCCAACCATGTCATTGATCCAAGCCTCCACACTTGGGGGCTTCGCGTCCCTCCACAATAACAAGAACCTTCTCCAGGCTACTAAGGAGGCAAAGGCCAGAACTCCGGCCTCTTTCGACTCCTGCACTCCTGGATCCTCCAATACCCCAAATAATGCTATCCCCCAACTCGGTTTTACCCGAGTGTCCAAGACCTTGGACGTGACCTTTGCAAAGCCCTTCCAGAACTCCGCAAGCACCGGGCACGCCTGGAACATATGGGCATGGGTTGCTGGGCTCCCCGAACACCTCACACATCGGTCCTCCACCCCAAGAGAGAGAGAGATTGATTAAAAACAGGGGTCACGGTGGAGGGGACATTTTGCAGTCTGACAAGAGTCCAGTACGCTGTATGGTGCCCAATATGATGAGGTGCTGTTCCTCCAGTTTGCATTAGGCTTCGCTGGAAAGCTGCAGCAGGCCAAGAACAGACATGTGGACATGAGAGCAAGATGGTAAATTGAATTGGCAAGTGACAGGAAAGTCAGGGTCATGCTTGCAGGCTGAGCAAAGATGCTTTGCAAAATGGTTGCCCAGTCTGTGACTACATTAGGCCAAAAGGAGATGCAAGTGAAATGCTGCTTCACCTAAACATGGGGTCTTCGACAGTGAGGAGGGGGGAGGAGATAAAGGGCAGATGATGCACCTGCGATTGCATAGAAAAGGTGCTGCGAGAATGGGATGAGGGGGGGGGGGGGAGAGGAGGAGAGGTTTAGTGGTGGCACCATGCACAGGATGATCCTTTGGATGGGGAGGCTGGTAGGGTGAGAGGGGAGGACAAGGGGGACCCTATTACGAATCTGGGAATCAGGTGGTATGGGAAATGGGTTGGACACAGTTGAGTGCCTTGCCAACCATGGGGGGGGGGGGCACTTTGTTTCAGGAAAAAGGCAGACATGTCAGAAGCATACATGAAATAAAACTTTTATTGCTTGTGTTGCAAATAGTTTTCATCAGCAATTATTAAAAATAGGTCTCAGGCTTTGATTGGACTGATATTGTACACCAATTTCAGACCAAGTAGCTTCCTAAGGACTTGTACCCAAAACAATGGAAGCACATTAAAAAAAAATTCTACTGCTTTACCTCACTAAACCCTGCTACCACCACTATTTCTTGGCATTGAAGAGGTTCTTCTCCCTCCTCCACGGCCTCTTGCACCACGAAAGCCTCCACGAAAACCACGTCCACGAAGAAATTTAGCCGAGATCCCAAAAGTCTCCGTATTAAGTTTTCTTTCTTCAGCCCATGTACGCCTATAACAAGTTGGTAGACAAAACGTAAAGCAGTGGATGAAGTTGTAGAAGCTATAATATTTAAATGCAGTTCTAAAAAACAAACTACGAGGCAATAAATTAACTCTTTAAAGAATAAGCAACTCATTCAAACAAGGCTGGTACTGGAGTAAACTTTTGTGCAAATAACATTTAAAGCCACAAACAGTCTCCTCCATAGCTTAATGAGCAAGATTCTTCAGTCTGCGTTTACTTAATTGATCTTAGACAAGGCAACAGAAATCTAGAATCCCACTCCACATAATCGGGCTAAAAAGTATCAAAAACCAGAACTCTTGCAGACAAGTTGAGATCAGCTGATGGCCTAACATTAAGGTTGAAGCTTTATTTTAAATTTAATAGTGAGCAGTTTTTGTATATATTTTATATTCAGAGGGCAACCATGGTAGATTATGGGGCGGGTTCTGAACATCTCCAAACATGGCAAATTTAATTATTTGAATGCTAATTTATGAATTCATAATTTAAAGTCACAGCAGATTAAATATATGCAGCTATGCAGTCTCTATTCCACTAAAATGGTACGCCCAGAATATTTGATCAGATTTATTAATTTATAGATTCAAATAACAATCTCTAATCCTAAATGATAGGTCAAGTAAATGAAGGATTTTATGGACATTCCAACTATTCCTTCAATCTCCTAAAGGTCAAAAGAACTGTACTTTTAAATAAAGCCAGCTTACTTCCGAATGGTTTTGATTCCTTAACATGTGACTTATTCATCTATAGAAATACTATATTGGATGAATTCCATGACCAGTTTCTATAGACAGCCAATGCTGCATCTCTCTTCAGTGACGAGCAGCCTCAAGTCAAACATCCTCTTTCTTCTCTTCATGCCCTGTCCCTTCCATCTAGCACTACACCTCATGCCAAACTAAAACTGTTCCAACCTAGGCCACTTAAAAGCAAGTTACAACTTTCAATCCTGCATGGCATCTTCTAACATTAGTCCGACCACATCCGTAAGGATGGTTCAGACAGAGGGAATGTGATGATGGACCTTTGTTTTTAGTTTACTTAATTAATTGAATCAACTACTAGAAGGGAGAAAAACATGAAAAGATACTTGACTGCAAGCGTAGGAGTGGTTCAATTCTGGAGAACAAAACCATGTCCACCATCATTTAACAAAACAATACAAACTCCATAACACCACAAACTTTGAAAGTTAGCTGTAAAAGTTCATCAGTCACCATTTTAAGTACACTGTTGTCTGGCCAACTCTAGTTAGAAGCACTGGGATGATAATGGACTGATCGGGTGTATAAGAGAACAGCACCCAACGCAGCATCATAAACACAATTTATTTCATGAAATATACCATGGACTGCACAACCTTTACCTTGTCTTTGGCTCAGTGGAAATATTATCAAAGAATGATTTTGTTTTGTCATAGTAACAGTTGGGTCCAAGAGGTGGCTCTTCTTTATTTCCTTCAGTACTTGGTGTCTCAACATTTGAACCTCCTTTTTCTTCTTGGTCACCAAGATCTCCTTTATGGACTTTGTCATCTGAAAGTTAAAGTACTTCATTAGATGCTGCGAAAAAGAGATCGGAACAGTACCTTTGAACTATAAAGTTGCCATAGTCCCAGATGATCATAGGCTGCTTTCCCCGAGGGGAAAGAGCTGACTGGTGGCGATTTAACCCGAGGATCACACCAGAGGTGAGGGGCAAGTTCGAGGTGGCGGGGCCTTCATGAATAACCGTGGAACTATATGCAGCATTTGAAGACCAGGCAACTTATCCCAGTTTATTTGTTTACCGGTTTGTTTAAACACAATGGGATGGAAGGTTGTAAAAGCTTTGGAGCTGTTGGCTCCATGGTAATAACGCTGTTGATTGAGGATTCCTAAAATCAGCGTGGTGCTTTGAAATGAATGGAAACGTGGATTTAAACTTCCATGATACATGGCATGCACCTAGGCGACTCAGACAATATTGTAGGTTTTAATCAGTGAAATTTTGTCAACGTGCAACACAACTGGCAAATTCTGCTGCAACGTGCTGCGAATCATTACAATTCGCACAGAAGCAGTTGGGAGAGAGCACATCCTGGGTGAGACACAGCCAGAGTGAATGTGTATTTGGGAATTTGGAGCACAATGGAAATTTGGTGCAGAAGGGAAAAAGGTGCCTTTTACTAACTTTTAATATTCAGAGAGTGGCCTTGCCCTAATTGCAGGAGCAGAGGTTTCAAGGGAGAGCTAATTGGTAAGTAGTGGGTAAGCTATATTAAGGAAAGATAAGAGTTCTAGCTTAAAAAAAAACTTTGAACCGAAGAGTCTTTCAACTAAAAGAATGACTGGGGAGCTCAGTCTCGTGTTTTGTATGGCCTGCAGTATGTGGCAATTCCTCGGCACTCCTTGTAGTCTGATGACAACATTTTCAGAAAGTGCCACAGGTGACCAGCTTGAGAGCCAGATTTTGAAGCTTGAACATTGGATGGAGGCACAGTGGTGCATGGATAGCACACTTTTAAACATGGTCAATCCACAGTTTAAGGGAGTGCAGTTAGAGGGGGGATGGGTCAGAGAAAGGAGGCAAGCAGGTAGTCAGGAAAGCCAGAGAGTGCATTTCACTCGAGAACTATTTTGTTGAGTTGGAAATGGATGGGAAGAAGAGAGAGGAGGAGGGAAGAGCAATAGTGGTAGGAGATTCAATAGCGAGGAGTGCAGACAGGGATTTCTGCAGTCGCAGACATGACTGCAGGATGGTGTGTTGCATCCCTAGTGTCAGGGTCAAGGGTGTCACTGAATGGCTACAGGGCATTCTGAAGGGGGGGGGGATTAACAGTCAGAGTCTGTATTTCATATTAGTACCAACGACATAGGTAAAAAGAGGGATGGGATCCTGCAGCAGGAATTTAGGGAGCTCGGGACCAGTTTGAAAAGCAGGACCTCAAGGTTGTAATCATTGGATTACTACCAGTGCTAAGAGAATAGGAAAACAGAGCAGATGAGTGAGTGGCTGAAGAGATGGTGCCAGAGAGGGGGCTTTACTTTCCTGGATCACTGGATCTATTATCCAAGGAAGGTGGAACCTGTGCAAGTCAGACAGGTTATACCTGAACCAGAATGGGACCGACACCCTTGCAAGGAGGTTTGCTTTGCTGTTGGGAAAACTTAACTAATTTGGCAGGGGATGGGTTACAGTATGGAGGTACAGTGGAGGGTGATGCACAGCTAAAGATAGAAAAACCAAGTCAGTCTGAAAGGCAGAAGAGAATATGATGGGGCTGGATGGCATTTATTTTAATGCAAACAGTCTTACAGGTAAGGCTGATGAACTGAGGATATTGATTAACAGACAGGATTATGATATTATTGCTATCACAGACAGGACTAACAGCTCAATTCTCTGGGGTAGAATCTTCAGCTGAGGTGGTGGTGGGGGGAATATTGATCAAGGAGTCAATTACTGCACTGTGGAGGGATGGTACCTTAGCAGGCTCCTCAATTGAGTCACATGGGTGGAACTTAAAACAATAGCAATGACATCACTGTGTGTACTATAGACCCCCCCCCAAACAAACAGTCAGGTAGAGATAAAAGAGCAGATATGTAGACAAATCTCAAAAGCGTAAAAATAATAGAGTAATAATAGTACGAGGTTTCAACTTCCCCAATATTAATTGGGACAGGCAGAGTGTGAAAGGCGTAGATGGGGAGAAATTCTTCATGCATCCTGGAGAACATTTTGAGCTAGCACGTAGAAAGTCCTGCGAGAGCGGGTAGTAGTTGACCCAATTATCATAAGAATCCCTACAGTGAAGGAGGCTATTCTGCCCAGCGAGTCATCAGCTCTCAGAAAGAGCACCCTACCTCAGCCCATTCTCCCGCCCTATCCCCGTAATTCCACCTAACATCTTTGGACACCAAGGGGCATTTCAGCGTGGCCAATCCACCTAACCTGCACATCTTTGGGTATGGGAGGAAACCCACACAGACAGTTGGAGAATGTGCAAACTCCACACAGAGTCACCCAAGGCCAGAATCAAACTGGGTCTCTGGCACTGAGGCAGCAGTACCAACCACTGTGCAACCATGCCGCCCTTTTTTAGGGAATTAAGCTGGGCAGGTGACGTCAGTGGGGAGCATTTTAGACGATAGCAACCATAACCCATTAAGATTTACGGTAGTTATGGAAAGGACTGGAAATAAGGTTTTTGGGGTGTGTGCGAGGGCAAGACAAGGCCAAATTTCATAGGATAAGACAGGGTCTGGCCAAAGTGGAGAGAAGCTACTTATACGAAGATCCACCTCAGAGCAGTGAAGTCATTCAAAAAGGAACTAGAGTACAAAGCCAAATGTTCCCGTAAAGGTAAAGGGTGGGAGTAACAGGTGAAGAGAATCCTGGATGTCAAGGGGAATGTGGCATTGGATGAGAAAAAAGGGGAGGCAGATTGAGGGGGCTCAAAACACTGGGCGCCCAGAGGAGTATAGAAAGTGCAGGCTGGCACTTCGAAATTAGGAGAGTGAAGAGGGTGCATTGGGGGAACCCCCCCCAGATGTTTTTAAAGGCAAGGGGCTATCCATGGGAAAGGGTAGGGTCCATTAGAGACCAAAGTGGCAAACTGTGTGTGGAGCCAAAAGACGTGGGTGAGATATAGTCTTTTGTACCTTTGTTCACTATGGACAGTGTAGGTACAGAAAGGAGGGCTGTGATACAATTGAACAGACTGAGGGGCAGGAGATGTTAGCAGAATTAAAAGTGGATAAATCCCCAGGCCCAGATGAATATATCCTGTGAGGCTAGAGAGGAGACTGCATGGGCTCTGGCATTAATTTTTAATTCCTCTGTGGCCATAGGAGGGGGGCCGGAGGGCTGAAGGATATGCTGCATGTTGAGAGGTAGGGAAAACCAGGAAATTATAGGCCAGTGAGTCTAGCCTAGGAAAGTATTGAAAAAAATTCTGAGGGATCGAATTAATCTCCGCTTGGAGAGGATTAATCAAGAATAGTCAGCATTGCTTTGTGAGGGGGAGGTCAGATCTAACAAATTTGATTGAATTTTGTGAGGTGGCTAGTGTGTAGATGAGAGCAGTGCAATTGATGTAGCCAAAATGCACAAGGTTCCATATAGGCGACTGATCAAGAAGCTAAGAGTCCATGGGATCCAGGGCAATTTGGCAAATTGGATTCAACATTGGCCAAGTAGCAGGAGTCAGAGGGTAATGGTCGAAGGTTGTTTGTGTGACGAGAAGCCTGCGTCACATGGATTGGTTCTGGGTTCCTTGCTGTTCGAGTCTGCATTAATGATCTGGATGTAAATGTGGGGGGTACGATCAGTAAGTTCGTAGTTGACAAAAAATTGTTGGTGTGCTAAATAGCCTTCGATTATAGGATGATATAGGCAGGCAGGTCAGATGGGCAGAAACAGTGGCAAATGGAATTTAACCCTGAAAGTGTGAGATAATGCATTTTGGGAGGACTAACAAGGCAATGGAATGTACAACGAATGGTAGGATGCTAGGAAGTACAGAGGAACCTTTGGGATGCATGTCCAAAGATCTCTGAAGGCATCAGGACAGGTAGATAAAGGAACATGGGATACTTGTCTTTATTAGCCGAGGCATTGAATATAAAGAGCAGAGACGTTTTGGTAAAATGCTCGTTAGGCCACAGCTGGAGTATGCAGTTCTGGTCACCGGAATGTGATTGAACCAGAAATGGTGCAGAGGCAATTCACTAAGTGGGGTGGGGGGCTCATCAAGGTGTAAAAAACGATGAGGGATATAGATAGGAAGAAACTTTTTCCCTTAGTAGAGGTGTCAATAACAAAGGGGGAAGAGATTTAAATTCAGCAGTAGATTTAGAGGGGATTTGAGGAAACACTTTTTTCCACCCAGAGGATGGTGGGAATCTGGAACTCACTGCTTGAAAAGGGTAGTTGAAGCAGGAATCCTGAACATTTTAAGAAGCATTTAGATGAGCACTTGAAAAACTGTAACAAACGAGGCTACAGACCGAGTGCAAGAAAAAAGGATTAAAATAGAGATACTTGATGGACGACACAAGATGTGCTGAAAAAGTGTCCGACTCGGATTAGGACTTGTGTATTACACTGGTTGAGCGCAAAATCCCCCAGCATTGCAAAATTAAGACTCTCAACCGACATAAAATATTGAATGATCAGAAATTTCCTCCAGTTAAATATTAGAACATAGAACAGTACAGCACAGAACAGGCCCTTCGGCCCTCGATGTTGTGCCGAGCAATGATCACCCTACTCAAACCCACATATCCACCCTATATCTGTAACCCAACAACCCCCCCCCCCCCTTAACCTTACCTTTTAGGACACTACGGGCAATTTAGCATGGCCAATCCACCTAACCCGCACATCTTTGGACTGTGGGAGGAAACCGGAGCACCCGGGGGAAACCCACGCACACACGGGGAGGACGTGCAGACTCCGCACAGACAGTGACCCAGCCGGGAATCGAACCTGGGACCCTGGAGCTGTGAGGCATTTATGCTGACCACCATGCTACCGTGCTGCCCACGGTGCCCACTGCCTACCGTGCTGGGAAGATGGAAGCCATTGTTTTTTGATCCCTGTTGCAAACTTTATTCCCAAGCACCCAACTTTGTCCCTCTCCCTGGCACAAATCTGAGACCAAGTCTGTTCGCAGCCTCAGTGAAACATTTGACCCAGAGTAGAACGTCCAACAACACATTTGCTCCATCATAGGGAACCATCTCCAAAACAGATCTACTTACCTGCTGCTGAAACCCACATTAATGTCTTTGTTACCTCTAGACTTCACAATTCCAACACACTTTGGCTACTTTCCCACCTTCTACCCTCCATAAATTGGTCATCCAAAACTTTGACAGCGTCAGCTCGTACCAGGACCCTTTGACCTATCACCTGTGTGCTCGCTGATCTACATTCTTGACAGGGTACCGAAGTCTTGACTTTACAATTCTCATTTGGAAATCCTTTCATGGCCTTGTCTCTCTTTATCTCTAATTTCCTCCACCCCACAACACTTTGTTATCGGTGCTCATCTAATTCTGGCCTCTTGATTTTAATCGATCACCATTGATGGTCACGTCTGCAGTTGTCTCGAACCCAAGCTCTGCCATTCCCTCCCTACAATTCTCAGCCTCTCCATCTTGCTTTCCTTTTTTAAAGCATTTCTTAACCACGCCTCTCTTTCTCTCTCTCCCCCCGCCCCCCCCCAAGCTTTTGGTCACCTGACTTAATATCACTTTAAGTAGCTTAGTGCCATATTTGTCTTCTAATGTTCCTGACTTATTATGCTGTATAAATGTTCAAAAAATGTCCAGTAGTACCTTCAAGGGCAACGAAGGACAAAGGCCAGCAACACCAATATCCCAAGAATGGCTATTTTAAAAATAGGTTTTGCATGCTTTACAGCCTTAGTTAAAGTAATAGTGAGAAGTTACCTTTTATTTTGAGTTTATTTTGGAACTCCTTTTCAAACTCCTCTTTGTTAAATTGAGCATTTGCACTTTCAAAATCAAAGTCTCCTTCAAATTTCATAGTTGCTTCTTTATTATTTCCAGAAAAGTTTTGCCCTCTTCCACGGTTCCTCACTCTTCTGTTGCCTATAATTAAGTTACATTTCCTTGCATTAGAAATAATGGGAAATTCCAAATAGTTGAGGAAAACAGACAATCCACAAAACGGGAAATGTTCAATAACTCTTAAATGACTTAGAATTATGGGAAGTTAAAAATTGATCTCAGTTAGTCAAGGCTCAAAGTTTTGGGAATTAGGAGGGAAGACTGGTGAAGATATCCAACAACATTAAATCATGCCAAGCAATGTTCTCAGTTAATTACTTCAGACTCCACTGCACCTTTTTGGAATTTTACAAGTTTTGCAGACCATAAGGAGAAGAAACCAATAACTGCCAAACCAAGGAAGTTTCACCAATATATTATGTATTTTATATTGGCAGGTAACAAGACTCCAATGTGAAGATGATTGTTAGGTTTGCCCCCTAGTATTTTGTGCAAGCTCTTAGATCTTCAGTATTAAAGTTGGCATCTGAATCTCAAAACTTTACTAGGAGTTGAGAAATTCGAGCTCCAGTTCAGTTTTGACTGCTCATTAACCACGCCCTGGTGAAAAGTGGTATTGTGATCTCATCTTGCCAGATAAATGAAATAAATTAGGTTAATATATTTTGAAATACACTGAAGATCTTGAAATAGTAAAGTGCAATTCAAATATTGGACTGCTATTACCTTGCTGTGTTACTGTTTCAGTATAATTAACCTCCGTATACAATGTATTTTAGCCTGAACACAAGTGGGCCAACTATGTATTTCTATCTTCTGAATCATCAGACCAATATCCCAAATCATCAGACCAATATCCCAACAGATAGCTGCTCTATGTGCAAGGCTCAATTATGGAACTAACCTTTCTTTTTTGCTGCAGAATGTCTAAACCACTAGTGGTTCCTATTCGGTGCACTGATAAAAGTCTAATAGAAGTATGAACTCTCTTTACCAAAATTGCAACAGATTAAACATCAAGATCTAAAAATGCTGGATCTGTGTAGAGAGCAGGAAAGGCTTACTTATCAAGACTTGCATTTATATACATCACCCTCTCTCAAGACAACTTGCTATACTAATTATATACGGGTAATAAGATTCATCAGCAAACATGACAATCATTATATAATATAATAATTATAATAATTACTTGTCACAAGTAGGCCTCAATGAAGTTACTGTGAAAAGCCCCTAGTCACCACATTGCAGCTCCTGTTTGGGGAGGCCGGTATGGGAATTTAACCCACGCCGCCGGTCTTGTTCTGCATTACAAGCAGCTGTTTAGCCCACTGTGCTAAACCAGCCCCTGCACAATGTCTCAAACCACAAGATACCTGGTCCAACTGGTTTCAGTGGTGTTGGTTGATGAGGAATGTTGGCCAGCCACGTACATTCTTCAGAGAGGAAGGGAGGAGAGAAAAATGAAGCAGGAGGAGAGGAGAGAGGACTTGAAAGGGAAAATAAACGAGAAAACGTTGAGGAAAAATAAACCTAGTCTATTTTTAAATTAGATACTTGTTAAGTGGTCAGGCTATTTGACTTGTAATAATGTGTAAAGTCTCAAACTTGTATTTGAATATGCTACTACACTGCAGTGTCACAAGCACCATTTCTTTCAGCTGCACCAGCTATTAAAAAGGGCGTCACAGTGGCACAGTGGCTAGCACTACTGCTGTGACCCAGATTCAATTCCAGCCTCGAGTCAGTGTGTGGAGTTTGTACTTCTCCCCGTGTCTGCATGGATTTGCTCCGGGCACTCCGGCTTCCTCACACAGTCCAAGGGTGTGCGGATTAGGTGGATTGACCATGATAATTGTCCCTTCGGGTCCAGGGATGAGCAGATTGGGTTAAAGGGTTAGAGATAGGGCAGGATGGACTTGGAAGCAGAAATAGGTAGAGTGCTCGTTCAAAGGGTCAGTGCAGCCTCGATGGGCCAAATGGCCTCCTTCTGCACTGTAGGGATTCTACAATTTCAGAGCTGTCCTGGTCCTCCATTTTACAAAAGATACACACTTCCTTTACAGTAGCAACTTCAATAACTCAAGATGCCAGATAATGCAGATACCAGCTTCTCAACTGATCTCTTCATATGCGACTCCATTTTTCCTTCCGTTTGCATCCTCTTGCACTCCTGCTACTCGTCAGCAAGTTCTGTGACATCATCCCGAGCCACCAACCCCAAGTTCAGACCTCAAAATAGACACGGCATTTTTTACCTCCATGCATACTTTTGACTAGGACGTTTCCTCTAACAAAAGCACCTTGTCCTGTTATCTTGTCGTATTACCCTCAATCCTCTCTGATAAATCTCGACGATTTCTCCACTCCTGACATTAATCAACCATGAAGCTGACAGAAAAGGTTTGAGAAACTCCATTTTATGGATTCTGGACGCAAATTCCACCTCTTCTCAACCATAACCCCACTTTAAATATGAAAACAAGGCGCAGGCAGTTACGGATTTCATCTGTACAGGTGACTGAAATTTGCATGTACTTCCTTTAAGCTAGCATACTGTATCACTGCACATCATACAATCAGCACCGCTGCTTTTAAAGAGGCAAAAATATGCTCGGAAAAGGATATGGAAAGTCTAAAAACCTGTAGATGAACAGAATATATACCTGATCGCCTCCTTTGCGGCTGAGGTTTTTTATTCTCGTCATTCACTTGAGCTTGACTTTGCTGTGCAGTTGGCTGTACAACTGAAGAAAGATAAGAATTGTATAATTCATTGTCCATTAATTCGTCAACTGGATGAAACATTGTGTAGCATAATACTAGTGCCTGGCCTCTAGATCTATCAACCCACCAGTGGAAAAAGAATTGATTGTTAAGAAAAAAGTGAACCTCACTAAAATTGAAACGTTCCTGTTATATTAGAAATGCAAATAATTCTTCATACATTAAAAGTCAGGGTGCTTCACATGGTCAATGGTACAGATGGCAAGAACCTTTACCTTTTCTTTGCTCCTGTCCAACAGATTGTGGATTTATACTATTAGGGATTTTGACCTGTTTTAGGTTCTTCTGATTAAGACCCTCTGTAGGACTCGTCTGCACACCCTGCTCCACCATTGGACTTTGTCTTGGTGGCAAAAATGGAAAGCCTGTAGCTGCTAAACAGACAAAAATTAGTTCAGCAACTGGAAACTGAAGATGAGCATAGCTTGCATGCACTGGAGACATTTGCTTCATCTAATAGCATAACATGGACAAAAATAAAAAAATGACAATTATGGCACAACAATAAAATAAACCAAAAAAAGTCATAACTGGTTAGTTGTTGAAAAAAATGATTAATACACTAAAATGTTTGAATGCCAATGGGTATGAATGCCAATTTCTGTATCAGCTTTTCTGTATGCGCAGATCAGCTGGCGGGGGTATTCGCAGACATCTTCAACCTCTCTTACAACAATCTGAGGTCCCTATCTGCTTCAAGAAGACGACCATCATCCCTGTACCAAAAAAATGTCAAGCAGCGTATCTTAATGACAATCGTCCAGTGGCTCTGACATCCATCATCATGAAGTGCTTCGAAAGGTTAGTCATGGCACGAATCAACTCCAGCCTCCCGGATTGCCTTGATCCACTACAGTTCGCCTACCGCTGCAACAGGTCTACAGCAGACGTCATCTCCATGGCCCTGCACTCTAACCTGGAACACCTAAATAACAGAGACACCCATGGTCAGGATCATATTTAATAGACTACAGCTCAGCCTTCAATACCATCGTTCCTACGAAACTCATCTCCAAACTCCGTGGCCTTGGCCTCAGCTCATCCCTCTGCGACAGGATCCTGAACTTTCGAACCCACAGGATACAATCAGTAAAGATAGGCAACAACACCTCCTCCATGATCATCCTCAACACCGGTGCCCCACAAGGCTGTGCCCTCAGCCCCCTACTATACTCCTTATACACCTATGACTGTGCAGCCAAATTCCCCTCCAACTCGATTTTCAAATTTGCTGATGACACCACCGTAGTGGGTCGGATTTCAAACAATGGCGAGACAGAGTACAGGAATGAGATAGAGAATCTGGTGAACTGGTGCGACGACAATAATCTCTCCCTCAATGTCAACAAAACGAAGGAGATTGTCATCAACTTCAGGAAGCGTAGTGAAGAACATGCCCCTGTCTACATCAATCGAAACAAAGTAGAAAGGGTCGAGAGCTTCACGTTTTTAGGTGTACAGATCACCAGCCGCCTGTCCTGGTCCCCCCATGCCGACCTATAGTTAAGAAAGCCCACCAACAATTCTACTTTCTCAGAAGACTAAGGAAATCTGGCATGTCAGCTAAGACCCTCACCAACTTCTACAGATGCACCATAAAAAGCATTCTTTCTGGTTGTATCACAGCTTGGTATGGAGCCTGCTCTGCTCAAGACCGCAAAAAACTACAAAAGGCTGTGAATGTAGCCCAGTCCATCACACAAACCAGCCTCCCATCCATTGACTATCTATAATTCCCGCTGCCTCAGAAAGGCAGCCAGCATAATTAAGAACCCCTTGCACCCCGGACATGCTCTCTTCCACCTTCTTCCGTCAGGAAAAAGACACCAACGTTTGAGGTCACATACCAACCAACTCAAGAACAGCTTTTTCCCTCCTGCCACCAGACTTTTGAATGGACCTACCTCGTACTAAGTTGATCATTTCTCTACACCTTGCTGTAACTGTAACATTATACTCTGCAGTCTCTCCTTCCTTCCCTATGTATGGTATGCATTGTTTGTACAGCATGCAAGAAACAATACTTTTCACTGTATACTAATACATGTGACAATAATAAATCAAATTAAAAACTACAATAGAGTCTGTACAAGAAAAAAAAATGAAAAATGTAAATTTATCTTCCAGTTCATAAAGTGGATTTAAGTCAGAAAATATCCTCCCTGGTTAGAATGAACTGAAGGCTAAATTTGTTGCAATATGCATATTTATGAACTGATGCTGCAAATTTTACTCAATCTACATATTTTTTGGTTCTTGACGGAAACACCTTTGTATTTGATCATGAACCGAGCTAACTGTAGTTAGAGACTGGCTCGTATGGAGCCAAAAGATTTACATAGAAACAACTTCCTCAATATTCACTTGTCCATTACCTAGAACTGCTGAGGTGCCTGATTCAACATGTTCAGTACAGTCATTTTGAGCCATGTCTTTGCACCCTAGTTGGTTCAATGTTTTAACCACAATAATGCAACATCTCCACTATACTGTTGTCTTAAACCCTTATCTCTTGCCTCCTCTACCCTCACCCAAGGGCGAAGAACTTATTGACTTCTTTAGCAATCACAATTTGAGACCATCTTTCATTTCATTCCTTTCCTCTGCCCTAATATGTTTATCTCATCTTGCTTACAACACCCTCCTGCTGCTCCCACCCAACTTGCGGACCATTCAACTTCCCTTCCTGGTCTTCATGCAAGTTTGCATTCTCAAAAGAAAACCCTGACCATGCCCTCCTAACAAAATATTGTCCCATTTCCAAATTCTCTTCCCTCCAACATCCTTGAATGTGTTGTTGCTTCCCAAATCTCTGTCAATCTTACCCGCAGCTCCATGTCAAACTCCTGCAATCAGGTATTTGCCCCTGCCACAGCCCTTAAAAGTCATAAATGACACCCTACGTGACTGATCACTGAACTATATCCTTTCATCTTCACAATTAACCACACAATCCTCCAATATCCAACAAGGTGGGGCTTCCTCACCTAATTTCCATTTTTACATATCCATTTATAGCCATGGGTCCCCCCTCCCAACACACGTTATTTGAAACACGTACACATTTTAAATTATTAAGAGTATTTTTGAGTAATGGTTCATTCAATTTATGCTTACAAAATTTGTTGCATTTCAAACTCACTTGCGCATGTAGTCTTTTTAAAAAATCTTGCAACTAACAACAGAAGTCTGAATACTCAAAACTTTGGGTTCCATCACCCCAAGTTTTGATGTAATTTACAGGAATGGGAATTACAAAACCAATATCTCAAGTCATAGCTAGATTTGTATTAGCTGTGGTAATGTAACTGTCGTGCCCAATATTAAAAGGGTAGGCGGTGGTGTAGTGGTCTTGTCACTGCACTGGTGATCCAGCAACCCATTGTAATATCCTGCGTACCCGGGTTCGATTTGTGAAAACAGAATCCAATAAATACCTGGAATTAAAGTCTAACGATGATGATCAAACCATCGTCAAACTCCATGGTTCAATAATGTCCTTGAGAAGGAACTCTGCAGTCCTCATCTGGTCCAGTCATGTGACTCTAAGTCATGTTTGACTCTTCTATGCCCTCGGAAATGGCCGAGCAAATTGTATCAAAATCACAAACCCAGTCCTGTCAACCCTGCAAAAGTCCTCCTCACTAACATCTGGGGGCTTGTACCAAAATTAGGAGAGCTATCATGCAGACTAGTCAGTCTGACAAAGTCATACTCAGAATCATACCTTACAGATGTTGTCCTGGAAACCATTACCACAATCCCACAGTGGCATACAGTAGGGAGGGAGTTGAACTGGAGTCCTCAACATCAACTCTAACCCCATGAAGTCTCATTGTTCAGGTCAAACATGGGTAAGGGAAACCATGGATTGATCAGTGTTCCATGTTGAATTTGGAGGAAGCTCAATGGGTGGCAAAGGTACAGAATGTACTCTGGGTAGAAGACTCAATATCCATCACTAAGAGTAGCACCAGTACTGACCGAGCCCTAAAGGACATAGCTGCTAGTCTGGGTTTGAGACAGGTGGTGAAGGAACCAACACAACTCGGCATCGAAGATGTCCTCCAATGTTGCCAAATGGGAGAGATTCAGAATTGATCTAGCAACTCAAGACTGGGTATCTCCATGAGGTGCTGTGGGCTATCAGCAACAGCAGAATTGTCCTTAGCCACAATCTCTATCCCCCACTCTACGATTTACCACTAAGACAGGGGATTAACCCTGGTTCCATTAAGAGTGCAAGAGGTCATGCCAGGCATCCCGAACAATCAGGTGTCAACCTGGTGAAGATGCAAGTTGCCAAACAACATAAACAGCAAGTGATAAGAGCTGAGAGAAGTGATCCCACAACCAATGGATCAGCAGTCCTGCCACATCCAGTTGTGAATGGTGGTGGACAATTAAACAACTCAATGGAGGTGGCTCCACAAATATCCCCATCTTCGATTGCGGAGGGGCCTAGCATATCTGTGCAAAAGATGAGGCTGCAGCATTCGTAATAATCTTCAGCCAGACGTACAGAGTGGATAATAAGTCTTGGTCTCCTCCAAAGGCCCCCGGCATCAGAAATGCCAGTCTTTAGCCAATTCGATTCATACCACATGATATCATGAAACGGCTGCAAGGCTATGGGCCTGACAATATTCTGACAACAGTCCTGAAGACTAGAGTTCCAGAATTTGCCACGCCCCTAACCAAGCTGTTCCAGTACAGCTGCAACAATGGCATTTACCTGGCAATGCCAGACTAAGCTAGAGTCACAGACTCTCGTCGGGTGTGGCAAGGCTTAAACAACATAACAGGCTACAAAGCAAAACCGTGTAGAACCTCAGGCAGCAGCCTCAGGCATACCTATACCTACCGTCACAGCTTCCAAAGTCAGATCGGCCTTCTTGAAAGTGAATCCTCAGAAAGCGACAGGTCCTGATGGGGCCTCTGATCATGCATTCAGATCCTGTGCAGACCAACTGGAGTCTCTCCCTACTCCGATCCAAGGTTCCTACCTGTGTCAAGACGACCATCATCATACCGGTGCCAAGAACAACCAGGCAATGTGCCTCAATGACTACCATCCGGTAGCCTTGACATAGATTATGAAGTGCTTCGAGGTTGGTCATGAGACACATCAACTCCATACTCCCAGAATGCCTTGATCCACTGCAATTTGCATACCGCCACAACCGGTCCACAGCAGACACCATCTCCCTGGTCCTACACTCATCCCTGGAGCATCTTGTCAACAAGGACTCCTACATCAGACTCCTATTTATTGACTACAGCTCTGCCTTCAACACCATTATCCCAGCCAAGTTAATATCAAAGCTCCAAAACCTAGGACTTGACTCCTCACTCTGCCACTAGATCCTCAAGTTTCTGACCCATAGACCACAATCAGCAAGGATAAACTTACTCCACAATAGTCCTCAATAGCGGGGCCCCGCAAGGCTGCATACTTAGCCCCCTACTATACTCCTTATATACACACACACACACGACTGATGACATGATTGTAGTGGGTGGGATCTCAAACAACGATGAGTCAGAGTACAGGAGGGAGATTAGAGAGTCTAGTGGCGTAGTGCAACGACAACAATCTCTCCCTCAGTCAGCAAAACTAGAACTGGTCATTGACTTCAGGAAGCAAAGTATTGTACACACCCCTTCTGCATCGATGTTGCTGAGGTGGAGATGGTTGACAGCTTCAAATTCCTAGGTTTGCACATCACCAATAATCTGTCCTGGTCCATCCATGAACAAGGAAGCACAATAGCAGCCATACTTTCTCAGGAGTCTAAGGAAATTCGGCATGCATTGACTCTAACCAATTTGTGGATGCACCATAGAAAGCATCCTATCTGGCTGCATCACAGCTTGGTATGGCTGCTCGGCCCAAGACCATAAGGAACTACAGAGTTGTCAACACAGCCCAGTGCATCAAGCGAACCCACCTCCCATCCATTGACTGCCTTGGGAAAACGGGCAGCATAATCAAAGACTTCTCCCATCCAAGTTATTCACTGTTCAAAATTGCCCAGTTAAGTCCTGCACACAAAAAAAGCTGGGCAAATCCAACGTGGCCAATTACCATCCTCAGACTACTCTCAGTCATCAGTAAAGTGATGGAAGGTGTCATCTACAGTACTATCAAGCAGCATTTAGCAATAACTTGCTCACCGATTCTGCCAGGGCTACTCAGCTCCTGACCTCATTACAGCCATGGTTCAAACACTGACAAAAGAGCTGAATGCCAGAGGTCTCCACTGGTTGTTTGCGGTTGTGGAGGTCAGTCATCTCAGTCCCTGAACATCACTGCACGAGTTCTCAGGGTAGTGTCCTAGGCCCAACCATCTACTTCATTAATGACCTCCCTTCCAACATAAGGTCAGATGTGGAGATGTTCGTTGATGATTGCACAACGTTCAGCACCATTTGAGATTCCTCAGACACAGAAGCAATCCATGTGAAAATGCAGCAAGACCTGGACAATATCCAGGCTTAGGCTGACAAGTGGCAAGTAACATGCATGCCACACAAGTGTCGGGCAATGACCATCTCCAACAAGAATCGAACCCATCGCTCCCTGACATACAAGGACATTACCATCACTGAAACTGCCCCCCACCCACAAATCACATCATCAACATCCTGGGGGGTTACCATTGACCAGAAATTGAACAGGACTAGCCATATAAATACTGTGGCTACAAGGGCAGGTCAGAGGCTAGGAGGGGTTATGGGGATTGGGCTAGGTAGGGTGCTCTTTCAGAGGATCGGTACAAACGCAATGGGCCGAATGGCCTCCTTCTGCACTGTAGGAATTCTATAGTATCCTGTGGCAAGTAGCTTGCCTCCCGACTCCCCAAAGCCTTCCCAACACCTATATAAAAGCAAATTACTGCGGATGCTGGAATCTGAAATGAAAGAGAAAATGCTGGAAAATCTCAGCAGGTCTGGCAGCATCTGTAGGGAGAGAAAAGAGCTAACGTTGAGTCCGAGGACTCTTGTTTCCCACTTTCCCTGTCTGTTAGCTTTGACAAAGAGTTATCGGACTCGAAACATTATCTCTTCTCTCCCTACAGATGCTGCCAGACCTGCTGAGATTTTCCAGCATTTTCTCTTTCCTTCCCACCACCTACAAGACACTGCAATATTCCCCACTTTCCTGGATGAGTGCAGCTCCACAATCTCCAGAAGCTTGACACCATCCAGGACAAAGCAACCTACTTGATTGGCACCCCTTCCACAAATATTCACTCCATCACCGAAGTACAGTAGCAGCAGTGTGTAAGACGCACTGCAGGCATTCACCAAGGCTCCTTCGGCAGCACCTTCCATATCCACAACCACTACCATCAAAAAAAAAAAAGAACAAGGGCAGCAGATATCTGGGAACACCCCAAGTCACTCACCATCCTGACCTGGAAATATAGCATCGTTCTTTCACTGTCACTGTGTCAAATTCCTGGAACTCCCTCCTTAACAGCACTGTGGGTGTACCTACATCACATGGACTGCAGCCGTTCAACACAGCAGCTCACTACTGCCTTCAAGGGCAGTTAGGGATGGGAAACAAATGTTGGCCTAGCCAGCAAAGTCCACATCCTGTAAAAATTAATTAAAAAATTAAATTACGAATCACAACGGTTGTCAGAAGTGCACAGAATCTACTTCCACATGCCACAATTGCAGGATTCTGAATTTGTATAATACAGCAGATTTAGAGACCAGTTAGAATATTGGCACAATTGCACATGGGTATTCAAAAACTAGTCAGAAATGTGTTTCCCCAGAACAGCACAGCAAGAATTCCTTAGGGCCCCAGCTGTTTCTTACAGCTTAAAATGACCTTCCCCGAAGACCTGGCTAGTCAGGATGGACACTTGGTAACCCCAATGGTCAGCTTCTCATGAAGCAATCCAGCTGACGAGCAAGATCAGGCAACACCCAAATTGGATGAGCGACAGGTAACATGTGCATCATACAAAATGCCAGGCAATAACACTCCAGTAACAATCTCCTAACGACTTGCATCAATCATGGCAGCTGTTGCCATATCCAATTTTGAAAATAATTTGGATTGTGGACAGTGGAAGCTGTTTGGGCCAGTGTTAAAATGTTACTGGTCTGTACAGACAGGTAATGGGTCAGCCAACAATGACAACAAATGGAAAAATGTCTCCAAAGAGTTGATCCTAATACTGTACATTGTTTACATATATCACAAATAAAGGGGAATGGGTATTGACTTGCTTGTTTATGATCTATTTGGATATTCTATTATAGAAAGATCGTTGGGTGTAGTATTTGCCATTTTAAACTTCAAAACATTGATAGCACTGTCAATTTAGTAGCAACTTTAAAACGGTGGAGAATAGTAAACAACTGCATCTTTGGTAATTAAAAACCCAAAGAGCAAATAAAATTATTTCAGTTAGATCGGCACCAGTGCAAAGAATGCCATTTGTGCGACCAATTACAGGCAGGAAACAGTGTGACTCCTCAATATTTGGCTGCAGTTAGAATCAGAAGACCAAGCCCAAAAAAAAAATGTAAGCACATCAAAAAATACACCGGAGCTCTCCTTTTTCAAAAAGTGTAAAGACCATTGTGGTGTAATTATTTACTTTGTCCACAGGATGAGAGTCTTGCTAGCTACACCGTATTTACTGCCCATCACCAAGTGCCCTAGAGAAGGTGGTGGTGAGCCACCTTCTGGAACCATTGCAGTCCAGAAGGTGGAGCTACACGCATGAATGATGTTAGGCAGGAGTTCCAGGATACCAATGGCAATATAGTTCCAAGTCAGAATTGTGGGATACTTGGACAGGACCCTGCAGGTGGTATATTCCCATATATCTGTTGCCCTTGGATAGTTTACCCAAACGGCAGGATGGGCCCAATAGGTGGCCTAGTCTAAGTAATGACTTTTAAGCAATATCTGGTTATCCAGGAATAATCTAGTGCCTTGATGTTGATCATTTTCTTAACTAAGACTTAGATGGAAGGCTTCAAGCAACAGACATCAGGAGCCAAAGTTTTCATTCCAGGGATGGTAAACCAACACCTATTTCTGTCGACCACTAATTGGCTTGGAGGAGTACGGCATGGCCAGAGGATAACTTAAGGGAAACAGCAGCCATGGACTGGGCTTGCTGCTGCCGTAGCAATCAAAGAGAAGAGGATAATGGCAGGTGGGAAATCGCCCCATATTTATCTGTTGAGGCCCTGGTAAAGGCTCTACTGGATAGGAAAATTGCACTGCTCCCCCATCTGAAACAACAATTGCACATGCTAGAGGCTGCCACAAGAGATCACAGCAGGGGCATGGGTCCGTCACCAAAAACGATTTAGTGAAGACAAAGTTCCAAGTGACACTGGGGTGACAGGCTCTAGCGTTATAGACATCAGAATAAACACCGAGCTGAGCAAATTGACAGTTCTGCGAAGAACTATGCAAATGCAGATGAAGTGGCCAGCAGCAGAACTTTTCAGATGGGTGGAATGGTTTCGTTCATCATATTGACCATATATATAGAGATTGCAGTACTGGACTTGGCATGGGTTCCATTGCAGCATGCCGTGGGCGGTGGAGAGAGGGGAGCTCATATAGAACATACTCAAATTGCAAGATGTCTGTTCAATGCAGATGTTAGCAGATTGCAACTGCTCGCCGCTTCCACGACTAGATTCTGGATGGGTATCAGGAGCCACACATTCAGGGAACAGCCCTCACCTCACAGCAACCACTCATTCTGATGTTGACCTGAAGACGTCCAACACCAGGATAGAGGTGTTATGGCAGCTGCCAGGAAAACATGAGCACATTTGCGAGATGTGGTCAGAGATCAGATGGATACTGCGAGTGGAAACAGTTTCCATTCAGAAATCTGGCTGGCTATTCAGTCCGTGTCTCGATGGCTATGTGAGTACAATTACTGACCCCTTGGCTGAAGGAAAACCATCAATGACAGCAAAACAAAAAAGTTCTCCGTGCCTGGTCGCTCTGTCTGATATTGCCACCCACTTGATGCCTTGAGGCAAGCATCATTCAGTTCAGCAGCTGATCCATGGAATAACCTGGAGGCATAATGTTCAGCACTACAGTCAGCATGAGAGCTGCTGGTACGGATCTGACTAGGGTATTGTAAGGCTATAGGTCCTGGTGTATTAGAGCAGTGCATCTCAAACTATCTGATGTGGTGTCCCGGCAGTTTTTTTTTTCAATGTGCCAGGGACCGGTAAGCGAAACAAGCCAATCCAGGATTACTGTCTCTTTCTTTTCTGGAAACACTCGAAGTACCGGCAGACAATGGCTCGAGTACCGGCACCGGTACGCGTACCACACTTTGAGAAGCACTGTATTAGAGCACAAATATCAGAGACCAATTCCTCCCTGGATAGGAGCAGTCTCCTCCGACACTGGCATTCTGTCTTTTCCAGACAGTTTGCTCTTGGTGGTACTCTTTCCCTTGGAAGTCCATTTTGCTGCACTGGAAGCCTCCAGACCAAGAGCTCACCATCTACTATGTCCCTCCTTATTACTCTCCCGCATGTCAGTGTATGTTGCTCCCATCTTCTGTAAACCACTGCTGATGCATAAAAGTGATGCCTGGTTCTCAAGATTTCAAACACTCTCCTCATAAAATCAAACCTGACCTCTAGCATTGGAAACTGTGCCAGTGCATGTGCAACTGAGTTTCACTCTTCCCCGTCTATGCACCATTTTTACACTTCATTCAAGCACAATGCTCCACAACAGCTATGCTCAAGTGCAGCCCAGAGCCTCTATTTTTCCCGTTTGCCATTTGAAACTTGCTCTCCTGCTCCTCACGAGCTCAACAACACCTTCAACAAATTATTAATTGCAGGCTCTTGAGTTCTGGGATCCAGACGAGCCCTTTTTGATGTTGTTCCCTAAAGAAAGGTTCTCTCCTGTGGCCGAGGTCCCTAACTGAAAAACCACAAACCTAGAGCAATGTTCTGGGGCTCCAGGTTCAAATCTCACCATTGTAGATGGTTAAATTTGAATTCTGAAATAAATCTCTGCTTCTCCCGCAAGTGTGTTGCTGAGGCATTGGGAACTATGATGTCTTCTAAATGTATGATTTTCCAGGCCCACTTGCACTTGACCTCCCCTCCACTGGCATTTGAATTCTGGAGTGGAATTTTCAGTCAAGGCATCAAAATATTGCAAGGCAGAAATTGAAACTTAAGATAGAAACCATCTTTCCACACAATTCATTACTTTTTCTTTACCTTCATCATCCCAAATTCAGCGTATCAATGTTCTTCTGTTCACATACGATTACAAAAGCTGAATGAATTGAGCAGAGTCACGTGGCTCAGCATTGTGCCAGTATCATCTACTGCTGAATAAAACAGCTTTAGGCCAAAGAAAAATCTCCCGACAGTTGACCCAAGTCAAACTTCAGGGAGATTAAAGTACACACGCTTAAGACAGATCTACACCAGATCACAAAGCAGCTTCAATGCAACAGCCCACCCCTCAGTTCCACTGACTCATCAGCAACTATAAAAAAAGGTAACAAAAAAGATAAGTTGTTTTGATTTTTAAAAAATACAGATTGCTCAAGGGAACACTTTTGGCACCTGAACAGACACTCACATCATAGCAGACCCAAATCCTTCACACTGAAGAGATTGTTCCATATCATCTATACTCGTCTGTTGCCATTAACTAATTCTTCCTATCCTAATAGAAGCTACATCATAGAAGAGACTGCATTTCAGAATGTAGTGTGGCTAGCTGCATAACTTTCAATAATAAAAGAATCTTTAGCTTTGATTACAATAAATATTGTTTTCAAATACGAATTGAATATCAAGATACTAAAATATTGCAAGAGGATCATCAGTTCATACTGAGAGCCATGTGCACCCCTTACCATTATACTCCAGCCAGTTAAATGTTAGTGTTAGTTTCAAAGGATGAAGAAACTAAAGAAACTCAAAGCAAACTAAGACATTGTGGCAATATTCCAAAACAGTAGCTATATCAAACAAGCAAATCAACTTTCGTGTATGCAACAGAATTGATTACTTGATTAAAAACTAACTTTTTATTGGAAAGTTTATATATCATTTATATGCAAAAAGAACAAAACCAGACTTCACAGCAGATAATTCAGGAGCAATTTAGAATAAAGGGACCCATTTAGACTGCTGTTTTGGAATTCTGCAAGTACGATAATAAACGAGTTTCATCATCGCATGGCACAAATGCTTGTGAACTAGTTAAAATAAGGTCGCCTCAACAATAAATCATTCCAAATTAGTTCATGCTGCACAAAAAAAAAGAGTTTAAATTAAACAAGATAGATCGGCAACTGCCTAGCATAGTAATAACAGGTAAACAACCTAAGCAGACTACAGACAGACGTTACCCTGAGAAATCAGTTGGCTTTTCTGCAAGGGTGCTGGATCAGGTGGTATTTCAAGTTCTGTAAAGGCTGGTTGTGGTGAGGGAGGACTATCAGTACTGGAGGAGTGAGAAACAGTTGTGATTTGGGTGGGTGTTGAACATCCTGTTAAAGTGCAGGAAGGAAAGAAAAAGGGAACCAGAAGATCAATGCTGCCAATTTTTATTATAAAGAGAAAAGTTATTAAGTAATCCTCAAAGCCTATAAAAGATATTTTTACAATAACTTGTCAGACATTCATTGACTGTCAAAACTAGAATATAAATTTTCCAGCAGGACTAATTAAAGGACCACTGGATGAAAATAAGAGGACAAGAGGAAAGCAGGGCAAAACTGCAACAAGCAAAATCTGGTATTCGACTCAATTACAGCACAGTATTTACAGTTACAGCCAGGACCATACCAATTCGAGGATCAAGCAATTGGTGAAAAAGTAGTCAAAATACTACAGTTCACCCAATAACTTTTAAGGTTTCCCAGATAGTAACATATTCTTCCAAATGATTGTTAACAGGTTGTGGTACCTGCCCTACAATTGGTTATCTAAGCTAATTGCACAATTACTGCAAGGAATGAAGCTTGCCTTATTCTAGTTTGTATTCTTAAGAGTTTTAAAATACAGGACATTTTTGTACTGTATGAACCGTTAAACTAATGGTCTCTGAAAACCCCAAACACTGATCAAATCTAGATCAGCGTACAAGAATAGATTTTAATTTGAAGCTGCTACCAATACATGTACCAAAACTTTTATACTTTGGAATAAGATGGACTTGCTTCAGTGGCTCCAATAATCGTTTGACTAAATTGGCAGGTTGAGATTTCCTACAGTAATTGTGCAAGTTGTGTCAATGGAAAAGCATATGCCTCATTTGATATTGTTAGTTAATATTTACTCAGGATTTTAGATAGTTATACTAAATTGATTGAAAAAAACTGATTAAACTACTTAATAAAAATAGGTATAAAGGGTGCAATGGCAAATTTGTAATGACAAAGTGTTTACGGATAGGCTAACTGTCAAAATTGATATCCTTGGGGACGGCGCGGTGGTGCAGTGGTTAGCACTGCTGCCTCACGGCGCTGAGGACCCGTGTTCAATCCCGACCCCATGTCACTGCCGGTGTAGAGTTTGCACATTCTACCCATGTCTCCGTGGGTCTTACTCCCATAACTCAATAGATGTGCAGGGTAGGTGGATTGGCCACGCTAACGTTCCCCTTAATTGGAAAAGAAAAGAATTGGGTACTTTAAATTTACATTAAAACAATTGATATCCTTAATATTAGCAAATTAAATTGGATCAAAGAGGTATTTTACAATATAACTTGATAGACTAAAAGTAATGTCATGAACAACATTAATTGAAGAGGTGGATTATGTTCTAATAGTTACTATCAAGTATTTATTTGCAACATGTAGGATATAGCTGTAAAATGAATTGTTGCTTCACAGCGCCAGGGATCCGGGTTCGATTCCCAACTTGGGTTACTGTCTGCACATTCTCCCCGTGTCTGCGTGGGTTTCCTCCGGGCGCTCCGGTTTCCTCCCACAAGTCCCGAAAGACGTGCTTGTTAGGTGAATTGGACATTCTGAATTCTCCCTCAGTGTACCTGAACAGGCACCGACTGTGGCAACTAAGGGATTTTCACAGTAACTTCATTGCAGTTTTAATGTAAGCCTACTTGTGACACTAATAAAGATTATTATTATTATAATTAATTTCTAAATCCACACAGGTTTAACCCTGGATTTTTCAGCTGAAAAGATTTCTTAGAAAGTTAGCTTGCAGCATCTAAACTTTCAATGTTTGACAAGATAAAGAGGCTATTAATAGTTACAAGGATTGCAACTCAGTTCTGGTAGGTTGGAAGGTCAATAACCATTATTTACTGATACTTTAACAATTCGGCTCAAATTTAAGTTTCAGCATAAGCTAAACTAAATGTGTAGTTCAATGCAAAAAGTGTTAACACAACTGCATATAAATTATTCAGACCGAAGAAACAGTACACTGACCTAAACCCACAGAGCCACCATACTGCTGTCCAACCAGAGATCCTCCCCCAGCAAACTGGTTATATGGAGTCATACTACGGAATGGGCTGTATGACGTAGGAGGCTGAAATGAAGTGTTTGACGAAGCACTCAACGAAGACTAGAAGAAAGATGCTGTCATTACTGACATTATTACTGGTACATTGTTTCTTGTAATATTCTACCATACTTAGTTACACCCTTTCACATGAAAACAAACTGGATATTGGCAAAGCAACAGAAAGGGTTTGAACACAGTTCTTTTCTACTAAATAAATTTACTATCCACATTTAAAAGCCAAGTAAAAAAATGTAAAATGCAAGCATATTGGTGCTTTGTAATTAGATTCATTTTTATATCCATTGGCCCTTGCACAAGTTTCTAATCTTGGTCAATGCTTTCCCAAAAAAATTATTGCAGAGAACCAGGACCAAAAACAACACAAGCTAAACTAGATTTTTATGGTCCTAACTGAGGCAAGTTAGGAGGCAAGGTTACTTAGTTGCTGTCAGTTGATGAAATCAAGTCAAAGGTAGATCTTTCAGATGCTACTTGGAAGAGGAGAACCTGACAGCAACCAATGCGAAGATGGACCATTTTCACAATAACAAAATTGAATAGCATGAATAAATGATCACCTTGGGTAAATCAATTACCCCAATTTACCCAAATCTAGTGACTGCAGCACTGTGGTAAATCAAAAACAATAATAATAATGAGATATGTACCAAAAAATATCAGCATTGAACAATATCAGTACTTCACCTGTACAATAGCAGGATCCTGGGGTTGAGGTTTTGGAGGTTCACACACAGTAATATCTTTGATATCACTACCACGGAAGATGATATATTCATAGATCTCATCTCTTGGGGCGACGGGTCTGTCTGTGGGGCGATCTTCTGTTCCAAATGATCGCACTGGCATAACAAAAGATTAAACATCTTGCATTAAATAGAATCCAACAAAATTTCATCTGATCTTGACGGTACCGGTTGAAACCATCCTCAAATCAAAATGAAAATAATTGTAGGCTGCACAGTGGTGGTGTTTAGCACTGCTACCTCACGGCACTGAGAACCCAGGTTCAATCCCAGCCCTGGGTCACTGTCTGTGTGGAGATTGCACATTCTCCCCATGTCTGCGTGGGTCTCACTCCCACAACCCAAAAAGGCATGCAGGGTAGGTGGACTGACCATATCTTTTTATTAAAACAGTACAAAATATTTACAAGGCCAAATGGTACAAACACTAATTTTGCATTGGAGAAACAGGGTACCCTCCCCTCAGTACCAACGTACGGGGAGGGGGTTAGGATACTCTGATTATTAAAACAGTTCACAACACAGTTGCACAAAAAACAAACTAGATTGCCCCTCAATTGGAAAAGAAAAAAAAAAGAAAATAAGTGTTGCTAATTACAGCAAGTGAACTGCACTACTTTATCCATTTTTCAAATGGATGGGATCCAATCACAATCTTCTTGCAATAAGATTACAGGTCAATTAAGTTTGATTAGGATAAGATTTACTTGATTTTGATCTTTTGATTCACCATGACCATTAGCATTTTGGAATAGAAAGGGTAAAATTAGATAGATATAAAGCAGTATTCCACAATTATATAAAATATTTTTGAAACTCAAGTATGTGTTTTGTCCTTGCATTTCAGAATTCCCAATCACAATCTCTGACCATTTGCCTCCCCCCATCCCCAAGCCAATATTAATGTGCTCAGTAGCTCAGTGTGCAATCAGTGTCAACCCACTGATACTCTTTAAAAAGAATCTACCCACTGCAGCACAAATTCTAATCTTGAATGCTATTTGTGAAAGCCTATTTGATTCTGAAGAACTCAATGGACAGACTCATCTTGCGAGAGACTACCACAAAATAAAACTAATTCAATTTACAGAACTGAGTTTGGTGCGTCTAACCTTTCCTTTCGAGCAGACGTGACATTTTATTTGCCTTTATTACATTACAGCAATTTTTATTTTCTCTGGCATTACACCCAGTATCTAATCATTTGCTTTGGATTTTCAAGGAACCATTCAAAATTCAGTTCACAGGAGAAACAATTATTCTCTTCAGTGTTTCCTGTGTACAGAAGTGCAGAGTCCTTTGAAACAGAATGGTTGGCTGCTGTTGGAGGAACCTATGCTACCTTTTGACAGACATCTGTGCTGGGCAATCACCAAATTCATATACAAGGCACCCACTCTCAGGTTTTTCTGCCTATAACATCTTAAAACTATTTATCTGCAGCAAGTAAACCACATTACAATAGTGCATCCTTGAATACAATAGATTCTCTGATTCAGTCGTTTTTAAACAAATCTAAAAGGACCCCACGATTCCATACCATCATGGCATAACAATTCTGGAGAGAAAATTAACACAAATAAATCAAACTTAAATGCACATTAAAATCAAACTTTTCAGAGAGGGGAACAAAAATAATTTCAAAACAACTTTGTTAAGCTACTTAGAATCTCTAATGGATCCAATCAATGGGTTTCAGGTGAGGAGATTAGTCAATCAGCAGCATCAATTAGTTAACATGACAAAATCAGGATGCAAATTACATACCCTACAGTGAGAATGACATGCACTACAATGCAGACGGAGGCCATTCGGCCCATCAAGTCTACACTAACCCTCTGTAAGAGCACCCTACCTAGGCTCATTTCCCCCACCCAACCTTGTTGGACACTAAAACCCAACTTAGCGTGGCCAATCCACCTAACCTGCACATCTTTGGACTGTGGGAGGAAACCAGAGCACCCAGGAGGAAACCCATGCAGACACAGGAAGAACGTGTGCACTCGATACAGACAGCCACTTAACGTTGGAATTGAACCTGGGTTCCTAGTGCTCCCAGCTTTGTTTCATATCAGGCAGTGACAGGTGAGAGTCTAACGCATGCAAACTGGGCGGTGTTACCTATGGCAAATAAAAATTTTGACAAGTAAATTGCTTGTGGATTTACATTAGCAGCAATATCAGTTAAGTAGTGGTTTTCACTTTTCTGCAATATACACACAATTTACAGACACTCGGTTGTGATTCTTTTTAAGCTAAAATTCTACAGATTATGTCACAATGCACTGGACAATGTCAGCAAAGCAATATAATTTATCAAGTAAAACCTAACGGCTTCAATAGAGGTAGAGGCAACATTTATTAAAGGTAAAAATAAACCTGGTAGTTAGTGAAAAGCAAACAATGACCTGAAAAATATGTACAAGCACAATAATGGCAAGTCATGTTTTCAATAGCCCAGTGCCATTAAAATATCTTAACTCTGTCTTAAAAGCGTTAAAGCTCTACATAAGATTGGTAGTTTAGAAGACAACCTAACTATTGAAATCAAAGAAAAAAAAACTCTAGCATCTATAAGTTACTAACAATACCCCTTGTTCACCAAAGAGCCAATGCAATTTATATTTGGGAACAGGGAAAAGAAAACTACACAAGATCCAACTAGGATTAATTTCTCCAATTTTAGGCAGGTACTTGTGTCTTCAATTCAAATTACCCGTTATAAACCTAACAAGAAAGCAGTGCCATATTTAATTCTGGGGATGAAATGGGATAGGTGAAACATCTTTTAGTGAAACAGCAGCTGGGAAACAGCGCTCAGCATTAGGTTTATAGTTATGCAAAAGGCAAGGAGCAATTAAAAGTGGATTGGAAACAAATACTTTCACATGGAAATAGCAAATGGGCAACTTTGCGAAGGACACATTCAGGCATAAACTCAAACAACCTCACGAGAAGAAAAAGGCAGAAAATTCAAAGCTGTAGCCCCAAGAAATTGTAATTAAAACAGGTGTATAATAATATCAAGCTCATTAAAGGAAAATCACAGGATACAGAATGCACAGTAGTGAATTGAAAAAGGAAAGTGCGTAAAGGAGAGTGAATGAGAAGGGAACAAAGTATTCGGCACAGTAAAAATCAAAAATGGGGTGGGGTCAATCAAAAGGGAAAATTTTCTTGAAGCCAAAATGTATGGTCAAGATACTGAGTGAACACAACTGCAGTTCTTCGATGGATATAGACAATTTTATGGTTGGCAGCAGTCAAGCTGGAAACGTCACTGGGTCCAGATAAGCAAACTAATTACCATAAGAGAACAACTCAACATAATATTGAAGGAATGTCTGGACGTGCCACTCGAGTTCGTGAACATGTTGAACTAAATTGTAGGTCATGTCGTTAACAAATTAGGGTCATATATTTTAATATCTAGTCGAAGCCTTTCACCTCCACCCCGAACATCTGACTGCACATAAACCAGAATGCAAATAACGCAAACGACATAGTTAGAGCCCAGGGTGCCTCGGAGGAAAAAGAAAATTGAGAAAACTGCCAAGTCAGCTGTCAAACCAGCGCGCGGCGAGATACTAAAATACATTTGTTAAAAAGAAGTCCATGCACCCCTCGGGCGCCAAGAGGTGGCAGGGTGAAGAGGTTTGAGAACACATCACCTGTCCTGATTTACAGATAGTGGGAGCAGGACAAAGGCGCCATCAGAAGGTGGAGAGGCAGACACATAAACAAGAGGCCATGTTGGTCCATGCGGGCACCAGATGGTGAAAAATAGGTCGAAAGGATGATTTTGGTGGTTGGGGTGGGCAGAGCCTCCCAGTGTCGCAGTTGGAAGGCTCCAGGAGCCCCGCACTCACCCTTGGCCAGGGCCACCGTGGAGTTGTCCGTGTCGATGGTGTACAAGATGCCCTCGTAGCGGATCTGCGCCTTGGAGATCAGGCTGATCTTACTGCCGATGTACGGCGTCCCACCACTCATGGTGACGGGAGGGAGGGGGGATTGGTGACCGGGGCCGATTCCCTTTCTCTTTCTTTCTTTCTCGCTCTCCGCAGCCTCACGCACACAGCCGAACCCCACCTCCCTCCCCTCCCCGCCTAGCGGCGCTTAAATATGGCGTCAGCCGGACTTCGCCGCGCAGCCCCGCCCTCCTCTCCCCCTCCAGCGGCACCTGCAGGTCGGCGGTCAGTAACTGCAGCCACCCTTCCGGGAAACTCAGACAGGTGTGTGGCCACAGTTACACCCTGAGGCTAGTGATGGGCAACTTGGCCAATGTTTTTCAAACTTCTTCCCGGAACCCACTTTTACCAACTGGCTAACCTTCACGGCTAATGCAGGTTGACCTTCGCAACCTCGGCCATCTTCACAATCCGCACTTGCGGACACTGGGGGCCAACCATTATTTCTTACCTTTTTACTGCAACAGGTGAACCTGCTCAATCCTTACGACCTCACTTGCTGTGTCATTCAATGTTACATTTCTGCTAAGGACTTCTGCTGATGATTTAAGTTCTTGCTGCATCCTTTGAAAAAGATTCAAGAGGTTTCTCCTCAAACCCGTAATGCCTTGGAAGTTTTGAGGGTTTTCAACTTTCATTTACCAGTACCTCCCTGCATGTAACATATATGGGCTTTGCATCCTGATTTTCATTGGCACAATTAAGAAAACCACACTTCAATAAATTATTTTTAGACTGCGTTGTACCCGACTTCAGTTTTTTCTTTGTTGGATGTTCACCAGAAGCCCCCGAGCTCTGCATGCAGCTCAAACCAGCACTGTTTAGTCCTTCTCTGGACTCTCCTGCGAAGCTCTCTCCAGCAGATTCAGTTGTGAGATCCTGGCCTGTTTGCGACTCTGACCCTCTCTTCCTTATTACAAAATGACCCATCTTCGGTTATTCACACAGTCCTGTTGCTTGCTTGCTGTCAGCTACAAATGGAGGTATCTCTCCTTCACGATTTTGCACCCAAATCACGGACATACAGGGCACATGGCATCAGTGTGTGTGCCACACTCGTGACTTGCTCTCTGGAACCACTTCTGGCAGGATGACTCCATCGTTTGCATTTAAAGGCCAGTCACGGCCAGCATTCTTAAAAGCCAATCGCAGATGTTGGACGCTTCTCCCGCGACTGATTGTTCTACTACCCTCCCGACACCCACTCGCGGGTTGCGACCCTGAGTTTGAAAAGCCCTGATCTAGGTGAGTGTGAGGGATTAAGTGAGTGGGCTCTGCATGAGTGGTCCTTCATCTCAGTGGGCCGCAAGATTGAAATCAGGCATGTTCACTAACTATGACCCCCAAAATAAGATTGAACACTAATACACACCGAATATTTCACAAATTTTAGAAAATGCATAATTATTCATATATGAATGCAACTGTCATCAACTATTAAGTGGTAAAAACAAAATAAATATTTACACTTGATTGGATGCAGAGGGATTGTACGGTTCTCACAGAGTGTGGGGTTATGGGGATAGGGCAGGGGTATCTGGGCCTAGATAGGGTGCTCCTTTGGAGGGTCGGTGCAGATTCGATGGGCCAAATGGCTTCCTTCTGCACTGTAGGTGTTCTATGGTTCTAATCAGCATGCACCTCACTTCATGTGCCCTTGCTTTACATGCATATCGCTCCAGTTATACCAATAGGAAAAAAGCAACGCAGATGGAAAACAGTGGCATGTGGCAACAGTCAACAAAATGTCTTGTGAGCCTCACTCAGAGCTCTAATGGGCCACATATGGCCTCCGCTGCAGGTTGCCCACCACTGTCCTAGTCTATCAAATAGTGAGCATGAAGCCCTTGGACTAGAGCCTGCTCCAACAATTCTACTTCAAAATAACATTGCACTAGTTATTTTTGAACCCACCCTTCAGAACTGAGTCACTTTCTTTCCCTTCAAAGAGCCTTTTGTTGAGTTTATTTTATATACCAGATATGAATGCAACTGTCATCAACTATTAAGTGGTAAAAACAAAATAAATATTTACGCTTGATTGGATGCAGAGGGATTGCACAGTTCTCACAGAGTGAGAAGCACAAAGTCTGCTTCTGCATTCATTTCTTAGGTTTGAACCTATTAACCTAATAAAATTACTGAGCAATCCCTCTTTACATTAGCAATGTTTCTTGCTCTGAAAAAGAGACACATTAATTAAATGATGTTTGAGAATAATCTGTCTTTTCACATGATCATAAATATCCTTATATATTTGATTTGATTTATTGTCACTTGTACCGACGTACAGTGAAAAGTATTATTCTGCTTACAGTCCCGGCAGATCACTCCAGACATAAATACATGGAACATACTTTAATAATGAATAATTATAGAACATACTATATTCCAACATTGCCAGTTATGGTTTTTAGTTTTGAATGTTGGCAAAATAGAAGTTTGGCTTATGGAAAAGCGAAATACAGACAGTATCTGTTGGGAGAAAGGGTTTCATGTTGAATGCCTTTCATTAGAACTGGAAAAGGTTAGAGATACAATAAGTTTAAAGTAGAGGCAGGGCTAGAGGGAGGGTTAAAGAGAACAAAAGGGATGGCATGTGGTTGGATGGAAGGCAGAAGACATTACGTGCCCAATAGACAGATGAGGTGCTGTTCCTCAAGTTTATGTTGAACTACATTGAAAGCATTGAAGGTCAAGGGAGAAAGGTCAGAATGGGAAGGGAGCAGAGAATTAAAGTGTCAGGCAACTGTAAGTTCAGTGTCACGCTTGCGCACCATCTCCTTTTTTACCATGAGTGACCAATCTCTCTACACAATAAAAACCCCACCAAAATGACCTGAAAGCTCTCCCTTTCTTCCTTGAATGGAAGTCCAACCAGTCTCCATCCACCACCATCCTCCTCTGCTTGGCTAAACATGTTCTCACATTGACCAACTACACCATTAGTTCCACTCACTTCCTCCAAATAAAAGGAGTATAGGGTCCTGATTATGCCAGCCTTTTTGCAGGGAACATTCCTTGATCTAGTCCTGCTCGGGTCCCTACCACGCCTCTTTTTCCATTACAGTGGTAACTGTGTAGTTCCTTCTCTCACACTGAACTGGAAACTTTCATCAATGTTTCTTCCTTCCTTTCATCCTGACCTTGCCTTCAAAGGCAATTCCTGGACCTCTCTGTCTCCATTTCTGGGGCTAAGTAATTGTCCAATCTCCACTATACGTTCACTGACCTCCACAGCTACCTTGACTTTACTTCTTCAAATCCCATTTCCTTAAGCATCCTATTTCATTCTCCCGGTTCACTTTTTCCATCTTCGGGTCATCTGTTCTGTTGAACAACCTTCCATAATTTTCCAATATGTCTTCCTTTTACCTCGACAAAAGATTCCGCATTGGTTCCCCCAACTCCTCACCCCATACCCCGTGGTTAATATGAAAAAAAAAAGAAAATCGCTTATTGTCACGAGTAAGCTTCAATGAAGTTACTGTGAAAAGCCCCTAGTCGCCACATTCCGGCGCCTGTCCGGGGAGGCTGGTACGGGAATCTAACCGTGCTGCTGGCCTGCTTGGTCTGATTTAAAAGCCAGCGATTTAGCTGAGTGAGCTAAACCAGCCCCTAATAGGGCCTTCAACCATGTCTGTTCCATTTCCCTCACTGCTGCTATCATCCCTTCCCCTTAGAACCACAGTAGAGTTCCCCTTGTTCTCACTTTTCAACTCAATAGCCCCTCAGTCAACATGAAACCCTTTCTCCCAACAGATACTGTCTGTATTTCGCTTTTCCATAAGCCAAACTTCGATTTTGCCAACATTCAAAATTAAAAACCATAACTGGCAATGTTGGAATATAGTATGTTCTATAATTATTCATTATTAAAATATGTTCCATGTATTTATGTATGGAGTGATCTGCCGGGACTGTAAGCAGAATAATACTTTTCACTGTACATCGGTACAAGTGACAATAAATCAGTCCTGTTATTTCTACCACCTCCAGCATGATGTCACCACAAACATATCTTCCCCTCCCTGCCGTTTTAGCATTCTGAAAGGACTATTTTCTCCGCTACCCTCTGGCACATTCCTCTAAGACCTGAACACCACCTCCTCTTCCCCCAGTACCTCTGCCTACAAGCACAGAAGATGTAACACTCACCCTCTTGCCTCCTCACTTCCCTCTGTCCAAAGTCCCAAACGCTCCTTCCAGGTGAAACAGTGATTGATTTGTACTTCTTTCAATTTCATATAACTCCAATCCCTGCTCATGATACAGTCCCCTCTATTTTTTGGGAATAAATGTAAATTGGGTGACCACTTTGTAGAAGTCCTCATTCCATGTGCAAGTATGACCCTGAGCTTCCAGTCCTGTTACTTTATATCTCCACCCATTCCTACTCTGACATCTTCATCCTTGGCCTCCTACAGTTTCAGTGAAGCTCAGCATAAGCTTCAGAAACATCAGCTTACATTTCAGTAGTACTTCTCTTTCTTCTTGGGCAGTCCCACAGCATTGAGGGTGACTTGCTTCACCTCCTGGGAGGTGGCTTCTGTGATGGCTGAAAAGTCTGATCCTGGATCCGTAGACTCTGCACCAGGTTTGGCAGGTGGTGCTTGATGAGGTGGCTGGGTGGTCCCTCTGAATCCTATTTACTCTTGTCCCCCACGCGCTCCATCCTACGACGCTCAAAGTGATTGGCACCTTCGCATATGCTTTTTCTCCAGCTTGTGTGTTCTAAGGAAAATTGATTCTCATGTGTTGGGTGGGGCTGTTACATTTATTTAGAGAGGTTTTCAGAGTGTCCTTGGAGCGGTTGCTCTGCCCTCCTAGTGATCGCTTGCCATTGCCGAGCTTGGAGTAGCGCACTTGTTTTGGCAGTCAAGCATGCGGGCAATGCGGCCCACCCATCTAAGCTGGTCGAGTGTGACCAGTGCCTCGATACTGGGGATATAGGCCTGAGAGAGGATGCTCACGTTTGTACGTCTATCCTGCCAGTGGATTTTCAGGATTTTGCAGAGGCAGCGTGGTGATATCTCTCCAAGGATTTGAGGTGCCTGCTGTACATTGTCCATGTTTTTGATGCATACAGAATGGTGGGGACCATGGCTATTCTGTTCACCATGAGCTTGGTGTTGGGTATGAGGTCTCAGTCTTCGAATGCTCTGTTCCTCAGGCTCCAAAGACAGCACTGGAGCATTGGAGTTGATGTTGGATTTTGTTGTCAATGTCTGCTCACATCGAGAGGAGGCGCCCTAGGTGTGGTAAATGATCCACATTGTCCAAGGGCTCAGTGTGGATCTTGATGGTTGGGGGCAGTTTTGTGTGGCAGAAGCAGGCTGGTAGAGAACCTTTGTTTTCTGGATGTTTAGTCTGAGGCCCACTCTCTCATAAGCCTCGGAGAATGCGTGACGATGGTTTGTAGCTCGGCCTCTGAATGTGCGGACACACAGGTTGGGGTGGTTTTGGTTCTGGCCTGGAAGCATCGGAGGTTGAACAGTTTCCTGCTTGTCCGGTAGATTAGCTCTGCCTCTGTATTCAGTGGTGGTACGCTGCGCTGCTCCTTTTGAAGTTTCCCTCTGATGCTCCGCCCTCCGTGTCTGCTCCCTGGAGACTTACCTTGTGTCCCCGCCGCTCTCCTCATGCTCTTTTTTTCCTGTGTCTCTGCTCTCGTTGTGCTCTTTTTTTCCTGTGTCCTCCACCGTTCTACTTTTATCCTGTGTGTTTCACCTTCAGATTCAACATCAAGATCAACAGTCGGTGCTAACCTCTACCCCCATTTTCCTTTTGTTTTTTTCTTGTTTTTGGATGGCAAGCTTGATAGATGTTAGTAATGATTCTTCCTTTCCCATTTGCAGCACCTCTCGCATTATTTTCCAATTTTCTTTAATTGCCTCACGAACACCCCTTTTGCCTGTACCATCATCCCTTTATTCATTTAATCTACCTTCCACCCAATCACATACCTTTCCTTTTGTTCTTCCCCCACCACCTCTATACGTGCTTCAATCCTCTTACATCCGTAACAAGTTCCGGTGAAAGGTCATTGGCCTGAAACGTTGACCGTTTCTCCTCCACAGATGATACTTGGCCTGCTGAATATTTTGCTAAGCTAGTTTTGCAGCAGATTTCACCATGTATAAAATAAGCTTCTATTACAGTCTCTGTATGGAGAAAAAGGAACATTTTTATTATCTTATGTATCGAGCATGTGTCAGGTGGATGTACGTTTAAGAAATGGGTGTTTATCAAATAGCTGCAGTGATGTCAGTATATGGGTGGAGCTGGGCTGTCTTTCACTTTCGTTTTGAGCTGAAAAGCTGCTGTGTGGCTCTGTTTTTGGTTTCGTTTTCAGTTGGATAGAGCTCTATTCAAACAAGAAGCTATAATCTATCTCTCTCTCTCTAAAGAATGTCTCCAGATCACTTGATGATTTCAAAGTAATACCTGTTTCTATAGAGACTTTAAACCTGTTGTCTTTATTAAAAAAAGGGTTTAACTGATGGATGTTGCTTGGAAAGGTGTTAAGGGTTACCTATAGAGTATTATATCTGTGGGGTTATGTGTGTTGGTATTTGATGAGATGTTTACTGTGTGTTTATAAAATGTTAACTGGGTTCATAGAATAAACATAGTTTTGTTTTAAAAATACTTAAGGTCTCTGTTGCATAACACCTGGAGAGTGGACCCTTGTGCTCCCCATAACCAAAATCTATTAAAAGTCGTGGGTCAGGCGAACTCCATGATATACTTTGGAGTTTTCTAAACTCTGACCCATAATACATGATAGCAAAGTTTATTATTTATATTACATGCTATCATTTATCTTATATACATTTTTTAAAAGCTGCTGGTTTAGAGGTAGAGCTTCAGATTATATAGAAAATAAACTAAATCGTTTTTTCAAAAAGCCAATTGTGTCGCAGTGCATTTCTATGGAAAGATTTTTAAGTGTGGTAGTGAGCGGGTATTGCCACAAGCTTCCCGGCGCTCGGCCCAGCGAGTCCGGCAATGCGATTCCATTCAACAAGGCCTCATGGGCTTCTCATCACAAATGAAGGCTCGCCATTTATCCCACTCTTTGCTTTCTGTTTGTTAACCAATCCTCTATCCATGCTAATACATTACCGATAACACTGTGCACCTTTATCCTATGCAGCAGCCTTTTGTGCGCCACCTTGTCGAATGCGTTCTGGAAATCCAGATACACCACAGCCACTGGTTCCCCATTGTCCACCGAGCTCGTAATGTCCTCAAAGAATTCCAATAAATTAGTTAAACATGACCTGCCTTTCATGAACCCATGTTACAAGCTGAACCTGAGCAAGAGCAAGATCTTCCCTGTGAACCCGCAGGGGGGTGGGACAGAGCTGGGGGGGATTGGTTCAAACGAGCCCAGACTAAATTCCGCCAGCTGAGGATCGAAATAGCCCATGACTGGACATGGATCCACAAATGGAACCTGACGAGTCAGGTGGAGGAAGTCAAAAAGGACCCACAGAGGTGGGGCTCACTCCCACTCTCCCTGGCAGACAATCAAAATGAACGTACTGCCCAGATTCCTCTTCCTGTTCAGATCCCTCCCGATCTACATTCACAAGGCCTTTTTCAACACAGTCGACAGGTTAATCATGGCGTGTGTGTGGAGGTGAAAGAGCCCGATGATCCAAAAGAAGGTCCTACAAAGGAGGAGAAATGTGGGAGGCCTGGCCCTGTCAAACGTACAGTTCTACCACTGGGCAGCAACAGCAGAAAGAATACAGACATGTATGGCAGACTGCTGGAGGAAGTATGCTCCCCCCTGGATGAGACAAGGAAAAGATGGAAGGAGGAACTAGGCATCAAGGTAGGGGGAGGACTTTAGATCCAAGTGCTGAACAGGGCAAACTCCACCTCCATGTGTGCAGGGCTGAGCATAATGCAGCAAAAGGTGGTGCACAGAGCGTACCTAACCAGAATTTGAATGAGCTGGTTTTCCCTGGAGGTGGAGGACATATGCAAACAGAGCCAGGGAGGCCTGGCCAACCATTCTGGTCCTGCCCCAGACTTGTTGGGTATCAGATCAGCCAGAGCTTTTCATGGTGTTGTGGGGGGGGGGGGGGGGGGGGGGGGGGTTGAGGGGGTGATGCACTAGCCTTTGTCTCCCTGATTGCCTGCTGGAGAATCCTGCTCGACTGGCGGTCAGCAGCACTATGCAAGGGTGCAGGCTGGCTGTCAGACCTGGAGGAATTTCCCAGGTTGGAGAAAATAAAATTCGCCATCCGTAGATCGGAAGAAGGCTTCCATAGGATATGGAATCTGTTCACCAACTGGTTTCAACTTGGTAGCCAGCAACCAATAAGGTTTGGTGGGGGAGGGGGTGGGGGGAAGACATCGGGCTCGTCATGGAACAGAGTGGGATGGGGAGGAGGAAAGGTGGGGGCCCTGGGGGGGGGGGGGGGGGTAGTGGGGAGTGAACACACACAAGTGGAATGCGAGGGACAATTAATTAAGGATGGCACGGTAGCACAGTGGTTAGCACTGTTGCGTCACAGCGCGAGGGTCCCAGCTTCGTTTCCTGGCTTGAGTCACTGACTGTGTGGAGTCTCCCTGTGTCTGCGTGGGTTTCCTCTGGATGCTCAGGTTTCCTCCCACAAGTCCTGAAGACGTGCTTGCTAGGTGAATTGGACATTTTGAATTCTCCCTCTGTGTACCCGAACAGGCGCCGGAATGTGGCAACTAAGGGCTTTTCACAGTAACTTCATTGCAGTGTTAATGTAAGCCTACTTGTGGCACTAATAAAGATTATTATGATTATTAGTACTAGCAGGAGGGACAAAAGCCGCAGAAGAGCAGCTCGCAGGCAAGCCAAGGCCTGAATCAAACTGTACATAAGTGTCTGTAAATACGTGTCTTGGCCATGTTGGAGAATGTCAAATATGTAAAAATGGTGGTCACGGCCACAGTTATTGTTGGGATGCTCTCTGTTGTAAATATATGTGTTGGTTTGGCGTTGTTTTGTAAATTGTTGGATATAAAATATGAAAACTCAATAAAAATATTTTCCCCAAAAAATGACCCATTACTGCAAAATGTTGTGTAATGGTTCTTTGTGATGCTGTAATCATCACTGTGTTGGTAATTCATTATTCAGTTTATTTGTGACATAATTAGAATTTAGAATGACAGCTGGGGATGGGTCAAAGGTGTTACTGTTTCAAGAAAGAGAATAACTGATAAGGAACAGTATCATTGCCAAAATAATCTACTGAGTTATTCTGGTAAGTGCATAACCATGTACTTGTGTTTCAGCTCTGTTCAGTCACTTGCACAATTTGGCAAATAAAGTTAGTGTCATGTATCTATGACTCAATGTTAGTGAGGTGGTCTTTACTTCGCTAATTTAGTCGCATAATATGATTAACCTCGTATTGTTCAGAATCTTACATTATTAAATCCCTGATGGGAAGAATGTGTTTTTTTTTCCTGTTTATTAATAAAAGCAACACAATTTAAATAAATGTTACGGAACTCTTAACTTTCTATACTTTAGCGGAAACAATTAAGGTGCTCAAGTCTCTGCTTTAAACCATTGTCTCTCACTCCTAATATCAGCCTGATGATTTGTGCACTGTATCATTGTGTCTGATCCAGATGCTTTGGTTTGAAGACTAACAACCAATGCGTGGTTCTCACCCCCGCAACCCAAAACAAATGTGCAGGGTAGGTGAATTGGCCACGCTAAATTGCCCCTTAATTGGAAAAAAAGAATTGGTACTCCAAAATTTATTTTAAAAAGGACTAACTGCCGGACTTGATGGCTGTGTAAAGTGCATTAATGATGTGGCCAAGCCGGCTGATCATCAAGCTGAAAATTCTTCCATTGCACCTCTGGCAGGTGGTAAAAGTGGGAAAGTCTCCTGTTCAGTCAGAACCATTTGGCAGCTACAGCCCAACAGCCTCCCCATGTTAAAATACTCCACGTGCAGGTTCTCACCATGTGTCTTCCATGCTTCGAGAGGTTACCAGAAGAATATATTGATAATTCAATCTGGTGTATTTGCTATGGCTTTAATTTAATTTCTATGATGAGATCCTAAAACTGTGCACAGTATTCCATAGTAGTCTATGTCCTTGGACACATTTATTACAGTACTTCTCTACACTTTTACGTCTTTGCCCTGGTTATCAACCTCAAAATCTTGTCGTGATCTTAATTGATCTGCACTTATACTTCCCAAGAATTCTGTATTGAACCCACTGTCCATCCACGTCCTTTTTGAGTTTATAATTTCCATTTGACTTCATATTCTCATTCCTGGGGGGCAGCACTTGGCACAGTGGTTAGCACTGCTGCCTATGGCGCTGAGGACCCGGATTTGAATCCCAGCCCTGGGTCACTGTCCGTGTGGAGTTTGCACATTCTCCCCGTGTCTGCGTGGGTTGCATCCCCACAACCCAAAGATGTGCAGGTTAGGTGGATTGGCCTTGCTAAATTGCCCCTTAATTGGAAAAAAATAATAATTGGGTACTCTAAATTTAAAAAAAAAATATTCTCATCCCTGGTTTCTTCCTAAAATGTGTAACTTCACACTTGTCCACATTAAGTGAAATTTACAATTACATGTGCCATTTGATCCCCTTTTCTATTCATTCTTTTTGTTTTGTATTGTACTTCTCATTCATATCCAGACCCACTTCATTGCGCTATCAGCAATAATCAATATCATATTCCCAATGCCAAATCATCCATTCATGCCGAGAACAAAAGTGGTTCGAGCACTAACCATTAAAGAAGGCCACCTTCTTCAAATGAAGAAACATCCATTATCCTAACTCTTGATTTCTTGTCTATAAATCAGCTTTTTATTCATGTTTCCACAGTTCCTCATTGGCAAAAGTTTTCTGAAAATCCAAGTACACCACATGTTTTATCTATCAATGATGTGCCACCGTTGCAAAAAAAACAAACTGTATTAACTGTGCCAAGTTCGATTTGCCTTTACAAAATCCATTTTGGCACTCCTTCATCAATGCATGAAGCTCACTCATTTTAGTTTTAATTATTGATTCTAAAAGTTTGCACACAAGTGATATTGGATTAGTCGATAAGTATCTTTGTTGTCTCGTTCCTGATATTAGCCATCTACACTTTTCTTTCATCTGAAGTTCAGTTCAGCTGTGTTGCTTCACTGTATTTTAATAGTGTAATGTCTTGCATTATGAATTTCATAACATCAGAATAGCAGTTAAAGATGAGTGTGTACTGAAATATTATTTTCCAGTAAACTATTTTATAACAAATTCCTATATTTTATTGAGAATATAATCAATTGATTAGAGTTTCACAAGATAAATTTTCACATTGACATGTTGAAAGAACAGATGAGGGGACCTCTGGTGGCGGCAATGAAGGAGTAAGTCACACATTTGGTGGCTCCCGCTCGTGTCGGACTTTTGGACCTTTTCCTTTTCCCCCGATTTTCTACCGGACTTGATTTGAAAAATTGATGACAGAGACAATTGTGAACTGAATTCCCACATTGGTGCATGGAGAGGAGGACTAGGAGTGCTTGCAAAGGCAGAAACAGAAGGACAGAAAAGGCTTGGGCTGACGCTGCACCGGGAGGAAGCATGCCTGAGGATCGGTCCTCTGGCTTGTCGACGCAGCGGTCAACGGAGCAGTTGATGCAAGTTATCCAGGAGGGCTTTGTCAAGCAAAAGCAGGACTGCTTGGACCCGATTAAAGAGGCAATTTCGCGTCTGGAACTTAGATTGGGTACCCAAGATCGGGCGATCCAGAAAGTAGAGAAGGCACTGGCTGACCAGGAGGACCATCAAACATTTGGAGGTGGGGATGCTAAGAGACCAGCAGAAAAGGCTCCTGGAGAAGGTGGAGGACCTAGAGAACAGGTCCCGCTGGCAGAGCTTGAGGGTCGTTGGGCTCCCAGAGGGATATGAAGGAGCGGACGCTGGGGCATATATAGCGGCCATGTTCGAGAAGCTGCTGGGGGATGGGGCATTTCCCGACCCTTAGGTTAGGATACAGGCAAGGAGACTTACCTGTGGCGGAGATCTGCTGAGCAGTCACAGGAAAGATGGCTCTCCTCTTGGAAACTCTGAACTAGGCACTTTTAGCCCAACAATCGGCCACTGAGCCAACTAACCCCCCCTTCCCCTCCCCCCCACCACCCTTCTCCGAAACCACCACAGACACAGAGATATGCCCTCAAATCAACAAAAGGGCCGAAGGGGCAATAAGACCAGTAAGAGCCAGGAGTGAAAGGATGAGGCAGTGGACACATGGAGCGAGGCAGAACAGGACACGATGGAGCAAACCGCATTGCCGGCACAAATAACGACCTACCCGCCAATAGGTCAATAGATGGAACTCCGAACACAGGAGCTCCTTTAACACAGAGACACTTTAAAGGAGATTATGGCAACAGCAAAGTTGGCAGTCGCAGTTTCCTTGGCGCCCTTTAAGGAGATGATGGAGAGGAAAGAGCAGCGACTGGAGGCGCAGGAAGCAAAGGTGCAGGAGCTCAAGAAGGCAGCTACTGACCAAGGTGACCGGATCGTCCCTTTGGAAGCAGAGGTGGTGGCCCAGGGAGCGCTCAAGGGGAAGGCAGAGGACCAAGAGAAATGGTCACACCGTCAGAACCTCTGAATTGTGGGTCTGCTGGAGGGCACTGACTGCAGTGGCTCAAATGCTGGGTAAGTTGGTTGGGGGCGAAAGCTTCCCAAAGGCCCCAGATGTGGACAGGGGCCACAAGTCACTCTGTCAGAGGCCAAAAACAGGAGAACCATCACAGGCCATCATCGCCAAGCTGCACTGATTCCAAGACAAGGAGAGGATCTTGAACTGGGCAAGGCACACACGGTCTTGCAAATGGAAAGGGTACACAATTTGCATGTACCAAGACATTGGAGCAGACCTGACCAAGCGCCGGACCAAATTCAATGGAGCCAAAAAAGCTCTGTTTAAAAGCAAGATATGGTTTGGGATGTTGTACCCGGCCAAACTGTGGGTGATCTACTAGAACAGGGAACACATTGTACTACACCAGGTGAAGCAGGAGTTCAAGAACAAATTGAGAAAGCAACAGCAACATCAAAACGAACAATTGTGCGGGATGAAGTTGCCTTGCTTTCACATAAATGCAAGTCTCAAGAAGGGGGAGGGAGAGGGAGAGAGAAACACAACAGGCAGAGAATGGAGAGATTGCTCGGGAGGGTGGTTACATTTAGAGGGGTAGCCACCACAATAGTGAACTTGGTAGCATGGGGAAGGGGAGAGGGGGCCGCTGCACAGTTCTCGCAGGGGGAGAGTGCCTGGCAGAAAGGGGGAAACAATATCTTATGATTAGCGATGCTTGTGAATGTGTATGCCCCCAACTGGGATGAAGCAGACTTTATAAAGAAAACCATGACAGAAATCCCCAATCCATGAAATAGACTTCTACCAACTCAACATGGGGGGGTGGGGGCGCAGACTTCAACTGCGTACAGGACCCACGGACGGACAGATCCAGCTCCAAAGCGGGGAAACAGCCGAGGGCAATGCACCCATGGAGGTTCACTCACCCAAGGGAGGAGTTCTCCTTCTTCCACATCCACAGGGTTTACACCAGGATTGACTCCTTTGTAGAGGGAAAATCGGTGCTTCCAGGGGTGGTAGGGGAGGAATGCTTCACAATAGTAATCTTCGACCATGCACCACACTACATAGATGCGAGGCTGAAGACGGGCCGGGCCCAGCGCACCTTATGGACACTGGATGTAGCCCTCCTCGCCGCTCTGTGAGAAAATATCACAAGCCATTGATGGGTATGTAACTTGCAGCCAGAATGGGGAGGTCGTACCCTCTACATTCTGGGAGGCACTGAAGGCGGTGATAAGGGGGAAGATTATAGCACACAGTGCTCTCAGAGATAGGATGGAGAGGGCGGCTAGGCAGCAACTGGTCGACTCCATACTGGAACATGACCAGCGGTACTCCACAGCCTCAATCGTGGAACTACTGCAAATGGAATTTGACCTTTGGGGCACAGATAGGTGCTTCTGTGGACGTGAAAGAGACTCCAGAATGGTATCTTGCCTCCCTGGTGCCAGGGTTCAGGATGTCTCAGAATGGGTAGCGGGCATCCTGAAGGGGAGGGCAAACAGGCAGAGGTCGTGGTACATATTGGTACTAACGACATAGGCAGGAAGGGGGATGAGGTCCTGCAGCAGGAGTTCAGGGAGCTAGGCAGAAAGTTAAAAGACAGCCTCAAGGATTACTCCCTGTGCCACATGCCATTGAGGCTAGAAATAGGAAGATAGAGCAGCTAAACAGCTGGTGTAGGAGGGTGGGTTTCAGTTATCTGGACCACTGGGAGCTCTTCTGGGGCAGGTGTGACCTGTATAAGGACGGGGTGCATCTAAACTGGAGAGGCATAAATATCCTGGCTGTGAGGTTTGCTAGTGTCACACAGGATTAAACTAGTATGGCAGGGGGGTGCGCACCAGAGCAATAGGTCAGAAGGTGATAAAATTGAAGGAGAACTAGGAAATAGGGCCACTATGGCTCTGAGGAAGGGAGATGTTGCTGAAAATAGCAGGACTGGTGGCCTGAAGTGCATATGTTTTAATGCAAGAAGTATGACAGGTAAGGCAGATGAACCTAGAGCTTGGATTAGTACTTGGAACTATAATGGTGTTGCCATTACAGAGACTTGGTTGAGGGAAGGACAGGATTGGCAGCTAAACATTCCAGGATTTAGATGTTTCAGGCGGGATAGATGGGGAAGTAAAAGGGGCGGAGGAGTTGCGCTACTGGTTAGGGAGAATATCACAGCTGTACTACAGGAGGACACCTCAGAGGGCAGTGAGGCTATATGGGTAGAGATCAGGAATAAGAAGGGTGCAGTCACAATGTTGGGAGTTTACTACAGGCCACCCAACAGCCAGCGGGAGAGAGGAGCAGATAGGTAGACAGATTTTGGAAAGGAGTAAAAGTAACCGGGTTGTTGTGATGGGAGACTTTAAACTTCCCCAATATTGACTGGGACTCACTTAGTGCTGTGGGCTTGGACGGGGCAGAGTTCGTAAGGAGTATACAGGAGGGCTTCTTAAAACAATATGTAGATAGTCCAACTAGGGAAGGGGCTGTACTGGACCGGGTATTGGGGAATGAGCCTGGCCAGGTGGTAGAAGTTTCAGTAGGGGAGCATTTCGGGAACAGTGACCACAATTCAGTAAGTTTTAAGCTGGTGGACAAGGATAAGAGTGGTCCAAGGGTGAATGTGTTAAATTGGGAGAAGGCTAATTATAACAATATCAGGCAGGAACTGAAGAACATAGATTGTTGGCGGATGTTTGAGGGTAAATCAACATTGACATGTGGGAAGCTTTCAAATGTCAGGACCGTCATGTTCCTGTGAGGAAGAAGGATAAATATGGCAAAATTTGCGATCCTTGTGTAATGAGGGATATTGTAGGTTCGTCAAAAAGAAAAAGGAGGCATTTGTCAGGGCTAGAAGGCTGGGAGCAGACAAAGCCTGTGTGGAATATAAGGAAAGTAGGAAGGAACTTAAGCAAGGAGTCAGGAGAGCTAAAAGTCACGAAAAGTCATTGGCAAATAGGGTTAAGGAAAATCCCAAGGCTTTTTACAGATACATAAAAAGCACAAGGGTAGCCAGGGAAAGGGTTGGCCCACTGAAGGACAGGGGAGGGAATCTATGTGTGGATCCTGAGGAAATGGGCGAGGAACTAAATGAATACTTTGCATCAGTATTAACCAAAGAGAAATAATTGGTGGATGTTGAGTCTGGCGAACGGTGTGTAGATACCCTGGGTCACATCGAGATCCAAAAAGACGAGGTGTTGGGTGTCTTGAAAAATATTACGGTGGATAAGTCCCCAGGGCCTGATGGGATCTACCCCAGAATACTGAAGGAGGCAAGAGAGGAAATTTCTGAGGCCTTGACAGAAATCTTTGGATCTTCACTGGGTGTGGTTGACCAGGCCTCCCTGGCACCTGAATTGGAGGTGAAAATCCTGGCTAAGGCCCTGGAGTGGCTACAGGAGAGTTGCGTGCCAGAGGTAATCGCGGAAGATCAGATGGGCTTTGTGAAGGGCAGTGAATTAATAGGCGTCTGTCGAACATGTTCAAAATCCCACCCAGGGAGGACACATCAAAAGTAATCGTATCCCTGGACGCAGGAAGGGCCTTCGAGAGGATCAAATTGAATTACTTTATAGCAATACTGGAACTGGTTAGGTTTGGGCCAGGGTTCTCCTCATGGGTGAAACTATTGTACAGCGCTCCCATGGTGAGCATGCGGACAAACACCACCAGCTCTAGATACTTCCGGCTGCACTGTGGCATGAGGCAGGTATGCCCTTTATTCCCCCTGTTTGCCCTGGCAATTGAGCCCTGGCAATTGAGCCACTGCCGATCGCTCTTACAGCAGCGAAGGGGTGGAGAGGCATTCAAAGTGGAGACAGAGAACATAAAGTCTTACTCTACCTGGATGACCTGCTCCTCTATATCTTGAACCCCCTGCTCAGCATGGGAGGAATAATGGAACTCCGAAAGGAGTTTGGAGCTTTCTCAGGTTACAAACTTAAGCTGAGCAAGAGCAAAACTTCCTGGTGAACCCGCAGGGGAGGCAGAACTGGGCAAGTTGCTGTTCAAACTGGCCTGGATCAAATAGCCCACGACTGGATACGGATCTACAAATGGAACATGACAAGTCTGATGAAAGAGATAAAATGGAAACTGCAGAGGTGGAACTCGCTCCCATTCTCCCTGCCAGGGAGAGTGCAGACGATGAAGATGAACGTACTGCCCAGGTTCCTTTTCCTGTTAAGATCCCTCCCAATCTTAATCCCCAAGGCCTTCTTCAGCACAGTTGATGAACTCATCATGGTGTTTGTGTGGGGATGTGTGTGTGTGTGTGGGGGGGGGGGGGGGAAGAGCCCGAGGATTAGGAATAAGGTCCTACGAAGAAGGAGGAACATGGGAGGCCTGGCCCTCCTGAACCTCCAATTCAGGTGCCAGGGAGGCCTGGCCAACCACACACACATGTTCAAGGTGGCTACCACAGAAAGGCTTCAGGGATCAGTGAAGGAACATTGAGCAGGATGGAAGAGTTCCTGCATGGGGCATCCCTCTGAGCACTGGCCACGGCCACCCTCCCATCTCCCAGCCAGATACTCAAAAAGCTCAGTGGTAGTAGCCGTGCTGAGAACGTTGAACCAACTGCAACATCACTTTTGGTCTGATGTCCTCTGGTCTCCTTCTGCAAACACCATACGTTCAACCCCGCGACAATTGGCGCCCGCTTGAAAAGGTGGAGTCAGGGCAAAGTGGCTCTGACAGTAAGAGACATGTACGTAGGAGGCAGAGTAGGGACCCTGGGGAAATGCACGGACAAGTTCCAGCCCCTAAAAGGGAACGAGCTAAGATACAACCAAATCAAAATCTTCCTCTGCAAGGAAATCACGACATTCCCCCAGATACCAGGACACTCACTACTGGACAGACTTACTCCTGCGGGCGAACTAGGAGATGGGAACTGTGTGGATGTATGGACGATTACTGGCGGAGGTACGTTCAGGCCCAGACGAGACGAGGGAGAAATGGGAGGAAGAGCTAGGCAGAGAGATAGGGGAAAGACTCTGGTTCAAAGAACTGCACAGGGCACACTTCATCTCCACTTGCGCAGGGCTACACCTAACACAATTAAAGGTGGTGCACAGGGCACACCTAACCAGGACATGAGCAGGTTCCCCACAGAGGTGGTGAAGGACAAGTGTGAAAGGTGCCAGGGAGGCCTGACCAACCACACCCACATGTTCTGGACTTGCCCCAGATTGTTGGGTACTGGTCATCCTTCTTTGAGACCATGTCCAGGGTTGTGGGGGTGAAGGTGGAGCCTTGTCCGTTAGTGGGGGTCTTTGGGGTGTCAGAATAGCCAGTGCTCTTCATGGGGAGAGGGGTGGACGTCCTAGCCTTTGGCTCCCAGATCGCCCGCTGGAGCCTCCTGCTTGGCTGGCAATCGGCAGCGCCACCCAAATGTGCAGATTGGCTGTCCGACCTGGCACAATTTCTCATAAGTAGAGAAAATAAAATACACCAGAGGAAGGCTTCCACAGTACATGGAGACTGTTCACCAACATGTCCAAAGACCTGTTTGTAATCAGCAACCAATAAGTTAGGGAAGGTGGTGGGACACCAGAAAAGGCCACAAAGCAAAGAGGAAAGGGAGGGGGCAGACACACACCAAAGGAAGCGCAACAGCAGCAGCAACTACACCCAGTGGACAACCCCCCCAACACTGCTCGGTACCAGGCAACAACCAAGGTGGGGGGGGGAGGGAGAGAGAGAGAGAGAGAAAGGCCGTACACCAGTAATGGCCGGCCACAAGGGGCTCTCAGATGGGGATACCCCCATAACCGTACAAAAAGCCCCCTCTCAGGGGAACACAGCCAGCGGTCAGCCTCACACGACCTCGGGGCGCTCAGTTGTCTTTTTTTCGGACTTTCTTTTGACCTTAACAAAGGCACCTTGTAATATAAATTTTATATATCAAAACTATGTGGTATATAATTGAAACTACAAATGGTGTTTTTTTTTCTGATACATGTGTCGATTTTGAATAGTTCTGTAACTGTTCATATACCAAAAGTCCAATAAAAATACTTGATACAGGCAAAAGTTTTGAAAGTGTCGAATACTATGCAGTGAGGGAAATGGGAAGTGAGCCAGGAAAGCATTGGAATAGTCTAGTTTGGCAGCAACAAAAGTATGGAGGGTTATGTCAGTTGGTTTTTTAATTGAATCATATCTGACTTGTGGCTACATTCACCTAGAGTCTGAAGGCTTTTGGAAGACCCATTCTAGGACTGCAGGCAGGGTGATATGTTAGTGCAATACTGATGGACTGGTGCAGGCTTCCAAATAAAATGGTAAACTAGGGTTCTCCCCACATTCAGACGTGCAAGAAAGATCCTATGGCTTAAACTTTCAGGTGCTCACCTAGTTTCCTGGCAACATCAATGTGTCCTTCATCTGCGAAGGCCAAAACAAATCAATGGGCTATTTATGACAATTGATCTTTCTGGAATCTTGTGATGTGCATGTGGTTTTATAGACAAATTAACTGCACTGCAAAGGCAATTCACTCACTGAAACGTTTGGGCAGACTGAAAGATGCAACAAAGTAAAGTGCAGGGACAAGACAGAAGAATAAGTAAAAGTAGTGGTTGGATTTTGTGAGGGTGTTTGAAGAAAATGGTAGGAGACTGCCTCTTTTGGAATTTTGTTTTTATTGCATTACTAACAGCCATAGAAGATTGCACAAAAAAGGGATGGGAAATGTGTAATAGAATAGAAACTATGAGTATATCTACTGCAATCAGGAAACAAATATATACCAGAGATAAACTAGTAAGATTTTAAACTGTGGATGAAACAAAAACATTAGTTTGGATAGCCCACCAGCGATAATCTCATCTGCCAAAACAGATTAATCTTCAGTATTTATTACATTCCAACCTGGATGCAGTGTGATGAGATATTAAAGTCAGTTAACGATCACAGGCTTGATTTTATTTTTTAAATAAATTAATTCATCCCAAGGGCAGCAGTTGGGTCACAGTCCTTTATCTTCATATCCTTGAAGTAGAGATCCCACCCTATAGCCAGCCACGATGCTGTAATTTCTTGTCAACATCATGTGGTGGTCATGACCAGACTAGAGTATTGCGGCCTCCAAAAATTGACAACTCTTGATGTCTGACAATGTCAATACCAGTGGAAAAAAAATCATCCTTCATACCGAGTCAGTTATTACATGTCCATAATTTTAATATTGGTTTGTGCTCCACTAGTCCATTAATTATAATATTGTACTGCAAATGCAAGACAGATGTATATAAATCTCTAGAGATATCAACCTAATGTTCATCAGCATCAAGTTCTTTGAAATTAAATCAGTTGCAAAAGCCATTTATTGGTTCATAAAATTCAATAACATTGGATATTTGATAAACTTCATTATTAAAGCCTCTAGAATAAATTATTTGAGGCAAATTATATTATGACAATTGTTTATATGCATCAAGTTTTCAAGGACAGCAAATGAGAATCATGATTGGTTATAGTTTTTGTAGCTGAAGGTTGCCAGAACACTGGCGAGAATTCCTTTCTTTTGCAATCACATCATGGACATTTAGTTTGTGGTTGAACAACTGAAAACAGACAGATGGGACCTCAGTTTGATAGCCCATGCATGACTACCATTATTCAAGTATCAGAATAAATTCTGTGCTTTGGACTTGTTTTGGCATGCAAAGCCACAACCATCTTACCCAACCAGTGATAAGAATGCCAGAAATTAAACCAAGCTGACAAAATATTGTCTGGTATACCAGGAAAGTGTATCCAGCAAATTATTTGTAAACAATAAGCTATAAAAACAATAACTTTCAAATAAGTCTTCTCCCTTGCCTTGCACAATTGAGGGATTTAAGTACTGGATGATTAATATTTATTCAAGTCCCCAATTAAGGGGCAATTTAGCATGGCCAATTCACCTACCCTGCACATCTTTGTGTTGTGGGGGGAGAAACCTACAAACTCCATGTAGGCAGTGAGCCAGGGCTGGGATTGAACCCAAGTCTTCAGCACTATGAGGCAGTAGTGCAAACCACCATGCTGCCATTGGATGAGTAACCCAATAAACCCCCCCGACACTTGTTCAAGTGATATTCATTTAACATTTCTTATGCATATTATAATTGATATACATTTCATATTTGTGGCAGTAATGTTATCAAAAATCCTGGTTTAAAGTACAGACTGGCCTACTAAAGCTGTAATTAAGGAGTCATAAAGTGAGGTAATGTTTGATTTTATACCATTTACTTGTTTCAAGATGGCTGGCTAATGGGATATGGTTTTGATTGCTGGAGATTTCCTGCAGCAGGCAATATGAAGATGTATTAGGTGATGGAACTTTAGTGGGATACAGATGTGAATTGTATTTAGTCCTCGATATGTAGGTGGCCAGGTCTATCTGTAGTTTGGTTGAGAAGAATCTGACAACAGAAGGATTCGGGTTGTTCCAAAGGTCTGCACCTAATCTGTACAAGTGGCATTCATCGGGTTGCTTCAAAACATTTCCAGAAAAGCTGTTAATTGTAAAAGCTATTTTATTTACAGAATTCACCATAAGATACCTATTGGTTAAAGCCAGTTGGAGTGTTATTAGTTTTAATTTGGACCAGCTGCATGCAGTGCAGATCACACCTTGGATTCAGGATAGAATTTAACGTACAATTCATGCAAAACAGCATTTGCCAAATAGCTGTTGAGCCACAGGCAAAACAGCTAGCCAAATCTCAGGCAAAGAATTAAAAGAAAATGCTGGACAAGAACTCTTGGTAGCATCTGGAGGGGGAAGCATCTGTGGAGGGAGAAACAGAGTTAATGTTATAACAAGCCATTGTATGCCATGAATACATAATTTAAAAAAAATTATGGGCACGTGAAATTTAATGACCAAGTGCAACAACCCCTACCTGTTGATCAAGACAAGATTCAGGCATGGGCTGAATGGATTCTTCTACACTAATGGTTTGATTTGAGATTTCAGAATGCTCATTTTTTTTTTAAATTTAGATTACCCAATTATTTTTTCCAATTAAGGGGCAATTTAGTGTGGCCAATCCACCTACTCTGCACATTTTTGGGTTGTGGGGGCGAAACCCACGCAGACACGGGGAGAATGTGCAAACTCCACACGGACAGTGACCCAGAGCCGGGATCGAACCTGGGACCTCAGCGCCGTGAGGCACTTGTGCTAACCACTAGGCCACCGTGCTGCCCGAGAATGCTCATTTTAACTGTATAATTTACATTATTAATTCTGGTTTTTCAACAGCTCAAAAATCAAGTAGAGAATTATTTTACTGTCTCTGTTAAGAACCCCAGAGTCTCAAAACAGAACCTAAAGCACTGGTTCTTAGTGGTGACAGTGTGGACTTGAAGAAGCATGTACAAGCTAGTGAGGAACCAAACCAGATGTATACACTATTAGAATATCAAGACCAACATTATACCTCCTGCACCCAAAATATACCCTTGTTTCCCAAACTCCGACACCATTTCCAAGCAACATCCAATTTAGTAACTCAGTCAAATCCAGTTAATAGTTACAACACAACACACAGCTCATGGGAGAATCTGCAATCTGCTGCAGCTTGGAGAAACAGCCTCAGGAGGCTGAGATGGAATTGTCTGATTGTTGGGTGGAGAACTAGTCTTCCTCCCCGATCTGAGGGTGCCAGCAGTTGTACTGTTCAGCCTTTGATATTCCCCTTTTGGATTCTGCTGTCTACTTCACTCAAATGTCTTGCCTTTAGAAGTTTTATATAGCCACATTCTTGGTAAACAGTACCTTGGGTCTCTAGAATCCTACTAATTTCCATTTTCATCAAGTTCAGTTATCCTTGAGCCTTCTTTCAAACTTCTAGAACCAAGATTCCATATTATGTTGTTCAAATTATTCACCCACAAGCACTTTATTTAGTAGAAAAGGGCCAGCCAACCCTTATTCAGAAATCAACCCCAAAGTACCTTCTAATGATTCTTTTGTTGGAGGACACTGACAATTTAGTCTACTTCATCCAATTAGTCTTTTGTGGGTCTCCCTTCTGTGGAAGGAACAGGCATTAAAATGTTCATAGCAGACCTTGATTTTTTAGTTCTTTGAATCCTTCACAGGGCAAATGCTTGGATAATAATTTATTCACTTGGTATTGTGCTGTTTGGTTTTGATGATGTCTACAAAATAGTAGAGCACATTCAGCACTCAACCAGAAAGGCCATCTTTTTGATTTGTCCTATACAGTTAATGGATGTGTTATGAACTGAAGATGCATACAGCAGTGGAAGGACAGTGGTTATTTTTGTAAAGTGGAAACAGAAAACAGGCCTGGTCAGCAGAATAGCAGCTGGCATGTTCTAGGAATGGAAATGAATAGATTACAAGGGATGGAGCTTTAAGATGGAGATGAAGGCAAAACCAAATAGACCAATTAGAGGCATTAAGTATTGTTCAGAGTGTTCTTAACGCAAGTCTATGGTTTTAGATGACCAATATTCACCATCATATGCTACTAAAACAGAATGCAAAGGCTTTGTGGGCTTACTGGGAAAACTACACAATTAAAAAAATGTACTGATCCATTTTGGTAGTTATGCAATGCTTGGTCATATACTGCAATCATACTTTTGGCTAACTGCATATTTCAATAGGTGCGTGTCAGGCAAAATCTATTATGATCAGGACAGATAATTGTGCCAGATAATTGTGCCATCAGACCAAATGAGTAAACTCAATTGTACTTGATGCTTATTACAGCCAGTTGTGTACTTACAAGGGAAAACATCAGTTAATTTGTGCACTGCCAAGATCTCAAACCATCAAAGAATTCAGGAAGAACGCTGGTCACAACAAGACTCCCTGGCACTCAGTACAAGACATCCACAAGAGCAGCACAGGCAGTAATTAGAATTAGAACAGTACAGCACAGAACAGGCCCTTCGGCCCTCAATGTTGTGCCGAGCAATGATCACCCCACTCAAGCCCATGTATCCACCCTATACCCGTAACCCAACAACCCCCATTAACATTATTTTTTAGGACACTAAGGGCAATTTAGCATGGCCAATCCACCTAACCCGCACATCTTTGGACTGTGGGAGGAAACCGGAGGAAACCCACACACACACGGGGAGGACGTGCAGACTCCGCACAGACAGTGCCCCAGCCGGGAATCGAACCTGGGACCCTGGAGCTGTGAAGCATTGATGCTAACCACCGTGCTACCATGCTGCCCCAAAGGATACCTCAAAGGATGTAATAATGCAAAACTTCTGCAGTACACTTATGAATAACTCCTTGGGAGAAATGGGAAATGCTCAGAATCAGTATCAGAGTGCTCACCTTTAGAGATAAATTGAAGACACATTCAATAAGAATAATCTTTATTATTGTCACAAGTAGGCTTACGTTAATACTGCAATGAAAACCTGTGAAAATCCTAGTCACTACACTCAGAATTCAGAATGTCCAATTTACCTTACAAGCACATCTGTCAGGACTTGTGGGAAGAAACCGGAGCATGGGGATAATGTGCAGACTCCGCACAGACAATGAACCAAGCCAGGAATTGCACCAGGTCCCTGGCACTGAAACAACATTGCTAACCACTGTGCTACCATGCCACCCATTTGCTTGTGTGGAAACAATGTTATGCAGTTTGTTAGTCTTAAAGGCATCCATGCATCACATTCTCAATGTAAGCAACTAATTAGGAATTGGATGCACTATTTAAAGGGGTAGTTTCAGGTCATCTAGATAAACTATACAATGTTCACCTTCTCACTCAAATGAGTGGAGAATGTAAAGATCAGGAACTAACTGGATCACAATCAGGAGGAGATATTTGTAGCTGACAGATGGAGGCATTTCATGGACAGTTCCTCAGGCAAAACGACAAAATTAAAATGAACAACATTGCAATCTCAGCTAGCATGGTTAAGGCACAATTGAGTCATTCACAACTATATATTTAAGTTAGATACCAGATTTACCGAGTTGCAGTACAACAATATAACCAAGACTGAGAATGAAATTAGGAAGAGCACACGCAGAAAACTTGCAGCTCAAAGTGTTTCTTGTCTTCAAATCACCAATGTTTTCTTTTCAGAGAAAACAGCATTAAAGCGATCAGCCAGCCTAACCTTGGGTATTAAGATTTAATCTTCATTTAGAAAGACAAGATAGTCAACCCAGATTTAAGGTACGGTTATATTTGACTAAAATAGAGCTAACATTGGAGGGGCAAACAGTAATTTGTAGATTAAGTTTCCAAAGACAGAGGGCAGCACAGTGGTTAGCACTGCTGCATTACAGCACCGAGGTCCCAGGTTCAGTCTCGACTCTGGTCACGGTCCTGTGTGGAGTTTGTACATTCTCTGTGTTTGCATGGGTTTCACCCCCACACCAAAAGATGTGCAGGGCAAGGTTGATTGGCCATGCTAAATTGCCCCTTAATTGAAAAAAAGGAATTGGGCACTAAATTATTTATTTATTTTTGTTAAAAAGTTTCCAAAGCTGTGGGCTTAAGTAGAGTGCTCTTTCCAAGGGCCAAATGGCTTCCTACTGCTCAGTAAATTTTAAGAAGGCAGTTTCCCATGGGGTTTTGCAAGGCTCAATGATTTGTACTTGAATGCAGAAGGTTTGTTTAAGTTGGCAAACAATCTAAAAATTGACTGGTTGATGAGGAAATAAATAGTCAGGTAAATGAAGCAGAGGCAAATAGAGCTTGATCTGGGGGAATGAGGTAATGCATTTTGGGGAAGGCCAACAAGGGTACAGAATAAATGGCAGGATACCAAGGAGCAGAAGGACATTATCCAGACCCCTGAAGGAGGCTGAACAGGTAGATAAGGCAACATATTGTATACTTTGTTGCATATAGAATACAAGAGTGGGTAGATTATGTTGAAACAGTATAAAATGTTAGCTCAGTTATGGTTACCATAGTGCAGATGAGAAAAGATTAGATATTGTTTTCTTCAGAATAGTGGAGCCTAGGGGAGACCTAATGTGTAGGAAGCAATGAGGGGTTGGAATAGCATGGATCAGAAGGCTCTGTTTACAGAATGGTTTATAAACCTTGGATTTGAGGTTTAGAAGGATTCGAGGTGAATCTAGAACTTGGTCAAAAAACCTCACCATTTTTAAAAAGTACTTGGATGTGCATGTGAAGTGATGTAAATTACAAGATCATAGCCCAAGCAAGAAAATGGGATTAGGTTCCCAGCATGGACATTTTGGGCAAAAAGGCCTCATTCCAAGCTGTGTTCACTGATTAAGAAGAAGTGACATTATTATATAGGTTGGTTTCAGAAATTTATTAAATGCATTGGCCTTCAGCATTAGGAATAACTGGAATCAGGACTACTACTCAGGTGTGCACCAAGAGTGCAGCTGAATTACTGTTAGCATTACAGATGTAACCCATTTTAAAATTGTGCGCAAAGTTGCTGTGTTGCTAGGGGGAGCACAGTAAGCAGTGGTTGTTACTGGACTTGTAATCCAGAATCAGGAGTCCACCACAGCATAATCTGGGGAATTTCAATTCAATTGGCTAAATATCAAAAAAGCAACCAGTAATGGTACCATTAAATCACTGGATGGTATACAAACCCCCAAACTGAACCAGAAAACCAGCACAGGTCTCATTTATCCAGGTTGTGAAGGGTTGGCAGCAGCAAGGGCACACCCACATTTCAGAAAATGATATGGAGTGATCAACCAGCATTGGCGACCTGTGGTTAATGAAGGCAACTCACCACCCTTTCAAGATCAATGAATTCTGGCCTAGCCAGAAAAGCCCACATCATGAATAAAGAAACATGGGTCACCATTTCTCATTGATCACTCCTTCATATCAACCATTTTTGCAGGGTGCCATGTGGAAAGTTCGAATGGAGCTTTACATTTGCACACATGGCATCTGGTTTTCATGCAATATCACATACCATGATAATAGCAATGCACTGAATATATTGGAAATGTTCCTCAAATATTAGCAGCCTGGCACATCATACTGGACAAATGCCAAGATCCTGGCCAAAGCATTGAGGGGCACTTGTATGGTTGCAAAAAGAAATTACAACAATTTCCTTTGCTGGACCTTTTTGGCTTGTTTCAAGCTGTATTTGGATAACAGCCAAGAGATTGAAATTCCCCGTCATAAATGGAGTTCGAATCATCATGTGCAGTTGTGGGCATGCAAGTAAAATCTATTGTATTGCATTTACTTTTCTGCCTTACAAGGAAATTTGCAACAGTTACTGTTGATATTTTGAAGCGTCAGGTCAGGTTTTGGTCACCCTATTCTCCCATAGGGAGGTGCACATGTTGGGGCTCCAGCAACCACTTAATTCAAAGAGAAAATAGTTGGCAAAATGGGACATGGGCCATACATTTAATAAAGTCTGCACCAAGGCAGCAAAGATCCAAATTCATAAAAAGATGGCCCTAATGGCCTCCTATCCAGGGTAAACTATAGCCGCACCTTCTGGGCTCGAAGTGTATTTTGTGCTCTTCAAATATGTAAGCCATCAATTCTTGGGATATAATTAAATTTCACTTGAACCAATGCTCCATTTACTTCTTTATAACACTATCTTTATAAGCAAAGTTTTACACCTTAATTTTTGTAGAGAATGGCATAGAAGCAAGGACAGAAACAAATTTTGAATTCTTAAAGTATTAACTGAAATGAAATGACCACTTTAGGAAACAGGTAGGGGATGTTCATGAAATTTGACTGTTGCACAAGTGAAAACTGGTTTAAAAATGAACAAAAAAAAGGAACAAGAAACCAGAATTGGGCAGGATATTGGGTTAGTCACTGATCGAGTCATGGCTGGAATCAGATCCAGCCCAAAGCTCCAGGATCAAGGTGCTTGTAGGCAACATAGTTGGATATGAATTTAGGTATACAGTGCCACAATACAACTGTCCCCAAATCACAGTCACACTGGCAGCCTTATTGGGAACAAGCTCAATAACATGGAATAGAGAATTATAAAAAATTACAACTAGCCACATTGGACCTAGGGTGTGTTTGACACCAGGCTGTTTGACATAAAAGGGATAGTAGAAATAATAGGCATGCACCCAAATTGGCAGGATGCAACAGCGGTGTTCCCCAGAGATCTGTACTGGGTCCTCAGCTTTTCAATAGATTTATCAACGAGTTGGATATGTTGATCTTTGTTCACCCAAATTTGCTGACAAAGTGCATATGGGAAGTGAAAGGGGCACAAATTATGGCTGGACTACATTTGAAATATGGGCTTTCAATTGTGAAGACCACACATTGTGTTGAGTGCAGTGAATTTGCAGCAAGGTTGCATGAACTAGATGTTTATTCCAATGAGTGAAGATTAATTATCCTGCATTATCGAGAATCTTGATTTACATAATAGGAACAAGAAACCATTTCTTCTGTAGATGACCACAGCAAACAGTTACAACTAGTTATAAATGTTTTTCAGAATTGGTCATTAAAATTAAATGAAAGGCAAGACATACCACTATAATTTTGCACCAGTGTCCACTTTTTGTTTTTAGAAACACAGGCATTGCAAATTCAGTGCGCAGAGTTACAGTAATGGATGGAAGTGATGAAAGGTACTACGGTGAGTAATCTTACTTTCCTCTTGAGAAAAAAGTGACTTGCATTCCACACTTGAGACAAGTGTTATACTACTGCTTTGCCCATCTGTAGTTTTGAAAAACTAAAACGAGAAAGGTGGTAAACTAACAAGTAATAAAATTGGACAGCAAGAGCTTAGGCCAAAAGAAACATAGGCCCCGAGAGAATGAGACTGGGGAAATAATGGGGAACCAGGAAGTGGCAGAGGAGTAAACAACACTTTGCATCAGTCTTCATGTGGAAGATACCAAATAGCATTGCAAAAATAGATAAAGGAAGAGGAGAAAATACATACAACAACCAAGTACTAAAGGAAGCTAATGAGGCTAAAGGCTGATAAGTCCCCTGGACCTGATGGAAATCGCTTATTGTCACGAGTAGGCTTCAATGAAGTTACTGTGAAAAGCCCCTAGTCGCCACATTCCGGCACCTGTCCAGGGATCGAACCGTCCTGCTTGGTCTGCTTTAAAAGCCAACGATTTAGCCCAGTGAGCTAAACCAGCCCCAATGGGTTACATCCCAGGATATTAAAGGAAACCTTGGTTGTAATCTTGAAGAATCCTTAAATTCTGGACATGTCTGAGGACTGGAAAACTGCCCTGTATTCACAGAAGGGGAGACAAGGCCAGTTTGCTGACCTTCATTGGGAGAATGGGGAGCCCATTATAAAGAAATAGCAGAGCATTTAGGAATGAATAATATCAAGTCAGCATGACTTCATGAAGAGGAAATTATGCCTGATGTATTAGAATTCTTTGTGGAAACAAGCAGGGCAGATGAAGGGGAAATCAGAAGATGCAAAATATTTCCCAAAAACCATTCAATAAAGGCATCTCAAATATTTGCAGGGGGCTGGTAGTATATTAGCATAGATAAAGGATTGGCTAACTGATAAGACAGTTGGGATAAGAGCTTTTTTTTTTTAGAACAGTACAGCACAGAACAGGCCCTTCGGCCCTCGATGTTGTGCCGAGCAATGATCACCCTACTCAAGCCCACGTATACCTATCCCAGTAACCCAACAACCCCCATTAACCTTATTTTTTAGGACACTAAGGGCAATTTAGTCTGGCCAATTCACCTAACCCGCACATCTTTGGACTGTGGGAGGAAACTGGAGCACCCGGAGGAAACCCACGCACACACGGGGAGGATGTGCAGACTCCGCACAGACAGTGACCCAGCCGGAAATCGAACGTGGAACCCTGGAGCTGTGAAGCATTTATGCTAACCACCATGCTACCGTGCTGCAGGATGGCAACCTGCAACTAACTGGAGTGCCACAATTATTCAATATATTAATGGCTTGGATGAGGGAAGTGATGGCAAATGTGAAGTTTTTGCATTTTTATAGGAAGAATAAAGGAGCTGAATATAATTTAAATGGAGAGAAGACTGCAGAAAACATGCTGGTCCAGTAGGCAATTAGGGAAGGCAATGGAAGGCTGGCCTTTATTTCAAAGGCAAGGAGTATAAAAATAGGAAAGTCTACCTGGAATACTAGTTTTGGTCCCCTAATCCAAGCAAAGATATACTGGCATTGGAGGCAGTCCAGAGAAGATTCACTAGGTTGATCTGGGGTACACAGGAATTTTCTTGTAGAGGGGTTGAGTAGATTGGGCCTGTACACTGGGCCTGTACACCAGTCAAGAATATGGAAACATAGTACAGTACAGCATAGTACAGGCCCTTCAGCCCACAATGTTGTGCTGGCCAACCATTTATCCTAATCCAAGATTAACCTAACCTACACCCCTTCAATGTACTGCTGTCCATGTGCCCGTCTAAGAGCCGCTTAAATGTCAATGTCAGACTCCACCACCTCTGCTGGCAGCGCATTCCACACACCCACCACTGTGTAAAGAACCTACCTCTGACATATCCCCTATACCTTCCTCCAATCACCTTAAAATTATGTCCCCTTGTGACAGCCATTTCCACCCTGGGGAAAAAAGTCTCTGGCTATCCACGCCTCTCATCACCTTGTACACCTTTATCAAGTCACCTCTCTGCCTTCTTCGCTCCAGTGAGAAAAGCCCTAGCTCCCTCAACCTCTCTTCACAAGACATGCCCTCCAGTCCAGGCAGCATCTTGGTAAATCTCCTCTATACCATTTCCAAAACATCCACATCCTTCCTATAATGAGGCAACAGAACTGGACACAATATTCCAAGTGTTATCTAACTAAGGTTTTATAAAGCTGCAGCAAAACCTCACAGCTCTTGTACTCAATCCCCTGTTAAATGAAAACCAACACCATATGCCTTCTTAACAACCTGGGTGGCAACTGAGGGATCTATGTACGTGGAGCCCAAGATCCCACTGTTCCTCCACACTTCCAAGAATCCTGCCTTTAACCCTGTATTCAGCATTCAAATTAGACCTTCCAAAATGAATCACTTCACATTTATCAAGGTTGAACTCCATCTGCCACTTCTCAGCCCAGCTCTGCATCCTGTTGTAACCTGCAACAACCCTCAATGTTATCTACAATTCCCCCAACCTGTGTGTCATCGGCAAACTTACTAACCCACCCTTCCACTTGCTCATCCAAGTCATTTATAAAAACCACAAAGATCAGAGGTCCCAGAACAGATCCTTGCAGGACACCACTGGTCACCAACCTCCATGCAGAATATTTTCCATCCACTAACACTTGCTGTCTTCTTTCAGCCAGCCAATTCTGTGTCCAGACAGCCAAATGTTCCTGTATCCAATGCCCCCCCCAACTCTGAATGAGCCTACCATGGGGAATGTTATCAAATGCCTTACTGAAATCCATACACAACATCCACTGCCCGACCTTCATCAATGTGTCTCGTCACATCCTCAAAGAATTCAATGAGACTTGAGGCATGACTTGCCCCTTACAAAACCATGCCGACTATCTTTAATCAAACTGTTTTTCTAAATCATCATAAATCCTATCTCAGAATCCTTTCCAATATTTTGCTCATCACAAGACTGATCGGTCTGTAATTCCCAGGGATTTCCCTATTCCCTTTCTTGAACAGGGGAACAACATTTGCCTCCCTCCAATCATCTGGTACTACTCCAGTGGACAGAGTGATGCCGCAAAGATCACTGCCAACGGCACAGCAATCTCCTCCCTCGCTTCCCGTAGTAACCTTGGGTATATCCCATCAGGCCTAGGGGACTTATCTATCCTGATGCTTTTCAAAATTCAGCACATCCTCCTTCTTAATATCAACCTGTTCCAGTCTATTAACCTGGTTCACACTGTTGGCATGAGCAACAAGGCCCTCCCTCTAGTGAATACTGAAGCAAAGTATTCATTTAGGGCCTCCCCCATCTCTTCAGACTCTAGGCACAAGTTCCCTCCACTATCCCTGATCAGCCCATCTCACTCTGATGATCATATTTCTCACAAGTGTAGAAAGCTTTGGGGTTTTCCCTAATCCTTCCTGCCAGGGCTTTTTCATGCCCCTTTCTAGCTCTGTCCAATTTTGAGTTCCTTCCTGGCTACCTTGTAACCCTCTCAAGCTGTGTCAGATCCTTGCTTCCTCAACCTAGAAGCACTAGAAGCTCCACTTCTGTCATCCAAGGCTCCTTCACCTTACCATTCCTTCCACGTCTCAGTGGGACAAAACAATTCAGCACTCGCAGAATGTGCTCCTTAAACAATCCCCACATTACTATTGTGCATTCCTTTTCTTCTCCTCCTCCTCCTCCTCCCCCCCCCCCCCCCCCCCCCCCCCAGGAACAATTATTCCCACTTTATGCTCCTCAGCTCCTGGCAGTATAATTTCCCCTCCCCCAATTAAATACCTTCCCATACAGTGTTCCAATCCCTCTCCATGACTATGGTAAAGGTCAAGGAGTTGTGGTCACGGTCACCGAAATGCTCTCCCACCGAGACATCTGACACCTGACCTGGTTCGTTGCTGAGCACCAAGTCCAATATGGCCTCCCCCTAGTCGGCCTATCTACATATGGAGTCAGGAATCCACACCTGACAAAATCTATCCATCCAAACCATTTGCACTAAAGAGGTTCCAGTCAATATTAGGGAAGTTGAAGTCACCCATGACAACAACCCTGTTACTTCTGTACTTTTCCAAGATCTGACGCCCAATCTGTTCCTCTATCTCTCTGCCACTACTTTAACCCATTCCACGGAGTGCAACTTTCCCCATCAACCGTATCCTTCCTCAGACTTGTTGCATACTATTCTGCCTTTGATCCATAGCTCTGGTTCCCACCCCCCTGCCAAACTAGTTTAAACCCACCCAAAGAGCTCTAGCAAACCTCCCACCCAGGATATTGGTGCAATCCGTTCTTTCATGTACAGGTCCCACCTTCCCCAGAAGATATCCCAATGATCCACATATCTGAAGCCTTCCCTCCTGCACCAGCCCTGTAGCCACTTCAGCTGCACTCACTGTTCCTTGCTTCACTTGCAAGTGGCACCAGTAGCATTCCAGAGATCACTACGTTGCTTGTCCTGCTCTTCAGCTTCCAACCCAACTCCCCAAAATCACTTTATATCCTCACCCTTTTCTTTGCTATGTCATTAGTGCCTATGTGCACCACAACTTCTGGTTGCTCCCCTCAAGAATCCTGTAGGCTTGATCCAAGGCATCCCTGGCCCCCGGGAGGCAACATACGTTCTGGGAGTCTCACTCGCGACCACAGAATCTCCCATCCATTCCCCTTACTATAGAGTCTCCGATCACTGTGCTTTTCTATTCTCCCCCTTCCCCTCTGAGCCACACTCAGTGCCAGAGACCTGGCCGCTAGGGCCTCCCCCAACAGCATCCAAAACGGTATACTTGTTTTGAAGGGGAACGGCCATGAGGATCCCTGCACTGTCTGCCCGTTGGTTTTCTTTCCCGCGACTAACATCCAAAGTTCATCCAGCTCCAGTTCCACAACACTGTCTGAGGAGCTGGTGCACTTCCTGCAGGTATAGTCCGTGGAGATACTGGTGGTATCCCTCACCACCCACATGAGGCACATGCAACTGCCCTAGCCTCTATCCCCTCTTGCCTGACAGAATATAGCTTCCCTGTGGACCAACTGGAACTCCTGCCAGTCAGCTCCCCTCTGTAAACTCACAGCTCCCTTCACGCTCTGAGAAAATGAAGGAAATGAAATGTAAGGAGCACCTTAATTCCCTCCTCACCTAACTCCCTCAGTCACCAGACTCTCACTAGAGTAGTCCCCCATTATACCGCGCTCCGCGATATACGGCAGGGGGCTTATGGACCCCAACTGTCAGCTTCCCTCTCCGGATCAAAAAATGAGCTGGCCGCTGAAATTGACACTGCCGGCTGCTCTCTCCCTCCAATCAGCCGGCAGTGTCAATTTCAGCGGTCGGCTCACTTTGATCCGGAGAGGGAAGCTGCTCTCTCACTGAAACAATCAGCCGGCTGCTCTCTCCCTCCAATCCAACTTTTAAGTTGTTAAAAATGCAGCAGTGCTTGTTTTAATTAGATCCAGGATGGGGGTTTTAAATTCATTTTAAAATCTATGCATGCCCTTCCCATTGTGAGTCTACGGGGGTCTGACCTCACCCCCCGTAGACTCAAAAATCTATGCATGCGCTTCCCATTGTAAATAAATTTAAAACCCCCATCGTGGATATCTGTGGCTCGGATGCAATGCGGGTGGCTGTCTTGGACCCCAACATCCGCATTATAAAGGGGGACTACTGTATAGCACTCAAATGCACCCAAACTCAGCACTCAACCTTATTGAAACATAGGATGTTTCTTCTGGAGAGAGTCTAGGACCAGAGGTTATAATCTTAGTAAGGTCACCCATTTAAGACAGATCAAGAGACATTTTAGTGAATCTGTAGAATTCTTTACTGCAGTGATAGGAGTGCATGAGAAGTTTTACAAGAGATTGTTTAGATTGGAGCCACTGGGTGGGGAATAAATGGAGGTGCAGGAATTCCTGGATGCTTTGGAATACCCAAGGTTGGTGGGGGGTGGGCAGGGGGACATTGGATGGGGTGCTAGTAGAGCAGGAGATAAAAGATGCGATTGGGAGGATGCAGTCAGAGACGGTAGCAGGGCTAGACGGGTTCCCAGCAGAGCTTTACAAGATTAATTAAGATAATCTTCATTACAAGAAAAAAAAGATAGAGGTTAACACCATTGATGATGGACATATTGGCGGCGGCAATAGGGAATGGGGTGTTGCGTGTGTAAGGCATTGATCTCCCAGTTTCCCCCAAGAAGGATTAAGAATCCAACAGAATGTGGGCCATCTTTTGAATGCAGACACAAAGGCATTGCCAAAGGTATTGGCAGGTACATTGGAGGACTGTCTCCTGAAGGCAATAGGAGAGGATCAGACAGGGTTTGTGAAGGGGCAGCAGCTTTTTCAAACATGAGGGTATTGAATGTGGTTATGGCACCAGCAAAGGAGGGAAATGGGTGGCATTGGACACTGAAGAAGGCATTTGACCAAGTAGAGTGGGGGTACTTGAAGGCAGTTCTGAAGCGGTTTGGGATTGGGCAAGGCTGCTGTATTGGGAGCCAAGGGCAAGTGTCCACACAAACATGAATTCAGTATATTTCACTCTGCAACGTGGGCCCAGGCAGGGATGCTGCATGTGCCCACTGTTGTTCACACTTGTTTGAGCCGTTGGCCATCACATTGAGTTTGAACGTGTGGAAAGGGATAGTGCGGGAGGGGCAGAACAGAGTGGGTCATATTGGAGTTGCTGCACATATTTGTCTCTTTTTCAGGATATAAACTTAATTCAGAGAAAAGTGAATATTTTGTAGTGTCTTGGCAGGGGTGGGAGGCTACCATTGTGTATGGTGGGGACTCACTTTAGATGTTGGGGGTGCAGGTGGCACAGGGTTGGGGAGGCTCCATAGGTATAACATTACTAGTTTGGTGGAAAGGGTGAAAGCAGATCTGACAAGATGGGATGATCCCCCTGTCGCTGACAGGCAATTAAAATGAACCTGAATGCCGATTTGGGGGAAAATCAGATTTAAGCCAGGGAAGTGGGATGAGAGTTTACGGAGATGGAAGAAGGGAGTTTGGGCACTAAAGGATTGTTTTATGGGGAGCCGGTTTGCAGGACTGGAGCTGAAATATGGGTTGGGGCAGGGGGAATATTTAGGCATATCCAGGAACAGGATTTCACGAAGGAGATAGAGCTTTCCAGTGGCAACAACCTCCACACTGTTGGGAGGTTCTGACAACAGGGGGAATGGAGAAGGGGGTGATGTCAGCAATTTATGGGCGATTCTGGAAGAGAAGGCACTGCTCGAGGGGATTAAGACAAAGTGGGAGGACTGCTGGAGAGGATTAAGACAGTCAGAGGAGTTGGGAGAGGATATGGAGGATGGGTTGTGGTGTGAGGTGCTCTGGAGGGGGAATGCCTCAACTTCATGCACAGGGTTAGGGCTGATACAACTGAAGATGGTGTATAGGGTGCACCTCATGAGAGGATAATGGATGTGTGTGAGCTCATATTCAGAGTATTGAATCAGCCAGGGTTGGAAGCGGGTGTAGAGGCAGAAGTTTTAGCTGAAGGCAGATCCTGTTGGGGTGGAAGTCTGTCTCTCCACCCTGGTATGGCAGGGGGATCTGTTATTTTTAAACACTCTAGGTGGTGATGTTTGAGTTTGAGGGGAACGATGCAAGGGTTCTACAATTAATGTGCTTTGTTTATTATGCACCTTCAAGGGTTGGATGACAAATCGAACATTGGGGGGATTTGGACTGTGTATGTTGTTGATGACTATGTATGGGTGGTTGGGGGATTCTTGACTCCTTTTCTTTGATGTTTGTCTTAAAATGTTGGGGGCTGGCAGGAGCAGGGATTGACATAGGTTTAAATTTGGATGAAAATGCAATAAAAGGAGAATTGTATGTTCAAGGCTGAAGATTATCAGTAAGGAATCAAGGGTTATGGAGAGGCAGGAAAGTAGAATTGAGGATTATATCAGGTCAGCCATGATCTCATTCAGTCATGGGCTGAGTTGCCTACTTCTGCTCCTACATCTTATGGTCTTATGATTGAGAGCATCCTCTGTATGATAAGATGACATGTCCTATCCAAACAATGCATTCAAATATGTAAAACCATATATTTCAGACCAAGTCAACACTTTTCCTTTTATATGTCAAGATTGTTTCAAAGCTAAATTTAGGTCATAATCAAGGACATCGGTGATCCAGAGAAATGTAATTTCTCTTCCATTCTAGCCATCAGCATCAAGCAGAGATTGGGTATAGCACAGTAAAATCCCCTTGACAATTCGAAAAACGAATTCTGTAGTCTTCACATCACCATGAGAGATAAAAATATGTTCTTGCTTCACATTAGCAGGTTAGTGTATTAAACTATTAACCCCAACAGACAACTTAGAAATACTTGCTCATCTTGAGATTCGATATCCTAAGACAAGAGCCACAAATTTGAACACTGGACAAAAAAAAAAATCAGATCAAGTAGATTCAGCAACCCTCCTGGAAAAAGATTAATTTGCAGCACCCACAGTTAAAGCGTGCAAAACATTCAGGACTTTAAATTAACATGGAAGGATCAGTTCAGTGAAAGACAAGCACTTGGGGAACAGGAGAGAAGAGGAACCCTGAATCTTAGTAGATTGAAGTAATGTTATGGGCCAGGGTTGAGAAAAGTACATGTAGTTCACCTGACCGATATCTCAGATGAGCACAAAAGCCTTCACTTGGTGTGATTCAACAGTCAGACACTCTAAGCTTTATTCCAAGAACTTAGTTAACATTTATAAATAACCAAACAGCAAGAATTAATTACAACCATAAAGACACACTACAGTAATCTATGTATAACACTCATGATGAATTCCCCTCAACTGTTAAATCAGAAGTCCACAGCATTCAAATGTGAAAACGAAACCAAAAACAGCTCAGATCCACAGCCCAGCTCCACCCACACAATGACTGACATCACTACAAAAACCTTTGGGGCACTCCCATGACAGTAAACAATGGTTATGGATGCTAGTATATTAAAATTGATGTGCAGTGGTATTATCTGCAGTGTTTGTTATGTCTATACTTATCATGCTCAACTACAAAGAGTTCTACCTTACTGAAGAGACATGCCAAGTATGGTGGTGACAAGCTTAGCACTGCACACAGAAAAGCTTGGGTCAAGATTCACATCAAGCTGCCCAACCAATCTCAAGTATCCTATTCATTTTTAAATGCAACATTTTAGCATTCTACAATGGCAATGGCTTTCTTCAGACTATATTTGCAATACAAATGCAGTTGCTTTGAGATGGGACAAAAGGAATTGTTATTTTATGCTATTGGTTTATGGGCGAAATGGCCTCCTTCTGCACTGTAAATTATATGATTCCAGAACACCAGTACATTTAAATCAGTTCATATGTCCAAGATAATAACGAGGCTATATATGTATTTTTAAAAGCAAACCAACTGACATTAGCAAAGCCCTGAAATAGAAAAACCCCTCAGCAGATCAGTACCTAGTAAGCCGTCTGAAAGCAAAACACAAGATACTGACTAGCACTAGGGGAGAAAGGTAGTAAGATGAGGCACTGTTCTAGTACGGCAGAGGGGTGGGAACACTCATTAGCTTAGAAGATGGAATACCTGAAGGGAAAATGGAAAACAAAAAACAATATAACCCTGTCTGCTCAAACGACAGATTGAAGTGTATTTGTTTCAACTCAAGTATAGCAGGCAAGGCAGACCTTGGATAACAAGGGATATTGTGAACCTAGTCATTGACAAATGAGACTTTTGTACAGCCTAGAAGGGTGGGGGACATGCCAAAATCCCAAGAGCGAGAGCGTGTTGAGCATTGTCAGAAGATATAACAGGACATAGGTTGGAGACTTGGGCAGAGAAATGGCAAATGAGTTTAATCCAGACAAATGTGAAGTATTGCATTTTGGCAGGTCGAACAGGGGAAATATACCATCAATGGCAAAACTCTAAGAGTATAGAAAGTCAGATATGGGCATGCAGGTCCACAGATCTTTGAAGGCAACAACACAAATAAGATAGTAAAGGAATAATATGGAATGCTTGCCTTCATTGGACAGGGCATAGAGTATAAAAACTGGCAAGTCATGCTACAGTTGTATAGAACCTTGGTAAGGCCACACTTGGAATATTGCACACAGTTATGGTTGCCACACTACCAGAGACTGGAGGGTGCAGCGGAGATTCACCAGGTTGTTGCCTGGGGTCTGGAAGGTGTTAGTTATGTGGAGAGGCTTAATAGACTGACTGTTTTCATTAGAAAGATGGAGGTTGAGGGGTGACCTAATAAGAGGTCTACAAGATTATGAGGGGCATGGGTGGATGGGCAGGCACTCTTTCACACAGTGGAGGGGGGTCACCACCAGGTATAGGTTTAACATCCATGGGCCAACGTTTAGAGGAGAGGAGGGGTAGGTTTGTTTTTATATAAACAGAGGGTGGCGAGTGCCTGGAACGTGTTGCCAGGGGAGGTTGTGGAAGCAGATACATTAATAGCATTAAAAAGGCATCTTGACAAACACATGGATAAGATGGGTTTAGAGGGATATGGCACAAGAAAGTGCTGAGGGTTTTGGTAATGATTGGTATCATGAGCAGACGAGGTGACATAGCTTTAAATTGAGGGGAGATAGATATGACAGATGTCAGAGGTAGGTTCTTTACTCAGTAGTAAGGGGGTGGACTTGCCAACATTAAGGGCATTTAAACAGCAATTGGATAAACATATGGATGATAAGGGAATAGTGTAGATGGGCTTCAGAGTGGATTCACAGGTCGGCACAAAATCAAGGGCCAAAGGGCCTGTACTGCGCTGTAATGTTCTATGTTTCTGTGCTCTATTGTTCTTTGTTCGTCCAGCTTGCACTAGACTTCAGAGCACTATAGGAGCCAAGGACCAAGATGGTGAATTAAAATGGAGACGAGGTCATAGTGGTGGTAGACTGAACTGGCTCTAACGTACATACAACCACATGTGAGCAACCAGTCTGAATAGTCTCCAATGTAGAGGGGACTGCATTGGGAGCAATATCAAACAGACCGAAGTTGAAAGAAGCGCAAGTAATTGCTACTTGAGCATATAACATCCCTGTTTCTTGCAACAGGTGCAGCTGGGTTTTTCAGCATTCCCTGCCATGGCATTAGTATTACATTGAGCAATTCAGTTAGAAGATATAGCCAGAGAGAGCTGCAATGAAGCAAGTTAAAATTTGTCCAATTCTTCAGATTGCACTACCTCGCCAAAGGACCAATACACAAGTACAGTATTACAAAATCACTTACTTCCAAGTATACCAGCCATCCTAGTTAATCAAATGTAATGTTTAAATTACAAGTGACAAAAGCTTAAAAAATAGCCCACACTTTAAACCAAACACGAGACCAAAATCACCATTATAGCATTGAAGGAGAGAAAAAAGGTACAAAGCACAAGGGGTCAAGAGCCAAGTTTACAGCATGAAAACAGGCCCTTCGGTCCAAATTCTCCATTCCACACAGTTTTTAACCAATAAGCTAGTCACAATTGCCCACATCCCTCTATATCCAGTTTTCCCATACAACTGTCTAAATCAGGGGTGGGCAAACTACAGCCCGCATGCGGCCCGACAAAGGTTTTTATGCGACCCGCCAATGAGGTGCCTGGAATCATAACCGGCATTTTTGAAAAGCCGCTGGGGAAAAGCCGCTGAAGTAAATGCGCTTATTCAATAAGCTTTTCCCCAGCGGCTTTTCAAAAATGCCGGTTATGATTCCGGGCACCTCATTGGCAGGCCGCATAAAAACGCGCGTAGTGGGGTGGATGAGTGGGGCTGTGTCATTGGTCGGTTTAGTTGGGTGTGCGACCAATAAGAGTCCAGGTTACAAACAATTAGCCTTATTATTGTTTGTAACCTGGACTCCTATTGGTCGCACACCCAACAAAACCAACCAATAAGGCAGCCCCACTCATCCACCCCACTACACGCGTTTTTATCGTTGACTCAGCCAGGCTGTGCTTCTGTCAGTGTTAAGGATCAGCACAAGCAACTTGACACCTGATTTCAACAAACTGGTAAATGACTGCAGTCAGATGCATCATTCTCATTGACATTGTTCTGTTACTTACTGAGTTACTTTGTTTTTCAAATAAATGTGCTTTTTTTTTTCTTTAAAGACCTTTTATTTTGGCTATTTAAAATATTAATTATTTTACTTAATATACTATGCGGCCCTTTAAAATTGTGAATTTCTGAATGTGGCCCTTGCATGGAAAAGTTCCCACCCCTGGTCTAAATGCTTTTTAAAGACAAAATTGTTCCCACCTCTACCACTGCACCTAGCAGCTTGTTCCAGACAATCACCACCACAGCGGTATATCTCTACCCTTAAACCTATGCCCTCTAGACTCCCCTACCTTTGGGAAAAGATGTTGACCATCTACTTTATGTATGCCTCTGTACAAGATCATCCCAAGCCCCCTATGCTCCAGGAGAAAATGTCTGTCTCTCCTTATAACTCAAACCATAAGTCCCAGTAGCATCCCAGTAAATTTTTCTGCACCGTCTAGTTTAATAATATCCTTTCTTTAATAGGGTGACCAGAGCTGTACAAGTGTAATGTGGTCTTACTAATGTCTTGCACAACTTCAGCAAGACATCCTAACTCCTGTATTCAATGTTCTGACCAAATGAAACCAAGCATGCCAAATGCCTTCCCCACCCTGTCCACACGTGACTCCACTTTCAAGGAGCTATGAATCAGGTCCTGCCTCGGTTTGATCTACCAAAATGCATCACCTCACAAAATCATCTGCCATTCATCAGCCCACTGGCCCAATCAATCAAGATCCCATTGCAATCCTAGATATTCTTCATTGTCCATTATGAATCTTAGTGTCATCTGCAAACTTACTAAATTCTCAACCAAATCATTAATATAAACAACAAACAAACAGTGGACCCAGCACTGAAGCCTGAAGCACACTGCTGGTCACAGGCCTCAGTTTGAAAAACAACCCTCTACAGCCACCCTTTTGTCTTCTATTGTCAAGCCAATTTTTAAAAAATCTAATTGGTCACCTCACCCTGGATCCCAAGAGATTTAACCTTATTCCAACAACATATCATGTGATACCTTGTGTCAAAGGCCTTGCTAAAGTCCATGTAAAAAATGTTGATTGCACCCTGCCCTCACCTACCTTCTTGGTTACTCAACCACATGTACAAAAAACCCAACAAGTTTGACACATGATTTTCCATTCAAAGCTATGCTGACTGTCCCTAATCAGTCCTTGCCTCTCGACCCAGTCTCAGAATACCTTCCAACAACTTATCCACCACAGAACGAAGGCCGTTCCCAGGCTTTTCCATGTGGCCCTTCTTAAAACAAAGGCACACATTTGCTATCCTCCAGTCTTCAGGCACCTCACCTGTGGATGTCGACAATTCAAATATCTCTTGCTAGGGGACCCACAATTTCCTGCCTCACCTCGCACAACATCCTGGGATACATTTCATCAGATCCCAGGGATCTATCTACCTTGATGCCTGGACTTCTAGGACCTCCTAACATATCCTCCTCAAGACCAACTATTTATTTCCCCAAGTTCACCAACATCATGCCTTTCTCAACAGTAAATACAGATGAGAAATATTCATTTAGGATCACACTCACAGATGACCTTGTAGATCCTTAAAGAGATCCTACTCTCTCGCCCTCATTACTCTTTTGCCTTTCTATACCTCCTTTGCCTTAGTGGGTGGGTGCCTACAATTGAACACAGCACCTGGACACCAATTTATTGCAGCCTTCTCTATCAAGAGCAAGCTAGTAAAGGTTATTTGACAAGGTTGCACAAAATACAAGTTTCTTCTAATTTAAGGATGAAGATATCAATTAAACTGGTAAAGTTTACCTCAAATTAGCTGCTTCTGCAATGACTGCTTATGAAGTAAAATGAAGACACAACAACCCATAACTTAATATGGGGCAGCAGGGTAGCATGGTGGTTAGCATAAATGCTTCACAGCTCCAGGGTCCCAGGTTAGATTCCTGGCTGGGTCACTGTCTGTGTGGAGTCTGCACGTCCTCCCCGTGTGTGCGTGGGTTTCCTCCGGGTGCTCCGGTTTCCTCCCACAGTCAAGATGTGCAGGTTAGGTGGATTGGCCATGCTAAATTGCCCGTAGTTTCCTAATAAAAGTAAGGTTATTGGGGGGGGGGGGGGGGGGTGGTTTGTTGGCTTACGGGTATAGTGTGGATACGTGCATTTGAGTGGGGTGATCATGGCTCGGCACAACATAGAGGGCCGAAGGGCCTGTTCTGTGCTGTACTGTTCTATGTTCATAGCACAAGAAACTTCAGAATTGGAACCCATTTGTGTTTCTCCCCCAACTCCACACAATATCAGAACCCCCACCAGTCACCTGCTATTCTGGGAAAAGACCCATTTATTCCTACTGTTTCCATTCTCAAAACAATCCCTCAATCTCATGCACTTTAATTTTACACAAAAGGTGGGATGGTCTCAAGACTTCAAAAAGACAATTGATTGCAACTTTAATTTCTAGAGGGAATATCAAATATAAGAATCTTAATCCTATATTCTCAAACAAACAACTGATGCCATGATTAGGTTTAACTTTTTAAGCCTTGAACTAGGAGACATGTGTCCATTTCCTATTCAGTAGTCTCTTCCACCATTTAACACAATAGCACATTTACCCCAGATTCTCCCAATAGGCCTTATTTTTTGGTCATTGACATACTCCTCTGGAACACCAACAGCATCTGGCGAGAACATCAAAGATTCACAACAGTGAAGTCATTCTTATCTCAATCCAAAATTGACTTTCTGAGAGCACTCCTCCTAGAACCAGCCAAACCATTAAGATATATTTCAATGATATCACCTCATTAATTTTGGAATATTTTTAGTTCACCCCGCAGGAATAATCCAATTTTAAAGCAATACTCCACTGGAAATCAGAAATAAAATGCAAGAAACACCCCAATGTGGCAAAATCTCTTGGAGTTATATAGATTTTAATTTCAGATCCCTGGCCTTTCCACCATTTATGCAACATATCAAATGTTTGATTAGTCATAAACAAGAATACTTCCTCGACTGGTTCCCTTACTCAAATCCTGTCAAGCCCATTCTATTTCCCACAAAAAGAAAATTAAAACTAAATGTTCTACAGCTTTAGACTCAATTACAATGCAACTAAAGTGAGTTGCAGGGGTAGTTTTCATTAGATAGCTGGAAGGTTTACAGAGTGTAAACACTTTACTGTTTTATGCAATGCTACATACAGCATTCCTAAATCTCAGGATGCTACTTTTAGCCCTACCAGACATTCAATACTTAGTATAAATAGTAATAAGCATTAAGTAGTTACTTACCTTTCACACTCATAGCATCGGGTTTCTTCAAACATGCAACAGTCCTTTAGTTAACCTGCTAAATTTACAGAAGCACCTATTCTTGTATATTTGAGGGGGTGGGGAAAACTTCTCTAGTACTATTTCTCACGAGAAAAATGCGCATGGACATCCGCGGTTCTCGTAGGCAATCCTGAACGCTGTGCTCCAGCACGGACTGAAAGGAAAAAGGATACCTAATCGCAAAACGGCTTCCTGAAAATAAAGCAAGTTATGCAACACCCCAAAAAAACTTGCGGCCTCATAAAAATCAAACGAAAGTTACACTCGTTTATTTTTAAACAGAGTACTCCCGGTTACGGTGCCAACTAGTCCCGACTCCAGCTGCAGCCATACACACATATCCCCGCAGAGTGGTGAAATTAAAGTAGGTTTAACATGTCCGCTGAGATGAAGCTCTGAGGATGAGACAACTTGCTGTTTCCACACAACACCGCCAGGTGTGGCGCCCTTTAGCATCAGAAGCCAGGGAGCCATCTTGCACACAATAATGTACAAAGATAAATTCGGAAAATCCACAGAAAACGGTCGCTTTTGAAGCGATTCGCGTCGAAACCGTCGAGATGGTCGGATTAATCAGGCTCCTGGGCAGAATCAAGCGGGATTAAAGCGTTTGCCTTCGTGCTGTTCCTCCCCAGCGCTTCTCCAGCCCGCTCGGCACAGCCATTCCACAGCCCAATAACGCGCTCCTTCATTGGCCGGCGCTTTAAACCGGGAGCCGACCAATGGCAGGGGGCGGCCGCCGACCCACTTCTGACGTCACCCCCAACAACACGGCTCGGTGCGCACGCGCGGTCCGAGTCAAACAAGAGTTCTGCCTTAAGATGGCGGCGGGGGCTTCAGATCTGTTGGACGATGTGTTCTTCTCAGACGTGGACGAGAAAGTGGTGAGCGACTTGGTCGGCTCCCTGGAGTCCCAGTTGGCGGCTACGGGCCACAACGCGGCGGAGCAGGGCGGAATAAGGGCGCAGGTGGTGAACAATCACGTGGAAAACACACCCGGGATGGTGAGCAATAATGTTGAGCTGCAAACAGCAGAGAACAAAATGGGACTGGCAGGAGCTGAGGTTTCCACCGCAGCCAAAATCAAAGTGGAGGAGAGTTCCGAAGGAAAAAACGCACAGATTAATTCGCAGAACGCATTCGGCGGCGGGGTTTTGCCCTGCACGACGGCGGGGAGTGGGGTACAGCAAAGTGTTGTTATCAATAATGCAAGGTCCCAGGCTCCAGGAGTGGAACAGGAGCAGAGTACAGCGGCGGCAGCAGTGACAGGATCATCAGAAACATCAGCTGCAGGCAGCATCGGTCAAGGGAAATCGGTGGTAATAAGTGCAATGGCAACCCCAGTGTCCAACCATGTGAAAACTGTCACCTCCAACATACAAACTCTTAATGGGAATAATGGAATGGCGATAAACTCTCACAATGCAGGAAATGCCACCACTTTCACTTGTTCAGCAGCTGCAACTACCTTGCCAGCTGTTACGGTGGTCAATAATGGACCTGGATCTGTTGTTAAAAACACAATTAATACAGGGTTGCCAGCAGTGTCTTTGCCAGCCTCTAGTTCTGCCTACACTGTTATTCAGACGTCTTTTGTCAGTACGCAGAATGTTCCTTCAACTGTTGTTTCTTCACAGGCAGCAGGACCCACAGTGACATTGGTGAGACCGCCACCTCACAGTGGTCCAGCTCTGTCAATTGCATCAACGCCGAATGGTAGTAGTACTATATTGAACTCAACAGTTAGTGTAACTAACTTGCCAGCTCCTGGTGGCACCGGAGCTCCACATCAGACTTCACTTCTGACTTTAAACAGTCAGCCTTCTAGTTTGTCAAGTAACGTTTCTTTGTCTGCTGGTGGACAGGTTATCAAATCCGAATTGCAGCCCAAAACGATTATACAGACACCACAACAGACTCTCAGTGCAGGAATATTGACATCCACTACTGGTAGTGCGGTGACCAGTGTAAACAATCAATCAAATACAAGTACTATGGTAATAGGTCAGACAATACAAAGTGGACTCCAGAATGTGGCATCCAATCCTGGCGGAATTTCCACTCAGTCAGTTGGTACACCAGCAGGAATGGGCAAAGGAACCATTAACACAGTTGCCCAAACTCTGGCAAGGACAGCAGCAGTGAACACTGGCCCAAGGACGACTATAACACCGCAAGTTATAGCTCCTCGTCTCTCTCAGCCCCAACAGCATCAGCCAAACATTCAAAATATTCAGATTCCCCCAGGTGAGAACTAGAGCATATTGTTTAGTGGCATGTGCTTTCTTGTATTGTTAAGACTTTTGAAACATTACTTATTTTCATTTACAGCTCAATGCCAGAGATGTAATTTAAGTTTTCTGGAAAAATTTAATGTGCAATGGATTGTCAATAACCGGAACACATTACACTGACAGAAAAATTGGTAGTAAAAAAAGTTCATATTTTCCAAATATTATTGTAATAGAACCTGATCATTTAAATTAACAGTTCTTACTTGCAAATTATAAAATTCTAATACCACATAGAAGATAATTTAACATAAAACTACTAAACAACTTGTCTATATAAGCTTACATATTAATATTTATATATTAATGCCATTATGTTTTGTAGTTATAATATTGCTCATTTCCATGTGATCTGAGTGAAACCAGTTGCAGATCCATGCCTTTCACTTAAAACCGTTGATTGTGATAGGGTTGTACAGCATGGCTGTAGTGGGAACTTGCATTCTACCTCATACTGTCTTGTAACTTTGTCGATGGATTTCTGTTATGTGGCTGAGTAATCTATCAGAACAATTCGGAAAATTTGAATTTTTTAGAAGACAGAGTTTTGCACAACTTCTAATTATCATAACTTTAATATAATTTGGTATATAAATATTCATCAGCAACTTTCTTGGCCATAAATTAAACAAAACCATGAAAAACAATTTTTCAAAGTTTTGTTAAAAGTAATAAATGCCGCTTACTGAGAGAATACATCAGCTGATTTATTGCCTGTTAATATCAAATTTTTGCAGTGAAATCAGCTGAGTACAACATTGATTAGGGCCAATAAGTATTCATGAAATTCTGCTTCTGCTATATTCTTTCTTCTGCTTCTGTCATGTTCTTTCTCTTCTCTCCCAAACCAAATTTACTATACAAGTATTCATCTTAATTTTATATTATTTAGCACTTTAACATTGTCTTTGGAAATCAAAGAAAATCTATCAATGTTGTACAAAGTAAAGGATCAAGGGTAGCATGGTAACATTGTGGTTATCACAATTGCTTCACAGCTCCAGGGTCCCAGGTTCGATCTGGGAGTCTGCACGTTCTTCCAGTGTGTGCGAGGGTTTCCTGCGGGTGCTCCAGTTTCCTCCAACAGTCCAAAGATGTGCAGGTTAGGTGGATTGGCCATACAAAATTGCCCTTAGTGTCCAAAATTGCCCTTAGTGTTAGGTGGGGTTACTGGGTTATGCGGATAGGGTGGAGGTGTGGACCTTGGGTGGGGTGCTCTTTCCAAGAGCCGGTGCAGACTCAATGGGCTGAATGGCCTCCTTCTGCACTGTAAATTCTATAGTGAATGATGCATGCGTCAAATTTTGTACTTTGTTCAAAGATCATTTTTTTAAACAAATGATTAACATTTAAAATTGCAAAGTTTCCTTTTTTGACTAACAATAATCAAAAAGGTGATATATGTGTTAGTGCTTAAGATCTAACATTACAGAACTATGATTATTGCCTATAAAATCATGGTTTGTAATCATGCTTGCTACTGATTGTCTAACTCCAGTCAATGTTAAATTATTCACATATGATTAATATAATTCTGCTTTCAATAAAGTGGAATGATGGGTACATGAAATGTTCTTACCATATCCACTTGGAACACAGAACTGCTTGGCTTGTATCTGGAGTGTTTTGAGCTACTCTGGTGAATTTTAGTTTGTTATGGAAAATCTGTTGGGAACAATTTGAAATTATCAAGTGTGTTGCACAAGAAGCACATTAACATATTATTAGAAGTTATTGCTTTAATGGGAAACAAGTTTAGGTGAGTACTTTTTTCAAAGTTCTCCTAGAGTTGTTAAAGAAAATAATTAAGCAAAAGTTTATTTTGACTTCAACAATAGAAACTTTGTATTTACATAGCATCTTTAACATACAAAACTTCCCAAGATACTTCACAAAAGCATTATAAAATAAATTTGACACCACCCAACAACAAAAGACATATCAGGTCAGATGGCCATAGGCTTTAGAGGTAAGATTTAAGGAACATCTTAAAGGAGAATACAGGAGCAGGAAGGTTTAGGGAGGGAATTCCAGAGCTTAAGGCCTTAGCAGGTAGAACATAGAACAGTACAGCACAGAACAGGCCCTTCGGCCCTCAATGTTGTGCCGAGCCATGATCGCCCTACTCAAACCCACGTATCCACCCTATACCCGTAACCCAACAACCCCCCCCTTAACCTTACTTTTTTATTAGGACACTACGGGCAATTTAGTATGGCCAATCCACCTAACTCGCACATCTTTGGACTGTGGGAGGAAACCGGAGCACCCGGAGGAAACCCACGCACACGGGGAGGACGTGCAGACTCCGCACAGACAGTGACCCAGCCGGGAATCGAACCTGGGACCCTGGAGCTGTGAAGCATTTATGCTAACCACCATGCTACCCTGCTGCCCCTTAGTGTTAGGTGTTAAGTGAAAGCACTGTCATCAGTGGTGGAGCGATTAAAATCAGGGCTGCTCAAGAGACTAGAATTAGGGGCTGGTTTAGCACAGTGGGCTAAACAGCTGGCTTGTCAGGTTCAATTCCCGTACCGGCCTCAGGCACCGGAATGTGGCGACTAGGGGCTTTTCACAGTAACTTTATTGAAGCCTATTTGTGACAATAAGTGATTATTATATTAGCATAGCACAAATATCTCTGAGGGGCTGGAGATTATAGATATAGGGAGGGGCGAGAGCATGGAGTGATTTGAAAATGAGAATGAAAATTCTGGAAATGAGGGGCTGTTTAACCAGGGGCCACTGAAGGTCAGGAAGCACAGGAGTTAAATGGGTGAAGGGACTTTGCTGTGAGTTAGGACACAAGTAATTTCTTCAAAATGTAAAACTTCATTCTAACATTGAAACCCTTTAGTCAAATGTTTCTCCTTGATGAACCATTCTGGTGTCATCACCACAACTTAGCAGAAAAGTGAAGGCAAGAACTTCAAACATTTTCGATAAAATGGTGGTAGTGAAATTATCTAAAAGTATTCCTAGAATTTATTCCCCTTTTAATCGCAGTATACGAGAAGCCCAGTGAGATCACTGAATAGGTAATTTGACTTAATTCACTACAAATTTTGCTTTTAAATGGCAAAGGAAAGTAAAATCTAAATAATAAGATGGAGTGAAGCATTTAACAATCCAATGTGCCCCTCATACTATATCTTTAAGAAATGACATAATAATAGATGTGATGGATATGTTGTTTAATTCCAAAATTCTAATTGAAGAAAATCCAACAGTGATGGGGGGAAAACTATAGAATTAATGAAAGGGTGACACTTAACCATAAAATCTCAGTTTATAATACAACACTTAAAATCCAACATTTTTTTACTGTTGTTGTATTAAGAGGTTTTTTTGGATTGCATTCATCGAAGGTGTGTCCAGATAATATTTCATAACATTTAAGCTGAATGTTTTGAAATCAAAGAAAGTATCCAATTTTTGAGGAGATTGCTAATTCAATATGATTATTATGGGTTAATAAATGTAAGCGTGTAAACTTTAAAAATGAATGTTAATTTTTTTTGTAATTTTTTATTAACATGCTGTCAAATAAACAAACCATGCACATACAATTCCGAGATTAACAACTACATCCTTTCAGTATTTGGTGCAAACCAAGTTAATAAGAAAAGCTTCTCAATCACTCAAACGCTACTTACTTACTTATCCTCTTTGTTCCTTGAGGGGACATAAGGCTGCACTCTAATTTTAAGACATTTTTATAATGGAATTAGATGAAGTTCCAAAATTGAGAAATATATGTTTGAGAGTGTTGCATGTCTGAAAGTTGTTTACATACTTACAGTTTTATTCAGTACTGTTACATGAATGCTAATTTTCTTATGCTACATATATCTTTACACATTGTTTAATGACCAAAGTTGAGTTACATACACAGATACATAGAAGATAGGAGCAGGAAGAGGCCTTTTGGCCCTTAGAGCCTGCTCTGCCATTCATCACGATCGTGGTTGATCATCCAACTCAATAGCCTAATCCTGCTTTCTCCCCATAGCCTTTGACCCCATTCTCCCCAAGTGCTATATCTAACCGCCTCTTGAATATATTCAAAGTTTTATCATCAACTACTTCCTGTGGTAATGAATTCCACAGGCTCACCACTCTTTGTGTGAAGAAGTGTCTCCTTATCTCTGTCCGAAATGGTTCACCCTGAATCCTCAGGCTGTGACCCCTGGTTCTGGACACATCTATCGTTGGTAACATTTTCCCTGCATCTACCCTGTCTAGTCCTGTTAGAATTTTATAAGTCTCCATGGGATTCACCCCTCATTCTTCTGAACTCCAGCGAGAACAATCCCAACCTAGTCAATCTCTCCTCATATGAGTCTTGCCATCCCTGGAATCAGTCTGGTAAACCTTTGCTGCACTCCCTCGAGAGCAAGAACATCCTTCCTCCGAGAAGGAGACCAAAACTGCACATAATATTCCAGGTGTGGCCTCATCAAGGCACTGTATAATTGCAGCAACACATCCCTGCTTCTATACTCGAAACCTCTTGCAATGAAGGCCAACATATCATTAGCCTTCTTTACCGCCTGCTGCACCTGCATGCTTACCTTCAGCGAATGGTGCACAAGGACACCAGGTCCTGCTGCACATTCCCCTCTCCCAATTTACAACCATTCAGGTAGTAATCTGCCTTCCTGTTTTTGCTTCCGAAATGAATAACCTCACACTTATCCAAATTATACTGCATTTGCCATTGGTTTGCCCACTCGCCCAACCTGTCCAGATCTATTAGTTATCTATCAGTTAAATTAATTGAGAAGTTTAAAAAATTTGCTGACAATCTGACAGCAATTTAAAGTGAAGAATTAGAAACAAGACTTAAATTGCTACAGTTGAGGTCAGGACTAAAAAGTAGAAGAATAACATATGTCAAAATGTATGGTCAACTTGGGTTAAGTGGACACAAAGTTAATTAAAGTGTGTCCTACTCGATGACTCTTAATTGGTTAATTTTCTGTCGTGGTGTCCTCAGGAGTTCTGAATTTGTAGAGGAATGAAAGAGGGAATCTAGTCCTGATTCTGTTTGCTGTCCCTGATTGTTTTCCAGTGACTACTGGTTGTGACTGCTGGTCAGTGACTATTGGTTGTGACTGCTGGTTGAGGTGCACATACATGTGTCGGGATGGCAGGACCAAACTCGGCTGTTACAGTCCTGTGGGTGATTATTACTTGTTCTCAAATTATCCCAGATGGTGAGATACTTGAACCAGACAAGGGTGTCTCCCACTTTTCAAACTCTGCTACTCCTGAAGTTAGGATGAAAACGTCACATGAAATCTAATGTATAGGAGAGTATTCATGCTTATCAGTTTGGTTATTCATGGAATAAACAGTACATTTAAATTAAGTCAAGGTAAATCCAATTGTGTAACCGAGTCAACAATTTTGCACAATAATCTTTGTTAAATTCCTTAAAATCAGTTGTTTGGATGCACACTCTGATATATTTGTATGCTAAATTTCACTATAGAAGTCTTGTTATCTCACGTGCAAGTTAGATTCTGCATTTGCCTCCAAAATAACATGAGTAAATCAAAAGTAATATAATGCTGGAAAAAACTTGGGACGTCAGGCAGCATCTATAAATAGAGAAGTTAACATTTCCCTTTGATGCCCTTTAGTCAGAAAAGTAAATAAGTGTTTGGGACTTCCCAGGGATGAGAAAGATGCTCGTATAAAGGAAAGTTCTCTTTTTTTTGAGTACATAAACAACATGTAGTACTGCAGTTAAGATTTCATTTTTTTTTTAGGTTAAGAGTTTTGTTCAGTAATTTATTTGAAATTTATTTCTGTCACTATTTGTTGTGCACGTCTGTGACCACAATGTGGAATAATATGAACAGAAAATTCTCTACCTTTTTATCATCAGTTCAATGAAAATCAAACTAGTAGTCATTGTACAATACAATTCACATGTTTTTTTAAAAATTGCATTTATTAAAAAAAATTTTTTTTTTTTAGAGTAGCCAATTATTTTTCTTCTCCAATTAAGGGGTAATTTAGCATGGCCAATCCACCTAACCAGCACATCTTTGGGTTGTGGGAGTGAAACCAACGCAGACATGGGGAGAATGTACAAACTCCACACGGGCAGTGACCCAGGGCCGGGATTCGAACCCGGGTCCTCAGCGCCGCAGTCCCAGTGCTAACCAATGAGCCATAGCCACCTTGAACCTTGCATTTATGTAGTACTTTTCATGACGACTAGACACAAACCTTGCACGATAGCACAGTGGTTAGCACTGTTGCTTCACAGCGCCAGGGCCTCCGGTTCGGGTCACCGTCTGGCGGTCTTTCTGTTGTCTGCGTGGTTTTCCTTCGGGTGCTTCCGTTTCTTCCCACAAGTCCCAAAAAACCTGCTGTTGGGTGAATTGCATATTCTGAATTCTCCCTTTGTGTACTCGAACAGGTGCCGGAATGCGGCGACTAGGGGCTTTTCACAGTAACTTCATTGCCGTGTTAATGTAAGCCTACTTGTGACAATGAAATACTTGTGGAATGTAGTTAACGTTTTAGTTAAACATAGGAAACACAGCAGTCGATTTGAGCACATCAAAATCCGACAACCAATAACCAGATAATCTGTTTTTGTTATGTCGGTTGAGGGATGGATATTGACCAGGGCAATGGGGATGCCCTGTTCATCTTCAAAATAGTGCCATGGGATCTTTCGCATTCACTTGAACAGGAAGGTGTGGCCTTGGTTGAACTTCTCATCCAAAAGATAGCTCCTCTGACAGTGCAGCACTCCCTCAGTACTGTACTAGAGTGAATAGTTTTAGAGGAATAATATAATATAAAATCCATAATTGTGTGTGAAATTAAACCAACAACGTTTTTAAAATATCTAACTAAATGTCACACTGCCAGCTCTGGATATCCTACCTTAAAGGTCTTGATTTGAAAGTTATTTTTTTGACTTTTCTGTAAATCAGTATTCTAATTATTCGTGACCAGCGCTCAACAGTAACTTCGGCAATAGATAAATTTCATCTGCAAACAAAATTATTAATTAATTTGATGTCACAGTAATACATTTGGTTTTATAATAAAATATGCAGCATTTATATAATTTCGTTAAATACTATTCTACAATTATAATATTTAAAATAAGCATTTTAAAGATGAACAACCGTAGCAAAGGCAATTTAAGAAAAGTAACAGTTGATTGACAAACAAATTAAATTGCTTGAAAGCAGTGGGACAATTCCTCTGAAACTTGGACCTCATTACTGAATTGCAGAATTCTATTAATCTTATTATTAGTGCAGAGTGTAAACCTCAGTTTTTAAGTGAAAGCAACCAGTTCAGATCTTAATATGTTACCTATGTCCTTTTAACAGATTCTATGGTGAAAATTATCATGCTGTGACCAAAACTAATTTCATAACCTGCTGCTAGCTCAGTCACTTTATTGAAGATTTTTAAAAAACACACATGGAATACAAGCCACTTTAAAAGATATATATGGTAGTGTCATGGCAATTGATGAACATAATTCTTCCTATTTCTTCCTGAGATGAAGTGTTTTTGCTGCAATGTAAATGAAATGTAGTGAGTGGAAGAAACCCTAAAATGCAGAGGAAGTGCAATGGGAATATGCAAATTTGACATAACAAGGCTAATGAGCACACAATCAAGAAAATGCGCATAAGAGAATTTGTAGTTTCAGAAGTAATTAAATTAAAGTAAAATTTGGTCGTGTTTTACCTTGCACAGAAGAATTTTCCTTTTTGTTTGATAAAGAACCCTAAATAAACCAAAGTTTAAAAAGTTCACATTGACAACTATCTAACATGGGTCACTGGCCAGAAACTTAGTCTGGTGTTATCAGGATTATCGGAAGTTTGGTAGGAGACTGGTTTTATCGGCTGCTGGGTTTTATGCTTCTGCAATTTATTCTTTCTACAAATTTAGAGTACCCAATTATTTTTTTTCAATTAAGGGGCAATTTAGCGTGGCCAATCCACCTACCCTGCACATCTTTGGGTTGTGGGGGCGAAACCCACGCAAACACGGGGAGAATGTGCAAACTCCACACGGACAGTGACCCAGAGCCGGGATCGAACCTGGGACCGTGGTGCCGTGAGACAGCAATACTAACCACTGCTCCACTGTACTGCCCTTCTGCAATTATTCATTTCATTGATGTTCATGTTGTGGCAGAATTAATTTAGTTAAATACACAGGTACATAAAACATTGGCACTGTTGCTTAAAGAGTGCATACATGTAGGAAAAGAGTTATTTAACTTTGACAAGTTTTATATTGCATTAAAACCTAAAGCATATTTTACTTACCCGGTTACTACAACTAGACTACAATAATCTTTAAGAAACAGACAGGTTTAGCAGTGGCTACAGATTATTTTTAGTGCCCAGCACTACTAGAAATCTCTTGTTATATTTTTATTTCCCGCTTAGTATTTTTAACCTGTGCAAGGGGAGAGACATGCATTTTTTTTCTTCCTGTTAAGTCACCCATCATTGTACAAGGGAGTAACTTGCTCCTGAAGCTTCAGCTATTAGGTTCTGCGCCAATGAGATGGGGCACTAACGCTCTCCATCCTATAGGGAAATACTTTGAACTTCCTGTATGTTTCCAGTTATCTTTGAAAATGTTTATAGACCAATCATTTCCCGCCAAAAAATATACATTTTCCAGATATCAAACCTAATTGTGACAATTCTAAATGTGTAGACCAACACATGACTATTCTAGAGTAATTTTGGTAATGACTACTGGAGGTGATGGGGCTAGGAAGAGGAGAAAATAACAAAAAGTGCCACATTTGCATAGATTACTGAATATGCAATTATGTACACATTTGTATTGTGGCCAAGTTTCTACATCAACCTTTAAGAATTAGATTCATTCTTATGCTTGAGGGCATGACACTGAGTCAGTCATTGTCATTAAAATAATGTGAATGCTTAGAATAAATACTTTATTTATTAAATTTTAATATTATACTGAAACTTGTGCCCATTTGTATAGTATCTGATAAGCATGAACCATCTTCAGAACCCTTTTTAATAGGTATTAAAAACAAAGTAGCAGTATTTAATTCATACAGCAGTCTTCAAAGATATAGTTCTTACAGTGTCTGAAGACCTATAATTTAGATGTCAGAACTGTTATCATTTTTTCTTCTTTTGAGGTCAGATGAACACAATAATTTGCTTCCTTGACCATAGAATTTGGGAGTTACATGTTCACTCCCTGTCTCCTTTCAAGCCCAGTATCAGCACAGTCATTTTTATTGACTTGGAAACTTCTCTAAACTACTTAAGAATGCTGTCCAAAATATACCTTTCTAGTTAAAAATAATAAATAAATACATGCCATACATGTAAGTATTGGCTTTGTATATTGCCATGAACTGGCATTTGCAACAAGCCCCTGTTCATCCTCCAAGGAATGCAAGAGAACAAATTACTTCTAATAATGGAGGAAGAGAGGTTAGTGTGAATATTTATTGGAACTATCACCCCCAACTCCAACCTTCCTTTCCAAAGTGCTTGGAATATGTTGTCACCTCAAAATCCTGTTCCCATCTTTCCCTGAACTGTCTTTAAATTACTCCAATTGGGTTTCTGCTCCTGTCACAATACCGAAACAGCTCTTATCAAAATCATAAATGTAATCCTATGTGACTTTTTTTTTTTAATGCATTTTTTCACGGGATGTGGACATCACTGGCTAGGCCAGCAGCATTTGTTGCCCACCCCTAATTGCCCAATAACAAGCGACAATAAGTAAACTTTCCCTCCTCATTCTGCTCAGCCTTTCTGCATCCTTTGACAAGGTTAATCATGCCATTCTCCTCCAATGGCTCTTCCACTGTTATCCAGCTGGGTCCGAGTTCCATTCATATCTGTGTAATTGTAGTCATGAAACATTTGCAGTGACTTTTCTTCCTGCTCCTACACCGCTACCTCGGGTGTCTCTGAAAGGTCTATCCTTGCTCCCCTCCTATTTCCCATGCTACCCTTTGGCAACATCACCTGAAAGCGCAGCCTTCATTTACACCTGTATGCCTTCATTCTACATCTCCTCCATTGTTAGTAATTTATCGGACTATGTATCTGACATTCAAGGTGCAATTCAACTAATTGGGAACAGAGTACCATAGCGAACATGTTTAGCCGCGTGTTTCCCGGAGCTCGTAGCGCCAAGAAACACAAAGGCCTCTCAGTGAGGAATGCGCGGCTGAAGCCGCACATAGCCCCGTTTTATACACTGAGGAGCTCCGTTTGCCAGAACACCCGTAGCGAGGGATCGGCCCGTTCTCTAAGGTCCCCAAAGTGACCTGACCTCCATCCCAGCCCGAATGCTTTATGGGAGATCGCATTGGATCTCGCAAGATGTAGCGATCCGGGTAGATCCCGGGAATGGGGTCTCCAGCTTTTCAGGTGCAGTGTAGCCATTGGGTCACCACCTCAGTGTCTGGCAGAATATGAACTAAATATTGGGAAGCCTGAAGCCATTGTTTTGATGTCCCACTACAAACTCTATTCCCCAGCTACTTGCCTGGATGAATCCTCCAACAACACTGAAGAAGCTCAACACCTTCAGTACAAAGCAGCCCGCTTGATTTCTACCCCTCCACAAACATTCAAATCCCCCTCCACTGATGAACAGTGCAAGCTGCGTGTACCATCTACAAGATACACTGCAGGAAACTTGCCAATGTTCCTTCGAGAGCATCTTCCAAAATGACTTGGTGGGCCGCAGAAATACCTTTGGCGGGCCGCATGCGGCCCGCGGGCCGTAGTTTGCCCACCCCTGATCTAGAAGGACAAGAGCAGCAGATACCTTGGAACCTCACCAGCTGGAGGTTCTCCTCCAGGTAACACACCACTATGATTTGGAAATATATCGGCATTCCTTCACTGTCTTTAGGTCAAAATCCTGGAACTCCCTCCCGAATAGCACAGTAGGTGTACCTATACCACATGGACTGCAACGGCTCAAGAAGGCAGCTCACTACTACCTTCTGAAGGTACATGAATTTTTTTAAAAATCCAACTTTCTCCGTGACAACAGTCTGGGATTAAGCCAGTCTTTTCACAACCTTGGTGCCACCTTTAAGCCCGGGATGAGCTTCTGACTTCATATTTATCTTATCACTAAGCCTGCTAATTTTCACCACTGCCTGTCTCCTGTATGCCTTCAGTACCTCTAGACTTGACTTTTCCAATGCACCCCTGGCTCATTTCCTGTATTCTAACCGGAACCCATTGTAAACCCGAGGTCATCAAAAAGTCTGCTGCCCATGTCTTAATTAGCACCAATTTACATTCACCAATTACCCCAATGCTTTCTAATTTACATTGGCTCCTGATCGAGCTACGTCTTGATTTTAACATTCTCATCCTCGTTTTTGAATCCTTGCATGGCCTTATCCCTCTTATCCCTGCAATCACCTCAAATCCCCTTAACCCTCTGGGATATCTGTGCTCATCTAATTCTGGCATCCTAAGCATTGTTGATTTTAATTGCGCTTTCAGTTGCCTAGGCCCTCTGGACTACCTTTGTTACAGCTCTCTATCTTGCTTACCACCTGTAGGACACATCTTAAAACATCCTTGACCAAGCATTTGGTCATCTGACATGGGCATGATTTAACTGAAATGAAACAGTCCATTGTCGAGCGCATTTATCTAGGTGTTTCCTGGTTTTGGCTGCACCAAGAACGACCCCGCTATTAAGTGGGACTCTGCCTCATATCTGGGTCGCAGCAAGAAACACCCCGTCGAGGCCGCACTTAATCCCGCTTCCTGCACCAACGAGCACCGCTCGCCAGTTGAGGAAGAGTTTGGCCTGATCTCTAGACCTCCCACCATGGCCTCCGGACCCTGCAACTTTCCAACTCACCAATAAGGGGGTCATCAGGCCCCTCACACCCCACATCATAAGAGCAGGGCACACCCAGACCTGATCCCCGGCACCAGCATGATGCCATGAGGGCACCGCCAGCCTGGCATCTGGCAGTGCCACCCTGGCGTCTTGCGAGATTTAACAGCCTTGTCGCATCCAGAGTTTGGCACAGCGAGGCTGATAGATCGTGCCAAATATCTCCATGTGGCTCAATGTCATGTTTTATAATGCTCCTGTGAAGCACCTTGGAATGTTTTATCACGCTAAGGTGCTATTAAATGCAAGTTGTCATTAATTATTGGGAGCAAAATATAGTTTTTCAACAAAAGTATCAAGTTTACAAAATCTGGAAACAATTAAGAGGACAAGGTTGGGTTAGAGAAAATGCTGTGGCACCACTTCGATAATGTGGCAGATGGCACGGGAAGAGAATGTAGAAGATGTGTGTTCTGTTCTCAATTAACTTTAAGTCACACATATTTGATAGCACAGTGGTTAGCACTGTTGCTTCACAGCGCCAGGGTCCCAGCTTCGATTCCTGGCTTGGGTCACTGTCTGTGCGGAGTCTGCATGTTCTCCCTGTATCTGCGTGGGTTTCCTCGAGGTGCTCCGGTTTCCTACCGCAAGTCTCAAAAGACGTGCTGTTAGGTAAATTGGACATTCTGAATTCTCCCCCTGTGTACCCGAACAGGCGGCGGAATGTGGCGACTAGGTGCTTTTCACAGTAACTTCATTGCAGTGTTAATGTAAGCCTACTTGTGACAATAACAATTATTATTATTATTGCTGCTTGAAAAGATTTTTGCTATGCAAGACATTTTTAAGTTTATCTTTGTGTGGTTTTAAAAAATTCTTCTATGGGATGTGGGCATCACTGGTTAGGTGGTGGGGAGGTGCCTTCTTGAACCGCTGCAGTCCATATGTCCAGGTACGTCCACAGTGCTGCTGGAAAGGATGGCCCAGGATTTTGAACCAGTGACAGTGAAGGTACTGGGGTACATATAGTTCCAAATCAGTATGGTGTGTAGCTTGGAGGGGAACTTACAGGTGGTGGTGTACTGCCCTTGTCCTTCTAGTTGATAGATGTCACTGGTTTTGAAGGTGTAGATGAAGGAGACTTGATGAATTGCTGCACAGCATCTCATAATTTATATGGTACACACTGCTGCCACTGTGTGTTGGAGGTGTTTGGATGGTATTAAGCTTGAGTGTTGTTGGAGATGCATTCATGCATTCCATCACACTCCTGACCTGTACGTTGTAGATGTCCGAAATGTTGAGTGAATTTGTGGAGTCTTGTCAAAGTTCAAGAAAAGAGAAACATGATATTAGAAAGTTAACATAGGATCTTTCATGAAAGTTGTTTAAAAATGGTGAAAGAATGTCACATTATTAAGTGGTATGACGCAAATCCCCACATGATGAGCTTTTAATCTTGCTGGCCTGTTCGAGGGATGCAAGTACAGGCCAGCTAATTCCTTGTGAGAAGCAAAGGAAAGTTAAAATGCTGCTTGGTTTGTCTGGAAGCTATCCCATGAAGCGGCATGGTATTTTTAAAATTTATTCATAGAATTTGTGTGGTAGTGGCCAGGTCAGCATTTATTGTTCATCCCTATTTGCCCGTCAGAAGGTTACTATAAACCACCTTGAACAACTGCACTGTAAGACAGGGAGTTTCAGGATTTTGACCATGTGATGATGAAGGATATACTTCCAAGCCAAGTTGATGTGTGACTTAGAGGGGAATTTGGAGGCGGTGGTGTTCTTAGCCATTCATGATGGTAGAGGACACCGGTTTGGGATGTGCTATTGAAGAAGCTTTGGTGAGTTGCTGCAGTGCTTCTTGTAGATGATATGCAGTGCAAACATTGGGAGCGATCTACCCGATTGGGAATAGAGTCCCATAGCGTGCGCGATTTGTTGGGCTTTTCCTGCTGCTCAGAGTGCTGAGATAAACCATGCTATCAAACGGCCATTCAGATGAATCGGGGGGCCTCAGCGGGAAACGTGCGGCCGAGGCCATGTTTATTTTCCCTTTTCTGCACAAAGGAGCTCCACTGGCTGGAAGTCTGAAGTGCAGGGAGAGATTGGGACTGATCTCTCAATCTCCCCCTGACGTGACCACTGAACGCTCCACCCCCAAAAGCCCCACATCCTCTATAAGGGGGTCCTCAGGCAAGCTGCCATTTTTGCGCGATGGGAATTGGGCCGGTGGGGTTGCCCCGGGACCCCCTTACATTGAGTTGGGCGGAGGGGTTCGGGGGTCACATCGGCATCCCGATCTCTGCCTTCACTGAGGGTTTTTGGCAAGCGGGGCTCCTCAGTGCAGGAAATGGGACTAAGTGCTGCTTTAGCTGTGCATTCCCTGCTGAAGTCCCGTATATAACCGGTTACATTAGATAGCATTGCAACACCGGAAGACACGCAGCTAAACGCACTCGCTACGGGACATTTAGTTCGATTGCGCCCTATGTATTAAAGAAAAGACAAATACACATGAACAGAACTGCTTTATTATGCAATTAAGATGTATGAATTAATAAACACAAACACTTGTTCCAAAATATATCTATGATGCCTGAACTCCGTAAGATATCCCTGTTTTCCCCAAGCAACATCCAAATTAAATAATCAGCTCATAGTTATCACACAATACAGGGATGATATTCAAGTCTGGGAGACCTATTTTCCTGGTCTCGAGAAGATATTTAAAACTGCCATTACGAAAGGTTCTCTGCACTGCCTTGGCTCTAAGACATAGAGGCTCGTTTCATGTAAATTTGATCTCTAGGCTGCAATCTGAAAAACTTTGGCCTTCAGGCTTGGTAGTTGATTCTGGAGCTGCTAGATGTTAACTGCCTCCTTGGCTTCTCAGTTTCTGGTCAATTATACCGTTGTTACTCTTTGATTATGCCTTCACTGTATTTTGCTATCTGCCCCTATCAACTTCCTTGATTATACATTAACACGGGTATACCTCATGGATATTCCATCGTCTAGAAACTTGTTCTTCTGAAAAGCTATGCACCAAATTTTTATCTAAACGGCCTTCTAATCTTGTTTTTGGGAGAGACACATATCAATGTGGATTTTTGAATACTGTCTACTGCTGTCTCTAGGCAGATTTCTAATTGTTGCTGGACATCTTGCATCCTATTTATGTTTTGTTAAATTCATTTACTGCTGTTGCTGGGCAGATTCATGTCGCTGGGAAAGGAGTGGTTGAAAAGATACACCAAAAGAAAACAAAGTAATTTAAACTTTCCAAACTTCAATAAAACATATTAGTACTGCAAAAATACTCAATCCCAGTGAATTTTTACATTACCCATTACAATTTCAATAATCCTGAAAAGGTCAATAGTTAGTTTTGTAAGCATCCCAAGAAGTGAACAGGTTGCACATTTATGCAGCTTGTTTCAGTTAGATATGCAACACTGCAGACCTTGTGTGGATTTTATAGTGTAATATATGTGTACATTTTGTTCATTCAGCAGAAAGACTATTCCAACTACTTCCAGTAAGTTATAAACTTGAAACCTTAAATTTAAAAGAACACAACTGTTGAAATTGTAGCCACATCTGTCTGTCAATGACAAGGCCCCGATAAACACTAGTATACTTTAGCAGAGCCCTTCTACTTCAAGCTCTTTAAAATTAGATATGTTGCGGTAGTTTTGGGGGAGACCCCCATTCCCAGGTTAGAGTTTGGGCTATAATATTAAAGGACAAATTCTGTGATCCACGGTCCTGTTGAGGGAGACTCCGGGTGGGATTTTCCAGCCTCCCTGCGGCATGTTTTCTGGCGGCAGAGGCGGCTCTCCATTGGCTGCCGGAGGGATTTTCCGGTCCTGCCTACTGCTTATTATGTCTATGGTGTTTTGCGTGGCTCACCCATCCTGCTTCCGGGAAATCCGCCATAGGGTTTGATGGGTCTGGAAGGTCCCAATAGTGGGAGGGCTGGAAATTCCCACCCTCTGTGTCTGGTGCTGTGTCTCACAATGTTGCAAATACTGTTCTCTACTTAATACATTTTAAATACTCCGCCAACTTCTTATTCAAGACGGGCAGCATGGAGGGCTGAAGGGCCTGTTCCTGTGCTGTACTTTTCTTTGTTCTTTGTTTGCTACAATCCCTCTCTATTAAAACCATTTAAACACCTTACCTGATTTGCCCTTCTTTACAAGAGAAAATGTTTAGGTCCACTATGACCTGTTCATCCTTTTGTCCTAGGCCTGGATCTCCTCTATCACTGTCCACTCCTGCCTACTTCACTGCCCTACCACTCTTTTGTAAATGGCTGTCTTAACATTTATACATGGTAATATGACTGCAATGTAGTGAGCAATTCCCCATCACTGTACATTTTTAAATATAGGCGACTCTCAAATCATCCACTCACCCATCTTGACTAGGAACTTGATTTGCGAGACCAATGATAATTGCAGCAGCGAGATGTTATTTTAAAAGAAAGAAGAGGTTAATTTATGACACCAGTTAAAGGAAGTTTTGAGAATATGTTGTTATCTGTCAGTTGGCTTCATTCACCGTGAGCTTGTGCCCCATCTATGAAAAACGGTAATTATGGTTCCCCTGCAAGTGACAATTTTACCTGTTGTTCATACTGAGTACAGCACATTTAGAAAAAAATCTCCAGAATTTAAAGTAAATACTTATTCTTGTATTCAGCGGGAACTGGCACAATGTAGTAATAAATGCAAAATACTTCAGATGCTGGAACTTCATCTGTGGAGAGAGAAACAAAATTTATGTATTGGGTCCATATGACTTCTTCAGAGCTATAATGAGGGAGAAATGTGATGGATTTTAATGCATAGGACAGGGTGGAGCAGTTGGAGCAAAATTGGCGGTCAGTGACAGGTGTGAGTTGGGAGAGGTTTCACAAAGATGTTTTGGCCACACGATAAAGGAAGTGTTAATAACTGTGTTAAGGACAAGAGAAGGTGCAGATAGTGGAATAAAGGTTCAATTGCAGAATGCGTTCATAGGAAACCAAAGGTCCATACTCCGTGAAAGCAAAATTTAAGAACAGATTGCCCTGTGGGGGAGTAGTGAGAGTTGTGATGGGACAAAATATTTGGATTAAAAAAGGGTCAAGTGGGAAAGTTCGTAGCCTAAAGTGGCACAGTATAAATAAGTAAAGTCGCCATAGTCCTGATGAAAATAGGCTGCTTTTCCCTTTTGAGGGGGAGAGTCGACTGGTGGTGATTTAACCTGAGGATCACCACACCGAAGGCGGGGGCCTTCATGAATAACCTCTGCCAGTACAGGAATTGAACCCGCGCTGCTGGCCTCGCTCTGCATTACAAACCAGCTGTTTAGCCAACTCAGCTAAACCGGGCCCCATATAGTCCTTGTTCAACAGTTATTTAGATGCCATTGAATCCAAGTTGTATGAATTTGACAAACCCTGGTTCTAGTAAAGTGATTATTCAGGGTGTGAGGTACATCCTAGATGCACCAGGGATCCCATTGCATAACAAGATAATTTTTCTGATTTTGTTAAAAGTTAAGAACTAATATAAACGATAGTGCAAATAAATCTATCTGGAAATGAATAATTGGCTGAAACCAACTGTGGTGTTTTAGGAAAGATGGCAGAAGAAAATACATTGATAATTTGAATAAGGTTTTTAGGAAGATGTAAATTATGTCCAAACTAAGAGAGAAGTGGAAAAGAAAGGTTCAGAGTTCATTTGTTGTGTTTGAGGAATATTTAAACGAGAAGGAGAGAGAAGAAAGCACGGGGAAAAGAAAAGTATTTATCATAATGAAAATTATAAAACTAAATTAAAAGCTAATACAAGTGTGCATGTCACCGTATTGGGGATCATTGTAAGAAGTATTGAAACTGATATTACACGAGCAGAAATAAATAACTTGCATTTCTAAAAAGCCTTTCACTTCCTTGGAATGTCCTAAAGTATTAATCATAACCAATTAATTAGAGGGAAACTATGCAGCCATTTGCTCACAGAGCAGTCACACAAACAGCAATGAGATAAGTGACCAGATAATCTATTTTTGTGGTATTGATTCAGGGATAAATGTTGACTAGGAACCCAGGAACTCACCTGTTCTACATTGAATAGAGCCTTGGAATTTTTTTGATGCCTAACTGAGTAGTCAGATGGTGCCTTGGTTTAACCTCCTATTCAAAGTACAGTTTTTCAACGATGTATTATTCTCTAAAGTACTGCACTAAAGTACTAGCCTAGATTATTTGCTCAAATCGTAGAATGAGGCTTGAACCCACGACCTCCAAGCTGAAGTAAGAATGCTACCACTTAACGTAAGTGTCTAGAGGTTGTATAAAGCAAGAAGATGGATGCAGATGTTTTAATGGAAGAGGCTGGCATTAATTTCAAAATTTTGATTTGTACTCGGTAGGCATCTTTTACTTTGTGGGAAGGGAAGGATTGAAATGGAGGTGGAAAAAGAGAAAGATCCAATGGTGGTTAAGGATTAGGAAATATCTCTGCCTATTTAAGTGGTTGTCACGAAGAACAAAAAAACCCCTGAAAATTGTTATACCGTTGGTAGTAAAAAGAGCTTAAAATTGAACTATTTAAACAGGTCAGCAGCAAAACCTGAAGAATGGAGAGTACTAGTTACAGGCAATGTAATTTTACTGTCCGCCAAACTGCCAAGAAGAGGTGTAGAGTTGCCATTCAATCAATGGGGGAAAGGGTGGTGGTGGTGGGGATGTTACACTGCCCCTTAACAGATTGTGAATTACATTAAAAAAAATATATATTTATTCTCCTCCTCTTTCACATTTTCTCCCGTATTTACACCCACCAACAATAAACAATAATCAGCAACAGATATGTCAATCCTCATAACAATAACAACGATCCCATCCTCCCACCAACCCCCAAACATCAGCCCGCATGTTGACATAAACAAATGACAAAAAGGAATCAGGGATTACCCATAGTCATCCTTAATATACACAGCGCCCCCCCCCCCCCCCAACTAATGTTCGATGTTATCCAGTTCTTGAAAGTGCATAATAAATAATGCCCATAACTTGTAGATCCCCTCCGAGCTTCCCCTCAGTTCAAACTTAACCTTCTCAAGGGTCAAGTATTCCAACAGGTCCCCTCGCCACGCCAGGGCACAGGGTGGAGAGGCTGCTCTCCACCCCAGCAGGATCCGCCGGGCGATCAACGCGAAGGCTACGCTATCTGCCTCCGCACCCGTTTCCAACCCTGGCTGGTCCGACACCCCGAATATGGCCTCCCGAGGGCCAGGGTCCAGTTTCACGTGCACCACCTTGGAAATTACCCTCAAAACCTCCTTCCAGTACTCCTCTAGCTTTGGACAGGACCAAAACATATGAACATGATTAGGCCCCCCCACCACACTCCTTCAAAGAATCGGCTCATCCTCGCCCTTGTGAGGTGCACTCTATATACCACCTTCAGCTGTATCAGCCCCAACCTCGCACATTAGGTGGAGACATTTACTCTCCGGAGCACCTCACACCAGAACTCCTCCTCCATATCCTCTCCCAACTCTTCCTCCCACTTTGCTTTGATCCCTTCCAGTGGTGCCTTATCCTCTTCCAAAATAACTCCGTACACCTCTGACACTACCCCCTTCTCCAGTCCCCTTGTCGTCAGCACCTCCTCCAGCAATGTGGAGGCCGGTCCCTCCGGGAAGCTCGGTATCTCCTTCATGCCAAAATCCTGAACCTGCATGTATCTAAACATTTCTTCCTGCTCCACCCCATACTTCGCTTCCAGCTCCCTCAATCCTGCAAACCGACCCCTAAGAAACAAATCTTTTAGTGTCTTAATCCCCTTCGCTTCCCATTTCCGAAAACTTCCATCCCACTTCTCTGGCTCAGATCTGTGGTTCCCCCGAGTCGGCATTCCCCTTGACCCTGCCCCAAACCCGAAGTGTTGGCAAAACTGCCTCCAGATTTTCAATGAAGCTACTATTACCGGACTCCTTGAGTATTTCCCTGGAGCTATCGCTAGTGCTTTCAGTCCTGACCCCCTACCCAAACACTCCTCCATTCTGACCCACTGGGAATCAACCCCTCTGACCCAGCAACGCACCTTCTCCGCATTCGCCAGTAGTAGTACATCAGGTTCGGGAGACTCAAACCCCTTGCCTGCCTTCCCCTCTGTAGCAGCACCTTTCTCACTCTGGCCACCTTCCCGCCCCATATGAACGAGGTAATCCCTCCCTCAATTTCCCTGAAAAAGGAAAGGGAGGCATTGAAAAATAAACAGAAATAGCGGCAACACATTCATTTTAACCGCCTGTACCCAACCCGCCAGTGACAGAGGGAGACCATCCCACCTTGCCAGATCGGCTTTCATTCTCCCCACCGAACTAGCGATGTTGTACCTGTGAAGCCTCCGCCACTCCCGGGCAACCTGCACCCCCAGATACCTAAAGTGAGTCACTGCCCTAGTAATGGCAGCCCCCCCCCCCCCCCCCCCCCCCCTCCCCGCTGCAAGTGCAAACAGCAGGGGGGACATAGGACATCCCTGCCTCGTCCCACGGTGGAGAGAAAAGTATCTCGAGCTGATATTGTTTGTGCGGACACTCGCCTTCGGCTCCTTATATAATAGCTTTACCCAGTTCACAATCTTGGTCCAATCCCAAACTGCTCCAGAACTGCCATCAGGTACCCCCATTCTACCCGGTCAAATGCCTTCTCGGCGTCCAGTGCCACAGCCACCTCTGTTTCCTTCCCTTCCACCAGTGCCATAACAACGTTCAAAGCCCTCCTAATGTTCAAAAACAGCTGCCTCCTTTTCACGAACCCCGTCTGATCCTCGGCTATCAACCTTCGGGAGGCACTCCTCCAGCCTACCCGCTAGTACCTTCACCAGTACTTTTGCGTCCACATTCAGAAGTGATATGGGCCTATACCACCCACACTCCGTCGGATCCTTATCTTTTTTTAGCAACAGTGAAATCGATGCCTGCCCCAAGGTTTGTGGCAGCAGCTCCTTTCCTAATGCCTCTTCAAACATCCCCACCATCAGGGGTGCCAACTTATCCTTGAATTTTTTATAATATTCCACCAGAAACCAATCCGGCCCTGCCACCTTCCCCGACTGCATCCTCCCAATCGTATCCTTTATCACCTGCTCCACTATTGCTCCTTCTAATGTAGCCCAGTCCCCCTGCCCTAGCCTCGGGTACGCCAACCTATCTAGAAATTCCTGCATCTCATGGTCTCCCCTGGGTGGCTCTGATCTGTACAACCTCTCATAAACCTTGTTAATCCGCTCCAGAGCCACCACCAACTTCCCTGCCCTATCCCTCACCTGAAGAATTTCCCTTGCCGGTGCCTCCCTCCGGAGCTGACCTGCTAACATACATGTTCATAAACTGCACCCCTTGCTCGTCTCAGTTGGCGCACCGCCTTCCTGGTGGACAGTCGGTCGAAGCTCGCCTGTAGTTCTTTCCTCTTTTCCAGCTTCGCTGGGTCCCCATCTTCTGTATAACTCCTATCTACCTCCAACATCTCATCTATTACCCTCTGCCGCTCCAACCTCTCCTCTTTGTCCATCCTGGCCTTAAACGAAATTACCTCACCCCTCACCACCGCCTTTAGAGCCTCCCAGACAACTGCTTTCGACACTTCACCTGTACAGTTGAAACCTACATATTTCTTAATTACCCGTTCAATTTTCTCACAGAACACTTGGTTCCCCAAAAGCCCCACATCCAGTTTCCACCCTGGCCTCTGCGCTATCCCCTTCTCCAGTACCATATTCACCCAATGCGGAGCATGATCTGACACTGCAATTGCAGAGTATTCCGACCCCTTGACTCCAGCCAGCAAAGCCTTTCCCACCACAAAAAAGTCGATCCGCAAGTATACCTTATGGACTGCTGAGAAAAACGAGTACTCCCGTTCCCCTGGGTACAGGAACCTCCAAGGGTCCACCCCTCCCATTTCCACCATTAGCCCAGCCAGCGCCTTCGCCCCCCCCCCCCCCCGATGGGACCAGCGAGTGCGGCCGTGATCTGTCCAACCGTGGCTCCTGCACCAGGTTCCAGCCCCCCCCCCCCCACACACACACACACACACACACACACACACACAATCAGCTCATGTGTGTCCAAGTCGGGAATGGCCCCAAACACCTTCTTCGCGAATCCCACATTGTCCCAATTGGGACCGTATACACTTAACAGCGCCATTAATCTCCCCTCTCGCGCTCCTGTCACAATCACATATCTACCCCCCTGATCTGCCACCACCTTCTCCATCTGGAAGCTTACCTTTTTGCTGACCAACAACGCTACCCCTCGAGTCCTTCCATCAAATCCAGAGTGAAACACTTGGCTAACCCAGCCCTTTTTAAGTCTCACCTGGTCCTTCACCCTCAAGTGAGTCACCTGCAGCATTGCCACATCGGCTTTCAAACTTTAAAGATGTGCAAGCACTCTTGACCGGACCTCCTAGCCCTCTCACATTCCATGTGACTATCCTTACTGGGGGGTCTTTCACTCACCACCCCCCCCCCCCCCCCCTTCTTATCCACCATCATCATTACACCAGGCTCTGCCCCAAACAAAAAAAAACAAGACCAACAATCCAACCCATACAATTCACTAACATAACATTTAACCGTCGCAACACAGAATGCCAATCAACCCACTATTAACTTGAACTCTGTAACAATGCAAAGAGAAGTAAATTACAATACACATCAGTAAAAAGAAAGTTGCAGCATTTATACATTTTCCAGCTGCTCAAACACAGTCCACAGTCTCGCTTCCAGTTCCACTCCTCACATCTGTCCCAAGCCTTCTGCCCTCATGAACGCCTCAGCCGCCTCCGCTGTCTCAAAATAAAAGTCTTTGGCGTTCTACGTTACCCTCAACTTCGCCGGGTACACCATACCAAATCGCACCCCCTTGTACAATGCCGCCTTCACTCACCCAAACGCCGCTCATCTTTTTGCCAACTCCATTGTCAAGTCCTGATAGATCCGAACCTCAATACCATTCCCCAGCACCTCACACTTCTGCTTTGCCCAGCTTAATACCTTCTCCTTCATGCAGAATTTATGGAAGCAGATAATTACCGCTCTTGCCGGCTCGTGCACTTTGGGCTTCGGCCTTAATGACTGATGAGCTTGGTGTAGTTCGTACCGGGAAAGGGTTCTCACCCTCCCCCATCAGCTCCGCCAACTTCTTAGCGAAATATTGTGTTGGCCTTGGGCCCTCTGTCCCTTCGGGCAAGCCCACAATTCTCAAATTGTGCCTCCTTGAGTGGTTCTCCAAGTCCTCAAGCTTTGCTCGGAGTCCTCTGTTGACCTCCACCACCCTCCGCAGCTCATCCCCCATCGGGGTGACCTGGTCGCTGTGTCGTGACACGGCCGCCCCCCACTTCCTTCATCTTCTCGCCCTGCTCTCTCACCTCGGCCGATGCCTTTGCCACCGCCACCCTCACCGGGGCGATTGCCTCCTCCACCAATTACTTCAATGCGACCACCGTCTCCTTCCTCAAGGCCTCCATGTGCCTCGCAAACTGTTTTTCCAACTCCACCGCCATCACCTCGGTCATCTTCTCCACCGTAAGTAGTTCGGCTTCCGCCATCCTGTCAGCACTTTTGCTCGTATTCTCATTCAGCGGCGAACCCACGTTTCCTCCTTTCTTCGACGCTGCTCTTCGTATCCTTTAGTGGCTTATTGTTTTTTCTTTCTTTTCTCTTCTCTCCCCTTTCACCCTCCTGTCCTTCATCAATCTGAATTATTTTCTTTTGAAAAAAGGGGAGAGAAAAAAACTTTCACCCAACTTCTTTAATCCTTCTTTCTCCTCTACATTCCTCCAGAGCTCCCCTGGGACAGGACTTCAGCCTTCTTTCTTCATCCTAGGTGGGAGCCATCCGATGTGGGACACCCTACTTACATCGTGCCCTGGCCTCGGCCTGCCGCCTCGGCCTCATTGTAGCTCCGCCCCCGCTGTTCCGAACTCCACGCAGCGCTGGGCCCAGTGCCTCAGCTCCCGCCGACTGACACCCTAGCTGCCTGTGACTGCCCCAAAGGCCGACGATAGTCGGGGGTGAATGATGACTCGGGGAAATCCCCAAAGAGGCCGCATATCGTGGCCACCGGCTGGAGCTTTTCTTACTGCGGCCGCCCTGCTCGCCCACACCACCGGAAGTCCCGTGCGTTACATTTTTATACACTATTTTAATGTGAGCTGCATTCTCGGTTTTCTGATGCTGTTATCTTTACACCGAGAAAATTAAATGAGTTAGTGTTTAAATCAGTTAAACACCTCTTTGCTTTTTAAAATTAAGTTTTAAAAATTCAAGCAACATTAAGTGGTTAGTATCTATATTGGGCCGATGCAGACGTGATGGGCCAACTGGCAGCCTCCTGCACTGTACGGATTCTATGATTCTATATACCATGCATCCGAATATCTGAGACTTGCCTTTATAAATTCTGTTCAGCTCCGTCTCAACACTAAATCGGTCCTGATCTTTTCAAGACTAGAGATTTGGGGCACAATTCTCCCAGAAGGGAACAAAGTCCCCTAGTGAGCACGTTTAGCTAAGTGTTTCCCAGCGCTTGTAGTGCTGAGAGACACATGGCTATTTAACGCGCCTCGTATTATTTAAAACCCCCCCCCCCCCCCCCCCCCCCCCGCCGCCGGCACAACACCCACGCCGGCCACCCCAGGCCCGATCGTGTGCGTACAAAAAAAAGTCAGCTTGCCACCTTGGCAGCACCAACATGGCACCCTGGCAGTGCCTATTTCAGCTGACAGTGCCAGGCTAGTACCCAGGTGGCACTGCTAAGATACCAGGCTGGCACTGCCAGGGTGTCCAGGTGGCACCACCCTGCCCAAAGGGCATGCAGCTGGGAGCCTCCAATGCCCTGGGAGATCTCCGCGAGTGCCGTTCTGTCTGGTCCCCATTTGTGGGAACCAGTGCTGAACGACACTCGCCTGAGGTCTCCGAGGTGAAAGGGATGAATCCCAAATATGGAGATTTGCCAAAAAGTGATCCTGCCCATAATGGACGGGATTCACTTCGCAACTTCTTGTGAGATCGCTTTGGGTCTCGTGAGTTGTGGCGAGCCGGATAGATCCTGGGAGCAGCGTCTCCTGGCTTCTATTGACCATGCTGCGCAGTGGCGAACTGCTTTTCTGGCGCAGCTTGGCTGTTGGATCGCGCCCATGGTTTTGAACCAGCACCTAAAATGTCTGGATGTTCCAATATCATTCATTTATACCTTTTAATTTAAGGGAAGGAATTGCTGTGTAGTGAGTTAAAATTCTAAACATAAGGTGGGATTTACTGGCCAACCCGCCGCAGAAGCGGCCCACCACCAGCAATTACTGACCCCGCCGTTGTCAACGGGATTTCCTGGTGATTGCACTCTTCATCGCCAGGAAACCCATGCGCCAGCATGGGACTGGAATATCCCGGCGGTGTGAACAGCTGGTAAATTCCATCCAAATTTTCTGGGCAGTTTTAAACACACATGTTTTTCACACAATTTAGGGAAATTTTAAAAGTGTAAATTTAAGGTGAAAGATTATACGCGAGAAATTAAGCATCAACTCATTCCAATTTTCACAAAATTTTGGGTTCATTCCCTGGGACTTTACTGAGCAGAAAGTTTAAGCCATTTTCTTCACATCCAAATTTAAAGTTAACTATAATTTGTTTATTTATCAGTACATCAAATTAGAACTTGTGAACATACTGTCATTGCAATTTTGATTTTTCTCAATGTCAGTTTAAAAACCGTAAACCCAGTGCAGATGACAAATTGGGAGTGTTCATATTCATCACAATAGTTTAGGAACTTTCAAAATCCTTGATTTTTAAATTTTCCATCTAATTGTTTAAAATTATTATGTGGAGATGCCGGCGTTGGACTGGGGTGAGCACAGTAAGAAGTCTTACAACACCAGGTTAAAGTCCAACAGGTTTGTTTCAAACACGAGCTTTCGGAGCGCAGCTCCTTCCTCGGGGAAGGAGCTGTGCTCCGAAAGCTCGTGTTTGAAACAGACCTGTTGGACTTTAACCTGGTGTTGTAAGACTTCTTACTTTAAAATTATTGCGTGTTTTGTCTTCCTTTACGCAAAGTGGAAAAACTTAGTGAAATTTGTCCTTTACAAGTCTGAACCTGTGACTCCTTGGACTTCTCTTGCAACTTAATTTAAAGTAGATTTTCATTTATCTGTAGCATAGAACAGAAGGGACCTCTTTAAAGGTATTCAAAAATGAGCAAATATGTGCTAGGTTTGTTTGTAAACTAATCTGCAGTTAATCTTTCTGAATGTTAATATTCCTATCTTTTTTTTTATAAATGTTTTTATTCAGTTTTCATATTTTATATTGAACAAATTACAAATTGTTAGGAGAGAAAAAAAAACAAACAAACACGCAAAAATTAACATACATATTTACAGGTAAGCATCTTCGTAGTAGTAACTGCGCCCCCCCCCCCCCCCAACATGTTTATTTAGTTTGGTTTTGGGCCTTAGCTAGCCATCGAACCCCCGTAACGAACCTGTAGCCCCCCCCCCCCCCCCCCCCCCTCCCGCTACCTTCCCCCGACTATTCTTCCTCTTGTACATTGGCCACAAATAGGTCCCGGAACAGTTGCATGAATGGCTCCCACGTTCTGTGGAAGCCGTCGTCCGACCCTCGGATGGCAAATTTGATTTTCTCCATTTGGAGAGATTCCGAGAGGTCGGACAGCCAGTCCGCAGCTCTGGGCGGTGCTGCTGACCGCCAGCCAAACAGGATTCTACGGCGGGCGATCAGGGAGGCAAAGGCAAGGGCGTCCGCCCTCCTCCCCAGGAATAGATCTGGCTGTTCTGAAACCCCGAAGACCGCCACTATCGGGCATGGCTCCACCCTCACTCCCACCACTTTGGACATAACCTCGAAGAAGGCTGTCCAGTACTCCACGAGTCTGGGGCAAGACCAGAACATGTGGGCGTGGTTGGCCGGGCCTCTTTGGCACCGTTCACATTTGTCTTTCACCTCCGGGAAGAACCTACTCATACGGGTTCTTGTTAAGTGGGCTCTATGTACCACTTTTAGTTGCGTCAGGCTGAGCCTTGCGCACGTGGAGGTGGAGTTGACCCTATGCAGTGCTTCGCTCCAGAGTCCCCACCCTATCTCCATCCCCAGGTCGTCCTCCCATTTCCTCCTTGTTGCGTCCAGTACGGTGTCGTCCCTATCTACCAGTCGGTCATACATGTCACTACAGTTCCCTTTCTCTAGGATACTTGCGTCCAGTAGGTCTTCCAGTAGTGTCTGTCGTGGCGGTTGTGGGTACGTCCTTGTCTCCTTTCGTAGGAAGTTTTTGAGCTGCAGGTACCGTAGCTCGTTCCCCCCAGCTAGCTGAAATTTCTCTGTCAGTTCGCCAAGTGTTGCGATCCTGTCGTCCGTGTATAGGTCCCTGACTGTCAGTGTACCCCCGTCCTGCCTCCACCTTTTGAAGGTGGCGTCGGTCAGTGCTGGTTTGAACCTATGGTTGTTGCAGATGGGAGCCCTGTTCGACATTTTGGTCAGGCCAAGTTGCTGCCGCAGTTGGTTCCAGGATTGGAGGGTGGCTGTCACCACTGGGCTGCTGGAGTGTTTTTTGGGTGGGGATGGGAGTGCTGCCGTGGCGAGGGCCCGGAGGGAGGTTCCCATGCAGGAGGCCTCCTCCGCACGCACCCACTCAGCTTCTGGCTCCTGGATCCATCCCCTTACTCGCTCGGCTGTTGCTGCCCAGTGGTAGAATTGTAGATTCGGGAGGGCTAACCCTCCCCTGGTTTTTGTTTTTTGTAAGACCTTTTTTGGGATCCTAGCATTTTTACCCCCCCATACGAACGCCATGATGAGTTTGTCCAGCGCTTTGAAAAAGGCCTTGGGGATGTAGATCGGAATGGATCTAAACAGGAAGAGGAACCTGGGCAGTACGTTCATTTTGATCGTCTGAACTCTCCCCGCGAGGGAGAGCGGGAGTGTGTTCCATCTTTGCAGGTCCTTTTTAACTTCCTCCGTCAGGCTGGTGAGGTTCCATTTGTGGATCCCTTTCCAGTCATGGGCTATTTGGATCCCCAGGTAGCGGAATTTATGTCGGGCTTGTTTGAACGGCAGCCCCTTTAGTGCTGCCCCCCCCCCCTTGCGGGTGTACTGGGAAGATCTCACTTTTGCTCATGTTGAGTTTGTAGCCCGAGAAGGCTCCAAACTCTTTCAGGAGCGCGATGATTCCGTCCATGCTGCTTTGTGGGTCCGAGATATAGAGGAGCAGATCATCCGCATAGAGTGAGACTCTGTGCTCTCTACCTCCCCTTCGGATCCCCCTCCAATTTTTTGCTGCCCTGAGCGCGATTGCTAGCGGTTCAATTGCTAGTGCGAACAGCAGCGGGGACAGTGGGCATCCTTGTCTGGTGCCCCTGTGCAGCTGGAAGTATTGGGAGTTGGTATTGTTGGTCTGTACACTCGCCATGGGAGCGTTGTACAGGAGCTTTACCCAAGCGGTGAACCCTGTTCCAAGCCCGAACCGCTCCAGTACCTCTATGAGGTATTTCCACTCGACTCTGTCGAAGGCCTTTTCTGCGTCCAGGGAGACGATCACCTCTTGTGTTTTCTCCCCGGAGGGGGTCATTATCACGTTCAGCAGGCGCCTGATGTTCGCGGTAAGCTGTCTACCTTTGACAAAGCCCGTCTGGTCCTCTGTGACCACCTCAGGTACACAGTCTTCTAGCCTTTTGGCTAGGATTTTGGCCAGTATTTTGGCGTCTTCATTCAGCAGAGATATGGGTCTGTATGACCCACATTCCGTTGGGTCTTTGTCTTTCTTAGGTATCAGCGAGATTGAGGCCTGTGCTAACGTGGGTGGCAACGTGCCCCTAGCTAGCGAGTGTGAACATCTAATATTCCTATCTTAACTTTTTAAAAACATTTATCTTTGGCCAACGAGTTACAAACTGGACTCAAACCTTGTAGAATGCAAAAATCCCAGATATTGTGGTTCATTTATTAAAGGGATGCCAGGTTCATGAAAGAAAAGATTGAAAATGAGCCAAAAGAGCTATTTTCTCATTGCATGCAAATTACACAATGAATTGACATTATTACATTGTACATTAGTAATTGGAGAGCTGTCAAACATTTTCATGAAATCAGTGTCCCAAAAAGATCAGCTACTTGCTAGCTTTCATTATATATAGCTAGTCATAGAGTCAGTCTCTGGATCTCATACATATTTATAGTCATAAGGCACGATTTTCTAGCTGTTCTGTTGGCGGAATCTTCTGGTCCTGCCGACGGCCGGTCCCTGGCGGTGGAGGATGTGAACAACGGGAAACCCCGTTGTCAATGGTGGGACGGAAAAATCTGCTGCCGGCCAATGCCCCCTCCACCGCCGAAAACCACGTCATGGGGTGTAAAATCCCGCCCTTTGTATCTGTCTCTAGATCTTTTGCCAGTTAACTTCAAAATGCATTCCTGGTTACTGACATTTTAACCACTGGTGGTTACTGACACTTTAACCAATGGAAACAATTTCTCTTTAATGTCTCTGTCAAAATCCTTCATTGTTTTGAACATCTCTGTCAAATCTAATCTTCTTGAGGGGCAGCATGGTAGCATGGTGGTTAGCATAAATGCTTCACAGCTCCAGGGTCCCAGGTTCGATTCCCGGCTGGGTCACTGTCTGTGCGGAGTCTGCACGTCCTCCCCGTGTGTGCGTGGGTTTCCTCCGGGTGCTCCGGTTTCCTCCCACAGTCCAAAGATGTGCGGGTTAGGTGGATTCGCCATGCTAAATTGCCCGTAGTGTCCTAAAAAGTATGGTTAAGGGGGGGGTTGTTGGGTTACGGGTATAGGGTGGATACGTGGGTTTGAGTAGGGTGATCATTGCTCGGCACAACATCGATGGCCGAAGGGCCTGTTCTGTGCTGTACTGTTCTATGTTCTTCTCGGCTCTCAGCTTGAAATTATTTTGGGTAATAAGGTTCATTAGCAATTAAATTCTTAACAGGAGTAGAAAGTGTGATTTCAATCAGTGTATGATTTTGAAAGGCAGCTCTAGACTCATTGTGTTGGTAAATGTTGAGCTTCAGAAATGCACCTCGAGTGATGGCACAAATTAGGCGATATTCAATTGGTGGTCAATTGATTGACTGCAATGGAGTTGACGACAGCACCTGATACTGCTGTTTTGTGCTCGACCTTCGATGAATTTCAACTCTATAGTATTTAAAACTAAAAAGATCTTAAAAAGACTAAGAAATAACTTGGATAATAAATTGGGGAAAATAGAACAATAATCAATCATGAGGCTAACTGAACAATAATTGGTACCCTCCTCATCAGCTCTTAAGAATAAACAATTATGACACTTGTGTCCTCTGAGAGGAAACAAAGAGTAGGAATTAATGGGTCCTTTTCAAATTGGCAGGCAGTAACTAATGGGGTACCATATGGGATCGGTGCTTGGACCACAGCTATTCACAATATATATTAATGATTTGTATGAGGGAACAAAATGTAACATAATAATAATAACCATTTCTTGTCACAAGTATGAAGTTACTGTGAAAAGCCCTAGTCTCCACATTCCGGCACCTTATCGGGTATGCTCGTACAGGAATTGAACCCGTGCTGCTGGCCTTGTTCTGCATCACAAACCAGCTGTCTAGCCCACTGAGCTAACATCTCAAAGTTTGCAGATGATACTAAGTTGGGTGGGAGGGTGAACTGCGACAAGGATGCAGGGGTCCTACAGCATGATCTGGACAGATTCGGTGAGTGGGCAAATCAATGGCAGATGCAGTATAATTTGGATTAGTGTTAGGTTATTCACTTTGGAAGCAAAAACAGGTGGGCAGATTACTACCTGAAAGGTTGTAAATTGGGAGAGGGGAGTGTGCACCGGGACCTGGGTGTCCTTGTGTACCAGTCGCTGAACATAGAACATAGAACATAGAACGATACAGCGCAGTACAGGCCCTTCGGCCCTCGATGTTGCACCGACATGGAAAAAAAAAACTAAAGGCCATCTAACCTACACTATGCCCTTATCATCCATATGCTTATCCAATAAATTTTTAAATGCCCTCAATGTTGGCGAGTTCACTACTGTTGCAGGTAGGGCATTCCACGGCCTCACCACTCTTTGCGTAAAAAACCCACCTCTGACCTCTGTCCTATATCTATTACCCCTCAATTTAAGGCTATGTCCCCTCGTGCTAGCCACCTCCATCCGCGGGAGAAGGCTCTCGCTGTCCACCCTATCTAACCCTCTGAAGGTAAGCATGCAGGTGCAGCAAGCAGTCAAGAAGGCTAATGGTATGTTGGCCTTCATTGCAAGAGGTTTTGAGTATAGAAGCAGGGATATGTTGCTGCAATCATACAGAGCCGTGGTGAGGCCACACCTGGAATATTATGTGCAGTTTTGGTCTCTTTCTCTGAGGAAGGATGTTCTTGCTCTCGAGGGAGTACAGCAAAGGTTTACCAGACTGATTCCAGGGATGGCGGGACTGTCATATGAGGAGAGATTGACTAGGTTGGGATTGTTCTCGCTGGAGTTCAAAAGAATGAGGGAGGATCTCATTGAGACTTATAATTATAATGGGACTAGATGGGGTTGATGCAGGGAAGATGTTACCAATGATAGGTGTGTCCAGAACCAGGGGTCACAGTCGGAGGATTCAGGGTCAACCATTTCGGACAGAGATAAGGAGACATTTCTTCACCCAAAGAGTGGTGAGCCTGTGGAATTCATTACTACAGGAAGTAGTTGATGCTAAAACATTGAATATATTCAAGAGATGGCTAGATTTAGCACTTGAGGAGAATGGGATCAAAGGCTATGGGGAGAAAGAAGGATTAGGCTATTGAGTTGGATGATCAGCAATGATCGTGATGAATGGCGGAGCAGGTTCGAAGGGCCAAAAGGCCTCCTCCTGCTCCTATCTTCTATGTATCTATGACACCTTACCAACAGATCATTGTTCATACATGTACCTTGATAGTTAGTGATGCTATGGTGAACATGAGGTGAAACTTTTAAGACAATGAGTACGGTGATGGAAGGCTTTGATGGGTTGAAATGTGTCCACTTCTGGGGGGGAAACCAAAACTAGAAGCCACAAATATAAGATAAATCGAAAGGGAATGCAGGAGAAACGTATTTACCCAAAGAGTGGTAAGAATGTGGAGTGCAAGACCAGAAGGAGTGATTGAAGCAAATACACTGGATGCATTTAAGGAGAAGGTACATAAGTAGGTATAACATTTCCATGTGTGAAATACAGTCACAGTATGCTGGCTGCCCACCTCTACTCCAGGTAGTCTCCAACATCAAACTCCATGCCAGCCATCCGTTTCCACTCTTGCTATCCTTCTGCACTCACACTTATGCAACAGTTATACTTAACTTTGAAGCATGTATTTGAACTCTGTCTTTCTAACTCAAAACATTTCTGTTGGTATTCGCCATTGATTTTGATGTGCACTGCAGTTTTTATGTTTTTGCTACTTTTTAACATCTTCCACATTTTCTCCTGATTCTCACACCCCTAAAGAATTTTGTGGACTCCTCAGCCAAGTACATTGGTATGGGTCTTTAAATTGTGTGTCAGCAATCTATTTGGGTATTATCGGATGGGGGGAGCTTCTCGGCCAAACCCAATGAAATCTTAAAGGTTTGTTTTAAAAAAAGATTCTAAACTAACCCAAGTCTAAGTACATCCATTTTCATCAGGTCACTGAGTGGGGCTCAGTCATGGGTAGCCTTGATGATATTCCTCTCCTTAACATATGTATGGAGGCCAACTTCACTGCTGCTACTAATATCATGGAGGTCACTATTCCAAGATGGAGACTTAATATTCACCAGAAGATTTTATAGATATTGCATTGTGGTGGATTTCTTTAGTTAATGAATTCACATGCCAATCCTGCAGGGGATTCTATAATTATCCTAAGTTAAATATCATTACATCTTCAGAATTAGGCCCTCTGATGTCTGCTGACAATGTGGCCAAGGGATACATTGCTTTATGATGGCAATATTCTAAAGTAATTAAGTTCTAGAAGGCAAATCCTTGATTCGGTCAAGACCTTTGAGAACTTGACCCTCCATAGTCTCGACTGTGTTCAGATGATCCAGTTTTCTTTTCATTGGAATAAACTCCAAGTTGATAAACTTCCTAGTGTAAAGAAGTGTACTTGGTGTTGTAAGAGTTACAGTTATGGGATCCATGTTGTTGGTAAAGTTGTTACATATAGTAGATTATAAAGTCCTTTAGATTCAAGTTGTAAACTGACAGACCATTAAGGCAATGGACTACTTCAGACAGATTATAAAAGGCTTGGGAAATCAAGATACTTATACCGTGAGGAAATTGTATTAATGTTCTGATTGTAGTTTGAAATTATTTAACTGTTAAATGATGCTATTCTCTTTTGACACTTGTGAGCTCACTTTCCAATGTAATTGTTGGGGGGAAAAAAATAATTTTTAGAATATGCGTAATCACCCACCTCAAAATATATTTGGAATATTGCATATAATTCTGTTCGCCACATTACCAGAATGATGTGGATGCTTTGGAGAGGGTACAGAAGAAGTTTACCAGGATTATGCCTGGTCTGGAGGGTATCAGCTATGAGGAGAGGTTGGATAAACTTGGATTGTTTTAACTGGAACGAAGGAGGTTGAGGGGCAACCTGATAGAGGTTTACAAAATTATGAGTGGCATGGACAGAGTGGATAGTGCGCTTTTTCCCAGGATGGAGAAGTCAACTACTTGGGGACAAAGGTTTAAGGTGCGAGGGGGAAAGTTTAGAGCAGATGTGCGAGGCATGGTTTTTTTACACAGAGGGTAGTGAGTGCCTGGAATGCGCTGTCGGGGAGGTAGTGGAAGCAGGTACAATAGTGGCATTTCAGAGGCATTTTGACGAATACACAAATGTGATGGGAACAGAGGGATAACAACCACAGAAGTGTGGACGGTTTTAGTTAGACATGCATAACGATCGGCGCAGGCTTTGAGGGCCGAAGGGCCTGTTCCATTGCTGTTCTTTGTTTATATTAGGCTACTTGCTGTAAAACAAAAGTTCTTATGGATGATTTCAGTTTTATAAAAGAAATTGTATTTGCAACAATGAGCAAGAGCATTAATATTTTTGTTAGTTTCAGCCTGTGGGGAGCTTCGGAACAATGTTAACATTCAGCTCAGAATGATTATTGGCAGCTTCTTGTTGTCAGGATTGAATATGATTAATGATCAATAATGTGTTTTGTTTTGTTTTACCAGTGATTGTCTCATTAGTGGATTGATAACTTCCATAAATGCTGTCATTCTTACTAGATTCATTGTGACCTTGGTTTTAGGATTAATAACTGACATGTTTTTAGCACTTTATTTTTATTCCACAAGTTCAGTACTATCATCCACCTTTTTTTGGCCAGACGGATAGACTGTACATTTGCCTTCAGAATTACATTAGTATCACAAAGTAACCAGCTAGTAGGTAATCTAAGCATAGTCTGCAGTGGCTGACCCAGTTTACCTTTCTCTTCTGTAGGTTAGTAGCTGGAAAAACCATTTTGCAGACCTGTACAAAAACCGCGATTAGAATGCTGTTGGATGTTTACTCTGGTGGACCAGATTTAATTACCATATTTGTTGGTGTACCCTACTCGTGTACACTTGGAGGAAAACCTCTCATGTAAAATGGAGCATTTGCTGTAATTTGTGTGCCTAGTTTATGCTTTTCAAATTAAATTTGCTTTCATCATGTCTTCATATTAATGGTGTTGTAGTGTTACTTTCAGCAAGACAGAGGCATTAGTGCCTCTGGCAACATAGATTCGCATTTCCCCTAATGCTGCCAGTCAACTGGAGCAGCCTTCTTTTTCACAAACTGCATTTTACCTTTTATTTAATGCTCAATTTATTTAGTGTTGGCAACATTACATATGTCTGCCTCCTTCCTAACCAATATCCAATGTGCTAGTCTCTCTTGGCGGTACTTAATCAATCAGAACCATGCACCTGTGTATCCTTAACATTAATAACATTAATAATACAATTAACATACCATTAACAGATTCCCTTTTTTTAAAAATCAAACTTTATAACACATTTCAAAACGAATCAAAAAGAGAAAGATAATGTTTTTCCTATAATGTGTACACCACATCGTAATACAAGATGTCCCACTTCTAGGACCTCCAACAGTTTCTTTGTGCAAACATTGCTTTTTATAACTCAATTCAACAGTTGATGACATACGTCGACCCATTCTATTTTGACAATGTATTTTCTTTCTAGTACCTCTTTTACACTCGCAAGGTCAATCCCTAACCTTTTCTCAGTCACACTTGTCAAGTGTACATTTTCCCCTTGGGGAACAATTATCTTATAACATTCAATGGGCAAATTATTCTCAGAATGCCCCTTATATAAAATTTCCCGTAAAATATTTAAGTAAAGCTCCATACCTATTGCTTCTACAAGAGCTAGTGTTAAAACATTTTCAATTTTCATCCACCTGAATATTGTAAAACCAGCTGTAATCGAATACCCATCCAGAAGGTTGGCATGAGAAGTGTCACTGAAAAGGACTAATTTTATGTCTTTTGAGTGCCTCAAGATTGGAAATGTGAGTGCATTTCTCTCCATATTTAATTTTTTAAAATGTTTTCTTTTCCCTTAAAACATCCTCAGTTGTAGCCTGTTTCATTCAAGTACTTAATTCCAATGCACCAACACTGGCATCTGGACATGTCTGGGTGCAGAGCTAATTTAGCTGTCCAATCAAGCTTCTTAGCTGCTGTTTCTTCTTTAGATATAAGATCAACTTTCTGTAACAACCTCATATGATTAATTGGTATGTAACACTTCCTAAATGAGTTAGTTGACTCAAGGTTACTCCTTATCTATTCAGCTTAATGTCTAGCCTGTTTATTTCAAAGCCCTCAAAAGCCTGATTTCCAATTTTAAATTCCCCTTCTTTCTTATTTATAACAAAATACTGAAATCCCGCAGAATCTCCCCATAAAATCATTGACATCCATCATAAAGAAGCCTGAGATTTACCCTTTGGTGGTACCAGTAAAACATTGCTGAATCTGGCTTCAGCTGAGTACAGCCTACTATCAGCAGGACAGACCCAACTAGAAAATAAATACCGTACCTGTGATGCTTTATTCAATTCATAAATGCATTTGTTTAATTTCCACAGCTTCTCTACTCCATCACATGGCTCTTTAATCTTAGAATCCCTATAGTGCAGAAGAATGCCAGTCGTCCCATCGGGCACCAACCCTCTGAAAGAGCACCCTACCTGCACATCTTTGGACACTAAAGGGCATGGCCAATCCACCTAACCTGCTCATCTTTGGAAAGAAACCGGGCACCTGGAGGAAACCCATGCAGACACAGGGTGAATGTGCTAACTCCACACAGTCACCCAAGGCCGGAATTGAACCAGTGTCCCATGTGCTATGAGGCAGCAGTGCTAACCACTGCCGCAGTTTGACTCTGAAACTTTTCCTCCCTGCAAAAATGTGGCTTTTATATTGATCAACCTACAGAGCTAAGAAACTTTTCAGGATCTTCAGTTGTACAGGACACTGGTGGAAACCACATCTGGAATACTGTGTACAGTATTGGTCTCCTTATTTGAGGCAGGATGTATATACGTCAGAAGCAGTTCAGAGAAGGTTTACTAGACTAATACCAGGAATGGGTGGGTTGTCTTATGAGGAAAGGCTGGACAGGCGAGGCTTGAATCCACCAGAGTTTAGAAGAGTAATAGGTGACTTGATTGAAACCTTTAAGACGCTGAGGGGTCTTGACAGGGTGGATGTGGAGTGAGTGTTTCCTCTTTGTGGGAAAATCTAGAACTAAGGGTCACAGTTTAAAAATAAGGGGTCACTCATTGAACACAGAGATGAGGAGAAATAATTTCTCTGAGGGTAGTGAGTCTTTGGAACTCCAGTAGAATCCATGGGCGACACGGTAGCACAGTGGGTAGTACAGCTCCAGGGTCCCAGGTTCGATTCCCACCTTGGGTCACTGTCTGTGTGGAGTCTGCACGTTCTCTCCGTGTCTGCATGGGTTTCCTCCTGGTGCTCCGATTTCCTCCCACAAGTCCCAAAAGACATGCTGTTAGGTGAATTGGATATTCTGAATTCTCCCTCTGTGTACCTGAACAGGCACCGGAATGTGGCGACTAGGGGTTTTTCACAGTAACTTCATTTGCAGTGTTAATTTAAGCCTTCTTGTGACGATAAAGATTATTATTATTATATGAATCAGAGTCTTTGAATATTTTTAAAGCGGAGGTAGATACATTTTTCATAAAGAAGGAGGTGAAAGGTCATCACGGCTAGGCAGGAAGTTACAATCAGATTAGTCCTGACCTTATTGAATGGTGGAGCAACTTCACAGGGCTGAGTGGCCCATTCTTGCTCCAATTCATATGTTCGATTGCATTTCCTGCGGTGGAGGAGCCTACTCTTATATCTTGATCTCCAAGTTTCTCTTTGAAACCCTGAGTCACTAGTCTCGCCTTTACAGTCACCCAAGGCCAGAATAGAACCCCGGTAGGCAGCAATGCTAACCACTGTGCCACCATGCCATTCCATACAGGTCCATCTATGTGATAAGGCTGGCTCTCCCCTGACTGGTACTTAGAGAAGACACCAAATTCAAAGGACAAAGAAAAGTACAGCACAGGAACAGGCCCTTCTGCCCTCCAAGCCTGTGCCGATCATGCTGCCCGCCTAAACTAAAACCGTCTGCACTTCCGAGGTCCGAATCCCTCTATTCCCATCCGATTCATGTATTTGTCAAGATGCCCCTTAAACGTCACTGTCGTCCCTGCTTACACCACCTCCGGCAGCGAGTTCCAGGCACCCACTACTCTCTGTGTAAGGAACTTGCATCGTGCATCTCTAAACCTTGCCCCTCGCACCTCAAACCTGTGCCCCCTAGTAATTGACCCCTCAACCCTGGGAAAAAGCCTCTGACTATCCACTCTGTCTATGCCCCTCATAATTTTGTAGATCTCTATCAGGTCGCTCCTCAACCTCCATCGTTCGAGTGAGAACAAACCAAGTTATTCAACCTCTCCTCATAGCTAATGCCTTCCTTACCAGGCAACATCCTGGCAAATTTCTTCTGCACCCTCTAAAGCCTCTACATCCTTCTGGTAGTGTGGCGACCAGAATTGAACACTAAACTCCAAGTGTGGCCTAACTAAGGTTCTATACAGCTGCAACATGACTTGCCAATTTTTATACTCAGTGCCCCGGCCAATGAAGGCAAGCATGCTGTATGCCTTCTTGACTACCTTCTCCACCTGTGTTGCCCCTTTCAGTGACCTGTGGACCTGTATACCTAGATCTCTCTGACTGTCAATACTCTTGAGGGTTCTACCATTCACTGTATATTCACTACCTGCATTAGACCTTCCAAAATGCATTACCTCACATTTGTCTGGATTAAACTCCATCTGCCATCTCTCCACCCAAGTCTCCAAACCATCTAAATCCTGCTGGATCCTCTGACAGTCCTCATCACTATCCTCAATTCCACCAACCTTTGTGTCGTCTGAAAACTTACTAATCAGACCAGTTACATTTTCCTCTAAATCATTTATGTATACTACAAACAGCAAAGGTCTTGCCAGCTCACCCCTGATCCCGTGTGACTTCACCTTTCATACCAGTCTGCCATGAGGGACCTTGTCAAAGGCCTTACTGAAGTCCATATAGACAACATCCACTGCCCTGCCTGCATCAGTCATCTTTGTGACCTCTTCGCAAAACTGGCATCCATCAGTATTCTGAGGTAGATCCCATCAGGCCCTGGGACTTTTTGGATCTCAATGTGACCCAGGCTATCTACACACCCTTCTCCAGACTCAACATCCACCAATTCCTTCTCTCTGGTGAATACTGATGCAAAGTATTCATTCAGTACCTCGCCCATTTCCTCTGGCTCCACACATAGATTCCCTCGCCTGTCCTTCAGTGGGCCCCCCCTTTCCCTGGCTACCCTCTTGTTTTTTATGTACGTGTAAAAAGCCGTGGGATTTTCCTTAACCCTATTTGCCAATGACGTTTAGTGACCCCTTTTAGCCCCCTGACTCCTTGCTTAACTTCCTTCCTACTTTCCTTATTTTCCACACAGGCTTCGTCTGTTCCCAGCCTTCTAGCCCTGACAAATGCCTCCTTTTTCTTTTTGACGAACCTACAATATCTCGTTATCCAAAGTTCCCGAAATTTGCCGTATTTATCCTTCTTCCGCACAGGAACATGCCAGACCTGAATTTCTTTCAACTGACATTTGAAAGCCTCCCACATGTCAGATGTTGATTTACCCTCAAACATCTGCCCCCAATCTAGGTTCTTCAGTTCTTGCCTAATATTGTTATAATTAGCCTTCCCCCAATTTAGCACATTCACCCTTGGACCACTCTTATCCTTGTCCACTTACTGAATTGTGGTCACTGTTCCTGAAATGCTCCCCTACTGAAACTTCTACCATCTGGCTGGGCTCATTCCACAATACCAGGTCCAGTATAGCCCCTTCCCTAGTTGGTCTATCTACATAATGTTTTAAGAAGCCCTCCTGGATGTTCCTTACAAACTGCCCCGTCCAAGCCCCGAGCACTAAGTGAGTCCCAGTCAACATTGGGGAAGTTAAAGTCTCCCATCACACCAACCCTGGTGCTTTTACTCCTTTCAAAAATCTGTCTACCTATCTGCTCCTCCATCTCCCGCTGGCTGTTGGGTGGCCTGTAGTAAACCCCCAACATTGTGACCGCACCCTTCTTATTCCTGACCTCTACCCATATATCCTCGCTGCCCTCTGAGGTGTCCTCCCGCAGTACAGCTGTGATATTCACCCTAATCAGTAGCGTAACTCCTCCACCCTTTTTACCTCCCTTCTATCCCGCCTGAAACATCTAAATCCTGGAACGTTTAGCTGCCAATCCTGTCCTTCCCTCAACCAGGTCTCTGTAATGGCAACATCATCATAGTTTCAACTACTAATCCCAGCTCTAAGTTCATCTGCCCTACAAAAAAGAAGTTATACTTCTTGCATTAAAACATATGCACTTCAGGCCACCAGTCCTGCTGTTTTCAGCAACATCTCCCTGTCTGCTCTTCCTCAGAGCCATACTGGCCCTATTCACTAGTTCTCCCTCAATTTTTTCACCTTTTGACCTATTGCTCCCGTACCCACCCCTCTGCCATACTAGTTTAAACCCTCCCGTGTAACACTGGCAAACCTCGCGGCCAGGATATTTATGCCTCTCCAGTTTAGATGCAACCCATCTTATACAGGTCACGCCTGCCCCGGAAGAGCTCTCAGGGGTCCAGATAATGGAAACCCTCCCTCCTACACCAGCTGTTTAGCCACATGTTTAGCTGCTCTATCTTCCTATTTTTCGCCTCGCTGGCACATGGCATAGGGAGTAATCCCGAGATTACAACCCTAGTGGTCCTGTCTTTTAACTTTCTGCCTTGCTCCCTGAACTCTTGCTGCAGGATCTCATGCCCCTTCCTGCTTATGTCGTTAGTACCAATTTGTACAACGAACTCTGCCTGTTTACCCTCCCCCACTACCCGTTCGGAGATATCCTGTGTCCTGGCACCAGGGAGGCAACATACCATCCTGGAGTCTCTTTCACGTCCACATAAGCGCCTATCTATGCCCCTGACTACAGAGTCCCCTCTGACTATTGCTCTTCTGCGCTTTGACCCTCCCTGCTGAACATCAGAGCCAGCTGTGGTGCCACTGCTCTGGCTGCTGCTATTTTCCCCTGATAGGCTATTCCCCCAACAGTATTCAAACCTGTTGGAGAGGGGGATAACCACAGGGGATTCCTGCATTTACCCGAGTATCGCTCTTGGCAGTTGTCCTTTGGATGCCATAGTCCTTGTCTGTGTGTCAGTATGATTCTGCCTGTCACCATTTGGTCCCTTATTCTGTTTCTCATAACTGTCAAGCATATGTGTGCGTGAAGTACAGAGTGTCTAATTACCTTCTATTAATTGCTCAGATCTGAAAGTTTGTTATCACTCCCAATTAACCAAAGTTAATATACCTTAATAGTTTGACTCCCATGTTGGAGAACCACTGTCTTACTATCCCAGTCTATCACTGTCACTCTTTCACCAAATTCCTTCCTCTATGTAACGCATTAAAGCCCTTCCAAGGCCAAGAGCCCATATACAGGACAAATTTTGGGATTCCTCCCATTGATCAATTGATAAGGACTTTAGTCCCCATCCATTTGAAATGAATTCTTTGCATGCACTATGTCAGGACAGTTGTTAACTTGTAGTTTGGTTGATCAGCTGAGATCCAATGGAGCATCGCATCGATCATCACATGCAACTTCTTTCACAGAGTCCATTGCTGAAAAACTTACAGCTGCAGTGTTCATGACTACTGTTCATCATTTCACATGGCTCTCAACTAGTCATTAGAAAATTTCACCTGCACTCCCACATTGTCCAAGTTTGCAGATGACACTAAGATGAGTGGTAAAGCGAAAAGTGCAGAGGATACTGGAAGTCTGCAGAGGGATTTCGATAGGTTAAGTGAATGGGCTAGGGTCTGGCAGATGGAATACAATGTTGACAAATGTGAGGTTATCCATTTTGGTAGGAATAACAGCAAACGGGATTATTATTTAAACGATAAAATATTAAAGCATGCCGCTGTGCAGAGAGACTTGGGTGTGCTAGTGCATGAGTCACAGAAGGTTGGTTTACAGGTGCAACAGGTGATTAAGAAGGCAAATGGAATTTTGTCCTTCATTGCTAGAGGGATGGAGTTTAAGACTAGGGAGGTTATGTTGCAATTGTATAAGGTGTTAGTGAGGCCACACCTGGAGTATTGTGTTCAGTTTTGGTCTCCTTACTTGAGAAAGGACGTACTGGCACTGGAGGGTGTGCAGAGGAGATTCACTAGGTTAATCCCAGAGCTGAAGGGGTTGGATTATGAGGAGAGGTTGAGTAGACTGGGACTGTACTCATTGGAATTTAGAAGGATGAGGGGGGATCTTATAGAAACATTAAAAATTATGAAGGGAATAGATAGGATAGATGCAGGCAGGTTGTTTCCACTGGCGGGTGAAAGCAGAACTAGGGGACATAGCCTCAAAATAAGGGGAAGTAGATTTAAGACTGAGTTTAGGAGGAACTTCTTCACCCAAAGGGTTGTGAATCTATGGAATTCCTTGCCCAGTGAAGCAGTTGAGGCTCCTTCATTACATGTTTTTAAGGTAAAGATAGATAGTTTATTGAAGAATAAAGGGATTAAGGGTTAAGGTGTTCGGGCCGGAAAGTGGAGCTGAGTCCACAAAAGATCAGCCATGATCTAATTGAATGGCGGAGCAGGCTCGAGGGGCCAGATGGCCTACTCCTGCTCCTAGTTCTTATGTTCTTATGTTAGTTAGAAATGTATTTGGTGTTCGCATTCCGATCCCTATCCATTTTTCTTTGACTTAATCCTCAGTCGTCCTTTTGTCCTTGCCCGGTACTACTGTAGAAAGACTGAATCTGCTTGCCTTGTCTATGAAATGAAAATGTTCCTGTCTTTGAGCCAGTGGAAGACTTAACAGCATCCTCTCCTCTGATACTTTCTACAAATCTCACATTTTTCACTAATCCCTTTGATGAGCCTTGTATACTCATAATTGACTACGCCTACGTCCTTTAGTAGGATTGTTAATCTGTGACAAGAAGAGTGAGAAATTGTGTAACTTCAAGACAATTTGTTTTTTTCTCTTGAATTTTTATCACCTGCCATTAGCACTTCTTTAACATTCTTATTAGAATTGTGAATTAAAAAAAAAAAGAGGTGCAATAATGACCTGATCCAAACTACATATCTGTTGACTTTCCAAAAACCATTACTTTATCATATTCCATATGCAATTTCATTTGTGCCTTTTTCATAGAAGGCTTGCTCAGAAACAAGGATATTTCACCAGAGACTACATTTGTGCGAATAAACTGGTTTACTCCGGCTATTTGGATGGAATCCAGTTTCTTTTCAGTGATTTTGATGTGTTGTCATCCCCGTACCTGAAACAAGTAGCACTTGCATACTATACTCCCTGACGGTATTTCTGTCCTTACTACTGAGGGAATCTAACATTTTAATGAATCTGTTCCAAACATTGCAGAGGTGCAACCACTATCTAACATGGTACAATTAAACTAATCCGCAACTAATACACTCATTACTAAAGTTTCTTGTGACAAGTATAATTCCCTCAGACTGATCATCAATTTCTGAATTGTTTGTTGAGCGCTGCTTTGAAAACCACTTCCACTTTCGGCAGTTCATTGCATAATGAAATAAAAACAAAGACTCAAGCCTGGCAGTACCTAGAGAGAGAGAGAGAGACCAGACCTGCTGAATTTTCCCAGCTTTTTCTGTTATTTCTGATTTCCAGCATCTGGAGCATTTTGCTTTTATATCATTGCATTATGATATTGAATCACATCAGAAACAGTTCCCAGTGTACCCCTGAGGTTCATTAGTCTATTATTGCTATTTCCATTCCGGCAGTTGCCAGATCTGCTAAAAATTCATTCACCTTCATTCCTTCTGAAACTCTGTTATACCGATGCCTGTGCCCCTTATCTGAACAATCTCGAAATTCAATCACTAAATTGATGCAATCATTGAGCCCTTCAATCTTTGTGATACTGCACAATGTCCCATTTGCACCATGTTAGAAAAAAACTGCTTCCTCAGGAATTTCTTTAAAGTAACACATATTTGATCCAAAGGGTGCCCTTTTCTGAGAATCTAATAGTTAAGTTCAGGAGCCTATTCAGATGTGGCAGTTTAACAAAATCCAGCAATTTAAATGCAAGCATGAAAATAAAATACTGCGGATGCTGGAAATCTGAAATAAGAACAGGAAATGCTAGATAAACTCAGCAGGTCTGGCAGCATCGGTGGAGAGCGGAACATAATTAATCCCCCCTCTTCCAGGTCAGCATTCCGCAGGGACCACACTGGTCCACTCCTCCAACCCTTCATCCTCTACCCATGCCATTGCAGAAGTTGCCCATTTACCTCCTCACTGTTGAAGAGCCCAAAGACTCCTTGCAGGTGACGCAGTGTTTCACTTGCGTTTCCTTCCATTTGATCCACTGTATTCGGTGTTCCCATTGTGGTCTCCTCTACATTGTGAAGACTAAAGGCAAATTGAGTGACTGCTTTGTGAAATATCTTTGCCCTGTCGTCATGCATGACCCAACCTTCTGGTTGCTTGCCATTTAATCTCAGCATCTTGCTCTCCTGCCCACCTGTCCATCCTCAGCCTGCTGCAATATTCTAGTAAAGCCCCATGCAAACTGGAAGAACACCTCATTTTCCACTGGGCTTAATATTGAGTTCAGCAACTTTAGGTTGTGAACTTTTCCCTCCATCTTGCCCCCCCCCTTTTTGTTTTCTGTTGTTCAATTCCCTAAGCTTGAGCCAACACTATCCACAAAAGGGCACTGCCCCTTCTTGTTCAGTGATGCTCCTGCTCCTGAGTACTGACCTCTGTTTTCCTGCTAGCATATTCTGCTCACTAGTAACGCTCTTCAGCCCCGAAAGGCATCACCTTTGTCAGTCCCTTTGTCTATCTCTCCTGATCACTGACTTTCCATTCTGCCCCACCCCCCCTCTCCAAATATATAATTAATCACATTTCTATCCCTTTTCAGTTCTGTAGAGGGGTCACTGGACTTGAAACATTAACTCTGTGCGCAATCCAACGACCACCCTGCTCCCGAAAAGCAGCTCACTGCAGGGTGGCTAATAAAAGCATGGAGACCCCGCTCCCGGGATATAGCTGGCTTCGAATGCCTTGCGAGATCCAACGCAATCCCAAGAAACGTTGCGATGTAAATCCTGCCCATTGTGAGCGGGATCATGTTGGCAAATTTGCATATTAGAGCAGGACAGCTAGTCTCACTCTAATGTGTGGATATCCGAGGTACCTGAGTCTTTGGGATTCATTCCCTTCGCACCGAAGACATTGGGCGAGCGCCGTTCAGCACTGGTCTCCATGAACGAGGACCAGACAGAATAGCACTCATGGGGGTCTCCTAGGGGATCGGAGGCCCCAGTTGCATGCCCTGTGGGCAGGGTGGTGCCCCAGGCTCTGCTGATGCCAGCCTGGCAGTGGCATCTGGGTGCCAGCCTGAGACTTCCAAGATGCCAAGCTGGCATTTTGTTTTATTGCACACACGTGATGCGGCTAGGGCTGGGGATGCCTGTGCTGGTGTTAGGCACGACCTTTACGTAGTGCGTTCATGCTGGGGGAGAGAGTGGGGGCGGTCAACGATAGCTTTGGGGGCCTCGGAGATCCCTTGCTACACTGGAGAGTTCCGGCAACCGGAGCTCCTATTTACATAATGGAGCTATGTGCGACCTCTGCCGTGCGTTTCCCGTTGAGGCCCCTTATACAACGCGAATCGCAATGTATTTCTCGGCACTGCGAGCGTGGGAAAATGCGCGACTAAACCCGTTTGCTGTGGGACTTTCTTCCCATTTAGTTGAATTGCACCCTCTGTTTCTCACTCCAGATGCAGCCAGACCTGCTGACTTTATCCAGCAATTTCTGTTTTTAATTTAAATGTAAGCACTGAATAAGGAGTCTCAAGTTGAAATTGTGTAATCTTTTATATAGTCTTTTTAAAAATAAATTTAGAGTACCCAGTTATTTTTTGTCAATTAAGGGGCAATTTAGCGTGGCCAATCCACCTACCCTGCACATCTTTGGGTTGTGGGGGTGCAACCCACGCAGACACAGGGAGAATGTGCAAACTCCACATGGACAGTGACACGGCTGGGGCCGAATCCGGGTCCACGATGCCGTGAGGCAACAATGCTAACTGCTGCGCCACCGTGCTGCGCATCTTTTATACAGCCTTGTAGTCCATGATATAATCCACCATGATATGACCTTCCATTTTCCAAAATCTAGCGAAATCGGACTATGCCTCGTAGGCATTTAATCGGTCATTTTTCTTGTAAATTTCATCCATAAAGCTTAATAGAAGATCCAAACCTTCAGGAGTATCCAACTGCTGCGCATTCAGCTCTCGTGCTATTTGCTTTTGATTTTATCTTTGTTCGGAGATAACATCAAAGCCATACCTTGCTTTCTCTTCGGTATGGATGCAATCTGTGTCCACATATTTACCTCATCTTTCTTTTTTTTAAAATAATTTTTATTGAAATTTTTACAAAATATAAACATCTCAACTCTATTAACAAAACAACCGCGGTAACACCCCAAGAACAATACCCACCCAACTTCAAAAGCAAAAGCAACCCCCCCCCCCCAACTTCAAAAGCAAAAGCAACCCCCCCCCCCCAACTTCAAAAGCAAAAGCACCCCCCCCCCCCCCCCGGGTTGCTGCTGCTGCCGGCCTATTTCCCTACCGTTCCGCCAGGAAGTCCAGGAAAGGCTGCCACCGCCTGGCAGCCACCATCCCTTGTACTGATCCCCTCAGGGCAAATTTCACCTTCTCCAATTTAATGAACCCCGCCATATCATTGATCCAGGCCTACACGCTTGGGAGCCTCGCATCCTTCCATTGGAGCAAGATCTTCCACCGGGCTACTAGGGACGCAAAGGCCAGAACACCGGCCTCTTTTGCCTCCTGCACTCCCGGCTCCACTGCAACCCCAAAAATTGCGAGTCCCCAGCCTGGCTTGACCCTGGATCCCACCATCCTCGACACTGTCCTTGCTGCCTCCTTCCAAAACTCCCCCAGCGCTGGACACGCCCAAAACATATGGGCATGGTTCGCTGGGCTCCCCGAGCACCTAGCACACCTGTCCTCGCCCCCGAAAAACCTACTCATCCTCGTCCCAGTCATGTGGGCCCTATGCAGCACCTTGAACTGTATGAGGCTAAGCCTCTCACAGGAAGAGGAGGAATTCACTCTCTCCAGGGCATCCGCCCACGTCCCCTCCTCAATCTCCTCACCCAGCTCCTCTTCCCATTTACCATTCAGTTCCTCCACCGAGGCCTCGTCTATCTCCTGCATTACCTGGTATATGTGCGAAATCCTCCCTCCTCCAACCCACACCCCCGAGAGCAACCGATCCCGCACCCCTCGTGGGGGCAGCAAGGGGAACCCCTCCACCTGCTGCCTGGCAAACGCCCTCATCTGCATGTACCTAAACCTGTTCCCCGGGGGGAGCCCAAACTTCCCCTCTAACTCCCCCAAGCTCGCGAACCTCCCCTCCACAAACAGGTCCCTCAACCTCCGAACCCCTGCCCTGTGCCAGCCCAGAAATCCGCCATCAACACTCCCTGGGACAAACCGATGGTTCCCCCGTATTGGGGCCTCCATCGAGCCCCCCACTTCTCCCCTATGCCGTCTCCATTGCCCCCAAATTTTGTGGGTAGCCGCCACCACCGGGCTCGTGGTATACCTCGTTGGAGGGAGCGGCTACGGCGCCGTTACCAGCGCCTCCAGGCTCGTGCCCACACAAGACACCGCCTCCATCCTCTTCCATGCTGCCCCTTCCTCGTCCATTACCCACTTACGTACCATCGCTGCGTTGGCAGCCCAATAGTACCCACAGAGGTTGGGCAACGCCAGCCCCCCCCCCCCCCCCCCCCCCCCCCCCCCCCCATCCCCCATCCCTGCCCCGTTCCAGGAACACTCTTCTCACCCTCGGAGTCCCATGCGCCCACACAAATCCCGTGATACTCCTGTTGACCCTCCTAAAAAAGGCCTTTGGGATAAGGATGGGGAGGCACTGGAACAGGAACAAAAACCTCGGGAGCACCGTCATCTTAACGGACTGCACCCTCCCTGCCAGTGACAGCGGTAACATATCCCACCTCTTAAACTCCTCCTCCATCTGCTCCACCAACCTTGAGGTTGAGCTTGTGCAGGGCCCCCCAGCCACCTGGACCCCTAGGTACCTGAAGCTCTTCCCTGCCTGTTTCAGTGTGAGCCTACCAATCCCCTCCTCTTGATCCCCCGGGTGCACCATAAACAACTCACTCTTGCCCAGGTTCAACTTATACCCAGAGAAACCCCCGAATTCACTAAGGATCCTCATCACCTCCGGCATCCCCCCCACCGGGTCCGGCGCATACAGCAACAGGTCGTCCGCATACAGCGACACTCGATGCTCCTCCCCACCCCGCACCAGGCCCCTCCAGTTCCCTGACTCCCTCAATGCCATGGCCAGGGGCTCAATCGGCAACGCGAAGAGCAAGGGGGACAGGGGGCACCCCTGTCTCGTCCCCCGGTACAGCCGAAAGTACTCCGACCTCCTCCTATTTGTGGCTACACTTGCCATCGGGGCCTCGTAGAGCAGCCTCACCCACCGGATAAACCCCTCCCCAAACCCAAACCTCTCCAACACTTCCCACAAACACTCCCACTCAACCCTATCAAAGGCCTTCTCCGCATCCAATGCCACCACTATCTCCGCCTCCCCTTCAATGGCCGGCATCATAATGACATTGAGGAGCCTTCGCACGTTCGTATTCAACTGCCTTCCCCTCACAAACCCCGTCTGGTCCTCATGAATGACCCCGGGCACACAATCCTCTATTCTAGTGGCCAGGATCTTTGCCAGCAGCTTAGCGTCGGCATTTAGCAGCAAAATCGGCCTATATGACCCGTACTGCAGAGGGTCCTTGTCCCGTTTCAGGATCAAGGAAATCAGCGCCCGTGACATAGTTGGGTCAAAGCCCCCCCCCCCCCCCCCCCCCCCCCCCCCCCCCCTGTGCCACGTTAAAGTCCGGACCAACAGGGGGCCCAACAGGTCCAAATACCTTTTATAAAATTCCGCCGGAAACCCGTCCGGCCCCGGCGCCTTCCCCGACTGCATGCTCCCTATCCCTTTGAGCACCTCCTCCAGCTCGATCGGCGCCTCCAGTCCCTCCACCTGCTCCTCCTCCACCCTCGGGAATCGCAGCTTGTCCAAGAAGCGCCCCATTCCACCCCCCTCCACTGGGGGTTCCGACCGGTACAGTTCCCCATAGAAGTCTCTGAAGACCCCAATAACATCTACTCCCCTCCGCACCACCTTCCCAGCTTATCCGTCACTCCCCCAATCTCCCTGGCCGCGTCCCACTTTCGGAGCTGGTGTGCCAGCATCCTGCTCGCCTTCTCCCCATATTCATACACCGCCCCCTGTGCTTTCCTCCACTGAGCTTCTGCCTTTCTGGTAGTCAATAGGTCGAATCTGGCCTGAAGGCTACGCCTCTCCCCCAGCAATCCCTCCTCTGGAGCCTCCGCATATCTCCTATCCGCCCGCACCATCTCCCCTATCAGTCTCTCCCTCTCCCTCTGCTCCCCCCTCCCCTATGGGTTCGGATGGAGACCATTTCCCCCCTCATCACCGCCTACAATGCCTCCCAGACCATCCCCACTCGGACCTCCCCGTTGTCATTGGCCTCTAGGTACCTCTCGATGCACCCCCGAACCCTCTCGGCCACCTCCTCATCTGCCAGCAGCCCCACCTCCAAGCGCCAGAGCGGACGTTGGTCCCTCACTTCCCCCAGCCCGAGGTCCACCCAGTGCGGGGCATGATCTGAAATGGCAATGGCGGAGTATTTCACATCCTCCACCCTCGAAACCAACCCCCTGTTCAGGACAAAAAAAATCAATCCTCGAGTAGGCCTTATGTACGTGGGAGAAAAACGAGTATTCCCTGGCCCTTGGCCTCGCAAACCTCCAGGCATCCATCCCCCCCCCAATCTGGTCCATAAACACCCTCAGCACCTTTGCCGCCGCCAGCCTCCTACCCGTCCGGGACTTGGATCGATCCAATGGGGGATCCAGTACCGTGTTGAAGTCCCCCCCCATGATCAGGCCCCCCACCCCCAGGCCCGGAACGTGGCCCAACATACGCCGCATAAACCCCGCATCGTCCCAATTTGGGGCGTAAACATTCACCAACACCACCCGCTCCCCCTGCAGCTTACCACTCACCATCACGTATCTCCCGCCACTGTCAGCCACCACATTTAACGCCTCAAAAGACACCTTCTTCCCCACCAGGATCGCCACCCCCCTACTCTTCTCATCATGCCCTGAGTGAAATACTTGGCCCACCCATCCCTTCCTCAGCCGAACCTGGTCCACCACTCTCAGGTGTGTCTCCTGGAGCATGGCCACATCCACCTTCAGTCCCTTCAGGTGTGCAAATACCCAGGCCCGTTTGATCGGCCCATTCAGCCCCTTCACATTCCAGGTTATCAGCCAGATCAGGGGGCTCCCTGCCCCCCTCCCCTGCCGATTAGCCATACCCCATCCCTTGCCCACCACCGGCCAGTGTCCCCCGCTCTGCCAGTTTCCCACGGCGGCAACTCCCCCCCTACCTCTGACTCCTCCCCACGTGGGACTACCCCTCCTCCATCGTGCCCCCCCCAGCTCTTGCGTGGGAAAAGAAAACAGCCAGCAACGACCCGCGCTTCTCAGCCCCAACCCCACCCCCACCATTTCCCAGCGCGGGAAACCCACAGAAAGCCCGCGCTTTTGCCCTGCCCGGCCCCGCCTCCTCCAAGGCTACTCCAGAAAAACCCATATAGAAAAGACAAATCGACATCACCCCACCCACCCTAAGGCCAACCCACATCTTACAATAAACCAAGCCAATACAAATACAGTATTATACAGCATCCCCCATCTTAGACCCTCAGTTTGAGTCCAATTTCTCGGCCTGCACAAAGGCCCGCGCCTCCTCCGGGGACTCAAAATAATGGTGCCGATCTTTTTCGGTGACCCACACACGCGCCGGCTGCAACATGCCGAACTTCACACTCCGTCTATGGAGCACCGCCTTCGTCCGATTAAACCCGGCTCGCCACCTCCGCACTCCAGTCCTGGAAGATCCGCACCTCAGTGTTCTCCCACTTGCTGCTCCGCTCCTTCTTGGCCCACCGGAGCACGCACTCACGATCCACGAACCGATGAAACTGCACCAACACCGCCCGCGGCGGCTCGTTCGGCTTGGGCCTCCTAGCCAGAATTCTGTGGGCCCCCTCTAACTCCAGGAGCCCCTGGAAGGACCCAGCCCCCGTCAGCGGGTTTAACATAGTCACCACATAGGCCGCTAGGTCCGACCCCTCCAGTCCCTCCGTGAGGCCCAGGATCCGCAAATTCTTCCTTCTCGACCGGTTGTCCAGCTCCTCGAACCGCTCCTGCCATCTTTTATGGAGCGCCACGTGCATCTCCACCTTCCCCGCCACGGCCACGACCTCATCCTCCCTTTCGGAGGCCTGCTGCTGCAGCTCCCGGATCGCAGCCCCTGGGCTGTCTGGGTCTCCATCAGCTCCCTGTTGGTTACCTTCAGCGACTCCAGCAGCTCCAACTTAAGCTCCTGGAAGCAGCGCAGCAGAGTCGCCTGCTGCTCCTGAGCCCACTGCCTCCAGTCCTCCGGATCTCTGCCGGCCGCCATTTTGTCTTCCTTCCCCCGCTTTTTCAGGGGTGCTTTCTCCGGTTTTCTCCTTACCCCACTCCTGGTCCGGACCGTTGGGGTCGACTACTGTCCTCTTCCAACATCGGGATTTGCCGACACAGCTCCGTTGGGGGCCCTGAAAAGAGCCCCAAAGTCAGTTTTCAGTGGGAACTGCCGAATGTGCGGCTTAGCTCCTCATTGCCGCCACCGGAAGTCTACCCCGTCTTTCTATTAGCTGGCCAGGTCCTAAAGTACATAGCTAGACTGGGACTGCAGCAGGTAGTGAGGGAACCAACAAGAGGGAAACCATACTTGACCTCGTCCTCACCAACCTGCCTGCTGCAGATGCATCTGTCCATGACCATATTGGTAGAAGTGACCACTGCAATGTCTTTGTGGAGATAAGGACTACTTGTGTGCCAAACAGCACAAGCAGCAAGTAATTGACAAAGCTTAGCAATTCCACAATAAATGCATCAGATCTAAGCCCTACAGTCCTGCCACAACTCACTGGAGGAGGAGGCTCCACAAATATCCCCATCCTCAATGATTGAGGTGCTAAGCACAGATGTGCAAAAGACAAGGTTGAGGCATTCGCAACAATTTTCAGCCAGAGGTGCCGAGTGGATGGTCCATCTTGGTCTCCTCCAGAGGTCCCCATCATCACTGATGTCAGTCGTCCGCCAATATGATTCACTCCATGTGATATCAAGAAACAGCTGAAGGCACTGGATACTGCCACGACTTGTGCTCCAGAACTTGCTGCACCCCTAGTCCAGCTGTTCCAGTATAACAATAACACTTGTATCTACCCGTCAATGTGGAGAATTTCCCAGGTGTGTCTTGTACCCAAGAAACAGGAGAAATCCAATCCAGCCAAATACTGCTCTATCAGTCTACTCTCCAAAGTGATGGAAGGAATCATCAACAGTATTATCAAGCGGCACTTACTCAGCAATAAACTGCTCACGGATGCTCAGTTTGGGTTCTGCCAGGTCACTCAGCTCCTGACCTCATTACAGCTTTAGTTCAAACATGGACAAAAGAGGTGAGGAGAGAATGACTGCCTTGGACATCAAGGCAGCATTTGACCGAGTATGGCATCAAGGAGCCCTAGCTAAACTGGAGTTAAGATGGGAATCAGGGGGAATCAGATGGGAATCTCTGCTGTTTGGAGTTGTACCTGGCACAAAGGAAGATGGTTGTGGTGGTTGGTGATCAATCATCTCAGCTCCAGGACATCACTGCAGGAGTTCCTCAGGGTACTGTCCAAGGCCAACCATCTTCAGCTGCTTCATCGATGACTTCCTTTCCATCAGGGGGGCACGGTAACACAGTGGTTAGCATAGTTGCTTCACAGCTCCAAGGTCCCAGGTTCGATTCCCAGCTTGGGTCACTGTCTGTGCGGAATTTGCACGTTCTCCCTGTATCTGTGTGGTTTCCTTCGGGTGCTCCAGTTTCCTCCCACAGTCCAAAGATGTGCAGGTTAGTTGGATTGGCCATGATCAGTTGTCCCTGAGTGTCCAAAAGATTAGGTTTGGTGGGGTTACTGGGTTAAAGGGATATGGTGGGGGCCTGACCCTCAGTAGAGTGCCCTTCCAAAGGATCGGTGCAGATTCGATGGGCCAAATGGCCTCCTTCTGTACTGTCGTGATCACCTTCTGCACTGTAGTGATTCTATGACAAGAGCAGCAGGTGGGAACACCACCTCTTGGAGGTCCCCCTCCAAGTCACTCACCACCCTGACTTGGAAATATATTGCTGTTCCTTCACTGTCGCTGGGGCAATATCCTGGAACTCCCACCCTTACAGCACAGTGGGTGTACGTACACCTCAATGACTGCAGCTGTTCAAAAAGGCAACTCTCCACCACCTTCTGAAGGGCAACTAGGGATGGGCAATAATTGCTGGCTAAACCAGCGCTGCCCACATCCCATAAATGAATTTTTTTAAATAAAAAAAAATAAGTATTGGATTTGGATAATATGGGTGATAACTATACCCTGACTGTGTTTACATTTGCTTTCAACCATTCCTCACAAAAGTAACCAGACTACAATCCTCTCTCTGAAAAACAAATCTTAGTTTCCAAACTTCACCTTTAGGCAACCATTCTCTGCCACCATGCTAGTTCATTCTGCATCCAGATGGTGAAGTTGGAAACTATACACCAATCTTTTACTTAGCACTGGATTTATTTACAGACTGCGTATGTCTACCTCCTCCTCTTTAACCAACACCAGTGTCCCAGAGGTCTCCCTTTATATGGGCTCAGGTATTTAATCAGTTCCTTTCACCTGTGAACCCTTAATTTTAATGATACAATTAACATGAGAACTAAACCGTCATACAGGCCTAAAGTGTGTAATTTTTCTCCCAGCAAGCCATAATGGCTAGATAACGGCTTGGAAATTATAGTAATGGTGAGGCTATCAAGGATGACCATTATAATGATAGAGTCATAGAGTCATCCAGCACAGAAAAGGCCCTACAAGGGCAGCACGGTGGCCTAGTGGTTAGCACAACCGCCTCACGGCGCTGAGGTCCCAGGTTCGATCCCGGCTCTGGGTCACTGTCCGTGTGGAGTTTGCACATTCTCCCCGTGTCTGCGTGGGTTTCACCCCCACAACCCAAAAATGTGCAGAGTAGGTGGATTGGCCACGCTAAATTGCCCCTTAATTGGAAAAAATAATTGGCTAATCTAAATTTATAAAAAAAAAGATGTACTGTAATGTGCAGCGGCATGGTGGCGCAGTGGTTAGCACTGCTGCCTCACACTACCAAGGACTCTGGTTCGATCCCGGCCCTCGGTCACCGTCCGCGTGGAGTTTGCGCCTTCTCCCCGTGTCTGCGTGGGTGTTACCCCCCACAAACCAAAGATGTGCAGGGTAGGTGGATTGGGCACGCTAAAATTGCCCCTTAACTCGGGGGGGGGGGGGGGGGGGAAATGAATGAGTACTTTAAATTTAAAGAAGAAAAAAAGACATACCGTCACATGGAAGAAATCTGATAGCAACTTCAGATGTGTGCACATTTGCAGTTAAATGCGGAAGTGGCTGTCCGAGATGGCCTGCTCCTATATAGGATATACTGCTACAATCCTCAGTGATGGACTCAGCATTGAAATAACTGTAATGGTGTGAATATACTGTATTTTCCTTCTATTTCTGCACTTAAAATAGCTGAGAGAGTAAGAGCTGGTGCATTCACAAGTGAGTTTTTAAAATGTGTGTTAAGGGAGAATTACTGCTGAACAATCTCTCTGGCCCTGAAAACATTTATAGGTGCTTGTTTCATTCCGTCAGAGGAAAATTAGAATTGGCGAATATTTTAAAAATTCTGTCTGTCTCTTATCTCTCCCCTCATCCCAATTGTATTTCTCAATCTTTATTTCACTGTCTGTACTTCATTTAAATTTGATTTGAATTTATTGCCTTATACTTCCTGGATGGAACGCTACCTACCTCCATGAGGATGCTTCAGTTTGATTGATTAAGGAGCCTTACTGTTTCTTGCCCTGCTCAGACACCACAGATAGCCTGCAGACAACACAATCGGAAACAATGCTGGATTAGAGAATCTCCACTGACGACTCCATGAAAAGTCTTTGGACGGCCGAGAGCAAAGTGAGCAGCTAGCATCACTGAGGGTAAAAGCTGGAGCTTTGAAAATTCATACCACAGAGGGGTCTGGGGAAATCAGGGGGAAACATGTCTCCAACACGTTTCAGAGTTGCTTCAACAAGATAGGCTAGACTCCAGTAATGCTGCCTATTTGCCCACATTATATTCAACAAACAGCAATGTGATGAATAACATAATGGGTGCAATTCTCCTAAAGGGAACAAAGTCCCATAGCGAACGTATTTAACCATGTGTTTCCCGGCGCTCACAGTGCCGAGAAACACATGGCTATTCAACACGGCTTACGTTGTATAAGGGGCCTGAACAGGGAACATGTGGCAGAGACCAGACATCGCAGCCTGGCACCGCCCATGCCAGCTGGCAGTATCACCTGGGCACCGTCACAGTGCCAGGCTGGCACCCAGATGGCATTGCCAGGATGGCACCCAGGTGGCATTGCCAGGGTGTCCATGAGGCACCAGCAGTGCAAGGGTACCACCTTGCCCAAAGGGCATATAGCTGTGGGCATCCGGGCATTTGATCCCCTGGGAGACCCCCCATAAGTGCTGTTCCATCTGGTTCCCGCTTGTGGGGGCCAGATAGAACTCCCTGCACCCCCAACTCGCCCTGCTGCCACTCCGGCAGCCCCCTCCCCCGTCTCTCTCTCTCTCTCTCTCCCCGCCCCCGTATGTCAAATAAAACTCTTGATTCTGGTGCGTGACCCACAGACTAGCAGAATACAACACCCCAAGCTTCACTCCTTGCAGAGGGCAGCCTTGATCCGATTGAAACAGGCCTGCTGCTTGGCCAACTCTGCACCCAAGACTTGGTAAATCCTCAGCACGTTTTATTCTCAGGTGCACTTTCTCATTTCCTTCGCACTACTCAGTATCTTCTTGTCGAGGAAACGATGCAGCCGCACATCATCGCCCATGGCAGCTGCCTCGTCTTTGGTCGTCTCCTCAACGTCCTGTGCGCTAAATCCACCTCTGGGAAACGGTCAAAGACCCCCCTCGAACACCAACTTCTCAAACATATTCGCCACACATACTTTGTGGTCTGCTATCCCTCAATCTCTGCAGGCAGCCCCACGATCTGAAGATTCTGCCTCCTGCAACGATTCTCCAGGTCCTCCACCTTCTCCCTCAGCCTCTTCTGGCTCTCCGCCATGAGTACCATCTCTGCCCTCAATGAGGCCAGCCGGTCCTCATGTTCACCCACTGACTCCTCCACCTTCCGAAGCGCCAGACCCTGCACCTTCAGCCTCTGCTCCACTCTCTCAAGAGCCGCCCTAAGCGGTCCTCTGAGGCTTCCTGCCTCTGCTGTTGGAGCTTAGCGTTCAAAAAGTCCACCAGTTGTTCAGTAGACCACTGGGTGGACAACGACACCCGTGCAGCCTCCGCCATCTTTTTCTCTTTCGCACCCCAGGTACTCTCTCATCCAGACTGCCGCCTGTTACTCGTTACATTCCTTGTCTGATAAGCCATAAACCAGCACCACCGACAGAGCACTTCTATTTCTCAGTGCTCATGCATTCACATCAGCAAACACCCTTTAAAGCAGGTGAAAAAGATCAATGCATTTCCACCTCCAGTGGGAACCACCAAACGTGCGACCACTCACTCCATGGCCACCACCAGAAATCTCAGCGCTTTGGAATCCCGTATGTTCATCTGTACATGACGGTGTGTTTAAGATCTCATTTGAAAATCGGCACCGTCAGCAGTATTGCATTGAGGACAATTTTGTGCAAACATTTGTTGAGCCAACTACGAATTTCAGATGTGAAAGATTTGCTTCAAAGTCTAATTATGTAACTCTCTGGACCATGTATATTAAAGTATAACTCAACTAAACTAAGGAGGATTTTTTTTTAACACTTGTGTTCATGTAGTGCTTTAATACTTTGTTGTAACATATTTCAAGATATTCTGATTAATTACTTTTGGAGCACAGTGACTTACATATAAATAAAAATGAACAAAATCCAGTGTTTCTTCTGTAGACTAGAACTTGATTTTCTTGCCTCATTAAAGTCAGACTTGGGTGAGTAACATGCTCCAGCTTCTAGTGAAATTGGTATCACTTCAAATTTATACAGTCAGTAAATATGGTAAGGCATTAGCTGCAACTGTCATTGCACGCAAATCAGCTTGGCTCAAAGGTCCCAGTAGTTCAAAAGCCGGTCCAAAACTAGGACACAATCTAGGCTTATGTTAAGGCACGGTTGATGGTAAATGCAGAGCTGTCAAATCCCAGACGGGAAATTTGAAACAACTGCCCTTACGTTTGTGTTTGCAATTTGTACTCTATGAGGAGAGGTTTTGAAATCCAGAAATAATGTACCAGACATCTTATGATAATATTATAATGAAGTAAATGTTCATTAAGAAATAGGAAAAACACTGGGCAGCACGATGGTGCAGTGATTAGCACTGCTGCCTCACGGCACCGAGGTCCCAGGTTCGATCCCGGTCCTGGGTCACTGTCCATGTGGAGTTTGCACATTCTTCCCTTGTTTGTGTGGGTTTTTCCTCCACAACCCAAAAATGTGCATGGTAGGTTGATTGGCCACACTAAATTGCCCATTAATTGGAAAAAATGAATTGGCTACTGTAAATTTATTTTAAAAAAAGAAATAGGAAAAACACAAAATAAAACACAATTACACTTAAATAAGACAATGGCTTCACATGGTACCAATAATTTAAACCAGTTCCAAAACAACCATAATTTTAAAAAATAAATTTAGAGTAGCCAATTAATTTTTTCCAATTAAGGGGTCAAATTACGTGACCAATCCACCTGCCCTGCACATCTTTGGGTTGTGGGGGTGAAACCCATGCAAACATGGGGAGAATGTGCAAACTCCACATGGACAGTGACCCATAGCCGGGATCGAACCTGGGAACTTGGTGCCGTGAGGCAGCCATGCTAACCACTGCGCCACCGTGCTGCCCCGAAACAACCATAATTTAACTACCTTTAGAGCAATCTTCCCCATCTGTTTAGCAATACCATCTAGATTTCAAGGTGCATAAATGTGTAATAACTTTTGCCACACAATACCTTTTAAGTTTCTCTTGGGATGCCTTCTGTGGTTACCAACAGTTGGCTTTTCAGATCTGGCTTCATTCACGTTGCTTGCTGGGAGTTTGACCAGGGATTGCTGCTCAAAGATCTAAAACAGATCTAAAACAGCTCCTTTCATAGGTTTCAGTATCTCATTAAATACATTATTTCACTTTGATCTCACCATTGTTTCACCCAATCTCTTTAGAACACCACCCTCAGAATTGATCAACTTCATCTCTTTGCTTTAGCTTTTAGAATTTAAAAGAAAAGTAACCTCACTGGATCCATACTTCACCTCTGGCACCTTTCTTTCACATCTGGCTTACCTTCACCTTTTGAATCACAACTCATTTAAATCTATTCCTGTTCTATAACCATCCTTATTAAATTACCCTCGATAAACATCGGTTTGAAGTATTGCTAGGCTCATTACCATATCAAACTCTTTAATTACTTTAATTAGTACTCACATACCCCAAGAACTAAAAAAAATATGACAGGTATATTCCTAACAGAAAAATATTACAGTTTCTTGGGTTTTCCTGTCAGGTTTTCTTGTTCCACATGTTCCAAAGAAGAGTCATATTGGATCTGCAATGTTAGTTCTGTCCCTCTTTTCACAGATGTTGCCAAACTACTGAGTTCTTCCAGCACCTGCTGTTTTTATTTTAGATCGCCAGTAGTATTTTGCTTTCACACAATCTAGGCAGCCACTCCAATGCAGCACTGAAGGAGTACTATTTTCATCTTTCGGGTGAAATGTTAAATTCTGAAACTTTTTTGAAGAACAGCAGGGAGTTCGCACAGTGCCCTCAGTAACATTCCACCAGCTGGTCATTTATCTCATTTGCTATTTGCGGTTCCAGGCTGTCCACAAATTAGTTGCCAATTTAAGAAAAAATTGTGAGATACAAGTATCGCTGACAAGGGTGGTATTTATTTCCCATCGCTAATTACCCTGACAAGGTGTTGTGAGCTGCCATCTTCAACCACTGCAATCTATCTGGTGCAGGTCCCACCCCCATTTTGGGAGCTTCTTGTTATTGGAGCTGTACTCATCCAGGCAAATTAACTGTACTCCATCACATTCCTGACTTGTGCCCTATAGATGGTGGACGGGCTTTGGGGAGTCATGGGGTGAGTTACTCTCCTCTGAATTCCCAGCCTCTGATCTGCTCTTGTAGACAAATAGCTGTTCCAGTTCAGTCTCTGGTCAATGGTAACCACCCAGAATGTTGATAATGGGAGGGATTCAGCGATGGTAATGCCAATGGACGTCATGTGGCGATGGTTAGATTCTCTCACATATTGCCTGGCACATGTGTGACGTGAATGTTCCTTGCCACTTATCAGCCCAAGACTGAATGGTACAAAGGGAGCATGAACACGGGCTGCTTCAGTTCCTGAGAAATTACAAATGGTACTGAACATTGACCTATCATCAGCGCGCATCCTGACTTCTGACCGAAGGAAGGTCATTGAAGCAGCTGAAGATCGTTGAGCCTAGGATAACTACCCTGAACAACTCCTGCAGTGATGCCCTGGGAATGCGTTACAACAACCTTCATTTGTGTTAGTTATGACTCCAATCAGTGAAGACTTTTCCTGGTAATTCCCATTGACTTCAGTTTTTCCAGGATTCCTTGATGCCATACTTCGTTGAATGCTGCCTTGTGGTCTGCCTGCAAAGCGACAATGATTATTCTTCAAAGTAATTAAATGACCGTGAAGTGCTTTTGGATGCCCTAAGAAATTAAAAGCTATTGTCAAAAATGCACACATTTCAAGCACTGCAATTTCTCACAAAATTGAACAAATATCAATTCAGTAGTTCCTTTATTTCAGAGCTACTCTCTGATTATGATGGAGAGCATTTGATTAATATAATCAGAACTAAATTGTACCAATCTGTGCTCAGACCAGCAAATTCATTAAACCTGTTTTTTGACAGGGGCGTAAAATTAAATATTGCCCGAATCTAATTGAATGGGAATGCTAAATAAATTGTTTTCTACGTCTAGGAATGGTTCTTGTGCGTAGTGACAGTGGACAGTTGATGCTGATTCCTCAGCAAGCTCTACAACAGATGCAGTCGCAAGCTCAGTCTCAAGGGGCGCTCACTTCACGATCTGCCACACCTACCAGTGGTCCTCCAGTTCAGATCTCAACTGTACAGGTAAGGGTCATCAATAACTGTCTAAAATTGAATTTGCCAAGTATTTTAATACAATTTAACTTTTTTCGTCATTACGGAAATATGGCTGCAGGATGAGTAACTATTTGACATTTAGAGGACAGATTAAAAAAAGAAAAGAAAAGGAGGTGAGATAGCTCCGGTAATGAGGGATAAGATCAGTGCATTAGTGAGAGGGGATCTTAGATCGGATGAACAAGATGTAGAATCAGTTTGGGTGCAGCTGAGAAACCACAAAAGCCATCAAACAAAAGCGGGTATGGAGGAAATTAGAGGTGCATGAAACAAGTGTAATGTAGGAATCATGGGAGACGTCAATCTACATATAGATTGGGTAAATCTAATGAGCAGTAATGCTGTGAAGGACCAATTCCTAGAATATGTAAGAAGTAGTTCCTCAACATAATGCTCTAGAAAGCTAGGGAATAGGCTAATTTAAGTCTAGTATTATGCAATGAGAGAGAGCTAATTAATAATCATGATGTAAAAGAATCCTTCAGAAAGAGTGACCATAATATGTAGAATTTTCCATTAAGTTTGAAAACGATGCAGTTCAATCCAAAACAAGGGTCCTAAATCTGAACAAAGGAAATTATGAAGATATGAGGGACAAGTTGGCAGTGGCGATTTGGGAATGCATATTAAAAGGTATAATGGTAGGCAGGAAATGGCTAGTATTTAAAGAACTAATACATGATTTGCAACAAATATACATTCCTTTTAGGCACAAGAAAACAGAAAAAGTGAGTCAACTGTGGCTACAAATTATTTAAAGATTGTATTATAGCACTTCCAGTGGCATAATGTAGAGGGAAGACGTGCACGAGGTGCCTCCCGCTGGAATACTGTACTTTTTACTTCTTTTCTTAGTCCCACAGATTGTTTGCTCTCGGAAACTCACATAGTTATTGTAATAAAGGTCTTGTATGACTGATATCCAAAAAAATCGTAGAAAAGAAGGAGGAGTCTGAGGCTTCTCAGAGCTTATCGGCAAGCAAAATGGCGGAGTCAGTTTCTGGTGCTTCGCCCATTCCACTAACGTCGAACTGTTTTCTAGCACTGTGGTGAAATAATTCTAAAAGCACCGACAAATTGTGTCAATTGAAAAGGCCTTGGCCCCCATTTGAGCGGTTTTGGGGAAAGCTAATCAGTCCGTTGACCCAGGGAGCCACAACCAAAGATATGGAAGTGGCCATGTTGGGCCACAGCAATCGGATTGCCTCGCTGGAATTGGAACTGTCTTCGGTGATCAAAACAAATAAATCGTTGAGAGCCAAGATGAATGATGTAGAAAATAGGTCCAGGAAGCACAATATTGAGATTGTGGGGTTGTTGGAGGGGATGGGGGACCCAACGGCCATGGAGTACTTCTCAGGCATGTTCGGCAAGATGGTGGGCGAAGGTGGATTCATATCCCTGTCTGAATTGGATCGAGCCTATCATACACTCCGCCTGAAGCCTCATCCAGAAGATCCAGCGCGTGTGGTGGTAGTGAGGTTCCATAGCTTCAGGGAAAAGGAGAGGGTTTTACGATGGGAAAAGGAACACTGCCACTCCATCAGGGTCATCAGCACATGGATGTGGGGCTAGCAATGAAGAAAGCCACATTCAATGGAGTTAAGGCTGCCCTATATAAGAGTGGAGTCCGGTTTGGTTTAATCTACCCAGCTCAGTGCAGTGTGACTTGTAAAGGAAAAGACTATTTCTTCAACTCGTAGGGAGAGGCAGACTCTTTCGTTAAAAGATACAAGTTGGGCACGGTGTAATTGGTATTACGGTTCTCTTGACGGGCGTGTTGAATTGTTGTATTATTGGGGTTTCATGTTTGTTCTTGTTTTTTCTTGTTCTGGTTGGGGTTGAGTCCTTATAGTTCTTGGTTTTACACTATGTGGAGTTCTGTTTGTAATGATATATAGCTTCCTTTTGTTGCACAAGTTGTATGGGGCTTGGTATTTTGTTGTTGAGTTCTTTTTTTTCCTCTTCATTCGGGAGCTTCACTGCTAACTAAAGAGTTAGTTAACGGGAGCAGTTTTGAAATGTTTGCTGCAGCTCATTATAGTTGTTTTTTGATAATGATCTTCGCGTTCCTCTTTTGTTCGGGTTTGTTAGACATAGGCTTTAGTAGTTTCAATTGCCTCACTTTTATTTGTATTTTTACTTGGGTGTGGTTGTATTCAAGGGTTGATAGTGTTGGTGGGAGGGGCGTGTGGGGGTAGTTCGTTGACGGTGCCTGTAGACTTTCCTTTGTCCAGTCTTTTGACTTGGTTTGGTGACCATCGTGGGTGGACCAGTTTGCTCTACCATTTAAGTATTCCTTGGGTAATTTCTCTGGGTGGAAATGGCTGACTCTGGATGCGGGGGGGGGGGGTTTGTTTGGTCACCTGGAACGTTAGGGGTTTGAATGGCCCGGTGAAAAGATTTGAGGGCATTTGCTCTCTATAAGAGTTTAAACTCTGATGTGGTGCTTTTGCAAGAGACCCATTTGCGGGTCAGAGACCAAACTAAGCTGCAACGGGGTGGGTAAGGCAGGTCATTCATTTGGGTTCTGATGCAGCGATTTTAATTAATAAAGTGGTTCAGTTTTCTGCCTCTTAAGATTTTCGCTGACTCCAACAGTAGATATGTTATTGTCTATGGCTCACTTGTGAGTACCCCGTTTGTCATGCTTAACATTTGTGCCCCCACCCCCAATTTAGACAAATATCAGCTGACTTTAGGTGGGGATATGAATTGCGTCTTGAACCCTAGATTGGATCTTTCCAAGCCTAAATCTTGTGCTCCATTGGGGTGGCCAGAGCTTTGTCTCTTTCATGACACAGATTGGGGGGGGGGGGGGGGGGGTCCTTGGGGCTTCTTGCACCTAAGTGCTACAGATTTTTTGTTTTTTTTTTACATGTCCATCAAGTATATTTGCGGATTGATTTTTTTTGTTCTAGATGGGTGTCTCCTCCATTCAGTGGTGGCGGCTGAGTATTCAGCAATTGTTATTTCGGACCATTCCCCACACTTTGTTGATTTGTCGCTAGAGTCTGGCCCCACCCAGTGACCACCTTGGTGGTTAGACTATTAGCGGACAAAAGATTTAGTGAGCGTATGGCCACTGCCATAGAGGACGATATAAAATTTAACAAAACCGAGTCAGTCTCACCTTCCATACTGTGGGAAGCCCTAAAGGTGATCCTTGGGAGGGAAATGATCTCCTATAGAGTGCATTTGGTGAGGACAGTCAGGGTGGAGCAACAGAAGCTGCTGAAGTCCATTCTTGATGTGGACCACCAGTACTCGCTTGATCCTACTCCAGAGTTGCTGGCAAGTAGAAAAAAACTGCAAATACCATTCGAACTATTCCCAACTAGAAGGGCAGTAAGCCAGTTGTGACACTCTAGAGGCACAATTTATGAATACGGGTAGAAAACCAGTCGTGGGTGGCACGGTGGCACAGTGGTTAGCACTGCTGCCTATGGCGCTGAAGACCTGGGTTCGATCACGGCCCTGGGTCGCTGTCTGTGTGGGGTTTGCACGTTCTCCCCGTGTCTACGTAGGTTTCACCCCCACAACCCAAAGATGTGCATGGTAAGTGGATTGGCCACGCTAAAATGCCCCTTAATTGGAAAAAAATAATGGGGACTCTAAATTTATAGAAAAAAAAAGAAAGCCAGTCATCCTTTGGCTCACCAGCTCAAACAGCAGGCGGCCTCCGGGGGATCACACAGATAAGCAATTTGAGCGGTAACCTCGTTTCCACGCTTCCTCAGGTTAATGCAGCTTTTGAATCTTTTTACCGCGATCTTTATAGATCGGAGCCCCCTGCGGATGGATCAGTCACGTCTGACATTTTGGGCGGCCTATCCACACCAACTGTTGAGGTGGAGAGGACCAGTGAGTAGGAATCCCTATTACACCCTGATGAATTTTAAAGTGTATTGGATTGATGCAATTTGGTACAGCACCTGGTCCGGGTGGCTTTCTGGTTGAATTCTATAAGACGTTCTCGGATCAGCTTATACCTTTAATTGTGGGCATGCTCGATAATTCCCTATCCGTGGGAACCCTGCCTTCTACCCTCACTCAGGCCTCTATCTCCTTGTTTCTTAAGAGGGACAAAGATTCGGCAGTGTGGTTCATACCGTCCTATTTCATTTTTGAACACGGGCGTTGAGCTACTTGCCGAGGTGCTGGCGCTTTCGCTGGAGCCTTGCCTCTCAAATATTATCTTGGATCAGACAGGCATGGTGAAGGTTCGACAGTCGTCAGCCAATATAAATCACCTGTTAAATGTTGTCCTTTTCCCCTCCTCAGTACCGTTAACTGAGGTGATTTTATCTCTTGATGTTGAAAGGGTATTGGATAGAGTGAACTGGGGGTATTTTTTTGAGATTCTTGGGAGGTTTGGCTTTGACCACAAATTTATTTCTTGGGCGGTTGTATAAGGCCCCACTGCAACTGTTCATACAAATGCCCTGAACTCCGATTATTTTCCGTAGAAAAGGGGTACGAGGCAGGGCTGTCCACTGTCCCCACTGCTGTTTACTTTGGCAATCGAGCCCCTCGCTTTAGTGCTGAGGTCCTCTGTTAAGTGGAAGGGGATTAATCGGGGAGGGGTGGAGCACGAGGTGCCCCTTTACGCAGATAACCTACTTCTCTACATTACAAACCTAGCACCCTCCATGGATGGCATAATGAAGTTACTAGGTCAACAAGGCATTTGAGACCTTCTATCGGGGTCTGTCCATCTCCGAGCCTCCTGCAGGGGACTTGGGGATGAAACAGCCCACTTACCCAGAACCCGAATGAGCAGGTTCTTCCCAGAGGTGGAGGACAAACGCGAAAGCCACCATTGAGGCCTGGCCAACCACACCCACATGTTCTGGTCTTGCCCCAGACGTGTCAAGTTCTGGACAGCCTTCTTTGTGTCCAAGCTGGTGGGGATGAGAGGACATGCCCGAGAGTGGCAGTCTTCTGGGTTCTTGGACACAAGAGCTGCCAGAACTCGTCATGGGGAGGAGGGCCGACACCCTTCCCTTTGCCTCCCCAATCGTCTGCTGGAGAATCCTGCTCGGCTGGTGATCAGCAGCCAAAGCTGCAGATTGGCTGGTTGACCTATTGGAATTTCTCCAGATGGAAAAGATTTAATTCGCCATCCGAGGGTCGGAAGAAGGCTTCTAGAAAATATGGGAGCCATTCATCAGCTGTTCCAAGACCTGTTTGTAACCAACAGCCAATAAACCAGAGGAAGGGTGAGGGAAGCCACAGTACAACAACAAACATAAACAAAAGGTGTGGGGGGCTGTGGTAACGAAAGACAACCGATGTAACAATAGAAGACGACCAATGTATATATATTTTTGTTCTCGATGTGAGTTCACCCGTACCTTTGTTCTGTACAATATGAAAAATCGTTAATAAAAACATTAAAAAAAAATAATGAAATTATTTTGCACTTTTGGCTCCTTTTCTGGGTACAAGTTGAACTTAGGCAAGAGTGAATGTTTCCCGGTCAGCACCCCCTGGGTGGAGAGCCCAACTGGGGATGTTACCATCGCGCCTTTCCCCAAATCCTTTTCGATTAAGGATTTTGATTAAATTGATATCTTATTTACCTTGGGCGGGTGGGACTCCCAGAATCCATGGGGCGTGATTCACCTATGCCGCGCGGCATCGGGAAGGCCGTCGTGAACTCGGCCGAGTTTCACGACGGCGCAAAAGGGCCCCGTTCCTGATCGATTCTGGGCCTGGAACTGGGCTAGGAGCGGGGCCGCGGGACACACGTGGGGAATGACAACTAAAGCCCGCGAGACCCGAATGACGCTCGATTGATGCCGCTTCGCGTCGCAAAAGTGCGCGAGCGACGACAATAAGTGAGGGGGTGAAAATGACGGAGCCACGGAGGGCCGCCCTGAGGTTTGGTGAGACTGACCTCGAGACCCTCCTCGATGAGGTGGAGCAACGGGGGGCATCATCTGCCCTCGAAGAGGGCATCGCCATCTTGCCAGCGTTGTGCAATGGGCCTGGCGTGCGGTGGGCACGGCAGTGAGTGCTGTGGGGCAGACCCCTCGGCCTGGGGAGCAGTGCCGGAAGAAGCTCCACGACCTCACCAGCGCTGCCAGGGTAAGTGCCAAGAGGGTGCCCTCAGGTCACAGCAATCCTTCCCCCCCCCGGGCCATGTCCCACCTCTCCCCCCCCCCCCCCCCCCCCCCCCCCCCCCCCCCCCCCCGGGCACGAGGGGGAGGGGGGGGTGCGAGAGTGAGTGGAGGGTGGTTAACAAAGTTGTCACAGACCCACATGAGCACTGCAACCCCCTGGAGAGATGCCATGGTGTAGCTGTAACTTTCCCCCCAACCTGTGCCAATATCTGAATGCCCTGATGTTCCCTGCCAATTTGTGATGATCTATGTCATCACATAGATCACATTGTGATTATCCCAACAGGACAAGACTGCTCACAACAACGGGGTGCGGAACAGGACCGGAGGGGGTTCACCCATTCTGCACCCCCTGACAGTCTTTGAACAGAGGGCACTGGACTTTGCTGGGGGATCTGGCGCCCGTGAGGTCGCGCAATGCGAGGTTGGAGGTGCAGAACCAAGTGAGACAACCCTGCATGGCAACCCCCCCCCCAATCCTCTGTTCCCTCAAACTCTGCCCACTGGACCCCCCCATCCTCTGTCCCCTCACACTCTACCCACTGGACCATTCTACGCCCGGCCGAGCATGTCTAACTAACCCCGTATTATTCTGTTCCCTAGGGCGTGGTGACGAACGTCCAGGGCCATCTGCTGCCACACACAGGCGCCCATCTGCCACGACCACAGCACCCAGGGCCGCATGCCAGAGAGTGGCAGGAGGTCAGCCAGGTGTGCCATCCCCCCAACCCGGGACCGCCGAGCAGGACGCACACAGGACGGCGACACAGTCAACAGACTCACCTGAGGGAGAACCAGACACGGGCCGTATGCCGCCTGCGCTCGGATATGACTGGGATGAGGACACTCCTGAATTTCTGACGGACGAGGACCTAGAGCTTGCAGCACTACTGTCTCCCACACCATCCACCATCCCAGAGACACTCATCTCGGTTGGGAAATTAAGTGATGAGGTTCCCGGGTCACGGTCTGGTGCGCACCACACAGCTGAGCCGGTACAGCAGGTGGAGGTCGGAGCAGCCGAGGGGCTGGACGGTCGGAGGGCAGCCCAGGCCCAGCATTCAGCTGGCTCCCAGACGTTTCCCGGGTTCCTGGATTTACTCTACCCACGTGGACAGCCGATGCATTTTGAAACCCAGGGACACAATGACGGGATGAGGGCCGTCTTCCTGCAGACGCAGTTAGTGGAGTCAAACCGCGTCCAGGAGCAGGGAGTGGTGCCGCTCATGGCAGCAACCCAGGCCGACACCGCACGGGTGGCGTCCGCGGTCGAGGCAATGGGTGAAACGGTTTTGGCCATGGGTCAGGTTCTGCAAGGCATTGGGCTTAATGTGCACGCGTCATCCTTGGCCCTGGAGAGGGTTGCCCTCTCACAGGCAGCAATGCGCCAGAGCCAACATGACATTGCCGGCGCTACGGGCCCTGGCCGAGTCTCAGCAGGTCATGGCCCAGTCCCAGCACGCCATGGCACAGTCCCAGCACGCCATGGCACAGTCCCAGCAGTCAGTCGCGGAGAGCATCGACTGCCTGATGCACGTGCTGGATGGTGACGCGCACTCACAGGTTGAGGTCGCACAGTCCCTGGCGGGAATGTCTCACTCCCTGGACTCCATCTCAGCGAACCTTCGGACCCTGGTCGATACGGTTTCAGGCCTCTAGGACTGGCAGCGCCAGGTGTCGGTGGGGCGACGGGGCACCTCCCCGCTCGCACCTCCGTCCCACAGTGAGGCCCGGGGTCCACCGGGCTCCCCGTGGGAGGAGGTGGTTCTGGGGCCCGTCCCATTAACTCCATCACGGGACGTCCCTGAACGCTCGGCCTCCCCCCGTCCCATCCCTGGTGCATCGGGTGGGTAGTGGGCAGAGCAGGGTGGCACCACGTCATCCGAAACGCCCGCGGAGCAGCCTGGTCCATCAAGGCCGGGTCGCCCCAGGAAACGAGTGCTGACGGGAAGACATGTCGCGGGGCGTGATTCTCAGCAGTCCGCCTCCACTCCTGCTGTATCATCTGGGGATTCACTTAGATGTAGTGGTAGGGTCCGTAAGGCAATGAAGAGGGACACAGAGTAAGTTGGCACGGGTGAAGGGCACAGTTTAGTTGTAGGGGCTAGGGCATCTGTACATAATATTCAGCATTAAACTCACTGTTGCACCTAACTTGTAAGTCTGTGTGATTTTTTTTCCGTTGCCACGGGCATCGTGAAGGTGACCGAGTGTCGCTGGGGTTGACGAGCGATGAAACTTCGGTGCCGGGTGTGCAGTCCCTTCCCCCCCACCCCCTCCCACAGCTACCCCACGCGGGCACATGATGGAATGTCCCTGACGAACTCAGCGACCACCGAGATGGATGGTTCAGCTATTGCCATGAGTCAGACTTTGTCTAACGATTTTGAGCTCACAGCTCATCGCAGAGCGGGCTGTCATCATTCAACATGGCACTGATCATACCCGCTGACACAGCCATCAATGTCGTGCCATACCGTTGTACCGCAGTGGTAAGGGTGATCACGAAGTGGAGCAGTGTACGCAGGGGGTGGGGGTGGGGTCCTCGTCGGTGCCGTCATGCAGCCTCCTGGACATTACCAGCACCCGGGTCGTGCCTGCGTGCTGCGCCCGACACACCACCAACCTCCTCCTCCTCTGTCTCCGTGGTGGCACCACTGCCAGTGCTTCTGCCTCCGACTCCTCCACCAGGGCATCTCCCCTCTGCATCGCGATGTTGTGCAACCCACAGCAGACCACGACCATGCGAGCGACCCTCTCAGGCTGGTACTGCAGGTCCCCTCCGGAGAGGTCCAGGCACCTGTATTGCATTTTCAGCAGACCGAAGCAGCGCTCCACCACACCCCTGGTTGCTGCATGGGCCTCATTGTAAAGAGTCCCCCCGTTGGTCTGAGGCCTCCGTATGGGCGTCATCAGCCAAGAGGTCAGTGGATAACCCCTGTCGCCCAGCAACCAGCCCCTCAGCCGGGGGGGCCGTCCCTCAAACATAGCAGGGATGAATGACTGTGCAAGAATGTCTGCGCAAGAATGTATGCATCATGCACACTTCCAGGGAACCTTGCGCACACGTGCATGATCTTCATGTGGGGGTCGCATACCACCTGGATGTTCATGGAATATGTCCCCCTCCTGTTTGTGAACACTTCCCTGTTGCCTGCAGGCGGGCGCATGGGGATGTGAACACAATCAATGAGCCCCTGGACCATCGGTATCCCGGCCACGTTGGCAAATCCACGGGCTCGTGCTTCTTGATTTGCTCTGTCCTCGGGAAAGGTGATGTAGCGGTCGGCGATGGCATACAGAGCGTCGGTCACATCCCCGATGCACCTGTGCACCGATGGCGTCACGACAGGTGTTTTTGCGCGCGAAACACGATGACACAAATTTGGCCGGTTGGGAGAATAGCGGGAACGCGTCGGACCGGCGTCGCGGGAAAAAACGGCGTGGCCCGCTATTCTCCCAGCTGGCGTGACATCGGAGAATTGCACCCATGGTGTTCTGCTCCAAAGGGACAGATGATCGGGAAGCCTGCCCATCTCTAATTTTTTGTTTTATTATTGGACTGCCAATATTCAGAAAATATTGTTGTCGTTTAGCGATCCCGTATCCATATGGGAAGAAAGAGTCTGTGCAATAGTCACTGCACCATTGCCTTTTTTCCTAGTTAGATTTTCCTCCTATCCAGTGGTGGTTTCCTCCCTGAGAATTTGGAAGCAATTTAGGCAGCATTTCAAGCTCCTTTCCCTGTCCTTTCCCGCTCGCTCCCATTTGAAATAAATCACCTTTCTCTACCAACTGGTTTGGACTCGACATTGAAATCTTGGGAGGGTAAGGATCTGGAGCGGTTTGGGGATCTGTTTGTGGAGGGGAGGTTTGCTAGTTTTAAGGAATTAGCTGAGAAATTCCAGCTGCCCACTTCCAATCTTTTTTAGATATTTCCAAATTTGCAAGTTTTCACTTCAAGATTTTCCCTCTTTTCCTTTGGACCCACTCTCTTTCCTGTTGAAGAATATTCTGTTTCTGGATAGGGCTGATGGGGGGGGAGGGGGGGGGGGGGTCTATTTCAGACATGTATGGTCATATCCTTTCAACGGATTCTGCTCCATTGAGTGATGGGAGGGTGAACTGGGTCCCATTCTTAATGGTGAAGTGTGGCGTGAGGCCATTCACAGGGTCAACTCCACATCTTTGTGTGCTCGGCTGAGTTTGATCCAGTTTAAGGTTTTGAATAGGATGTACTTGACCAGGGCAAGGATGAGCAGGTTCTGTCCCTGGGGTTGAGGACAAGTGTGAGCGCTGTTCCCATGAGCTGGCTAACCATACTCGTATGTTCTGGTCTGTCCCAAGTTGATAGGCTTCTGCGCTTCTTTGTTTAACACCATATCGGAGGAACTCTGTGTCCACTGGTGGCTATATTCGGGGTGTCAGATTCGCCTGTGATTTAGACTAGGGTGTAAGTTGATGTCCTTGCCTCTGCCTTGTTGATGGTCCGGAGGTGAATTTTGCATGTGTGGGGGTCTCCCACTCCACTTAGTGCCTCTGCTTGGCTGGGTGATCTAATGTTGTTGTATCCATTTGGAGAAGTTCAAGTTCACCATCAGAGGGCCATTGGAGAGGTTCCACCTAAGATGGCAACCATTTATTCCCTTTTTTTAAGGAGTTAGTCGTCATCGGCTGTTAGAGGGTATAAGTTTTTTTTTAAAGTTAATTAGGGGTTGTGTGTGTTCTTGCCTTTTTTTCTCTTCAAATGTATTTTTCTGTTTGATTGTTTCGGGTTGTTCGGATTATTATGCAAATTTTTTAATAAATATTTTTTGAAAAGAAGATTGTGGGTCCGATTTAACGGTAATAAAACGGAGTCGCGTGTCGGGCGTATTTAGCCGGGTGTTTCCCAGTGCTGGCTGCGCCAAGAACGACCCCGCTATTATATGGGACTCAGTGGGGAACGCTCCTCCGAGGCTGCCTTAAGTTCCATTTCTTGCACTAATGAACTCCGCTCACCACCTCGATCTCTGAAATCCCCACCACAGCCTAACTTAACAATGAGGGGATTTTTGAGGCCTCCCCCACACCCCACCTGATAAGGGCAGGGCGCGATACTTGGCATGGGCAAAATGTCACCTAGGCACCTTGGCACTGCCAGGTTGGCAGTGGCATGGTACTAGGGTGGCATTAGGGGTGCCAGATGCAGAAAGGATGTTTCCCATGGCCATTGAAGTCTAGAACCAGGGAACTCAGTTTCAATATAAGCAACAAGGACTGAAATGAGCAAGAATTTCTTCACTTGGATGGTAATGAGTCTTAGGAATTCTCTACCCAGATGGACTGTGGAAGATCAGTCATTGAGTCTGTTCAAGACAGAGGTTGATAGATTTCTACATACTAATGACATCAAGTGATATGTGCTTTTTCTTAAAGAAACTGACTTGCTCCCTTTTCCTTTTACCAGCTGCATAACTGCTAATTCTAACTGACGTTCACACTAAGGATTACACTGGAGATTCATGCCTCTAGCCAAAGCAAGGCAAATCTTCTAGCTTTGATTAAATCCTCAGAACCTGGTCTCTTCGATCCACCTGTAATCTCTCATCCCCATTCTGCATGGTGAACAATAGAGACTGGCTGCCTCTATCTCTATGTCTGTCAGACCCTTGCACACTGACTGTCTGTGAATTTCGAGTAGATAAAATGCTCAACACTTAATTACCAAGCTTGTTATCAGGCAGAATTCAGAATGGGACACATGACCCCTTCATATCTCCATTTTATCCTAAATTGAAGAAACAATTGCAAAACATAACAATTGTATCAACTTTATATTTGTAACATCACAATTCCCGATATTATTGTAATCCATCTAACACAGGGGTGGGCAAACTACGGCCCACGGAAGGTCTTTATGCGGCCCACCAAGATCAAGTCATAACATTTTTTAAAAAATAAATAAATAAATAAATAAATTTTTTTAAGGTTAATGGGGGGGGGGGGGGGGGGCTGTTGGGTTACTGGTATAGGGTGGATACGTTGACTTGAGTAGGGTGATCATTTCTCGGCACAACGTGTGTTTCATGTGAAGTTTCTACTTTAAAATATTAATTAATAAAAATTAATTGCTTTTTTTCTTCTTTAAACTGAGTTACTTTGTTTTTCAAATAAATGTGTTTCATGTAAAGTTTCTACTTTAAAATATTAATTAATAAAAATTAATTGCTTTTTTTTTTCTTTAAAAACCTTTTATTTTGGCTATTTTAAATATTAATTATTTTACTTAATATACTATGCGGCCCTTTAAAATTGTGAATTTCTGAATGTGGCCCTTGCACGGAAAAGTTTGCCCACCCCTGATCTAACACCTTCGTGCCCTCTCATGTCATGTGTCTGTTTCTCCTTGCAACCTCTTTGTGTCCTCCTCTCAGCTTACATTCCCACCTATCTATGTATCATAATCAAACCTGGATGGACAAATCAGTCTCCCCATTGAAATCATTGTAACTAGTTCGGGTCCCAACACTGTTCCTTGGAGCTCTTCGTTATTACAGCCTGCTAACTTGAAATTGCAAATGCCCTGCTTATCCCTACTCTCTGCTTTCAGTTCATTATTCATTTTCCTGCCTTTGTAAATTATATTATGTATTGAATTGCGAATAGGAATTCAAAGTTGTTATCAAAGTGGTTATAATTGGGAAGTTAGAACTACCACAGTTCCCTTGGGAATCTTCTGCTTAACACATTTAGTAGAACGTAAGTTAACAGATAACGATGCTGACAGGCCTTCTAGGAAACTTCAGAGACTCTTGGAAACCTAGCAAATTTGACCATAATACCTTGCATAGAGTCTTGCAGAGTTTAAAAAAGTCACTTCACAAAGGGGGAAAAATGGTAGTTTGCCAGCTTGACAGATGATTAGGAAGTGGCATTTCATACTGTGAAATGCCAGTGTATTAATATTGGTGCCAAAATGGCAAATACAACTTAATACGGCAGGACAAGTTTTTTTTAATAACTGGTTGTCATATCAAGGCTATTGTGAAACAGGAACAATGAATTTGCATGCATTGGTTGATCAGAATTTAAAAACAATAATTGTATTGTATGTTGCAAAGAGAGCCTTTTTGAATAGAGAACTGCTCTTTCAGCAGAATATGGAGCTATGGGCCAGAATTCTTTGGCCGTTGGGATTCTCTTTTCCGACTGGCAGAGTACCCCTTTCCCAACGGCGTGGGGTGGCTTTAGTGGGAATTCCCATTGTCAAGCAGCAGGAAGAGAGAACCCAGCCACCAGCGAATGGCGTGCTGCCGAGAAACACGCGGCTGGAGGACCAGAGAATCCTGCCCATGAAATAATATAATAATAATCGCTTATTGTCACAAGTAGGCTTCAATGAAGTTACTGTGAAAAGCCCCTAGTCGCCACATTCCGGCGCCTGTTCGAGGAGACCGGTACGGGAATTGAACCCATGCTGCTGGCATTGTTCTGTATTACAAGCCAGCTGTTTAGCCCACTGTGCTAAACCAGCCCCTAATCCATGGAGTGCTGCAATTCAGAAGATGCAACACACTCACACCACACATAGATGCACACAAATAGTCTAACTGCTACTTTATCCTTAAACTTCATGTCTTCAAACTCAATGCTACATTTGCATTTTCTTTTGGGGGTCTCTGTTGCATTACATGGTGTCAGAATGAAGCCTGCATTGGGTCCACAAGTCACTTACTTCCATTTTTTCATTCCCCTGCTCTTTCCTCCCTACCCTCCCCCATAATTATTGGGCGCGATTCTCCGCACTCCCGACGGTGTTCCCAGCCCTTTACGGCTGTTTTTACGAACGGCAAACACACCTGGTCTGGCCGTTCGTAAAAACGGCCGTAAACTCTCGCTTTTTATAACCATGGCACCGATTGGCACGGCAGTACCACGGCTGTGCCAAGGGTGCCATGGGCCCGCGATCGGTGGGCACCGATCGCGGGCAGCGGGCCTGATGCCCGCGCAATCTTTGTCCCTCCGCCGCCCCGCTGTATCACTTTGCGGGGCGGCTGAGGGGCATCCCGGCCCGCGCATGCGCGGGCTTCGCGCAAATGCGCGATGACGTCATCCGCGTATGCGCGGGTTGGAGTCTTCCAATCCGCGCATGCACGGCTGACGTCATATGACGCGTCAGCCGGCGCTAACTCTGGCAAGCGGGCTTAACGAAATTCGTTAAGCCCGCGATGCCGGAGTTTACGGCGTCGGCATGCTAGCCCCGACCGGGGACCAGAATCGGTTCCCGGTCGGGAAGGGGGGGGCTGGCGTCAAACCCGCCCGGATTTGACGCCAGCCTTACGATTTCTCCCCATATGGGAGAATCGCGCCCATTATGTTTTCTTTCCCTAGTGTCTTTATTTTTTTCAGTTAACTGCATGTTGCTATCAGGCCCGTTAACATTATTGCAATTCCCAGTTATCATCTTGGCGTGTCTGCAATACCCAGGGATTTCAGTCATTGCCCTAAATGATCCTCAAGTTGACGACGTAAATGTCAAGAGAGGGAGGCTGCAATCAGTAGGATGCTATCTCCAATGGTGTGTGTTATAATGGTCGTTGGTAAACAAAATAATTTACTACACCTTTATGGAAGGGAGCAGTCATATTTTTGAAATGGCTAGTCTCCTCAATAGGCTGACCATCACTTGTAAAGTGTTTTGTGTACCTGCTTATAAAATGGTAATAAGTCGCTCATCTGTTGAGTGAGCATTTTTATTAACTCAGATGCTGGAGCAGTTTCTCAGGCTATAGGTCCAGAAAGTAGTTTTTAATGACTTGTAAAGCAACTGTCTGGAAATATTTTTGCACAAGTCATATAGATACACCCTCCATCAATCGAAATACATGTGATAATGATCGTATTTATGTAATAGTGTTCAAGTTAAGGCTCTCAACTCCGTCTTTCCCAGAATTCTGAAATGCATTACTTAAGAGCCTGGTTTATAATAAGTGCTTTGTGTTGAGGAATTCACTATAACTGTATTGGCTTCTTGTTGCTCAGTTTTGTATTCCATACTGGGATTTTGTTGGAATGGGTTAAGCCTGGACATTGGGACCTGAGCTCGCACAGGTGGGCAGTAGGACCACAGTGGCAACCTTCCTGGTGGGTGCTGTCCAATTAAGGATAGTGGGCTGGCTCTCCGCACTGCCAGTTGAATCAGAAGGCTGGCATTTCTACAGCCTCAGCAGCACCACAGAGTTTGCTGCTGCTAAAGCTGCAAGGAGAACGAGAGGGTTTCTCTATTTTGGGGTGTTCTTGCAGGGAGGCAACAGTTCTTTTTCAGCTCCTAATCACAGGCAGGCAAGCCCTGGCAATCAGGGGTAACCTCTGCAATAGTGGCTTTGCCACCAAGTGGGGCTCCTTCTTGGGACATGGAGCCTCCAAATGTGATGCCCCCTTTTTCAAAGCAATTCCTGTGAAAATGGCCCTTAATTGGGGCTTTAATTGGCTAAATTGGCCACCGGTCTCTGGTTGGCAGGCAACCAAGAAGTTGCTGTCCCCCCTGTTGGTAGAATGACCTGGTGCTGAGAGACTATTGGGGAACCCTCCAGTCACAACTCCTCAGCATTTTACCAGCCCCCTGTCTCCTAACCTGCCACCTTGGAGGCGGAGGGAATAAAATCGCACCCCCCCCCCCCATATATCTTACCCTTAATGTATGTAAATAACTGGGTTTTCAACTTTGTTTTATTGAAGGTTTATATTTTCGTATATATACAATACAAAAAGAACAGTTTTATAACTGTGAGAAGCATCAGTTTTTAGTAAAAGTATTTCTAGTTTATAGCCCTACCATCTCAGAAGAAAATGGAAACAACTGTAAGGGACCAGAGAAAAAGTGAAGTCATGTAGAGCGTAATTTGCACATAAAGGAACTGGCATTTGGAAACAAATGTCTTCACATGACTAATCGAAAAGCAGAATATTGCGGATGCTGGAAATCTGAAATAAAAACAAAATGCTGGAAATACTCAGCAGGTCATGTAGCATCTATGGAGAGAGAAGCAAGCATTAACATTTCAGGTCGATGGCCTTTCATCAGAACTGGGAAAAGTTGGCGATGTAATAGGATTTGAGCACGGGATAGGTGGGACTAAGTCAAAGGAAGACCTGTGTTAAGGTGCAGTAGAGTGATAGAATATCGGAGCCAAAGGGAATGGTGATGGGACAAGAAAAACAGAATGGAATCTTTCAGCCTGGTGTATAATAAATATAATCTTTATTAGTGTCATAAGTCGGCTTACATTAACACTGCAATGAAGTTACTGTGAAAATCTCGTAGTCGCCACACAAGGGCACCTGTTTGGGTACACTAAGGGAGAATTCAGAATGTCCAATTTACCTAACAAGCACAGCTTTCGGGACTTGTGGGAAGAAACCAGAGCACCCGGAGGAAACCCATGCAGACTCCGCACAGACAGTGACCCAAGCCGGGAATCGGTGGAAGTGAAGCAGAAGTGAGAGAGATTTCCGAATGGGGGCTTGGTAACTGGCCACACACAATCTCGTGCTGGGCGGCTTATCCTATTATCAGCTATGACCATCTATCTGGCACCCTCGAGGTTGTAAACAATTCTCTTCCCCACCCCACACCTTGCTCAACTACAGTTGCCCTTCAGCGCAGACTTTTACTGCAGCTCCCAATTTTGATGGGATCTCAATGATATGAGACCCATGAGTCAGAGAGCAACCTGCTGCTTTGTGGGCTTCCCCATAGGAGCACACATCTCAGCATGGTTGACTGTATTATTAGGGTGTCTCTTTAGTCAGCCAATTGTGCTCACCTTTAATTCCGTCTAGCCAGAAAGACACTCCTCCCATTTCAAGGAGACACATGTCCAGAGCAAATGTGTTGTGACTAAGAGAAAATGGTGCACGCAGCTTTCCAGACACACTCAACACTTTTTCCCACCCCCACCCCCCCAAAAATCACCCACTCATGAGGGGCTGGTGCACAAGGCTAAATCGCTGGCTTTGAAAGCAGACCAAGGCAGGCCAGCAGCACGGTTCAATTCCCGTACCGGCGCCGGAATGTGGCGACGAGGGGCTTTTCACAGTAACTTCATTTGAAGCCTACTTGTGACAATAAGCGATTTTAATTTCATAATTTCCACCCATCACCTTTGATCCACTCCGTATACCCAGTATAACCATTTCTCGCCCCACTTCTGCCATTGCACCATGCCTCCCCCCACACCATTACCCTTGAGCCTGTAACCACCACCCTCCACATGCCGTCCCCTATCCCCTGTTGAGGTCACATCCGTTACCATCCCCATGCCCACCCTGACCCTCATCCGCCCATTATCCATGCCACCCATTTTGTTCCGTGAGTCCCAATGAGACCATCCACTACCTAAATATGACTCTGAGCTGCTACCCTACTACATCTTACTATCCCCTCTCACTGTTAATGTTCCCTCCACGACCCAGTACCCCCGGTTCAGTCCCAAGGACCCTACAGTAGACAGCACCAACCCCACCCTTTGGGGGCTATCTGTATCCCACCATCCCTGCCTAGAAACTGCCTCCAATCCCCTCCTCACCCATTCATAAGATCTCCATACACAACATGCAAGGCCCTTCTCTACCTCCCATGCCCCTGCACCCTTGCTCTCCCTCCCCCACCCAGCAAGTCCGTCCCTGCCCTAATGACCTGTGCTCCCTCAACCACTATCCCTACTCCATGCCCCTTAGACTGCCAACCCCCCAATCAATGCCTTGTTGAGCAACGCCACCCCACCCCAACTGAAGGAGGAAAGAAACAATGGCTACTCACTCCAGCAAATTGCCTACCTCACTTGCTGCATGCCACTTTTATGCAGTCATGATTTGGAAAGCATGTATTGTATGCTCATCGATAACTTAATTGAGAAAGGAACATGATTTTGGTGAGCTGGCCTTTTGGATTGGATTTGTTTATTGTCACGTGTACCGAGGTACAGTGAAAAGTATTTTTCTGCAAGCAGCTCAACAGATCATTCAGTACATGGGAAGAAAAGGGAATTAAACAGAATTCAAGAAAATACATGAGAATACATAATAGGGCAACACAATATATACAATGTACTGCATAAGCATTGGCATCGGATGAAGCAGACATGGGTGTAGTGTTAATGAGGTCAGTCCATAAGAGGGTCATTTGGGAGTCTGGTGACAGTGGGGAAGAAGCTGTTTTTGAGTCTGTTCGTCCGTGTTCTCAGACTTCTGAATCTCCTGCCCGATGGAAGAAGTTGGAAAAGTGAGTAAGCCGGGTGGGAGGGATCCTTGATTATGCTGCCTGCTTTCCCCCGGCAGCGGGAGGTGTAGATGGAATCAATGGATGGGAGGCAGGTTCGTGTGATGGACTGGGCGGTATTCACGACTCTCTGAAGTTCCTTACGGTCCTGGGCCGAGCAGTTGCCATACCAGGCTGTGATGCAGCCCGATAGGATGCTCTCTATAGTGCATCTGTAAAAGTTGGTAAGGGTTAATGTGGACATGCCAAATTTCCTTAGTTTCCTGAGGAAGTAAAGGCGCTGTTGTGCTTTCTTGGTGATAGCGTCGACATGAGTGGACCAGGATAGATTTTTGGTGATGTGCACCCCTAGGAATTTGAAACTGCTCACCATCTCTACCTCGGCTCCGTTGATGCTGACAGGGGTGTGTACAGTACTTTGCTTCCTGAAGTCGATGACCAGCTCTTTAATTTTGCTGGCATTAAGGGAGAGATTGTTGTCGCTGCACCACTCCACTAGGTTCTCTATCTCCCTCCTGTATTCGGACTCGTCGTTATTCGAGATCCGGCCCACTATGGTCGTGTCGTCAGCAAACTTGTAGATGGAGTTGGAACCAAGTTTTGCCATGCAGTCGTGTGTGTACAGGGAGTAGAGTAGGGGGATAAGTACGCAGCCTTGCGGGGCACCGGTATTGAGGACTATTGTGGAGGAGGTGTTGGTGTTCATTCTTACTGACTGTGGTCTGTTGGTCAGAAAGTCAAGGATCCAGTTGCAGAGTGGAGAGCCAAGTCCTAGGTTTTGGAGCTTTGATATGAGCTTGGCTGGGATTATGGTGTTGAAGGCGGAGCTGTAGTCAATAAATAGGAGTCTGATATAGGAGTCCTTGTTTTCGAGATGCTCTAGGGATGAGTGTAGGGCCAGGGAAATGGCGTCTGATGTGGACCGGTTGCGACGGTATGCGAATTGAAGTGGGTCAAGGCGTTCCGGGAGTATGGAAGTGATGCGCTTCATGATCAGCCTCTCGAAGCACTTCATTACAACTGACGTCAGGGCCACCGGGCGGTAGTCATTGAGGCACGTTGCCTGGTTCTTCTTTGGTACCGGTATGATGGTGGCCTTCTTGAAGCAGGTGGGGACCTCGGAGTGGAGTAGGGATAGGTTAAAGATGTCTGTGAAAACCTCTGCCAGCTGGTCCGCGCAGGCTCTGAGTGCACGACCAGGGATCCCGTCCGGGCCCATCGCCTTCCGTGGGTTCACTTTCAGGAAGGCCGATCTGACTTCGGAAACTGTGATGGTGGGTATGGGTGAATTATGGGTTGCTGGGGCACTCGATAGCGGATTGTTGGTTACCTGCTCAAACCGAGCATAGAATGCATTAAGTTCATCGGGGAGGGGTGCACTGCTGCCAGAGATACTGCTCGGCTTCGCTTTGTAGCCCGTTATGTTGCTTAGTCCTTGCCACAACCGCCGAGAGTCTGTCTGTGACTCTAGCTTAGTTTGATATTCTCTCTTGGCATCTCGGATGGCTTTGCGGAGGTCGTACCTGGATTTCTTGTATAGGACAGGGTCGTCTGCCTTGAACGCCTCAGATCTGTCCTTCAGTAGGGAGTCAATCTCGCGGTTGAGCCATGGTTTCCGGTTGGGGAACGTACGTACTGCTTTCTTTGGCACGCAGTCGTCCACACATTTGCTGATGAAGTCTGTGACGTTGGTGACATACTCATTTAAGTTAGTCGCTGAGTTCTTAAATATGGACCAGTCCACTGTCTCCAAGCAGTCACGTAAGAGCTCTTCTGTCTCCTCGGACAAGCACTGCACAACCTTCTTAGCTGGATTCTCCCGCTTGAGTTTCTGCTTGTAAACCAGGAGAAGGAGCACAGTCTTATGGTCTGATTTCCCAAAGTGCGGTCGGGGGATGGAGCGGTAGGCGCCCTTGATTTTTGAGTAGCAGTGGTCAAATGAACATGCCTGACAGGGGCTGAATTCTCCGTCCCACCAGCCCTGTTTTCCAGTGCAGCACACCTCAAATGGCAGCGGGATTCTCCGTTCCCATAGCTGGCCAATGGGGTTTCCCATTGTGGCCAGGCCACGCCGATTGGAAACCCGTAGGCGTGGGTGCATTTCCGGCGAAGCAGAGGATCCCGCCGATGGAGAATCCCACCTAAGGATACAAAGTAAGGGGACAGAGTTTAAGGTCTGAAATTGTTGAACTCCGTGGGTGGGTATTCCTGGCTCACTGCACCTTTTTTCCCGATGGCAGAGGTGGCCCGACATTGGCTGACGACAGGACCATCTGGTCCTGCCAATGTCTGAGGGTTTTGCATAGGCAGCACCTTCTGACGATGAGGAATGCGCCACGTGGTTTTGCCATCGGAGGGACGGAATGTTCCAACCAACGGAAGGGCCGGAAAATGTTGGAAACTGAGTCCAGAAGGCTGTAATGCCATGGAAAGATGAGATGCTGCTCCTCAAGCTTATCTTGAATATCACTGGAACAATTCAGCATTCCAAGGAGAGAAATGTCAGTCAGCATGAGAGCATGGTAGACAATTAGAATGACAGGCTACTGAAAGTTCTGTGTCGTGGTTATGGACTGAATGGAGTTGTTCCACAAAATAGTCACCCAATCTATGTTTGATCTCCCCAACGTGGATAAGACCACATTGTGACTAGCCAACACAGTATGCTAAATTGAAAGAAGTACACATAAATTGCTGCTATACTTGGAAGAATTGTTTGGGGCTTTGGACATTTGATGGGAGAGGAGGTAACAGGGTAGGTATTGCATCTCAGAGCTGGTCTTATGTAAACACTAAAAAGTTAAATCTAGCAATGTTAAATCTAGCAATAAAAATAAGTTCACTACATATGTAGGGGAAGGGCAATTATGATGCCATTAGACATGACTTAGGATGTGTTGGTTGGAGAAGTAGGCTGCAAGGGTTGGGCACACTGGATATGTGGAGCTTGTTCAAGGAACAGCTATTGCATGTTCTTGATAAGTACATACCAGTCAGGCAGGGAGGAAGGGGCCGAGCGAGGGAACCATGGTTTACCAAAGAAGTGGAATCTCTTGTTAAGAGGAAGAAGGAGGCCTATGTGAAGATGAGGCGTGAAGTTTCAGTTGGGGCGCTTGATAGTTACAAGGAAGCGAGGAAGGATCTAAAGAGAGAGCTGAGACGAGCAAGGAGGGGACATGAGAAGTCTTTGGCAGGTAGGATCAAGGAAAACCCAAAAGCTTTCTATAGGTATGTCAGGAATAAAAGAATGACTAGGGTAAGAGTAGGGCCAGTCAAGGACAGTGGTGGGAAGTTGTGTGTGGAGGCTGAGGAGATAAGCGAGATACTAAATGAATACTTTTCGTCAGTATTCACTCAAGAAAAAGATAATATTGTGGAGGAGAATGCTGAGACCCAGGCTATTAGAATAGATGGCATTGAGGTGCGTAGGGAAGAAGTGTTGGCAATTCTGGACAAGGTGAAAATAGATAAGTCCCCGGGGCCGGATGGGATTTATCCTAGGATTCTCTGGGAAGTCAGGGAAGAGATTGCTGAGCCTTTGGCTTTGATTTTTAGGTCATCATTGGCTACAGGAATAGTGCCAGAGGACTGGAGGATAGCAAATGTGGTCCCTTTGTTCAAGAAGGGGAGTAGAGATAACCCCGGTAACTATAGGCCGGTGAGCCTAACGTCTGTGGTGGGTAAGGTCTTGGAGAGGATTATAAAAGATACGATTTATAATCATCTAGATAGGAATAATATGATTAGGGATAGTCAGCATGGTTTTGTGAAGGGTAGGTCATGCCTCACAAACCTTATCGAGTTCTTTGAGAAGGTGACTGAACAGGTAGACGAGGGTAGAGCAGTTGATGTGGTGTATATGGATTTCAGTAAAGCATTTGATAAGGTTCCCCACGGTCGGCTATTGCAGAAAATACGGAGGCTGGGGATTGAGGGTGATTTAGAGATGTGGATCAGAAATTGGCTAGTTGAAAGAAGACAGAGAGTGGTAGTTGATGGGAAATGTTCAGAATGGAGTTCAGTTACGAGTGGCGTACCACAAGGATCTGTTCTGGGGCCGTTGCTGTTTGTCATTTTTATAAATGACCTAGAGGAGGGCGCAGAAGGATGGGTGAGTAAATTTGCAGACGACACTAAAGTCGGTGGAGTTGTAGACAGTGCGGAAGGATGTTGCAGGTTACAGAGTGACATAGATAAGCTGCAGAGCTGGGCTGAGAGGTGGCAAATGGAGTTTAATGTGGAGAAGTGTGAGGTGATTCACTTTGGAAAGAATAACAGGAATGCGGAATATTTGGCTAATGGTAAAATTCTTGGTAGTGTGGATGAGCAGAGGGATCTCGGTGTCCATGTACATAGATCCCTGAAAGTTGCCACCCAGGTTGATAGGGTTGTGAAGAAGGCCTATGGTGTGTTGGCCTTTATTGGTAGAGGGATTGAGTTCCGGAGCCATGAGGTCATGTTGCAGTTGTACAAAACTCTAGTACGGCCGCATTTGGAGTATTGCGTACAGTTCTGGTCGCCTCATTATAGGAAGGACGTGGAAGCCTTGGAACGGGTGCAGAGGAGATTTACCAGGATGTTGCCTAGTATGGAGGGAAAATCTTATGAGGAAAGGCTGATGGACTTGAGGTTGTTTTCGTTAGAGAGAAGAAGGTTAAGAGGTGACTTAATAGAGGCATACAAAATGATAAGAGGGTTAGATAGGGTGGACAGCGAGAGCCTTCTCCCGTGGATGGAGGTGGCTAGCACGAGGGGACATAGCCTTAAATTGAGGGGTAATAGATATAGGACAGAGGTCAGAGGTGGGTTTTTTACGCAAAGAGTGGTGAGGCCGTGGAATGCCCTACCTGCAACAGTAGTGAACTCGCCAACATTGAGGGCATTTAAAAGTTTATTGGATAAGCATATGGATGATAAGGGCATAGTGTAGGTTAGATGGCCTTTAGTTTTTTTCCATGTCGGTGCAACATCGAGGGCCGAAGGGCCTGTACTGCGCTGTATCGTTCTATGTTCTATATGTAGTGGTAGATGATGTGTTGGGCACTTTGGATCAGTGAAGCAGACATAGGCCACCAACACTGAAGATGGTTCAACACTATTTTATTAACTCTTATAAAATTCTAGACATACTATTACTGTGGGTCTACACGATGTTAGATTAACTAGAGACCTGTGCCTGTCCGAACCAGTTGAATCACTCAGCACGTGATGAGAGTCTGTACTGTAACTGATAAGCTCTTGTGCTTCTGAGAGGCAGCATCCAGAATGAGCGGGAAATGTGATGCCCTCTGTCTTTATAGTGCGTGTGTTCTAACTGGTGATTGGCTGCGGTGTTTGTGCATGTTGATTGGTCCTAGTGTATGTCCATCAGTGTGTGTGTCTGCACCATGATATACTGGTGTATATTATGACAGTAGAGTTTGCTGATTTATGCATTTAATTTACTTGGATATTCTTTGGAGAACACTATATGGAGAAAAGGTCCAAAACCTGAAAACAAAACCATTTTCTACATTGCTTAGTTTTCCACATTTTTGTTCCGGGTGTTTTACCACTCTCCAAGGTGCTGAAAGCTATCACTTCATAATTATATTCTTCCTCGTAGAGCTTTATAGAAATGTATAGAAAATTAAATTTCTTTACTAATATGGATAATATATTCAATTACATTTAAATTATTTTAGATTATTGCTTCAAAAACACATTTGTTTCAACAGTGATACTGCACAATCTGGCTTCAACTTTCATACCTTTTCAATGTCATTTCTAGGCACCTGGAACACAAATAATTGCACGACAAGTGACACCTACAATCATCAAGCCAGTTTCTCAGCCACAGACAACAGTACAAGTGACGACTGCACTGCAGCGACCTCCAACTGTACAGGTAATCTTACGAATCAGGTTGTGTTACCTAAAAGAAAATTGACCAATTAGTTCATTTTCATTGGAAACCAATGGGACAGCAGTTCAGCAGTCATCAAAAATGTCTGCAGGAAGAAAGGTAGTTATAAAGATCTAAGTTAAAACCACAAAATAGTAAAAATACTGTTGTGCAAGGCGTTTGCACAATCTCAGACTTGGAGTTTGATTTCATAGCATCAGTAGTAAGTGTGTCATGGAAATTTTAACACATGAGAAACATTCTGATGTTAATATACCTTTTGACCTTTTATCACCTCAGCTCGGATCAGTGGTGTCACTGAATCAGTAGGTCATGGTTTTAAATCCCATTTTAGAGACATGCTGACGAATTTACGTTGACACTTCAGTACGAGTCTGAGGGAGAATTGTACTGTCAGAAGTGCCGTCTTTCGGATGAGGTTCATCTGCCCTTTTGGATGGAAGTAAAAAGTCAATGACATTATTTGAAGAGGAGCAAGAAAGTTCTCCTTATCTACCACAGAACTGTTTTTTTGGTAATTCATTTAATTACTGTTTGTGGGAGGTTACTGTGTGTAAACTGACTGTCACGTTTCCCTACACTAGAATAATGACTACACTTCAAAAGTGCTTCATTGGCTGTGAAGCTGTTTGTGATCCTGCGACCATAAATGGCATTAGATAAAGGCAATTTCTTAATTTACCTTCCAGTCTCAGATCGTAATAAGTGGAGCAACATCTGCAGCTTCGATAGGTACAGCAACGACGGTCCAACCAGGAACACCTCAGAGAACTGTACAGACAATGGCAGCAGCTGCTGGGGGTCCTACATCACAAATACTGCAGCCTACTGCATCGGCGGTAAGAACCACTTCTTGATGCATGGCATATAATTTGTACAAATGTGGCGGAATTGCAAAACTTAGTGCAAACAGCTTTTCAAAACAGCATTTGTGAGGATACAAATATTTGCACCTTTTACCTGTGAGAAGTAAAAATCACATAGAAGTCTTTCAAATGTTTAAAACTCAATAAAACATACATTGACCAATGGGGAGAATCAAACATTTTCACTTGTCCGCTACTATCTGAAAAGTAAATTAATTTCCATGAATAATATCTGATTAAAAATATCTCCCTCTCCATTGTAAGGTAATAGAACAAAAATATCCATCATAGAACTTACCACCATTGTCACGATCATAATATATTGCCAGATTTTAGAAACGGTTGTAATATATTTAATAACGTTTCACAAATGAAATGCAGACAGTAGCTTGAACTGTGGATCATTTTCACAAAACTGCATTTCCAAAAAATGAAAGGCTGCAAAATAATTTTATTTCAGTCTTTGCAACCTGTGTTTCTGGTTCAATATAGTTCATGCTCTTTTTTTCCCCAAGATCTAGAAGGGCACTTGAAATACAGAACCTGAATAAATCTGTATCTCCATTCACAACACGCCAGTGTCGAGATGCTGAGCTTCCACAAGCCTCGCATTTATTCAGAGAGCTCTCACATCATTCTTATCTGTCTTTGTTTGTGCTCCTCTCCTTAGCTAAATTCTTTCCTGTTTATTACCCACTATCCCAGTACTCTGATAATAAAGAATCAACTCCATTAAGGAAAATGCATTTATATTTTAACAAAAGTTCTCAGTTTTGTCCTCTGTTATAATCAATAAAGATAATTTTAGTCTTAATTTTTTACATTTGAGAGTGCAAAACCTTTTAGACTTTTTTAAAATGTAGATATTTTTCAGTATTTATCTCTGAAGCAGGTGTGCAGTTTTTTAATATCTTAGGTTCAATTTGGTAAAGTACAATATTCTAGAAATCTAGAAGCAATATTTTGAATGCATTCCGCTCACTCCAAGTTTGTATTTATTATGAGTAAGTTTTAGTCAACAACTGCCCAAAAACCCTACGTTTTCTCACTGGCTCTGAGGGATCTCAGACCTACAAGAGCTTCATTTCTGTTTTGTGTTTAAATATGTTTTCTTCCGGTTCTGCCAATGGTGCACCCCCGCTGCAGGGACAAGAGGTGCAGTCAACAGGAAATCCCGTTGACGACGGCGAGACCAGAAGATCCCACCACTGGCCAATGCCTCCTGCAGTCGAGTTGCACAGTAAATCCCGCCCAGTATTACTGAAGTTAGGATAGGAGAGTATTGACAGAAAGGCAACAGTTTATTGATCCATTGATATGGGGCTAATTTCATTCAGTGTATAAAACATTGAATGTAAAAGCCTCATGTTCTTCAGATGTAATTAAATATTTCAGAGTTATGGGTCGTATTATTTATCTGGAGAAAAACTGCAACACAAAGAGACTTGGGGTACTTATGCACGGAACACAGAAAGCGAGCACAAAGGTGCAGCATGTAATCAGGAAGGCTAATGGAATGTTGGCCCTTATTTCAAGGAGGTTGGAGTATAAGAGTAGGCAAGTTTTGCTGCAACTGTACAAGTACTGGTGAGACCACATCTTGCGTATTGTGAGCAGTTTTGGTCCCCCTATTTCAGGAAAAATATTGGGCTTTCCAGCCATGTGTTGGATTCTCCGGCCTTCCAGCCATGTGTTTCTCGACAGCGGGAGGCAGTGTGCCATTCCCTAGAGGTGGGCTTCTCCGTTCCCGCCATTGTTAATGGGAATTCCCTTTGAAGACACCCCACAACTTCTGGAATCCTGCGGGCGGGGGTGTGCTGATGGAGGGACCAGAGAATCACACCGCCAGCAAACGGCCAGAGAATTTTGGCCATTATTTCACTGGAGGCAGTTCAGAGAACGTTCACTAGGATAATCCCAAGTATAGAGATTTTGTCTTACGAGCAACGATTAAACAGGTTGGGACTCTGTAACACAGTGGTTGGTGTTGCTACCTCATAGGAACTGGGACCCGGTTTGATTCTGAACTTGGGTGACTGTCTGGAGTTTGCACATTCTCCCCGTCTCTGTGTGGGTTTCCTCCGGGTGCTCCGGTTTCCTCCCACAGTCCAAAGATATGCGGGTTAGGTGGATTGGCCATGATAACTTTTTCCCTAGTGTCAAAGGTTAGGTGGGGTTCTGGGGCTGAGGGCAGGTAGGATGCTTTTTGAGAGGGTTGGTGCAGACTCAATGGGTCGAATGGCCTCCTCCAGCACTGCAGAGATTCTGTGATTATACTTATTGAAATTTAGAAGAATGAGAGGTCATGTCATTAAAACATATAGGATTCTCAAGGGACTTGACAGGGTAAATGCTGAGAATGTTACCCCTCATGGGAGAGTCTAGGACCAGAGGGCATAGTCTTAGAATAAAGGGGTGCCAATGGAAGTCATAGATGAGGAGGAATTTCTTCTCTCAGAGGGTTGTGAGTCTTTGAAAGTTCTTGCCACAGAGAGCTGTGGGGGAAGAGTCTTTGTGTATATTTAAGGCTGAGATTGATAGATTTTTGATCAGTAAGGGAATCGAGGGTTATGGAGAAAGTATAGGAAAGTGGACGTGAAGAAGGTCAGATCAGCCATGATCCTATTGAATGGCTGAGCTGGCTCGAGAGGCCGAACAACCTAATGGTTTTATGCTAACTATGATATGGAAGAAGTGTTGCTATTTACTTCTTGTAATTAAAAATCTACCATTTTAATTTATTTACCAGTTGTATTTAATTATTTTGTTGCTGTCAAAGCCAACCCCCCAGTTACTTTCACAGTTGATGCTGGACAAATTGAATAGTAATTTACAAGTTAGCACCAAAAGTTATGTTATGTATCTGTAAGATCCATTGCTTCCGTGGTAGAGTTACATGAATAAGACTATCCTTTCATGATTAATGTAGGTCAGTATGTCAGCCAAGTCCATTCAACACTGGAAACCCAAAACTGATTAATGGTTGATGAGCTAAAGACATACAGCCATCTGCTGGCAGGCACTCAAATTGCATATAAGGAAAAAGATCCAAATTTATGTCAACTCCATACAAGCTGCGGTTAGAAATACATTCCACCTGGAATAAGTAGTTGTGATTGCCAATGTTAGTAATTGAATGAGTAATGTCGTCATACAAGCCAAAAACAACACAGCACAATTTGGTCTACTTTTAACACCAAAATGAATAATGGGTGTATAAAGAAAACATGTACAGTTCTGTTCCAGAGAGGAGTAGAAGTTGTCCCTGAAGTTCTTATTCTGACTATCCTGATAAGCCACCCAAATGTTTCTGATTTAGAACATCCTTAGCCACTGATGGATAAAGTTATCTTTAGAACATGTCATTACATTGTATTTGCTTAGGAATAAGCAATTATATTTGGTACAGCCCGGTACTTTATTTTGCAGAGTGGGGCATAAACCACATTGAGAATGTATTTCCATACAAGCTGGGTAATCTTCACTGGAACTTTCATATGTTTCCTAGCTATAATCTAAAGAGGGGGCAGGGAACAAAATTGAAAACAGCAAATGCTCATAATTTTTAAAAACTGAGTTTGTTTTTGACCTTGAATTAAAAAATATATATATTCTATTACTTATTTTTTGTTATTCATAATTTACTTAGAGAATGTGGCTTTATTGTGGTTAATGGATGGATTGTTATGTAAAAAACAAATTATCACAATTGCATCTAATTGAACTATATAATCACAAGTTAATCTGGTACCACAGTTTAACTTCAGTTTACTGGAAGAACCTGATATCTATCCTATGTTTTATTAAAGGATTCGAAAATATCCAGCACTGTCCAATACCTGAAGATTAGTCAATGCTGTTAAACAGACCCCAGATCTGCAAATCCCAGCAGTACTGCTATTCCATTGCTGTGCAAATGGATGTGGGATTTATTTTCTTTTCCACCCCCTTCTGCAAATTTGTGTTCAAATAATTCTGACAAATAACCAAAATGGTGCCACTCAAGTGAGAGATAATGGAATTTCCATTGAAAACCTTTATATGAAGTATTTGGAAGAAACCTGTAGTAGGCAAGTAGAATGGTGGAAATGTTATTTAATGTTTCAGGTCCATACAAGTAAACTGATGGATAAGAAGGGGGGCATTAAATTTAACAACATTCACAGTTGTTTGGAGGAGAAAAATAATCCAGGTTCCCACTCGAATGATTTCAGCCCGTGTGTCCTCCCCATCCCTGTATGCTTTTGTCTATTTCATTGATGTCCTGGCGTCCATGTCTCCAGCCTCCGTAGATCTGAATTCATTCAAAGCTCCAAACTCCTTATTCTGTTTCCTAACCTACACCAGGTCCCATTTCCCCATCACCTTTGTCCTTGCTGACCTACATTGTTTAATGGCAGGCCAAAATCGTAAATTTAAGAGTCTCATCCTTGTGTTGAATTCCTTCCAGGTTCCATCCACTTTTTCCCTCAGTAGCCTTCTCCATTCCCATAACTCTCCAAGATCTCAGCTTTGCTCCAACACTTGCTTTTCTTACCAATCAGCCACTTCCTTCACGCCACAATTGGTAGCTGTGTTTTCAGCTGCCTAGGCTCCAAGCTCTGTCTAATCCTTTTCTTTTCACCTTTTAAGACCCTTCTTAAAAATCTACCTCTTTCATCAAGCTTTCGTCATCCCTAATGTCTTCTTCATTGACTTAGTGCCAATACTTATTTTATTACACCTTCGTGATGTTCCTTGGAATGTTTGTCTACGTTACAGGTGCTATATAAATGCAAGTTTGTGTTGTTTGGCGTTGTTCATGAAGAACAGCCAATTGGATACGGCTGCTTTTTAAAAAAAAGTGCTAATGATTGAAACTATACGTGTATGGATCATTGTCTTCAAAAAAGAACACAGTTGCACAGTTAATTGATTCATCCAGTAAATGAGAGAACTTCTAGTTTTGAAGCAAAATTCAAAATGTGTGAAAATTACTTTATGCACAAACTGAAGTTTCCCTTCTATCCCAGCAATGATTTATAGCAAGACATTAACTCCTGTATTTCTGAAATAAATTTTGAATTGGGAAAGCTTTTAACTATCGGAAACTGTACTATTCTCCCTGCTGAATCCTTGTAATGTTCCACAGGAAACAATGGAAAATGTGAAGAAATGCAAGAACTTTCTGTCTACCCTGATCAAATTAGCTTCAAGTGGTAAACAGTCAACTGAAACGGCTGCCAATGTCAAAGAACTGGTGCAAAATCTATTGGTGAGAAAGTGTAATACAAACGTTTCTCCATTAATTTACTTTAATTTTAAATAACAATTTAAATTAAACTATGTTTGTTCCGGAATTGGGGGAGGGCAAATAACAAAGACGAAACAAAGCAAAAGGTCTTTATGTAGATAGTTGTTCGAGAAGAAAATTGAAGCAGAGACCACACCATCTTTTAAGACAAGAGTAAATAAATGTATTTTAAATGAATAAATGAAATGAATGAAAATCGCTTACTGTCACAAGTAGGCTTCAAATAAAGTTACTGTGAAAAGCCCCTAGTCGCCACATTCTGACAGTGCTAGTTCTTTACCAATGGGTACTAAATGAGAGCTGGCCATTGTGCCTTTTCCCTTCAGAGCACAAGTTATCCACTGAAAATGGAAACGCACTTAACATGTTGAAAGTGACTCGAGTTTGGTATTTTTCTTCTCACAGGATGGGAAAATTGAAGCAGAAGACTTCACTAGCCGGTTATATAGGGAGCTCAACTCCTCACCTCAACCTTATCTTGTGCCTTTCCTGAAGGTAATTAATCATTTGTCTTGCTATAGTATATAAATACTTTTCAGATTTGGAGGAGAATGTTTATTATTTCCTTTTTTGCATGGTAAATGGTCCTTGTACGCTGCTTGAAAATACAATCATTATCCTGGAAACGTGTTTACATTTGTGATCACGTTTAGTTTACATTCTACAAAAAAACATTTCTTGACAATCAGCCTCACTCAGTTGAGATTCGAAACAAAATCTTTCCCACCCACCATCTTGGACAATGAGGATATACATTATATTGAAAATCATGTATTTTACTTTTTTCTGTTAGATTCCTTTCAACAGTCAGGGTTAAAATCCTTCTGCTAATTTCACTGAAATGATTGTCACATTTTGCCCAAAGTGGTAACTTAATCGATTTGACTGACAGTGGAAGTACAACCATTTTGAGCATACACTACACATGACAGAAGAGTTTCTTTTGAAAGTTTCTTTCCTTCCCCCAAAGAACATACATTGTGAAACCGGTGCTCTAGAAATTTTGCCTGTCCTGTTTTCAGAGTACCAGGAATTAGTAAATAGTTAAGTTGATCTTCACAAAATATCCAGAAATTGACAGCTTTTCAGAATGCATGATCCAATTAGTATTACTCAATGACACAAAACAATTTGTAATTTTGTAATAAGATTAGCATAAATGTTTAACCATTGTGTTTTTCCAGCGGAGTTTGCCCGCCTTGCGCCAACTCACTCAAGACTCGCAAGCTTTTATTCAGCAAAGCCAACAACAATCCTCAACTCAGACCACAACAGCATTGACAGCAGTGGTATTAGGAAACACTGTTCAACAGCGACCTGTAGTGCGGACAACCGCTGCTACAGCTACAGTAACTAGCACCCTCCAAAATCCTGTACTAAGTTTAGCGCAACCTGGACAGTCAGTGCAAGCTGGAAAGGTAGGATGAATCAACACAGCTGCCAAATAAGGAATAACTATAACATCTATATATTTAGCTTGTTTCAAGCATTATTACAGTATTTTGTTTAGAATTGCTAATGAGAGGCAACCTCAGACAGATTTTCTGAATAGACTTTCATCTTATGAGGAAAGGTTGGACAGACAGGGCTTGTTTCCACTGGAATTTAGAAGTGTGAAGGGTGGCTTGATTGAAGTATTCAAGATTGTGACTAGTCTCGACAAAGTGGATGTGGGAAGGATGTTTCCTCTTATGGGTGAGTCCAGAACCAGCAGGCACTGTTACAAAATTCAGGGATCTCCGTTTTAGGGCAGAAATGAGAAGAATCTTTTTCTCCTGAGGATTGTGCGACTTTGGACGCTCTGCCCAGGTGGCAGGGTCACAGAATATTTCTCAGATGGAGGTAAATAGATTTTTGTTCAAGAGAATCAAAGATTATCGGGAGTAAATGGGAAATTACAAATTGACACATAAACAGATCAGCCATTATCTTATTGAATGGCGGAGCAGGCTCGAGGGGCCGAATGGCCTACTCCTGCTCCAATTTTGTATCATCATATTGTCAGCATGAACTTGAAGTTGAGCTCATTTTTTTAAAAATTGTTTTTTGTGATGTGAGGTTGCTGATGAGGCCTGTGTTTATTGACCATCCCTAACTGCCCTTGAGCAGGAGGTGCTGGACCACCTACTCGAATTGATGCAGTCAATGTGCTACAGGCGCACCCGCAGTGCTGATCGGGAGGAGGGAGTTCCAGGATTTTGACCCAGCGAGATAGCTGCAGCCCGAAAGATATTCGGTACTTGGCTGAAGCTAGCATGCAAATATCAGTCAATGTGAACAAAGATTTCCATATTGGTTTGTTGGACTATAGCTACTGGAGCTGTCCATGAAGTTAATAACATGCATCATTTTGAGTAGACAGTTAAAGCATGTCCACCCTCAGAGATTTGTTGTTGAGTAAATATCACCATTAACAATAAGATATGTTGGTAAATCTCGGGCCAGGATATTACAGCCCCTCCTACCCAGAGGAATATTATGGTCTCACCGAACTGAATGGAGATTTAAATGGCTTGCCACATCTGCTGAGGTTGGGGGGGGGGGGGGGGGTCACACTGCGGTGGGGCTGTAAAATCATGGCCATGATGTGTAGATAGACTGCTACTACACAGTGCAAAAATGGTGCATTTTCTGCTCTGGAACTGCTAATGTTGCTCTTGTGCAGGCAGCTTTATTGCTCGTCACCTCTTGGCTGATCGTTCGATGGAATCAAAAGAGAAGTTTAATACTGCTGCACACTGGACTTGTGAAGACAATGTCATTTTTTGTTTGTAGTGTGGCAGTGTAGTTACTCACTTCGCAAAATAGTCATTGTGTCAGAAAGTTAGTTTGCTGAATTTCATACTTCTACCATTACTGAGCAGATTTGAGATGGAACTGGGACATATCCAGAGAGAGTCACTTCAGATGGCATAAATTGGAGTACATGCCTTTTGTGTTTTTAATATTTCACATTGAGACCATGTTTAAAATTTTTTTTTAAACAATTCAAACCAGAGTATCCCTTGGGTTGTTATGGGAATACAGAACCTAGTTGCAATAGTAGGACACAGAATTTATCCAGAAAGAAATTAAATGAATTTAGAATATCACTCCAAATATTCATGTAGGCTAAAAATATTCATAATTGTTTGCTTTGTACCTATTTTTTGTAAACCTGGTTTTGTTAACTTTGGGATTGCATCTATTTAAAAATGGTGATATTTAGAGGAGTTGCTGGAGACTGATGATCATTTCTGTCCAAGATTGATAAAACAATTTATTTTGACTTCAGTTTAAACTAATGAGTATGTCTGCCTTCAGGTTGTTCAACAGCAGCAAGGAACGTTGGTCAGACCGCAGGTAACACTGACACAAACGCCGATGGTGACACTTCGGCAACCTCAGAACCGCATCATGCTAACAGGTTCTTCACAGGTGCAATTGAAGCAACTTCAGACCGGTAAATATGAATGTTTTAAAACCTTAAAATAGCAAATGTAAACATCAAAGCTACAGGTCATTGTAGATCTCTTTGCTTAGATACCAATTTATGGTCTGTATTTATTTTTCTTTGCCCCATGCCTCTTTTTTTTTTTTGAAAACCCACTTTTTGAAGCTGCAAATTTAATATTTTTGCTTAAAGTTTCTTAAAGAAGCCTTTTCAAATTGTTAAGATTATATGGGAAAACCCACACTAGCTGAAGAGTAATGTTGAACCTATGTCAGAAAAATATAAACTTGTCAGTAAATCAAATCGATGTGCTGTGACTTTACACACAGGGAGTAGAAATAAAGTGTAAATATTCGGGGGGAGAAATGTAGAGGTAATTAGATCAGAAATATAATTCAGTGTCTATTTTTAAAATTGTGGATTTTGTCCTTAATCTTAATGTCACAATGTGCCAACATTTTGGGTGGTTTGGGAAGCAGAAACAAGTACAGTTGATTGCAACATCGGAGTTAGTCTGTAGTTCAGAGCAAGGAGTGGCATGCAGGTAACACTGAGCTAGCATGCTACAACAAAATTGGCAAGCGGGTGTGATTACAATGTGACAAGTAGTTTCCATTTGAAAATACTAATATAAGAGATGTATGGGACAATGGGAAAAATTGATATGGGACATGCATGCAGACATCAATTTTTATTATATCTACAGATTAGACTAATTCTCTGAATTTATAATAAAATTTTAATCACTTTTAAAAATGAAACTAGTATAGTGACTACTGCACTTAAAATTCAAATCCTACAAGTTACCAGCATCCAATTGTCCAATTGCACATTCAGTTATTAGGAAATCAGGATATGCCTGAACATGTATGATGGAATTGAAACTATCAAGACACTCAAGAACTTGGAAATAGGACAAAGAATAGGTCCCTCAAGCCTGCTTCACCATTCAGTAAGATCATGGCTTATCTTCCACCTCAACTCCACTTTCCTGCGCTGCACCTGATTTCTTTGGTGTCCAAAAATCTCTTGATCTCGGTTTTGAATATCCTCAATGACTGAGAGGCAGCTCTCTGGAGTTAAGTATCCCAATATATCATTGCTCCCAAAATGCAATGACGGGCTTATATACATATTTTGAGCATAATAATGAGCAACGGGAATCGAACAGCCATCAAACTAACATTTGTATTTTCCACCCCACCAATATTGCCTATTTTGGGGCATCTTGGATTCTTGTCACATTCATCTGTATTTGTGATCCAAATGACATTTTAGATATTTTTAAAATTTATGCTGTTTTTATAAACTATCTTTAGGAAGTCAGATCAGCTGCATTTATTGGATAAATTGAATGAATGGTCTAAGGTTATTAAACATTTGACTTTAAATTAAGCCCCATAGATAATAGATCCTAAAACAAAAATGTTTACTCAAAAACACTAGTGTTGGACTTCCAGACTCATAAGATTGGAATGCTCCAGAATCTTCAAGCCACCACTTCTATTTATCAGTGTTTTTTAAAATTTGGGTATGGAATGATGCAGAGAGAAATTTAGTATGAATATGTTAAGTGTTCAGACCGGAACAATGCCAGTTGGAAATGCATCCGAATTATTGTATAAAGTTAACATTTATACTGAAAGTAAAAACATTTTTGAGTACAAAAATTATGACATTTTTCAGAGACTGATAAAAAGGAGACATTCTCCTGTTGTTCTTTCCTGTTGACATGAATATTTTTGGTAATGTGGCAACTTGTTTTAGCATGACAATTATTCTATTCTTAGCACACGATCCACAGAAGGAAATGCCTTAGCTACTTCCTTTTGCATTGTCTGATCGTAGCCAGAGCAGTGGCTTCTCTTTCTACTGCTACACAATTTACTCAAGGAAGTCGAAGGACAAGGATCCATCCTGGGCCCTCATCCCTTCCTCTTTTACATGTTTCCTTGGTAATACCATTATAGAAATAGGATCAGCTTTCACGTCTACTTTGTCACCCAGCACTCGCCACCATCTCTTTTCCTTCTCCAGTACCACGGTACTGTTGGTTAACCGATGTTCAATCTTGGATAGGCCCTAATTTTCGCCAGCTAAATATTGGGAAGAATTAAGCCACCAATGTGTTAAACCAGACTTTTGGTGATCTGTTTGATTCCATGGGCGCAATTCTTCTCTTCCCCCCCCCCACCCCCCCCAACGCCGGGTGGGAGAATCGCTGGGGCGAGTCCCGCCATGCCGCCCCGGCATCCGCACGCGATTCTCCAACCCCCCCCCCCACCCTCAAATCGGCGCAGCGAGATTTACGGCTGGCCACTCGGAGAATCGCTGCTCGCCGTTTGTAACGGGGGAGCGCCGATTCTCCAGCCCGGATGGGCCAAGCGGCCTGCCCAATACGACGGGTTCCCGCCGGCGCCGTCCACACCTGGCCGCTGCCGGTATGAACAGCGCGGGACTGCTGGGGGGGGGGGGGGGGGGGGGGAATCCAGCACGGGGGGGGGGGGGGGGGGGAGCTCAAAAGGGGTCTGGCTCGCGATCAGTGCCCACTGATAGGGCCGGCCTCTCTGAAGGAAGACCTCCTTTCCTCCGCTGCCCCGCAAGATCAATCCGACATTTCTTGCGGGGCGCCCGCGGGGAGGACAGCAATCGTGCATGTGCGGTTTGGCGCCGCCCGACCTGTGCATGCGCGGGTGACGTCATTTACGCAGCGCCGGCCGCGTAATTTACACGGCGCCAAGGCCCAGCGCACATAAGTGACGCGGCGCCGCTCCTAGCCCCCCGGGGTGGGAGAATAGGAGGCGAGGAGCGGCCTCCGACACCGGAGTGAAATACTCCGGTTTTCACTCCGGCGTCGGGACTTAGTCTCCCGATGGGAGAATCTCGCCCCATATCTTTCTCATCGCAAACACTACCTAGTTCCATCTCTGTAAGATTACCTACCTTCGATTCACAGCTCAGCTGTTGCAAAAACCTTCATTCATGCCTTTGTTGTCTTCACAATTATTCTGATAACACTATCTGGTCGTCTCTATTCCACCTTCTGTAAATTTCACCTCATCCAAAACTCTTGCATCAAGATCTGCCAAATATGGCTGTGAATAAGGTGTCATAGCATCATGATCCTAGATACTGTAATAAATCACAGATATTCCTCACTGAAGTACATTCAACCAGGGTGGCGCGGTGGTTAGCACTGCTGCTTACGGTTCTGAGAACCCGGATTTGATCCCAGCCCCGGGTCACTGCCTGTGTGGAGTTTGCACATTCTCCCTGTATCTGCATGGGTTTCACCCCACAACCCAAAGATGTGCAGAGTAGGTGGATTGGCCATGCTAAATTTGCCCTTAATTGGAAAAAAATAATGAGGTATTCTAAATTTATTTTAAAAAATCAACTGCATAATAGTAATCTGATTAAACGAATATTAGTGCAATGACATACATAGATTTTCCCAACACAGTGTTACCTTTTTTTTGCAAATATCTTTGGAAATTCTTCTTTACCTAAAATAACTGAGGGTATTGGCACATTGAGAAATTCTGTTATTAACACAAGATAATATTTAGGAACTGTACTTCTTTAAATAATAGATTTTGCTGTCATCTCCCTCAAATTGACAGAGCTTAGTGCAAAGTGATAGAAGTGTGCATTTGCACCTGCGAGTGAGATAATCATGCACAAAAATTGCTGTTACAAGTAAAATATACTGTGACCAGTTGAGCTGGAGAAACTTGCTGGACACAAGTGTTTAACATAATTTCCTCCATAATTTTACAGTTCCTGTTATGAAACAGACAGTAGTGCCAGGGAGTAAAGCTGGTTTGACGTATTCTGTCCAGACTTCTGTTGTTCAGAAAAACAAACTTAAAGAAGCAGCAGCAGCAGCAGCAAGTGGTTCGTTCAGGTGAGATGTTCAAGCACAACCCCAGGGAGATACAAATGTTACTTAATGTGAAACAGATTGTTATTAAAATCTCCAGACTTTATTCCAAAAATAAGATTGATATATGCATCTCTTAACTAGTAGTAAGTAAATATGTATCTGTCATTAAAACCTATATGACAAAGTTCATTTCAAAAGGAATGTCCCATCTTTAATACCTCGACCTTTATTTGGTTACTTAATTAGAACTTTTATTTATTTAGAACAAACTTGAACTTAATCTGAACAGCAGGTAGCACAGCGGTTAGCACTGTTGCTTCACAGTGTCAGGGTCCCAGATTCGATTCCCAGCTTGGGTCACTGTGCGGAGTCTGCACGTTCTCCCTGTGTCTGCATGGGCTTCCTCCCACAAGTCCCGAAAGATGTGCTGTTAGGTAATTTGGACATTCTGAATTCTCCCTCCGTGTACCCGAACAAGCGCCAGAATGTGGTGACTCGGGACTTTTCACAGTAACTTCATTGCAGTGTTAATGTAAGCCTACTTGGGACAATAAGGATTATTATTATTCTATATCTGGGTGCTTAATGTGTGTTGTGTTCAGTGGTGGATAAGTACATCACAATTACCAATCTTAGTTTTAGAGCAGTGGATGCCATACACCAAGAAAGTGGCAGAAATAAGTTGTTCCCCATTTGGAAGATAAACACTGGCTGATTTAATTGTTGCTCTTGTGATATGGGTAATGCTGGCAGAATTACCTTCATTTCCTGACCTAAGTTCCACTGAGCAGCTGAGTTGGTCCTTCTCCTTGAACCATTATAGTCTCTGCGAAGATTAGTAGTGCAGTGATCCTGAAAGCAGGTTGCTGTCACAGTTAACCAAAGAACATCTAAACGGAGAACCCTTCCTTCCTCCTGAAAAAGATAATTGTAGTTCCATTTATTTTTAATGTATCTTAGTTGAGTATTCCATGAACATTTGCAGTTTGCTAAATTGTAAATTAGTTCTCACAATTACATTAATGTGTGGATGTGAAACTTTGCAGGGATGATGATGATATTAATGATGTGGCATCCATGGCTGGAGTTAACCTTTCTGAAGAAAGTGCACGCATTTTGGCAACAAATTCAGAACTGGTGGGCACTCTGACGCGATCATGTAAAGATGAAGCATTCCTGTTCGCTGCACCATTGCACAGAAGAATGTTAGAAATAGGTAAAGAGATGTCTACACATTTTCACAGTATGGATATCTTATGTAAACTTGTGAAGGCACCAATGCAGTAGGAAGTCTTTTCAAACCATTTTTCTCTTTTAAACTTTAAAAAAAAATGGACAGGTTATGGGTGTCACTGGCAAGGCTAGCGTTTATTGGTGATCCCTAATTCGCCTTGCGAAGGTGAAATGCCTTCTTGAACTGTTGCAATCTGGATACTATAGCCTCTTACGGAGGGAGTTTCATGTGATGAATGTATTCCCCACAGTGCCAGCTGGAGGTTTTTGACGAAGCAATCATCTTCTTAAGCAGCAGTGTTTTTAAAAATGTGATCCATTTCCAAGTTAAGACAACATGTGACGTTACGGTGGTAGTGTGCCCATGTGCTTGCTGCTCTTGTATTTAGATGGTAGAGATCACAGAGTTGGGTGGAGCTATTGAAAAACAATTTTCAAAAGTATTCCTATGGAAAGTTTTTGACGTAACAAGCAAGAAGAAACTAAAAATGCTGAAATCAATAAGTGGAACCATAAGCATGGTTAGAGCTTGCCTAAATTCTCCGGCGGTTGGGATTCTCTTTTCCCACCCGCAGACACCCGTCCGCGGGTTTCACGATGGCGTGAAAATCCCATTGGCAAGCAGCGGGAAGATAGAATCCCGCCGCCAGCGAATGGTGTCCTGCCGAGAAACATGAGGCTGGGGGACCGGAGAATCCACCCCTTAATCATCCAACAGTGTTGTCCCAAAAAATGGCTAATTAGCCACAGTTGTGGCCATGGCAACACAGTTTTAGTTATATGCACTATTTTCAGTAGATACACTCATAATACAGCTACGGGTACTTAAAATCTGTACATTTACTTTACAAACACCTACCAACATTCAAGGAAATGAAGCACTCAATGATCACAAAAAACATGTGCACGTATCATTTTACTAGCAACTCACAAAAAGGCTGAAGCCCATATATGTACAGAGTGAATGAGCATTGAAGTCACATCGCCAATAATGGTGTTTCTTACTCATTTTTTAAATGTGATGAGAAATGTAATTAGCCACATGTGGACTCCCAGTTAGCCACATGCATCTAGTAGCTGTCATATTGGACAATGCTGCGCTAAAAGAATAATATGCATCAGTAAAAGGGGAATGCTAGATTGACACAACTAAGAATATTTAACCTATCTAAAAGGTATTTTAACTTTTTTTTGGAACAGGTAAAAAACATGGAATTACTGAAGTTCATCCTGATGTAGTAAATTTTGTGTCACATGCCACTCAGCAGAGATTACAAACACTTGTAGAAAAAATATCTGAAGTTGCACAGCAGAGAAACATCTCGTACAAGGTGAGTGTAGAATCACTTACTGTTTCTTTTAGACCTGATCTCATATTTTTTTTAAATCTGAGTTGCTTCATCAGTACTACCAACGAAAGGTTCATAAGCCAAATGAACTTGCATCCCTTTTTATGTTATAATGGTCAATTACAAGCATTTGCCGTAATCCTAAAAACTGCCCCTCCCCTTCCCAAAACTATTGACTGATATTAGGATATAATTCCACAGGCACCAGTGACACTCCCCGTTCCCCACCTGCCAATCCCAGATCCCTCACCAGAATAGAATGACTCCAATTGTAGAAATGGGCAGTGAGTGCTACCAGGAATGTGAATGGGGGGGGGGATTAGAATCAAGCCTAATCCTCTCCTCGATTAACGTTCATTTAAGTGATTTGCAGCCAGGAGCAAAAACTCTAGCCGACCATTCCATTCTCCAGCTTGGGACACTGAGCCCACTCTTGGTATCTTTATGGTCACTTCAACTAACTCACTACAAACAGGAACTCAATGTTCGTAATGATTGTACTGCAGAACAGTGCATCGTGGAAAATTTATTTCAGTTGATGTGATAACTGAACGAGAAGATCCTAGAATGGAACCCTTGCTCAAAGGACCGCAACTTGTTTTAATAAGACATGGAGAATCAGAATCACAGGACAATTAATTAGTTTTAACAACACAAAAAAAATGATTAAATGTGGAAAAATTGAATGATGATGCAATACTGCTTTATTCCCCCCTGTGTTTAACAATTACACACATTTTCAGATTCACACAGATTACAAAGTACACCTTCAGATACAGTAGTCTCATTCACACACACAGACCCTTTTAAGCACTCAAGGTGACCGCGGTAAGACGCACTCCCCACTGAACCCAAGTGAATGTCTGTGGATTTCTCCTCAAAATCTCCCCCCAAGATGATTCTTATACTGTGAATTACCTTGTGCAACAGAACTCCGGCTGCTATTTAGCATACTGGCCTAAATCACTGGCATTGAAAGAAGGCCAGCAGCACGGTTCGATTCCCGTAACAGCCTCCCCAAACAGGCGCTGGAATGTGGTGACTAGGGGCTTTTCACAGCAACTTAATTTGAAGCCTACTCGTGACAATAAGCGATTTTCATTTTTCATTTCAAATGATTTTTAAATTCTGTTTTCAAAAGTCAGACCATTAAATCTTCTTTTAAATTATGCTTTCCCACCACTGCTTCCATCAAGGTTTTGCTTTCAGGTTTTACACCTCTCCCTTCAGGTTTCCTTTGTCTTAAAGGCTTTGCACAAACTATGAAGTTCAGCTATTGATTTCCAATTATTTCAAATAGTATCTCCCAAACTGTAGTAATTTCTCACACTACTGCAGATATCTTTCTGGCCTCTCACAATCCAACTCGCTGTGACTTTACTGAACGGTAAACCGTTCTGGTTCCCAGTTTCCTCTTATGTTAACTCCAAACTTCTTGGAAACTTCTCTTCATTTCTATAATTTCCTTAACTTGCTTGACCTTAGGTGTTAAGCATCCGTTTTCTTAACTGTTACTCCAGAGTAAAGGCTTCTTTTCTAGCAAGGCTAAGAGAGTACCAACTGCTTCTAGCTGAGCTGTCTATGAGCTGAGCTGAGCTCTCTCACTACCTATCTCCAACTGCAATCAAATTAGCTAAACTAAAACTTAAAAGCTTCTCTATTTTACAAGGCCTAAGTTGCTAAGCAATCAGTGCTGGTTTATTTACTCTTCACACTGTAATCCTCTCTAAGCACAATAGAATCACAGTTGGAATTGAAACCAACCCTCATACTTTTGTCCAGTACAAATCTAACTATGTGTTTTGCCCTTCGAGGCACAGAAACACTGAATTAAACCCACTTAAAACTACTATAATTTCAGATGTTTACCATTACAAATATAAATCCCTTAAAACTACCTTTATTTTCCTAACATAAATTTTTTACTTAGCTCACAATAGCTGCAGGTATATTATAAACCTATTTTTGAATGATAAATCAACACTACGTTGCTATCTGTAAAGCCAAAACAGAAAACACATGAATGATGGTTTTCAAAATTATTTTTGTTAGACGTTGTACTCATAATATTTCTAATTTTCAGCTCTGGATTAAGCACTGTGTTCAGCAGCAATTTATTTTGCTACTTCATTTATTAGCAAGTAAAACACTGTTCCTTGTAGGAGGGCAATGAGCAGAACATTTTTCCCTCATCCGGCACAATTGGACGACACATCAGGGGCGGAATTCTCCGCTCCTGCGAAAAATCGGGAAGGCCGTCGTGAATTCGGCCGAGTTTCACGACGGCCTCGGAAGCCGCTCTTCTCACCTTATTCACCCCCACCCGGGGGGGGGGGGGGGGGGGGGGGGGCTAGGAGCTGCGCTCCGTAACTCTCGGCCGCCGGGCCTTGACGCTTACATCAAGGTGGCGCGCTGAGAATGACGAGGCCGGCACGCATAAGTGACGTCAGCCGTGCATGCGCAGGTTGGGCGGCTCCAACCTGCGCATGCGGGGTTGACGTCACGACGGCTGACGGCTCAACCCCGCGCATGCGCGGTTGCCGTCTTCCCCTCAGCTGCCCTGCAAGACGTGGCGGCTTGATCTTGCGGGGCGGCGGAGGGGAAAGAGTGCATCCCTTTGAGACGCTGGCCCAACGATCAGTGGGCACCGATCGCGGGCCAGTCCCCTCCCGAGTACGGCCGTGGTGCTCACTCCCCTCTCCGCCCCCCACAAGCTTCAAACCAGTTTTTGGCGCCATGTTCACAATGGCAGCGACCAGGTGTGGTTGCCGCTGTCGTGAACCGGTCGCGAATGGCAGGCCGCTCGGCCCATCCGGGTCGGAGAATCGCCGGTCGCCGTGAAAAACGTCGAGCGGCGATTCTTCCGAGCAGGGGGGTGGGAGAATCACGGGGGCGCCAGGGGGGCGTGTCGTGCGTCGCCCGGCCCTCCCGCGATTCTCCCACCCGGCGTAGGGAGCAGAGAATCGCGCCCCAGGTGTTTTAATTGAGATGTTTATAGGTTGAAAAACAAACTAGTGATGGGGTGGTCTGTTTGTCAAGATTTCTATTTCGGAATTACTTCACCACTTCTGCAAACAATAAATAATTTTCGATTCCCTTTTTATTTCAGGAGGACGATAGGTATGAGCAGTTAAATGATGTTAAATCACAACTCAAGTTCTTTGAACAACTTGATCAAATAGAAAAGCAGAGAAAAGATGAACAAGAAAGAGAAATTTTAATGCGAGCCGCAAAGGTAAGCAACATGAAGCCAAACAGAAGGGGATGTGATAAATTAAACTCATAGTTCCATTGGGATGCCTAGTTAAAGTTTAATGTAGCACCAAACATTACATATTGGATGCAGAGCTAAAGTCAACACTTACAAATACAAATATATGACCAACTCAATCTGAGCATTTGTACACTTTGTATGCAGTTGTTCTTAGTCAGTGGTGCTAAGCAAATTGTAGGTTTTCCCAGCTTAACCATTTCTGCTGTAAAATCGCAGCTCTTACAGTAGATGTAGATTCACCTTTGACAAGTTGAAACAAAGACCAGCATGAGCTGTACAATACAAGAGAAGACTAAATTGGCAGGCATGTGCTAGTGTGATGTTTGTGTCTATGCAAATAACAGTAAATAAATATTAAAGTTGATTACATCATCTGCTGGGCGTCAACACACAGAGCTTCACAGGCAAGCTTTTAAAAGAAATGGTGGGTTCACATGGCAGATCATCCAATTCAGTTGTTAAATGGATAAAAGATAAGTAACTACTGCAATGGAAATGACCAAGCAAGCTGCTGGATTGTTGTAAGATTAATGATTTAGTTCATATGTCATTCAGAAAAGTAAACCTGACAATCTTATGTAATGTGGCCAATAGGTTACATCTACTGCAATGCCCTTTGAAGTGGCCTGGCAGGGCATTTGGGTTTAAGGGAACAATGGATAGACAATAAAAGTAGCCAGCCCCAGGCCTTGTGAGCAGTTGGGATAAAAAACACTCCCACATACGGTGACCCACATATTGTACCTCAAATAAATCCTCTGTGTGGAACAATTTGGGACTTTTCATTCTGATAAAGTATTATACAAATTTATTTGAAAAGTACTGTCCCCACTATTGTCACCATCCACCGTTATCATGGGCAGCTGCCTGTATCAGGCAAATAGAATTAACCATTTTCTTTTATTACCATCTGGTAATTTTATTACCCATCACCTCGCCCTCCCTTCCCTCACTCTCACCCTCCCTCCCCTCACCATCACCCTTTCCTTCGCTCACCCTCCCTCTCATTTTTATGAAGTCATTATATCATATTAAGCATGCCAGTTATTTTGGGCCATGCTCAGTAAGTATTTACCCTGTATTTACCAATTTAACAGGCCGACTCCAAGCAAATCGGGGCTTCAGTTTCAGTCAATTTATTAATCTCTGTAGGTGGTAGACTGGTACACAGGTTTTTTAAAAAACTGCTGATTTCAGGAACAGTCAGGTCTTCGAGCAATTTTAATTAGCTGTTCACACATCATTAAAGTTTGATCACCATGGCGATAAGATTCTGGATGTAACTATTCATGATTAGGAGAGGCTGTTGCTAAGTGAAAATTTCTTGTTTTTTTTTCTTACTGGTACTTTGGCCTTTTTGATTTTACTATCCACCCAACATAGCTGGCAAATTCCATTGACGCCAATACACCAACTATAAGCAATGGAGACTGTTACGCTGACTGCCGTTACTCGGGTTTAGTAGTCACGGAGGAGTCCAGAAAGGAGAGTCAAAAAGATTTCCAAAGGGAAAGTATTTACAAACCCCAATCCCAGTTGCGACTACTCTGCAGCTCGGCAGGTTTTTATGGTACTGAATTATCTAGCCCACTGATGTGCCTCTGCCCCTCAGTGGGGGAGCTCGTACTCCCCGAGGACTGTCGGGAAATTAATCGAGTCGTTTTCATGGGGGTTACAACATTGGCACTTTATGATTGTTTTCTTTCACACAAAGCACAAACCTGTATTTTGTTGGGCTTGGCGAATTATTGTGGGTTATAGTTAGTAGAGTTGAATAAAGCTGAACTTGCACACAACACACTTTCCATTATAATACATAATCACTATATTTGTGTCACATCATTTGAGTTAAGAATGTCACAGTAAATCATCAGTCAGTGAGACAACATCTGCGGAGACCAATGTTTCAGGCCAACGACCTTTCGTCGGAACTGAAGAAAGAAATATAAGAGGTTTTTAAACAATGGATAGGGTGAAGAGACAGGACCGATAGAAATAAAATACTGCAGACGCTGGACATCTGAATTAAAAACAGATTACCTAATAAAAGACGCAAAAGCTGAAGTGATGTGCTGTAAAGCCATTCATTCCTCATCTGGACTTTTGTTTCTTTACAATACCAATTACTGCTCTCTGGCTTTTGCATCATGAAATCTGTTGTTTGTTAATGGCTCCTGCCCTCTACCCTTACCTTTATCTTTGATCTCCCTGCCCCGTCCCCCTTCCATTAGCTTAAATACCCTCGCATTTCCATCTTTCTTCAGTTCTGACGAAAAGTCATCCAACTGAAAAATTCACTCTGTTTCTGTAAACAGATGCTGCCAGACCTGCCGAGTATTTCCAGCATTTTCTGTTTTTATTTCAGGTTTCCAGCATCTGAAGTATTTTGCTTTTGTGACATAGAATATAAAGTAGAAACAGTAAGAAGTCTTACAACACCAGGTTAAAGTCCAACAGGTTTGTTTCAAACACGAGCTTTCGGAGCACGGCTCCTTCTTCAGGTGAAGAAGGAGCCGTGCTCCGAAAGCTCGTGTTTGAAACAAACCTGTTGGACTTTAACCTGGTGTTGTAAGACTTCTTACTGTGCTCACCCCAGTCCAACGCCGGCATCTCCACATCATAAAGTAGAAAGACATTGACCTACAGTTCGTCTCGAAAAGTATAGTGATTTGTAAGACAGAATCTTTACAGGAATTTTTAATTATCAATTTCAACCCCCAGAATGCTGGAAAACAAGTGCTTTTTTGTTTTACAATTACCATTTTATTTCATTTCATTATCAGTCTCGCTCCAGACAAGAGGACCCCGAGCAACTTAGGCTAAAACAAAAGGCCAAAGAGGTAAGATTAATCCTTTATTTCCCCCTCCCCACAGCCAAATGCGGTACTAATTTTGCAGTTGTACAAAAGGCAATTCTAGGAATGAGTTGGAAAAGCAATACCTATAGCAAATTAAGTGTGAAACCCAATTATCTTAATTGGTATGAGATCAGATTGAATCATAGATACAAATAACACTGTAAAAAGATGTTCAGAGGGCAAGCATATACAGGAAGATTCCACAAGCAAAGTAACATACACATCATTGTAATAGATGCCTTTGGACATAGATGACCTCAGTGGTTACTTTCTGTAGCATTGGTGGAACAGTACATTTTGTCAGTATAGGTTTTACTCTCAATTTACTCCCTAAGAAAGGAATGCACTTCAAAATCAGACTTGGTGACACTGGTTGACTGGCTGGTTGCAGACCTTAGAAAAAATAATGGCCTCCAATATATTGAAAAATTTTGAATTTAACTAAAACACTCAGCTCATAAATATCTGTATATGGGATTTACTACTGGAGCAGATTATTTCATTTATTTTACAAGCACAAAATGAGCAAACTACAGACTAACTAGGTGATTTCTCACAAATGAGATAAACCCACCATTATGTTTAGCACTGTTTAGGTAAGTGATTTTTACCAAGTGACTAGTTCATATTTGCAGAATCCCACTCTGGCTGATTTCAGTGTTTGACAAATTTCAGAATCGGTTATGCTTTTTTTCCCTGTGATGTAACAGAATGCAGAAATCGTAGCTATATTTGTAGATGTTAGCTTGGCCTCGTTGGAAGCATTCTTGCATCAGAGTCAGAGGTTGTGAGTTCATGCTCCATGTCAAGGCATGAGCTCATAAAAGTGCAGTATTGAGGGGTGCAGCATTGTTAGAAAGGCCATCTTTTCAGTGGCATGTTAGGTTGAGTTTGCTTGTTCAAGCAAATGTGAGATCTGATGGGAGGGAGTTCTTCTGGTGCCTTGGCCAATATTCCTCCCTCAAATATTACCATCAGAGAGATGTTGGCTGGTCTTTTGTCTAAATTGCTGTTTGTGGGATCTTGCTATGTCAAAATTGGTTACTACATTTGCATAATCAACAGAAGTGATGATTTCAAAATTAAGTTAATTCATCCTGAATCACTTTGGGATATTCAGAGAAGATGATAAATCGTGTATAAATTATTGTTCCTACTAACTAGCTAGGATGAACCAAAGATAAAAACAAATAGCTAATAGTTTCACAATTAATTAGTTCTGAATCATAACAAAAAGGCAGGGTGGACTCCCACACTTGTAAACTTGTAGAAACTCTGCTGTCTTAAGTTGTACCAAGACCCATTCATCTATCACCCCTGTGCACGCCATTCATCTATCACCCCTTATATTGGCTTCTGGTCAAGCAACATTTGATATTAATGGGCAGGATTCTCCCCTACCCGGCGGGGCGGGGAGTCCCGGCGTAGCGGAGTGGCACCAACCACTCCGGCATCGGGCCTCCCCAAAGGTGCGGAATTCTCCGCACCTTTAGGGGCCAAGCCCTCACATTGAGGGGCTAGGCCCGTGCCAGAGCGGTTGGCAACACACCGACTGGCGCCCAAACCGGCTCCAGTGGCCTTTGGCGCCGGGGCTGGCCGAAAGGCCTTCGCTGGTTCGCGCATGCGCCGGCTGACATCACCACCGGCGCATGCGCGCTGGGGGATTCTCTTCCGCCTCCGCCATGGTGGAGGCCGTGGCGGTGGCGGAAGAAAAAGAGTGCCCCCACAGCATTGGCCCGCCCGCCGAAAGGTGGGCCCCGATCGCGGGCCTGGCCACCGTAGGGTCCGATCGGCCCGCGCCCCCCGGGGGCCCGCCCGCGCCGCCGAACCCGCCGCCACCAGAGGTGGTTCAAACCACGGCGGCGGGAGAAGCCTCCCAGCGGCGGGACTTCGGCCCTCACAGGCCGGAGAATGCCGTAGGGGGCTCGCCGATCGGCGGGTGGTGTTTCCCGCCCCCGCCAATTCCCGGGTGGCGGTGAATTTCTGCCACGGCGGGGGCGGGATTTTCAGCGGCCCCGGGCGATTCTCCGACCCTGCAGGGGGTCGGAGAATTTCACCCAATGTTCTCATTCTTGTTATCAAATCCCTCCATGGACTCATCTTAATCTTTTTTTTTTAATTTAAAGCATCCAATTCTTTTTTTTCCAATTAAGGGGCAATTTAGCGTGGCCAATCCACCTACCCTGCACATCTTTGGGTTGTGGGGGTAAGACCCACGCAGACACAGGGAGAATGTGCAAACCCCACATGGTCAATGACCTGGGGCTGGGATCAAACCCAGGTCATCAGCTCCGTGAGGCGGCAAGCTCACCACTGTGCCACCTTGCTGTCCTACCTCACCCTAATCTCCATCACTATAATCTCCATCAACCTGACAACCCTCAGATGCCTGCACTCCTCTACTTCTGGCTTTTCGAGCATCCCAGATATTAATTGCTCCACCTTTGGTGGCTGCGTCTTCAGTTGCTTAGGTCCTAAGCTCTGGAATACCCTCTCTAGACCTCATCCTATCCGTTTTTCACTTTCCCCTTTAACACACGTCTTGAAGCCTACGCCTTTGGCCAAGTCTTTTGTCATCTAACCTAATATCTCCATATGTGGCTAGATTCCTTGTATGCATGTTATTACGTTATGGAATATAAATTGTTGTTGTTGAACATCAAATGTGCAGCACAGGAGGAGCCCATTTGGTCTATCATGTCCATGACAGCTCTCAGCCAGACAGCTGAGCTAGTTCCACTCCTCTTTCCCCATTCCTGCAAATTATTTAGCTTCAGGGGCTTATTCAATTCCCTTTAGAAAGCCACAGTTAAATCTTCCCACTCCAAATCCTAACTACCGGCTACATAAGAAAGTTTTTCCTAATGTTGTACAGCTTCCTATGCCAGTCACCTTAAATCTGTGCCTTATGATTCTCGATCCTTCTGCCAAGGGGAACAGTTTTTCCTTATTTATTCTTGTCTAAATCCCAAGTGATTTTGAACACCTCTATCAAAAATGTCCCATCAGTCTTCTCTCCTAAGGAGAACAACCCTAGCTTCTCCAATCTATCCGCATAACTGAAATTCCTGGAACCATTCCTGTGAATCTTTTTACAATCTCTTTAATGCTTTCATATCCACTCTAAAGCATGATGCCCAGAATTGGACACCATGGGCAGGATTCTCCGTCGGGAGGATTTTCCACTTTGTGGGCAGCACGTACACTCCCGTGGGTTTCCTGACGACATTGGGGTGGCCACAGTGAGAAACACCATTGTCCGGCTGCTGGAACAGAGGATCCCGCTGCCGGTGGTGGTGCATTGGGCCAGAAAACGGGATTGGCGCGACGGAGAATCCTGCCCAATGTGTTTGAGACTGAGCCAATGTTTCACAAAGGTTCATCACAACTTCCTTTTTTTAATACACTGTGTCTCTATTTATAAAGCTCAAGATTTCATATGCTCTATGAACCATTTTCTCAACTTGCCCCGTTGCCTTCAACAATCTATATACATATCCCCCAGGTCTTTCTGTTCCCTTTTAGAATTGTAACTTTTATTTTATATTGCCACTCCTGACTCTTTCTACCAAAATGAATGAGTTCACACTTTGTGTTACTATTCATCTGCTACCTGTCCACCCATTTCACCAGCCCCTGTCCACTTGAAGTTTGTCCTCTTCACAAGCGGTGGCCGGCATTCCACCCCCGCACTCGGCATGTTTTCCAGCGGCAAAGGTGGCTTGCCATTGGCTGTTAGTGGGATCTTCTGGCCCTGCTTTCGGCGGAACCACAAGACCTCACCGACGGGAAAGACCGGAAAATCCCACCCGGTGTTTACTCATCCAGCATTTATTGAAATTGAACCACTTATCAAATCATAATGATAAAACTTCATTCAGAACATTCGATATTTTCAGGTGAATAATTGAACATCTCTTTGATTCCCAGATGCAACAACAAGAATTGGCTCAGATGAGACAGAGAGAAGCTAATTTAACTGCATTAGCTGCCATTGGCCCCAGAAAGAAGCGGAAGGTTGATTCACCAGGACCTGGAATTGGAGCTGGGGCAGAGGTATTGTATAAAAATTGCACTAATAATGCTATACAACGTTCGAAAGCAGGTGATTTTTTTTGTCCAATTTAAGTTATGAGAAAAAAAAATCTTATTTTTCACCAATACGACTTTATAAAGATTTGAGTCAAGGATTTCATACAAAAATATCTATAATAGTACTCAATTTTTGTCAGACCAAACTGTTTTGGTTAGTTTAAGGGCTGTATTTGTTGGTGGGGTTATGCGGTGGTCAGTGCACGAACGTCATGCTGGGGCCTAGAGCACATAACACACAAGCGGCTGCCAACGGCTGGTGTCGGGCAAGGTGGCTGCTGGTGGAGAAAATGTGCTGACAGCAAGGGGAGCCAACAGTAAAGTCACCCTGCCTGAAGAGATTGTTTCCTTAAGGGGATGGGATTGACAGGAGGGATCATTTGGCAGGGGATGTAATTAATGGATTGAGGATGGCTTGGGAGAATGGATGAAATGATGGAATTGGTTAAGTGTGGTAAAATGGCAGAGACAATTATTTGATACACTTTATTATTCGAAAACCATCCTGTGTGTTAAAAAGAGATTCATTGGATTTGAATGAAAGGGTTTTTCAAAAGCCGTTGTGTGAATTAAAAGAATACATCAGCATTGATTCAATAGATGATGAAGTTGGTAACAATCTGTAGCCTCCAGAGTTTCTATACAGTCAAACTCCAATGGACTTGCCCCCGCACAAACATAGACTCAAGGAAGGAGCAGTTGTTACGTTGCTATGAAACCTAAACAAGGGTTTGGATTTTCATCTCGGAGACAGGAATCGGGAGGCACAATTTTCCAGCAGCCATGGCCTGAATTAGCCTGGAGACAGTCCTATTCCATGTAAAATCCAACAGCTTCTAAAGTCCGGCAGCCTTCATGAAAAATTTTTTAATTTCTTAATAAGCCCGTAACCATGTTGAATGGATCATTAATATGCACAGGCCTGATTCACTCCATGCTCTTTCCTGCGCTACACATAATGGTGTTAGGTGGAAATAGAGGCAAAGTTTCTTTGCCAGCCCACTTGGCTGCCATTTTTTTAAGCCATCCTGCCTTCATTTTAGCCAGTTTCGGGACTGCAAAATCTGGCCCCGAGGGTTCTGTCATGGAACAAGTTGTGTATTTAGGAAGCTGTTTTCTTCAATGATAAATGCTGAAATTATCAGGCAGATTTCAAGGAAGTAATATTTTTTCCTTGAAGCATATTGGGGCCATCAAATGTAAACTTGCCTTTTCAACTCAGGAGAAAAGTGTTCCCAATTAGACTTTCATATAAACCAGTCATAGAGCCAGACATTTATTTGCATACCTAGACCTGTTTTGACACAGCTTCAGCTTTATGTACCTTTTCCCAGAGTGCGGAGTTTTGATTCTGTTAAAGTCTTTGGTGAACGAATAACTGGAAATCCTGTATTTAAAGAAGTACCATTCCAATGAAGATATTAACTTGAGCGCAGGTCTCACTAACTCCGATTAAAGCTATGTCAAATCCCTTTCTTTGTACTATCTCCTGCATGTGCCATTCAGACAAAATTCAGGCATTTCCATCAGAACCACAACCTTGTGGGCAAAGGGATATTTTCTTGGAGGCAAATGGAAGGACACAACTTCTTACACCCCCTGGATTTTATTTTTACTAACTTACATATATGAAATCTGTAGAGAGTTACAAGTTAGAGTTCAGATTTGAATCAACAGGAACTCATTTTAACAGTTTAATCTTGCATAAAGAAATGTAGAAACTGCTGAAACCGCAGTAACCCTAAAGAATTATCGATTTAAAAAAACACACAAAACCTAAATATAATTAATTAAAGCAATAACTTCATGGGAAAAAGTTGTTTCTCATTTGTTCACTAAACAAATCCACAGAATTAACCGAACAAGTCGTTCTTTAAGTATATTATACCATAAATATGCAAGCTTGAGTGTAGAATTGGAAGCCAAGTTGTTCCAGTACAGCTACAACACTAGCATCCACCCGGCAATGAGGAAAATTGCCCAAGTGTGTCCTGCACACAGAAGAGGAGCTAACCATTGTTCCTTGACATTCAATGACATTACCATCGCTGAATCCCGCACAGTTAGCATCGTGGGGGTTACCATTGATCAGAAACTGACCTGCTCTTGTAGCCACAGTATTAATACGGCTAGACTGGTTCAAAGGCTAGGAATCCTACGGCAAGTAGCTCACCTCCTGACCCCCAAAACCTGTTCACCATCTACAAGGCACAAGTCAGGTGTGTAAAGGAATAGCCTCCACTTGCCTGGATGAGTGTTGCTCCAACAACATTCAAGAAGCTTGGCACCATCTAGGACAAGGCAGCCGCTTGATTGCTACCCCCTCCGCAAACATTCAATCCCTCCACCACCAACAAATACTGATAGCAGTGTGTACCATCTGCAAGATGCACTGCAGGAACTCGGTAGCATCTTCCAAACCCATGACCACTACCATCTAGAAGGACAAGAGCAGCAGCTACCTGGGAACCACACCACCTGGAGGTTCCCCATCAAATCACTCACTACCCCAACTTTGACATATATCACTGATGCTGGGTAAAAATCCTGGAACTCCCTCCCTAACAGCACTGTGGGTGTAGCTACACCTTGGGGACTGCAGCAGTTCAAGACAGCAGCTCAGCCACTGTCTTCTGAAGGGCAACTAGGGATGGACAATAAATGCTGGCCTAACCAGCGACGCCCACATCCCGTAAATTAATTTTTAAAAAGTAAGGTATTTCAGCCGCAAAGCAAATTTCTGATTGCCCGGCCATAGATAAAGTTTTTGGAATTTGAATTGGTTTATTTCAGTCCCTTCCACTATTTGCTACTGCGAACAAATCTTTGAGTTTATAATTGAAAGTAATATCTTATCCATTATTTTTCTCTGCTTTAGGGGCCCAGTACGGGTGGGACACCAGGTGCCTCTGGAGTTGGAGCAGCAAGGCAGTTCACACGGCAACGAATAACAAGAGTCAACCTCAGGGACCTTATCTTCTGCTTAGAGAATGAGCGTGAGACAAGCCATTCGCTAATGCTGTACCGTGCATTCCTTAAATAAACGTCCTGGGTTGATTTGTTTTTTTTTGACCGAGACAACCTTCTGCCATTTCTTTTTCTTTGTATTTTTTTGGGGGGGACGGTAAAGAAAGCAAGAGATGGAGAACAGTTGGAATCTGCGAGTGGGAGAATGTTTTAATGTTCAGCTTTACATTAACTTTTATGTTTTTAAACTTTTGAATTTTAGTTAGAAAAATGAATACAGCGAGACCTGTGGATACTTTATTTATAAAATAAAAAAGTCTGATCACTTCTCGTCTCCTGACTGAGTGGCCTTCTTGCCAAACAAGCCATATTTAAAAACTGATTCTGATTTCACCAGTGTATAATTTGCCAACTTTTTGGCAGATTAGTAGCAACTTGAGACATTTAAGTATTCTGTTTTTGAATCATTTGGCTTAAAAGACTTTGAATTATATGGGTCTGAAGCTAACAACCTTGGATCATTTTACCTTCAAGGACATGGAGCAAAAAACCATTTTCATTATGGTATTTTTTATCCACTTTTCATTGTTTCCATTCTTTTGCTGTATTTTTCTCAATTTAGCCTTTGTAAATGTATGGTTTGTGAAGAGTTAGGAGAGTTTGTTCAGTGGTAACTGCAGTTCTCACCATGTGATTTGCATGTCAGATGCTTTCCTTGGAAGCCTTTAAGAAGGGTTTATTTTGTGAATGTTGTAGGGCATTTGTAAAAAGAAAAAAGATGCTTTTTTTATTTGATACAATACATGATGCCGTAAAGGATTTTAAAAAAACTTTTCTGCATAAATATACATTACTTGCACTGTGTTGGCTACCTAGCTAATGTAAAACTTTAGTTAAAAAATCTAAGAAATGGTGAATTGTGAAAGGATTGTTACTTGGTATGAATCACGTGTAGAAAAAACAATTTGCTGGTGTCTATCAGTGAGCTAATAATTTGTACATAATTTTGGCACATAACAAATTGCTATGTAAACCGTAATTATTTTGGTAAAAAGACTGTATGCAAGCTATGGGCCTACTTAATGGTAACCAGAGCAATGTCCCTTCTTTGTATCTATTTTTTTATAAAAAAATACTAAATTTTTCTTTATATTTTCAGAGGTTATTGTATTAAATGATTGTCTATCAATAGGACATTATGATTGTAAATACTTTTGCTTTCTTTGTGTGTAATTTTATGTTGTTAAAAGAAACATTTAAGATGCTATTAAGCTGATGAGTTCTGTGTGTAAACTGAAAACTAATCAGTATTTTTACCAATGCCTGAAAACTGTTACACCCTTGGTCTTTTACAAATCCTGTCTTTCCATTTTACATGTAAATTTTGCACAGTTACTTGTTAATATGTAAATATTTTACTTTCAAAAAAGGAAGTTTTTAATTACTATTGTTTTATATAGGATTGAAAGAGAATTAACTCCTTTATTAAAACAATGAATTTATCTGTATTTTGCTTACTGTCTTTCTTGGGGCTTGAATTTGTTTCACAGTTTCAGGTTATTAGTTTAGGTGATATGTTTCTATTAGTCCCCTGTAAGCAATTGGACAACCTAAGAAAAAGACACAAATTCTTCAGTTTTAAAAAACATGCAGCGTGCTAAAGAAGCAACTCTGTAGTGAAGATTGTTTACAAGCGCATGTCATAACAGAGCTTTATCTTATTGTATAGCATTTTTGAAATCTAGTTTCTCACTGTGATGTTAAAAATCTTGAGAAAAGTAGAAAGACTAATTGGCATCTTAATAGTTCACTACATTATTCATTGCAGCCAAAAGTCAGTGGCTGTAATTTTCCAGTCACCAGAATTTACTTTTCCCCCTGGCAGCACACCCCCACTAACGGGTTTCCCAGCGACGTGGGGTTCTTTCAATGGGAAATCCCATTGACAAGCGGCAGGAAGATAGAATCATGTGACTGGGGGACCGGAGAATCCCGCCCAGTATTAGAAAGAGGCTTTAGGAAATCTTGATAACAAATTCTTACTGCCTGATACATGGTTGGACCATCTCATTTTATTAGGACATCGGGCAAATTTTTCAGTATGTTTGTAATTAGAGTGATTCTTATCTAGTAGCTAATGATGTCTCGGTGATTTTAATTTCTTTATAATTTTTAAACAATGTGTCCAATTAATGATCAGTACCTTTTTCTAGCCACTGCCGATTTCTGTACTTATTTAAAAGAAAATTGTCAAGATCCAAATTAACATTCAATAATTTCTTCAAAAACAAATCAGAATTCAAAGCAACTGTGAGAGTAAAATAGATTGCTAGCCACAAATGGGAAAAAAATTGAAACATTTAAGGACATCCTGATAGTGAATGATGTGCTGTGTTAAACGTTATGTTATTCATCTTCTGTGAATGTAAGTTATCAAAAGCAGATCAGTTCTGTACCTATATACTGCAATTCAGAACTTAATTTGGCCATTGCGTAGAAATTTATAAAGCTGTAAGAAATTTTCTTTGATATCCAACCAGATATTTGTGACCAGAACTGTCACGGTGAACCTCAGAGACCACGTGGCTTTCTCGTCCAAAGCTTCGATACATCTCCGAGGCCACGTGACTCCCCGTCCAATAGAATGAGCATGCACAGATCAAAGCTGAGCACGGGCTTTAATACCTGCAGTCAAGGCCTGGATTAGGAGATTGTAGGAGTTGTGGTTTGCTGTTGCCGTGTAATAATAATTAATAATAATTGCTTATTGTCACAAGCAGGCTTCAATGAAGTTACTGTGAAAAGCCCCCAGTCGCCACATTCCGCCACCTGTTTGGGGAGGCCAGTACGGAAATTGAACCCGCGCTGCTGCCTTGTTTTGCATTACAAGCCAGCTATTTAGCCCAGTGTGCTAAACCAGCCCGTGTCTTGTAAATATTTTATCTGCTTGTAAATAAATAGTTGTTGCCTTTATCCACTGGTGGTCGCCCGGAGATTTCGTTACCACATTGGCGATGAGGAGAAACTAAAGCGGCACTCCAATTACAAGGACAAGAGAAGAAGGCTTTTCTGATTCAAAGCCAATTTCAGTATACTGCAAAAGAAATACAATCATGCCGTTATTTGGTAAGCTCGAACCATTTGATACGAATGAATAAGATTGGGTGCAATATATAGAACACGTGTGTTACTTTTTTTTAGAGCAAATAATATAGAGGGGGAAGAGAAAGAATTATTTTGCTCACAACTTTTGGCACCTAGACATGATTCAAAATAATTTACCGAACTCATGGTGTTGGTTAGGAATCAATGTCTATCATTCTTCAGAGGTACAAATTTAATTAGACGGGGAAGTCCCCAGGGGAATCTGTTGGGGTCTTTGTGGCAAGATTGAGGAAATTGGCAGAATATTGTGAGTTTGGAACATCGCTAAATGATATGTGAAGGGATAGATTGGTGTGCAGGATAAATAATGGGGCTATTCAAAAAAAATTGCTAGTGGAATCAGAGCTAGACTTTAAAAAGGCTATGGAAATAGCCTTGTCCATGGAAGGCGCAGACAGTTCTGGTGACACCTGAGCGGAACGTGCTGACATTGAACCACACTGACAAGAAAAGTGGCCCCAATAACCATAATATTGCTAATAAATGGACGTCCTTTAAAGATGGAAGTGGACACCAGGGCTTCAGTGTCATGGGGAACAAACTTACCGTTACTTACAGAACGGGGTCCAACCATTGAGGCTGGAGAACACTGTGGCCAGGCTAGCCACTTATATGTGCATGGCGCTAAAAAATGAAGGGGGCCATGGTGACTCTGGTAGCTTACAGACAGCAATCAGCTTAGCTCCAGCTTATTGTGAGGGGGGGGCCTATATGAAATGAAAATGAAAATTGCTTATTTCACAAGTAGGCTTATCAAAATAATCCTGAAATATTACGAGGTTTTCCAAGAAGAATCAGGAAAGATAAAGGTGCTGCAAGCTAAAATATATGTGGACCATTCCCTTATTCTATGTTGGATAAGGTGGAAGCAGAACTTAAACACCTTGATGGCCTCGGCATCATAAGATCAGTGCAGATGGCAGAGTGGGTCGCCCCTGTTGTGAAATTTGACAAGACAGTCTGCATTTGAGGGGGTTATAAACTGACTGCCAACCAAGCGGCCAAATGAAACCAATATCCTTTACCCAAGACCGAGGATCTTTATGCCAAACTAGTTGGCGGCTTGACGTTTACCAAATTACTTGCAACTGGAATTAGATTCTTCAGAGAACCGAGGAAGGACAGTCAGTTTGAGGTTTCTGCTTTCAGTCTGTAATAATTTTCACTGTAGATTCATTCAGGTCTCTGCAGTTTCAGAAATACAGCAGCTATGCAGCTTTTCTGGAGAAAACGAGAGAAACGGAGAGCTGCGAAGGATGTTCAGAGGAAAGAAGCGGCTCTCTGTTTCTCTCTTGTTTTCTCCAGAAAAGCTGCATAGCTGCCATATTTTTGAAACTGCGGAGACCCGAATGAATCTACAGTGAAAATTATTACAGACTGAAAGCAGAAACCTCAAACTGAAAGCTAGATTGAAGGAAGGTATGCTCGAAGATAACCATCTGAAACAAAGACGCATGCTTTTTATTATTATTACATCCCTCTTTCCCCTCTCTGTTAGTCGGTCTGCATTTTGTGTGTAGTGGGTGGACAGCTAGTTAAGTGGGGGGGGGGTTTAGGAATAAGATAATAGTTAACCTATTGCATTTGCTGCATATTATAGTTATTGTTATTAATAAAATTAATTGTGTTTGCATTTACAAACCTGTTGACTGTAGTTATTGGGCAGCCAAGGGCCAAAGACTTTGGGTGTTTTTTCTAAGAATTATTTACTAATTTCAATTGTGTTGCGACTCCAGGTCAAGTGGGGCTGGGATTGACCTCGCACTAGCCCAGAGGGAGTCGTAAGAAATTATTGGTGCACATGTTCACCCAGGTCTTTTTTGCTCCTACACCCCTTTAGAATTGTACCCTTTAGGGAAGCATGGTGGCATAGTGGTTAGCACTGCTGCCTCACAGCATCGAGGACCCGGATTTGATCCCAGCCCCGGGTTACTACCTGTATGGAGTTTGCACATTCTCCCCGTGTCTGAGTGGGTTTCACCCAAAGATGTGCAGGGTCGGTGGATTGGCCACGCTAAATTGCCCCTTCATTGGGAAAAAGAAAGACTTGTACCCTTTATTTTACATTGTCCTAATCCTTCCTGCCAAAATTAATCACTTCACAATTCTCCAAGTTAAATGTCAGCTGCCAATTGTCTGCCCAGTTCACCAGCCTGTTCTTCCTTTTAAAGATTGAAGTGAGCAGGACAGCAGAGATTGATTGGATGGTTCTCTGAAAGAGTCAGCACGGACATGATGGACACAATGGTCTTATTCTATGCTTTCTATTACTTTTTTAAATTACTTTTTCTGAGTTACAAAGCCAGGGCTCATAGTGTGGACAGGGGCAAACCCCTAATCCAGCTCCTTGCCTGCTCCAAAAACCAATTCAAATTCAGATTGAATCTAATTCATGGTCCCCACAAGAGAGACATACCAGATCTGAGCCAAAAGGCCGAGCAGATACTACACTTGACCTTAGCCAAAAGGCCGAGAAGTGATCTGTGCTTTCTATGATAACACAAAGACGTCTAATCTTGGGTTATACGTACATTGGTACATCCATATTTGGAAGTATGCTCAGTTCCCACATGTGGCGAAAGATAAATGCTTTTGGAGAAGGGGCTGAGGGCCAAATTGGCCTTGGGAATAGGCTATTTCCTTCTTGGAACCACAGGCTTTCACTGGGCATGATCGAGGTCTTCAAAATAATTGAGCAATTGGATTTAGTTCTTTGCATTGGATTATTAGGAAACAGGAGAACAAACATCTATTTGAAATGCTTTGGCAGTTAGTGGTTAGTTAGTTTGGTGGTTAGTTAGTTAGTGTAAGTTTGAATAATCTGTTCTAGAAAGTATAGTATAGCAGCATAGTGGTTAGCACTTTGGCTTCACAGCTCCAGGGTTCCAGATTCGAGTCCCGGCTTGGGTACTGCGCACATTCTCCCCGTGTCTGCGTGGGTTTCCTCCGGGTGCTCCGGTTTCCTCCCACAAGTTCCGAAAGATGTGCTGTCAGATAATTTGGACATTCTGAATTCTCCCTCTGTGTACCCAAACAGGCGCTGGAATGTGGCGACTAGGGGCTTTTCACAGTTACTTCATTGCTGTATTAATGTAAGCCTACTTGTGACAATAAAGATTTTTTTTTAAATAGTAGGGTGGAGGGTATGGATTCACTGCGGTCCTTTAAAAAGCTGTGCTCGTTCCTGAATGATGGAGACCATCATTAGAGGATGTTATTTTATGATGCCCCCGGAGAGTAGGGAGGTAGAGATAGTGGTAGCCATGGATGCTGAAAAGGCTTTTGACCGGGTCGAGTGGGATTATCTGTGGGAAGTAATAGGACGGTTCAGGTTCGGGGCGGGGTTCATCGACTGGGTTAGACTATTGTATCAGGCTCCGGAAGCGAGTATCAGGACGAACAGGATGGCATTGGTCTACTTTGGACTGCACCGTGGGACAAGACAGGGCTGCCCTCTCTCCCCTCTGCTGTTTGCGCTGGCCATAGAGCTGAGAGATTCTAGGGGCTGGAAAGGGCTGGTCCGGGAGGGAGGGGGGGGGGGGGGGGGGGGGGGGGGGGAGGGAGTGGAACATAGAGTCTCGTTATACGCGGATGATCTGCTGTTATATGTATCGGACCCAATGGTGGGGATGGACGGTATTATGGCAACCCTGAGGGAATTTGGCTGGTTCTCCGGATACAAACAGAACATGGTTAAGAGCGAGTTGTTTGTAATTCAGGTGAGGGGGCAGGAGAGTAGGCTGAAGGGGTTGCCATTGAGGCTAGTGGGGGGGGGGGGGGGGGGGGGGGAAGTTTCCGATATTTGGGGATTCAGGTGGCACGGGACTGGGGCAGATTGCATAAGCTCAACCTGTCCCGACTGGTGGAACGAGTGAGGGAAGAGGTCCGGAGGTGGGATGGCGGGGAGGGTGCAGACTGTTAAGATGACGATTCATTGGCGGGGAGGGTGCAGACTGTTAAGATGACGATTCTCCCGCGGTTCTTGTTTGTTTTTCAGTGTCGCCCCATCTTTATCCCGCGGTCCTTCTTTAAGAGGCTGAATATAATTATTCTGGGATTTGTATGGGCAGAGAAGTCCCTGCGGGTGAAGAGGGTGATGCTTGAAAGGAGCAGAGGAGAAGGGGGGGCTGGTGTTGCCAAACTTCAGCAACTATTACTGGGCGGCCAACATAGCGATGATAAGGAAATGGATGGTGGGTGTGGGGTCGGTTTGGGAGCGTATGGAGGCTGCTTCGTGCAGGGGCACTAGCTTAGCAGCCTTGGTCACGGCACCTCTGCCGCTTCCGCCGGCACGGTACTCGACCAGCCCGATAGTTGTGGCTGCTCTTCGGATCTGGGGCCAGTGGAGGAGGCATGTAGGGGAGGTAAGAGCATCGGTGTGGACCCCAATCTGTGGCAACCACCGATTTGCCCCGGGGAACATGGACGGGGGGTATCGACTGTGGAGGAGGATGGGTGATCAGTTCCTGGAAGGGAGCTTTCCGAGCATGAGGGTGCTGGAGGAGAAGTTTGGGCTGGCGGGAGGGAATGTCTTTAGATACTTGCAGGTGAGGGATTTTGTACGCAGACTGGTGCCGTCCTTCCCACGTCTCCCGCCAAAGGGGAGAGGTGGGAGAGGGTAGAGTTTCAGACGTCTACAAGGAGCTAATGAGAGCTGAGGATACGCAGACCGAGGACCTGAAGCTTAAGTGGGAGGCGGGCTCGGGGGTGGGTTGGGGGGGGGGGGGTGAGAGCTGGAGGATGGTATTTGGGCAGAAGCCCTGAGCAGAGTAAACACGACCAGGCTCAGCCTGATCCAGTTTAAGGTCGTGCACAGGCCCAAATGACGGTGGCCCAGATGAGCAGATTCTTGTGCTGGAGGACAAGTGTGCTCAATGCGCCGGAGGGCCGGCTAACCATGTACACATGTTCTAGTCGTGCCCTAAACTCAGGGGGTGTTGGCAGGGATTCGCAGATGTCATGTCCCGGGTATTAAAAACTGGGGTGGTAATGAGCCTGGAGGTGGCAATCTTTGGGGTTTCGGAGGACCTGGGAGTCCAGGAAGAGAGGCCGACATTCTGGCCTTTGCTTCCCTGGTAGCCCGGCGACGAATACTGTTAGCATGGAGGGACTCAAAGCCCCCGAGGGCTGAGGTATGGCTATCAGACATGGCGAGCTTTCTTGGCCTAGAGAAAGTCCGGTTCGCCTTGAGAGGTTCGCTACTAGGGTTTGCCAGAAGGTGGCAGTCATTTATTGACTTCTTCGGGAAATGATTAGCTATGGTCTACCACCCTTCTCTGGATCCTTGTTTTTTTAATCTTAAGAGATTACATGAGAGGAGTCAGATTTTGTGGACATGAATGGGGAAAGCTTGATGAGTCTCGGGGTCTTATCTTGGCCATATGTTATTTGGCAAAATACCTGAGGAAGAGTACTTCGTGGTAGAGATAATGAAACAGTGGGCAAGGCTGTCAAAGACCCACTGTTTCATTCAGATAGCAGATGAGAGTGTAGCATCCATTTCTAAAAATAAGTTTAACTTTTGGAGTGTTATGGGCCAGGGTTTAGAGAGCCCCAAAGTGTATCATGGAGTTCACTTGACCCACAACTTTTAATAGATTGTGGTTATAGGCAGCATACGACCCTACTCTGCAGGTGTGATGCAACAGAAATCTACAGTACTTTTAAATTAAAAGACTGTTTATTTATGAAACCAATTAACACTTTATAAACCCACAGTAAACATCTTAACAACTATCAATACCAATAAATCCCCAAAGAGTACAGTACTCTCTAAGTAACTCTCTAGCACACTAGGCTAAATCGCTGGCTTTGAAAGCAGACCAAGGCAGGCCAGCAGCACGGTTCAATTCCCGTACCAGTCTCCCCGAACAGGCATCAGAATGTGGCGACTAGGGGCTTTTCACAGCAACTTCATTTGAAGCCTACTTGTGACAATAAGCGATTTTCATTTAATTTCATTAATCTTTCCTTGCAACATACATAAGACAAAAAGAACCCTCTTTACAGAAAGACATCAGGTTTAACTTCACTACTGAGAACAGTTATCACTTTGAAATCACCAAATGAACATTCATAAGATTGCGGAGATTCATACACATCTTGCTGTGATTGCATCTTTTTCAAATCTAAAACGAAACACACCCTGTAGCAAACAGCCTAAAGCGAAAGTAAAAGCAGACAGACAGCCCAGCTCCACCCACACTCTGACATCACTGATAAACACCCATTTCTTAAAGGCACGTCCACTACAGCTCTTTTTATAAACACCCATTTCTTAAAGGTACTCTCACATGACAAGGAGTTAGCTGTTAACCCACATTGTGCAAATAGAATACTTTTCAGAGATTCTTGATATTTGTACAAAATAGAACTTCTTCATTGGAAGACACAAATAGGTTCCCCCTGTTGTCTCAGGTAACCAAGGAATTTGCAAACCTAAATGATCACCTAACTCTTAATTATATAAGTCACTACTTTCTGAAACAGAACTGCATCGTTCAGCAATTTTTGCAAAGCTTCAGCTTCCAATTAGCATAGTTACAAAAGACGGTTATTTGCTGACAGCCAAATTCACTATATTACATTTAATTGACAAATACCACAATCATTCTTGGCCAGTTACCTGAATTCCTTTTTACTGTTAGGATATGGCTATAAAAAGTTTAATCCAAGACTAAAAGTTGGTCAACTTTATCAACACAATGTAAATTGGTTGTTGGTAAAGGATTGATAATTGGACAAAACCCAATTAATTGGAAAATAACATTAAGATTGATGGGTGATGAAATGTATCCAATTGTAATATATTTCTTCTCTATTCTTGCCAATTCAGTTGGCAGTGCAAACATAAATTTCTTGGGAGACTGAACATAAGCATTTCAGCAAATGTTTATGCTGAGGTACATACAATTTTAGTGTTCATAAAATCATAACATCGCTCGGCTCGTCAAATCTGCCATGCCTCTGAAAGAACTATTTATTTATTTATTTCTCTTTACGGGAAATTTAGCGTGGCCAATCCACCTACCTTGCACATCTTTGGGTTGTGGGGGTGAAACCCACGCAGGCATGGGGAGAATGTGCAAACTCCACACGGACAGTGACCCAGAGCCGGGATTGAACCTGGGACCTCGACGCCGTGAGGCAGCAGTGCTATCTACTGTGCCACCGTGCTGCCCTTGAAAGAACAATGTAGCTAGTTCCCCTTCCTGGTCCTTTCTCTATCGTCCTGCATTGCCCCCTCCACCCCCTCCTTTAGTTGTTTATCCAATTACCCTTTTGAAAGCCATGATTACAACGCTGTGTACAAACTTTTTTCCTCATGTCAATTTTGGTTCTTCACCCAATTGCTTCTCAATGTTTGAACTAATGGGTGCAGTTCCCCTCTGCCCTCTCTGTCTAAACCCCTCAGGCTTTTCAACCTTTATCAAATCTCCCTCTTACTCTTTTCTAAGGAGAACAATTTCAGCTTCTCCAATCTATCCACATACCTGAAGTCCCTCATCCCTGGGGAGGGTTTAAACTAAAATGGCAGGGGGTTGGGAACCTATGCAAGGGATCAGAGGAGGGGGAATGACGGACAAAAGCAAAAGACAGAAAGGGGAATAAGAAAACTGATAGGCAGAGAAACCAAGGGCCAGATTGAAACAAGGCCACAGTGAAAAATAGTGGGAATGGGACAAATAATGTTAAAAAGACAAGGCCAAATGCTTTGGGCAGGATTCTCCGTCGGCCAACGCTGGAATCGCGAAACGCAATTAGGCGGAGTTATTGATTAAAGGTCCCCCAAGACGGCAACCAATCCCACCACCAGAAAAAGAACGTTCTAGAGCAACCATCAGCCAGCTAACCCCTCATTCCATAATCCCCCCTAAATCCCCGAACTAGAACCAGACCTTCAGCTCCAACCCTGCACCCCCCTCCCCTCCCCTCCTCTCCCAACCCCCACAAGAAACAGGTCAAACCAGACTCAGCTGGCTTTGCAGCTGCAGCTCCCCCCACCCCCCAACCTCACTCGCGTTTACCAGCATTACACCCTGCCAACCAGGTAACCCCCACTAGGACAATGAAAGGGACAACATCGTAGCCCAACAGGAGGATAAACTAAGGGACCCGTACGCCCTACAATCTAGAAAATCCCCAATTATCCCTACAACAAGAAAAATCAAATTTCAGAGATTTATATAATTAAAAAGAAACCACCACCCCACTCCCTTCAGTCTGAAACTTGTTTTTCTTTAAAAATATTTTTTTAATGGGTTTTTGTAGTCTGCAACTTTAACAAGAAACCACAAAAACTAAATCCCCCAAACAGCGGCTTTCGTTTAATTGGACCCCAGTTGATGTTTGTCGATGAAGCCCTCCACCTCTTCAGATGCCTGGGAAAAAAAGGCTAGGTGGCCTCGCGTGTGACCCGCAGCTTCGCCGGGTAAACTATTCTGAAATTAACGCCCTTTCTGTAAAGCACAGCATTCACCTTGTTAAAGGCCACACGCTTCCATGCTAACTCTGCATCCATGTCATGATAAATTCACCTGAAGAAGGAGCCGTGCTCCGAAAGCTCGTGTTTGAAACAAACCTGTTGGACTTTAACCTGGTGTTGTAAGACTTCTTACTATGATAAATTCCCACAGTGCGGGGGCTGGAGAGGGTGAGGGATCTGTTTATAGAAGGACGGTTTCTGAGTTGGGAGGAGTTGAAGGAGACAGCAGGGTTAGGGGGGATCGGACATGTTCAGATATTTCCAGGTGCAGGACTTTGGCGGCTTTCCCGACTTTTCCGGAGGCACCGCCATCTACCTTGCTTGAAAGGATACTCTTGTGTGCGGGGTTGGAGGAGGGCAGCACATCTGGGATATATGGGCAGATCATGGGGGAAGAGCACGTTTTGGTGGATGAGGTGAAGGCCAGGTGTGAAGAGGAGTTGGGACCCATTTTAGAGGAGGAGATGTGGAGTGAGTCCCTGCGTAGGGTGAATGCTACGCCATCCTGCATGAGGTTGAGCTTGATACAGCTAAAGGTGGTGTTTAGGGTGCACCTCACCAGGGCCAAGGTGATTTGGTTTTTTGAGGGGATCGAGGATAAGTGTCAGCTGTGCTTGAGAGGTCCTGCACACAACGTACATGTTCTGCTCCGGTACCAAACTGGTAGTTTTTGGTGGTCCTTTTTTGGCACCTATCGGCAATCCTAAATGTTGATTTAGAGTCCTGTCCGTTAGTCGCTGCATATGGGTTCGATCCCAGCTCTGGGTCACTGTCTGTGTGGAGTTTGCATTCACCCCATGCCTGCGTGGGTTTGGCCCCCACAAAGACGTGCAGGTTAGGTGGATTGGCCACACTAATTGCCCCTTAGTTGGAAAAAAAAATGAATTGGGTACTCTAAATTTATAATAAAAAAAGTTCATGGTGAGGGGTCGATCAATGGATTCTATCTTAGATGGCGGCTGTTGATCTTCACTTTAAAGTTGTGTGGACTGTATTTCTGTATTACATATGTGTTCCTGCAGTTTTGTTTTGTAATTTTTTTAAATATTGAAAGTTTTAATAAAAATATTTTTAAAAAATACATTTGTACAGTGCTTCTTTCCCATTTCACTTCAGTTCTCCTTGGCCCACTACAGGACTTTTTCCTTCTCGTGGAAGCGATGAAACCTGATGATCAACGCAAGAGGTGGCTCATTCTGTCGAGGCTTTGCCCTGAGCGTCCAATGGGCCCTGTTGAGTATTGGGGGGAGGAGAGACCACTACTGTCGGCCATCTTCCAGAACATTTGCGATAAATCCACCCCCTCTGGCAAACCCACAACCCAGTTTCTGCCTCATTGACCGGTTTTCCAGGTCGGCGACCTTTTGTTTTCATTGGCCATCATTGCCACCTTAGCCTCCAGCGGTGCAAGCTGGTCTCGTGTCTCGAGCACCTCCTCAATACCTTTCAGGATCTCGTCATACTCTCTCACCATCCCCACCGCTTTATCCAGCTCCACGTGGACCGGGCTCAGCGCTTCCTCAATTGACTTACATATTTTGTCGGAGATCAGCTTCCACTGCCTCTTGAAGTATAAGGTGAATTGTTTGTCGAATTCTTTGGCCAAGGCATCTGAAAGCTTGTCGAATATGATTAGGACTGCCAATGACTGCAGCTCTGCCAAAGCCATCTTAACAACAACAATCCAGCACCTGTTCGGGTACACAGAGGGAGAATTCAGAATGTCCAATTCACCTAACAAGGGACTTGTGGGAGGAAACCAGAGCCCCCGAAGGAAACCCACGCAGACACAGGGAGAAAGTACAGACTCCGCACAGACAGTGATCCAAGCCGGGAATCGAACCTGGGACCCTGGCACTGCGAAGCAACAGTGCTAAACGCTGCTCTATCATGCTGCCCAGACATTCCACAAGGCACCCAAGAGAGTCTGTTCCTGGCTTCCTGGTTTTTGGAGGCATGGATTTAATGTGGGGAGACCTTATTAAAGTGATTTGTATGGTCCCTGTGGTGAATGTGATTCACACTGGATTATAATCTGTATATACATGTGTCTGTATTGTAAGTGCAGTTGCACTACCTGTCCTCCAGGGGGAGTAGCACTGGGAATGCTCGAGTTGTACGGGGCTTCTCCCTTGCTTCTGCCCAGGACTCCTCCCCCCGGAAGCTGCTGTATAAAGATCAGTGCCACATGGTCAGCCGGCCAGTTCACCGAAAGTTCAATGGCTAATAGGCTGGCTCTGTTGTGAGTATATTAAAACCGCTATTCTAATCCTACAAGCACGTGTCCGTAGAATTGTTGGTTCCAACAGTCCCCTAGAGAAAATTACCTGAAAAAACAGCCGAAAATGCCAATAAAGACTCCTGACTGGAGCTACCAGAAGTGTGACCTCCCTCCTACATATTGCACCGGAAGACCCTCAACCCTTTCCATTTCCTCATTAAAAACTCAATCATAGAACAGTACAGCACAGATCAGGCCCTTCGGCCCTCGATGTTGTGCCGAGCAATGATCACCCTACTTAAACCCACGTAACCCGTAACCCAACAATCCCATTAACCTTACACTACGGGCAATTTAGCATGGCCAATCCACCTAACCCGCACATCTTTGGACTGTGGGAGGAAACCAGAGCACCCGGAGGAAACCCACACACACACAGGGAGGACGTGCAGACTCCACACAGACAGTGACGCAGCCAGGAATCGAACCTGGGACCCTGGAGCTGTGAAGCATTGATGCTAACCACCATGCTACCGTGAGGCCCCAAATCATGTTATTTAAACACTATTTGCCGTTAATAAATCCTAAATTAATCCACACTCATCCAAATGACTAAAAGCTTTCTCAACACTCAGCTTCTGTTGATCAGTTAGTTTAACCTGAGTTTATTCTTACTCCCTTTTTTGGATGAGGGTGCAACAGTCACCACCCCTGCATCTACACAGCATCTGAAGATTAGGGTCAAGACCTCACAGTTTCCACTCATATTTCCCTCAGTATCCATAGATGCATCCCATCGGTTCTGCAAATGATCAAATTTAACTACAGCCAGCCTTTCCAGCCTCTCTACGTATCAATTTGTAGCCCATCTAATATCTCAACTTCACCTTTTTCACTATAACTTTGGCAGCATCTTAAAGCAGATACAAACTACTCATTGAGTATCTCAGTCTTTTCTAGGGGCTTTTCACAGTAACTTCATTGAAGCCTACTCGTGACAATAAGCGATTTTCATTTTTTTTTTCATTTTCAGTCATGCAGTTTCTACATGTAGGTCTCCATTGCAATTTCTAATTTTCAAACTTCATGGGCTGGATTCTCCGCAGCCCCACGCCAAAATCACGGCCGGCACTGAGGTGGATAATCCACTTTCACGGCATAAACGGTCCCGGTGATTCTTCCTTCTCCGAAAATCGGCGTGACCGTGCAGTATGCCATGTGGCTGGGGGGCCCATTGACAAAGGCCCGCTCAGCAAACCTCTGCTCACGATCGGCAGAGTTCCTGAAAGCGTGGAACTAACCACCTGTTGCCAGTCAGGATGCTGTGGGCTCAGTCTGCAGCCACTTTGGTCAGGGGAGGGGGTTCGGAGGCCAGGGGGGCCTTATAGGCAGTCGGGGTAGAGCCGTGCGGTTGGATGCTCGGGCCGCGGCCGATCGGGGGGGGGGGGGGGGGGGGGGGTGTGGTCCTTTCTGTGTCTGGTTCCGCATTCCAAGTCTGCCATGTAGCTCGGTGCGGCCGCTGGAGGCCACCACCGTGTGTATGTGCGGACTCCAAACCTGAAGTGTGGGGGCCCCTATCCGCAGCCAAAGCTGCGGGATTTACTCTGGGTTCCTCCTAGCCCCTTGCAGGGCACTGAATTCCTTTTAACAGGAATCTCTGAAGTTAAACTCCACCGTTTTTACTCCGGAGTGGGGGGACATAGTCCCATTTTGGGAGAATCCAGCCCCATGTCTATGTGCTTTTTGGCATGAAAACCAGAGTGGATCCTACCAGCCCTGTTGACACAATCTAGACTGTAATTATTAGATACTTGAAACTAAAAGTTTCACAGGAATAATGCCGTGCCCATGGTGCAATGTGTCTGAATCGGCCGCAATGGGGGTCATCTGAGCAGTTCAAACGAGGGGCTCCACAGACTTTGTTTATAGTCCAACCAAGAAGATGGCAGCAAGGCAGCTGTAAAGTTCACGGAGTGTATCCTGATAGAATGTTGGATGCTGAGGAGGAAAGGGCAAACAATTACGCGCAGCTAGTCAGGGGCGCTGGGAGTGTTCAGTCCATCTGATTGACCCTTTCCAGAGAGTGAGGCACTTCCAGACAGAACAGGGTGGCACCACCTATGCCACCCGCAAGTAGGTCACCGTCCTCCAGAGAACGGCCACCATGGTAATCTCAGGCATTCAGGAAGTGGCTGGCAGTGTACCGACTCAACCTCAGGTGTGGGGAGATACCTAGACATAAGTGTAGGGTTAAGGAGGTCAAGAAATTGTAGTCACAGTTTAGGCAAGTGTGATGTTAGGCACTTAGGGCAGTAGAGCACGGAAATTTGTATATATTTGACCTCACCATGTATTAAAATTCACTTTTGTTAACTTTTAGGCTGCGTGACCTGCACTGATTGGTGATAGCAATGGCACATTGGGGATGAATTCGGACTTAGTGCCACCTCCATTAGGGGCTGGTTTAGCACACTGGGCTAAATCGCTGGCTTTTAAAGCAGATCAAGGCAGGTCAGCAGCACAGTTCGATCCCCGAACAGGCGGCGGAATGTGGCGACGAGGGGCTTTTCACAGTAATTTCATTGAAGCCTACTTGTGACAATAAGCAATTTTCATTTCATCCCTCTGTGCGATCATGTAATCTCAGTGCATGTTTCCCTTGCACTGAGGTGACTCACTAATGATACAGGAAATCCTCTTAACAGAACACCCAGCCCCCTAAGACAGCATCAGGAGAGATGACTGACTCTGCACACTATCACTCTGAAATCACACAAGCCACAGGGAGTCTAGAAGCTGCCATGAGCCAGACACGACAGGCATTCACATCTCTGAGGGGCATCACAGCCCTTACCTCACTGCAAGTAATCATCACCCTCCTGCATTGAATGGGTAGCTAGCATTCAGGGCCTCCCCATCACCAACTCCCTGAGTTGTTAACCCTCATGGGCCCCCGGGCACATAGGAGGAGCCACGTCCAGAAGGGTCACCCATGTGTCCTCTTTAATCCCAGACCTCCTGGCACTACATCGCAATGAGGGTGTCTCCAGCCTTCCTGCCCATGGGACCAAAGAAAGCTAATTCAGGAGGGACTCATGTTTCCTAGTTGCTCATATTAAGACGGTGAGGTGCATATTGGGGCAGGGATGGAGAGGAATCCTTTTTTTTTCTTTTACTACCCAATTCATTTTTTTTTTTCAATTAAGGGACAATTTAGCGTGGCCAATTCACCTACCCTGCACATTTTGGGGGGGATGGGGGGGTGAGACCCACGCAGACACGGGGAGAATGTGAAAACTCCACACGGAGTGGCCCGGGATCGAACCAGGAACCTCAGTGCGTGAGGTAGCAGTGCTAACCACCTGGTGGAGAGAAATCCAATGGGACTGCTAATGCAGGAGCAGGGGGCCCTGTTTCTAAGGCACTAGGTCTGCCAGTCCGGATAAATCTCAGCTTACTAACTGGGCATGATTTGTTATTCCCTCAGTGCGTGGCTGTACTAATAGGCACCCTGGTAACTCAAGTTGCAGCCATGGGGGAACTCATTGCTGTCATCCCTCTATAATAAAAATTTCTGGATAGTAAACTTTCTGCTACAGTGAGCGCTCCCCCCCCACCCCCAAAGGGGAGGGCAACTAGCCCAACTAGCCAGGCTGAGGGGCACAGAATAAGCACCCCCTTACAGATCACCAGAATGTCAATCACATATCCCAGACAGCCAACCTTCTTCTTGAAGTCCCCCTCTGGAGCATTCCGGTGCCCTCTTGCCCCCCTTGAGTATAGTGGAGACATGCACGCTCACCTCCCTCGAAGGTCAGATTCCTGTGTTTCATGCAACCTAATGGTAATGTATGCAAATCAGGCTCATGCACGTCTAAGGCGAGAACCCAATCGTGTCAACAGAGTAGTGTTGGGAAGATCGCAAACTGAAATCTAGACATCGCGAATTGCGTTTTCGATATCTTGTGAGATTTAGTGGCCATTACAGGAATTGTGCCCGTGACTCACCCAGCTGCTAAATCATGGCCATGGTGATTGAAATTGTAATTTATCACAGATGGAAATTAAATAGTGTGGCATACAAATCATCCATAAAATGATTAATTTAAATTTCACCTTAGCAAATCCCACAATATTTTGGTTTATGCTGGTTCAAATATCATAGGTGAGAGTGTTTCCCGTGATGATTTAAGCACAAACTCCTACCTCAATCTGTCAGTAAGACTCCTCGTATTTGAGAACTCTGCCCAACAAAAGCTTTCCTTATGTATTCAGGAAGTGAATTTCACTACTTTTCTTTTTAAAAACCAATTGAGAATACAATAAACTTCCGGGAAGAAAAACAAGAATGGCCAAATTAATTTTAGAGATTTTAAAACTTTACATATTTACTAAAGTTAAATCAATTGACTTTCTTCTATTAGCAATAACTGATGTAACTAAAGACAATACGTACTGTACATTTTTTTTTACACTGGGCTGAACAGCAGAACATCTTTATAAACTTAATATTTACAATTAAATTTGTTCCAAAATAATTTTACCACAAAATGGTTCATTAATTCTATGGTATGTCATTTTTAGAGCGTCGGTTACATACATGACTCAAAACAAGACCGTAAGTATAAAAGCAAAATACTGCAGTTGCTGGAAATCTGAAATAAAAACAGAAAATCATACAAATTCTACAGTGCAGAAGGAAGCTATTCAGCCCATCATGTCTGCACCAATCCTCTGAAAGAGTTACCTACCTAGGCCCACTTCCTTGCCCTAAACCTCGTAACCCCACCTAACCTGCACATCTTTGGACTATAGGAGGAAACCCACGCAGAGGAGAATGCGCAAACTCCACACAGACAGACAGTCACCCGAGGCCAGAATAGAACCTGGGTCCCTGGCGCTGTGAGGCAGTAGTGCTAACTACTGTGCCATCATGCTTCTCTTGCTGGAAATGCTGAAAAAAACTCAGCATGTGTGGCAGCGTCTGTGGAGAGAGAACAGAGTCTGGACGATTCTATTTTGGATCTAAAGAGAGAGAAATGTGTCGATTTCATACTGTACAAGAGGGGGAGGAGCAAAATGGGTCAGTGATAAGTGTGAACCAGGAGAGATTGCATATTTAGCGCACAAAACAGAAGCAATTGTTAATGCAATGTTAAGGACAAGAGAAAGTGCTGATAGTGACATAAAGGTAAGATAGCAAAGTTCGTAGAAAGTATAATTGGCTAAAGCTTTTCACTTGTTGGCAAACTACATGAGCAGGTTCAACTTTGTTACTGTAAAAAAGTAAAACAGGCACACACAAAGATTTCACTAAAGGTAGTGGCATCCTCGACATATTACCTTACTTTGCCTTGCCAGTAAACACATCTTCCTAGAATAACCAAAATGGAGTGGAACAATTGTGATCCTTTTGTAATTTACAAATGGGGTGAAACCAAAGTTACACAATGTCAGTAACAAATGTGGCAGCACAATTGCCAAGAGTTAATATTTGAACTCAATTAGGAAAATCTTTCATACAATCTACCCACAGAACAGGTAACCCCAATCATGCCCAGAGCAAATCAAGTTCAACTAAATTGATCCATGTGAAATGCAGGATGGAATTGTACAGATATAGTCCATGCGTTAAACGGTTCAGGTATTTATTAAATTGATCTAAATTTCAGTGCCCATTATATGGGAATAGTGTATTGATTTGCGATCTTAATTCAACATACCTCTTTAGTTTCTTCATCCACCACTCCCCATTACCTCCTGAATACAAGTTTTTATTATTACCTGGTCGTTACAGGTTTGTATGCTTTTAACCTGGTTAATTTAGGTATGAATTTTTCAATGTTGGTCACATTGTAATTCCACTTTCAGTCTGCAAACAAGTTTGTTGAATAAACACAAAAAGTATGCAGGTCCAACAAGTGATTAGGAAAGTAAATGGAATGTTGTCACTCATGGCAAGGGAATGTAACATAAAAGTAGAGATATTTTGCTACTTTTGTATACAGTATTTGGTGAGATCCCTTCTCAAGTACAGAGTAGTTTTGGTCTCTTTATTTTAAAAAAGACATGGGCCGGGATTCTCCCCTACCCGGTGGGGTGGGGGGGTCCCGGCGGGATGGAGTGGCATGAATCACTCCGGCGTCGGGCCGCCCCAAAGGTGCGGATTTCTCCGCACCTTTAGGGGCCAAGCCCTAACCTTGAGGGGCTAGGCTATTGAATCAACATTTAAGTCCAGACTTTCGCTACCAAGGCAGGTAGCATGAATGGGAACATTTTCTGATTTGCTGGATTCCACCTCAAAAAGAAGAGCTCTGCATTTTCTCTCCAGAGAGAGGTGTGCAGGTGCTAGATGAAGTTGGGCCCGCTGACCCAGAAGCTGGTGCTAGGAGTATGGGGGAGGGGGAAGTGTTGGGCGTCTTTCGAGTGGGCTGATTTGAAGGCCCGCCTCACTTGGTTGGGACTTGGTCCTAGCTGTATTAGAAAATTTTAGCCCTCTAGCCTACATTTGTCCTCACCCCATGACTCTCAGTACCCAGGCACTCTCTCTCCCCGCTCCCCCCAACCCCACAAACTTGCCCAATTTCCACCATACGCAGACCTTAGAAGTAATGTGGAGACTTTAGAACTCAAATGGCTGATTTCTTATATAATAAACTTCAGTTCATTCCTTAATCTTTTAATAGCCTCGAAGTTGTTAAACTGTGAACTCAGAAACCCCATGAGATAATTGTAGCATTTGAAATTCAGTCAAGTATTCAAAATGAATAGGGCAGCACGGTGGAGCAGTGGGTTAGCCCTGCTGCCTCACGGTGCCTAGGTCCCAGGATCGATCCTGGCTCTGGGTCACTGTCCATGTGGAGATTGCACATTCTCCCTGTGTCTGCGTGGGTTTCACCCCCACAACCCAAAAAAATGTGCAAGCTAGGTAGATTGGCCACTCAATTGCCCCTTAATTGAAAATAAATAAATAAATTGGCTACTCTAAATTTAAAAAAGTTTTCATAATGAATAGCCCTTAGTGAAATGTCAAAGAACTCGAGTGAAACTTCTCAAACAGATGTTAAACCAGTTAGCCTGTCAATCAAAGCAGACTTTTTTTAAAAAAACACATTTTTTAAAACACATTTTAGATCATGACAATTAAACAGACCATATTCACCCTTCCAGGACTTTTACGTCTGTGGTGAAAGTAACTTAGTAATTCACACTGTATTTACCAATACCATTGTAAGCGCAGTAGCGTTATCCGACCACTAGGGGGAGTAGCTCTGGGAAAGCTCAGGAGTTTGTACAGGGCTCCACCCTTGGCTCCGCCCACGACTCCTCCCCCTGGACTTGCTGTATAAATACCCTTGTCCAGAGCCAGCCTACAGTTCATCGAGAGTTCAACGGGTAACAGGCTGGCTCTGTAGTAAGTAGATTAAAACCACTGTCCATATCTTAAAGCATGTATCTAGTGAATTGATGGTTCCATCAACGTCTACTCCACAAATTTGTGACTCCCACATTGCAGGTTAGGGGCCTTGTAACAGCCAAAATAAGTTAGTTTGAACTCGGCACCAAATTCAAATGACCCCGAGTTCAGTTTCCCTCCTGGCGGAATCACATCCCACCCTCTTTCTCCGACTGGCAAAAATGGGATCTGTTGGAAATGCATGCTATTTTTATAAATCAGCAGAGTCTTCCCACCTCCACGCAAGTCTTGCCCCTTGTCTTCAATAAGCATCAAATCTCCAACCAAACTGGAAGGTCTCAGAGAGAGTGGTTACTAAGCAGATAGAGAACAATAAAACAAAGACGGAAGAAACATAAAATAAATAGAGTGCATTTACATGTATGTGGGGGGAAAGAGGTGGGAGGGAAGATATGTAGAAGAAGAGGAGTAGCACTGGGATAAAAATCATACAGTTGTAGGTTATGATCACATATTTCACATAATTTGGAACCCTGTATCATGCCTTTGACTCAAAGATGTTTTTCACTTCAAACACAATTTCCAAGCTAGTGGTTTGTTAAGGTATGGGGGAAGTAAGACTTCTAGTTAGAACCCAGAACATTTAATGCCTATAATTTTTTTTTTTTAAATCATGCATTGTTCAACAAAGCAGTTAATGCATTTTTTTGATGCAAACAGCTGGAAGAGAACTGTGACAATGTACGATAAATGAGCCATTCTGACTGATCAACAGTATTTTTCTTCAATTTTAACTAGATATGAAGTAAGAAAGTTTTCTATTTCAAATTTCTTCAGGTTACCTTTACATATTGGAGTTACTACTTTTAGGATTCAAAATGATCAGATATCAATTCTTTAATGGCAACACATGCCAACGATATAGGACAGAGATCCCCAAGCAACATGCTCTCTCACTGTTAGTATTTTCAGTCGTAATGCTGGAATGGTGGCAAATTAAAAATCCAAATTGCTGTACTTGTTTGTACACTTTTGTTATTTCAAAAATCATAATTACCTTTGACAAACTTGTCAAACTTTGCAGGAGATCAAATAAGCAGACTGTCTTGTATAACTGTTAATACTAACAAGTCCTATAATATTTATCTGCTTAATCCCAGTGAAAACATTCTTCAACTTTCAACAATGCACTTTCTTTGCCACACAAAAGAGTTATAAAAATGAGAATTTTTGCAAACGCCAGAAGAAAACTTCTTAATATTTGTTCCAAAGTAATGTGAATTAAGAATTTTCCACTCCTGATTTAGGTGCTGAAAACTTACTTATAGAAGCAGTAATCATAGTGCATCTTCAATTTGAAGAATTCTTCGAAACAAGGTTACAATGACAAACGTGATATTTGTTGAGGGAATCCTTTTCAATGACATTACAACATCAAGCACAAATTTGCTTGTGCAGTGATTGTTCAATAGAGCTTTCCAGTGAAAGAGAGTTACAGGGTTAACATTTAATCAACAATTCAAGATTTGTTTTTAGAAAAAAGGTCTCAACAACCAATCACGTTCTTATTTGAAGTTTCCCCAACCAATACAGTGTTTTATGAAATTGTCTGTTGCTGGAACGATCTTTCTCCCCACAATGATGAGATATTACCCTGACACAAATTATAGCTGGAGCATCAAGGTTTTATAGATCCTGAAGGTAATTCGTTCCATTGGAAGAATCATCCAGAGAGAATGTTTTAATCTGTTCACTATCACATTATAAAATCAAAGTCCGAGAGGTGTGAGTTGTTTTGAATGCATTCAAGTACTTCCTGGCTTTCTCAGTCATTATAAGTTGATCCTTTGTTCTTCCACAGGCTACTGCTTCCCAAGCACTGCTCATCTGGAAGCAGGAATCAGAGGGAAAATATTTTTTAATGTCACATATGCAACATGTTTCAGTTTCAACTATGCCATTAAGTTTTCAAATACATTACTCTTGTCAAACAGCTTCAAAATATTGGAGGGTCAAATATACAATAGATCGCAGCATAGAACACAACCCCTTTTTTGGCACCAAAATACACATTTAGGCCTATGTTCAGCACACAAGTTAAACCCCCCCTCCCCATTTCGGAGCTAATAAATGCATAATTAAGGCTATGCTCACATTTGTTGGTCTCATTTGTCAGCTGAGAAATATTTGGTTCCAGTTATACTCACTTTATAAGTTGGTGCTAGGGATCAAACAGGCCATACAGGCCTGTAATGAAGATGCATAGAATTTTAAGATGCCTAAACATTTCAAAATGGTGACCACCTACACCAAACCAAAACTGGCAGTTCACATTGGCAAGATAACAGAAAACATTTTGAATGTTGTTCATCTCATCATGGCACAATTAAAAGCTGAATGTCTATTTGATTGAGCCACTAAACTGTGTTACAAAGTAAAGATGTTTTATGGAGAGGGGTAACCGACATTCAAAGAGCTGAAATCATATGTGGGATGAAGAATCAGGACAGGAGCAATTGCAGGATGAAAAGACTATGCCAAAATGCGAATTCTACACATTGTGGTAAGACAGACTTGTCTGGCATTTCTATAGATATTATCTAAACAAAACTATTTACAATAAATAATGCTACTTACCCATATTGGAGCCACTGGTTTAGAGTGTTTGGAGGAAAAACTAGTATCATTATTAGGTATAATAAAACCTCTGTTCAGTGTATCATTTTTACTTGCTGAAGAGCTGTTCAAAGATCTTGATAAAACATCTTCTGTCTGCTTCTAAAAGAAAATAAAAACAATATGGGGTCTTGATGAGACTACACCATGGGCGGAATTCTCCGCTCCCGCGCGGCATCGGGAAGGCTGTCGTGAACTCAGCCGAGTTTCACGACGGCCTCGGAGGCCGCTCCTCGCACCCTATTCACCCCTCTGTAAATCTCGGCCGCCGGGCCTTGACGCTTGTGTCAAGGCGGCGCACCGAGAATGATGCGATGGCGGCGCCTAAGTGACGTCAGCCGCGCATGCGCAGGTTGGCCGGCTCCAACCCGCACATGCACGGTTGCCGTCTTCCCCTCCGCTGCCCCGCAAGACGTGGCGGCTTGATCTTGCGGGGTGGCGGAGGGGAGAGAGTGCGTCTCTTGGAGACGCCGGCCCGACGATCGGTGGGCACCGATCGCGGGCCAGTCCCCTCCCGAGCACAGCCGTGGTGCTCACTCCCCTCTCCGCCCCCCCCACAAGCCACAAATGAACCTTTGGCGCCATGTTCACGATGGCAGCGACCAGGTGTGGTTGTCACCGGTGTGAACAGGTTGGGAACGTCAGGCCGCTCAGCCCATCCGGGCCGGAGAATCACCGGTCGGCGTGAAAAACGGCGAGAGGCGATTCTCCGAGCGGGGGGGTGGGAGAATCGCGGAGGGTGCCAGGGCGGCGTGTCGTGAGTCGCCCGGCCCTCCCGCGATTCTCCCACCCGGCGTGGGGAGCAGAGAATCGCGCCCCTTGTGTATGGAGTACAATTCTGCTCTCCTTACTAAGAAAAGATGGATGTTCTTGCTTCAGAGATAATGCAAAGATTCACTAGATTGGCTTCTGGGAAGAAGTAGACTAGGCTTGTATTTCCCAGAATTTTAGCTGCACGAGTAACAATCTCATTGAAACATACAAAATTCTTAAGAGACTTGATAGGGATGTTAGGAGAATGTTTCCCCTGACTGAAGAGTCTGGAAATAAGGATTGGGGTGGTATACACAGTCTCAGAATAAGAATTAACCATTCAGAACTGAGGTGTGAAAAAATGCGTTCGTTCAAAGGGTTAACGATCTTTGGAATTCTCTACACCAGAGAGCTGTGGATGATAGGCTATTAAGTATATCCAAGATAGAGATAGATTTTTGGATATTTAGGGGATTAAGGGATATGGGGATAGTGCGGAAGGTGGAGTCAAGGTAGAAGATTAACTATGATCGGTTTTGAATGGCTGACCAGAAGCGGCAAAATGGCATATTCCCATTATGTTCTTAGAATATGCAATTTTTTTTACTAGACACAGACCCTTTTAAAAATAACTTCTTCTATTTGTATATAAAGATTAAACTGATCCTTAGAAACCATTCTATTTCAACAGTTAAAACACTTTTTATGGATTGCCAAACACGATCGAAAAATCAGGGTGAGATATGCCAAAAGCATTGATATCTAGAGAGTTGATGATAAATATTGGAGCTCAGAAGAGAGTTGAAGACCGCCTCTTTCTCTCATCGCACTCTCAAAAAAAAAAAAATCACGTGCCTGTTTCTATCTGGATATAACAGTAAGTGAAAGCAATGGCTAAGTGGGTTCAATGATACCATCTCTATGGAAAGCCAACTACTGGTCAAACATCATCTGGGAGAGCCAAACGCTACCTTTTCTTTCGGGAATCGGTTATGTAATTGCTATGTCTAAAAACAGCATGGTTGACACAAATACTTCAACCCATTATTGACGAACAATACTTGCCTCTGGATAAGATAACAAACCAAGCAGTAAAAGCAAATAAATGTTTCAACAGTCTTCAAACTCAAAAAAGTCAAACATTACAGTTTACAGGATTCTTATTGCAGATCAACATCTTGGACAACTATACTTGTGGACGAGTTACCTGTTTGTGTGTGCTGAGAATAGCACGATTTGTATTACCACCATCCTTTTCCACAATATCCAAAGCAAGAGACTTTCGCACTTTCTTCATAAGAGGTCTGTGTAGCTATACAAACAAGAATAATTATAAATTTTAAACAGATTGCAACGGTTCCACACATTATAAACATTTAACATGTTGCAAGGCAAAATTTTGAAATGCTTTTTATAAATAATAATTTTTGACTAAATAAAAGTTGCATTTCATGTATTGCGTGACAAGATCAAGAAATGGAACCAGAGCCTTGTCATTTGAGACTCTACCGAGAAAACCCCAATACGACGCACACATTAGCTTCAGCTTTTTCCTACAATCATCTTAACAAAGTTAAACCATTAAAAACTGGTTTCAAAATAACTTTCACAAGATTGAAGTCAAATTTGTGACAAATACCACTGTTGCATTGATAAATTAGGCTTTGAATACAAACTAGGACAAGAGGGCATAATCTTAGAGTAAGGGATCACCCACTTAAAACAGAGATGAGAGGAATTTCATCTCTCAAGGGTAGTGAATCTGTGGGAATTCTTTAAGCAGAGAGTTGTAGAAGCTGGGTCATTACATATATTCAAGGCTGAGATAGACAGATTTTTAATCAGGAAGGGAATCAAGGGATATGGGGAGAGTGGAGTTGAGGTTCATATCAGATCGGCCATAGTCGCATTGAATGGTGGAGCAGACTTCATGGGCCGAGTGGCCTACTTCTGCTCCAAAGTCTTATGGTCTCTTCTATAGACAGTAAAAGAAAAAGAAAATGAAATAACATCTTCATAAACTAAACTAATACTACATACACATTTACATGTTAAGCAGCTTCATAAAACGTGAATCTATACTGGAGAACCAAGCAAAAATTTGAATTAAAAAAAAAGTGACTCGAGAAAAAAAGTAAACATGCGTTGAACACATGCACATACTAACCCCGTGCTGCTTTCTTTTTACTAACTGGGCCTCTTCTTCCTGCAAAATGCTCCTCAAACCATCTTTTAGATCCTCCTCAAAATGAGAGATTGGATACTAGATTTAAGCAAGAGGAAGAAAAATATACAATCAATGTATTTTCAGATATAGGTGCAACTGGACATTAATCATTTTCACAAAATAATCAGTACGTACCCGAGGTTTCACTACTCCATATTTTTCCAGCCCATTTTTGAAAGGAGTAGGTGTTCTTGGTGTACTGTCCAAAAGAGATCTGCGACTTCTGGGTGTTCGAAACCTGCAAAGATAAAAATACATAAGAACCAATTCACACCAAATTTTGTATTCTTTCAACTTCAAGCATCACAATCTAATACACAACTGAAACAGTACAGAAACATTTGATAAAAAGAAACTCTTTCAGTCTAATAATAATCTTTATTGTCACAAGTAGGCACACATTAACACTGCAATGAAGTTACTGTGAAAGCCCCTAGTAGGCACATTTGGGCACCTGTTCGGGTACACAGGGGGAGAATTCAGAATGTCCAAATTACCTAACAGCACATCTTTCAGGACTTGTGGGAAGAAACCAGAGCACCCGGAGGAAACCCATGCAGACACGGGGAGAGGCGGTCAAATTTGTCAAATAAACACTGCTTGATATTCTCCGCTTACTCGTTTTCTGAACCTGCTTTAGGCAGCTAAAAATGAAATTGAATTTTTATTTTTGATTGGAGCTTTCAATTTATTATAGCTCTTCTTTTTGACACATAGTCGTAACAGCAGCAACCCAAAATGTAATTAAGCAATTCTCATGGAGCTACTGGACAGGTTACCAGCTGCTTGGCTGAGCATGATGCAGAGCAAGCCATTTTTTTGGCGGGGGGGGGCTGTAAAAAGAAATAATAGCAGACAGTTTAACTTTTATTCATGGAACAAAGGCAAACTGGAATTTCTTCTGTCCCTATTGTTTTTTGCTTTGCATGGCAACTTGCAGTGATGATTCTGCTTTCTCATTTGCACATCTTCTAGGCCCACCTTTTGTTCCTTTACTTGCCCATGCCATCTCCTTTTGCTTTGCACCAGCAGCTCTTTAGTCATTTAATCTCTCCTGCCCTCCACTCTATCTTTTTGTTTGATCCCCACCCCTCCCTGCTCTTTACTTGCTCAAAACCTATTAAATCTCTAGCTTGTTGCATGTCACTGACCCTAAACATTAACTCTCGCTTCCCTCTCCACAGATGCCGCCTGACCTGCTGAGTTCCACAATGGTCCATTTTTATTTCAGATTTCCAGCATCCACAGTATTTTGGTTTTGTACTGGAATTGCCTACTAGCTCAGCTACTTACACAGAATTCTCCTTTTGAACTTTGGGTGTATAGTCTCGCTGGAGTGGGGCTGTAACTATGATTTTCTGGCTACAAACTGGGGTAGAGGTAAGAGATGGATTCTCTAGATCAAGATTATCTTGTTTGGTCCAGAAGTTCAAAAACTAAGGGGAGAAAAAAGAGAAAAACATAACAAATTTGTATTTTTAACAATTTCAACCTGCCAATACACTTGACTCATGAACACAGTACATGTGCTAAATGGTACGGTTACATTTAATTACAAAATAAAATTAAACTCCATCTATTCAGATTGAAAAACCAGCTGTGAAATTTCCTCTTCACCCAACCGCACTGGTCATTCATTATCACAGACGGAGTTGATCAGCATTCCGAACTATTCAGCAAATAAGACACTTCCATTGAAACACAGTCCCACAGAAAAAACAAAATTATAAAGAGATGAACCTTGAGTGGTGTAGCAGGCGTGCACTAGGATAGGTAAATGTAGTTAAACAGAGCATAACCAGTTTTAAACTTTAGTTAATGCAAAACGTCTTACAAAAATCTCTGGAACGTGACATGGTTTTAACCTGTTGCATTTTTGAAAGGAAAGTAGTAATTGCTGACTTAGCGATTTGGACGAAATCAGAGGAGTCTCTTATTAAAATTATGGGGATGATTTGGACAGACCGCAACCGGTTGTAAACCCATCCCCCAACGCCAGTTGAAATACATTCTTGATACAGATTATGGCTGTTCACTTCTCTTGGATTGAAACTACATTCTAGAAGAAAAGCAGATGCACTGCAGATGTTGATTTGAGCTAGTAGTTTGTGAAAAGCAAAAAGATGCAGAAAATGACCAAGAAAAAAAGTGTTAGAGCTGTTTCTCCCTAGGGAATCCTGGTCAATATTCTAATCGAAAATACCTGCTACAAAAATGTTCTGCTATCTCAAATACCAAGTTTTTGATCTCAAACTTGGTGTCAAGAGGAAGCACTGAGTGGAGGAAAAGTGTTTTCCTGCAGAAAGAATTAAAGTAGAACACTCAACTTGAAATATCACCTTCAAGAGGGTATTAGTAGAGGCCCAGCAGCTGATATCTTTCTCTCAGCTACCGAGAAAGTATGATAGAGGGCAAAATATAGTAGACGAAGGAGTGGAGGAACACATCTCGTGCTTCGCAAACAAAAAAAAATTTAAATCTGTAGTCTTTCTTTATCAACATTGTATCATTATTTAGCAGTGGTTCATAGCTGAATAGGCCAGGTGAACCAGTCAGATCTTCTCTGGTTGCTAAAAGTCAGCCTGGAGTGCTGAAAAAGTATTCAGTACTGCAATATTACCTGTGACGGTGAAAAGGGCAAGGTCTTTACTGGAGTACTTTTTGGAGTCATGCTGCTGCTGGTACTGCTTTCAAAGATTGCAGAACTATTCCCACTGCTGCTATCATTAACCGGTGAAAGTGTAATCTTTGTTTTCCTCTTGCGCCTCAGGATTGTTGGAGGTGTACTGAAGCTTCCTGCAATTGGGGAGGTAATCATGGGGATGAGTTCACCTTTCTTTGCACTTTTGCTCAGGTCAGAGATGGTATTTGCATCAATGCGGTATTCTGTCAAAGTTGGCTGTGTGATCTTATCCGGAGTCTGTTTGATGAGATCCTCCGGTAAATCAAAGCATGACAGGTCAGACCATGCATCTGGGTCCTTAAGAATGGAGAACAGGTATAATTAATAAGACAATTCGTAGAATCTAGATAGTCTCCAGTATACTTAAATAATCTCCCTGCTACCAGAATCATTCTTTCATCCTTCCATTAATATTAGAACTTGAAGTATAATTAACATTGAAATACAGCATAGAAGACCATAGAGGCCCTCGTGTATATAACTAGAACTGAAGTGAGAGATTTCAAAGATATGGGGTTTGTCTTATGAAGAGAGATTGAGCAGTTTAGGCCTACACTTGAGTTTAGGAGAATGAGAGGAGATCTAATTGAGGCATATAAGATCATAAACAGTATTGACAAGGTAGACAGGATTCTGGGTCTGTACTCGTTGGGAGTTTAGAAGGATGAGGAGGGGATCTTATTGAAACTTGCAGGATATTGCAAGGCTAGTTAGAGTGGAAGTGGAGAGGTCCACTTGTAGGAAAAACTAGAACCAGAGGACACTATCTTGGACTAAAGAGACGATCCTTTAAAACTAAGATGAGGAGGAATTTCTTCAGACAGAGGGTGGTGAATCAGTGGAAATCTTTGCTGCAGAGGGCTGTGGAGGACGAATCACTGAGTGTCTTTAAGACAGAGTTAGATAGGTTCTTTATTAATAAGGAGATCAGGGGTCATGGGGAGAAGGCAGAATGGGGATGAGAAAAATATCAGCCATGATTGAACGGCGGAGCAGACTCGATGGGCTGAGTGGCCTAATTCTGCTCCTATGTCTTATGGGGCAAATTATAACGGGATTTCATAATCTTAGGGTAAGGAATAGCAGATTTAAAACAGAGATGAGAAAGAGTCGTGAATCTGTGGAATTCACTACCCCAGAGCGCGGTGGATGCCGGACATTTGAGGAGATAGACTGATTTTTAATTAGTAATGGGTAGAAGGGTTATGCAGATCGGACAGGAAAGTGGAGTTGCGACCGAGAGATCAGTAATGATTGTATTGAATGGCGGAGCGGGCTCGAGGGGCTGAACTGCTTACTCCTGCTCTTACTTCTTATGTTCTTATAAAAGCCTATACCATAAATCAGAACCAACCAAAAGTGGCTGTTGGAGAGAAAGTGACTCTTGACTCAGTGGTCTGAATGGCATGAGAGACAAATCAGTAACACCACCTCCAAATCAGGTAGATGTTTACCCAATATCAGATAGAAGAGAAGGTATTTTATATTGTGAATATTTGTTTTTCCATACTAGCCCAATTCAGATTTAATTGAGGTTTAAACATTAGAGCGTTATGCAGTACCTAAACATTTGGTAGCTTCAAATTCAAAATGGTGAGTCATTGATGAAACTTTGAACAGAATGAATATGAAATATATTGGGGAAATGCTTGTTTATTCAGCAGAGCATGCTTGTACTATTATGTGGTGCTGCAGGTAACAGGGGAAAGCAACGTTGCTCTGACAACATGCACTCTTCTCCCGCTGAATTGATCGTGTTTCTCTCAGTACCCTTGTGAAACCCAAGCCCATTAGTTACATGATATTATCACTCCACCTGGTCTTTTGCCTACCTACACATTCCTCTAGCATTCTTTCCAGCATCGTAACTTTTAATATCACTGCTTCATACCATGTGCCCAAAGTATTTCAACTTCTAGAAACAATAATTGTAATTAAAAATACTTGTGTATTTTTGACTTCCAGTGCCGGCCATGGAGTGAGTGGTCGCATATTTGGCAGTTCCCGCTCGAGGTGTATTTTTCAGTCCTCTTCTCTGGTTGCCGGGTGGATGTTTTGAAGAAAAAGGGTGCAGAGGTAGCAGAGGCAGATTTTACTCCACCGGTGAATGGTTTCATGGACCAGAAATGGGTTTAGAAGAAAGGCGTTGCAAGAGCAAGGAACTCCTTGTGCGACACAGGGAAAGATGGCGGAGAGTACGGGGCCAGCCCTACCAGCCCAATGGTTGACGGAGCAGCTAGTTGACTTTCTGAAGGAAAAGTTCAGTCAGCAGAGGAGGGAGGCTCTGGAGACACTGGCGATGGTGGTAGACCCGCTGAGAGTGGGGATCGACTGCGTGATCCCCACTGAGGCTGCTGAGGCTGGAGACTCAGAGCCAGGCGATCCAGAAGGTGGAGGAGCACGAGGAGCAGCTTGTCTCATTGGCAGCCGAAGATCGGGATGATGCGAGAAACTCAGAAGTGGCTTAAGGAGAAGGTGGTGGATTCGGAGAACAGCTCCCGAAGGCAAAATTTAAGAATTGTGGGGATACCAGAGGGCATTGAGGGAGCGGACGCAGGCTCTTCTGTTGCCAAAATGCTGGAGAAGTTGATGGTGGGGGGAGCCTTCGAGCGGCCCCTGGAGGTTGATCGGGCACACAGGGCATTGATGAGGAAGTTGCAGGCGAATCAGCCGTCAAGGGCGATGGTGATGAGGTTACATAGATTCCTGGATTTGGAGAAGATCTTGAGGTGGGCCAAGCAGACGAGGAGATGTACCCAGGAGGGTAATAAGCTCCGGGTATACCAGGACCTGGGTGTGGAACTGGCCAAGAGGAGAGCGGAATTCAATCGAGTCAAGGCTGTCCTCTATAAAGAAGGGGGTGAAGTTCAGGATGCTGTACCCGGCCCGCCACTGGGTGACCCACAATGGTCCTGAGTTTTTTTTTTAAGCACCCGAGGAGATGATGAAGTTGTGAGAGACAATGAACTGGCAGGTGAAGGAGGACATTGAACTTTGGAGGAGGCGCGAGAGATGCTGGTTCTCTCTGTCCCATTTTGCCCGTTTGTTTTTATTGTATTGTTTTGGGTGACGGTCAGGGGAGAATCTCCTTTCACTCAGGGATGGTTTTTCTTCTTGCGGGGTTCTTTGTTGGGAGGCTGGAGGTTCGTGTTGGTTGAGTACATCTTTTTTTTTTCTTATTGTTATTGTTGTTTGCACCATGGAAGTGTGTGAGCAGGGTTGGGGGGGGGGGGGGTTAGGGGTAGGATGTTTGGCGCTGTGTGTGGTGGCTGCCAGACTAGCTGAGCGAGCTAGTTCACGGGAGCATAAAGTGGAGGGAGAGCAGGCGGGTAGCGCTTGAGGTGGGGAATAGGACTGATGGAGGTTTGGGAGACAGATGGCAAAGGAATTTTTGTACTTCTCCCATGTACACAGGTTGTCCTCGCGGAGATTACTACTGGGAAGCAAACATAGCCATGGTCAGGAAGTAGGTAGTGGGGGAGGGGTTCAGTATGGGAGCAGATGGACGCAGCCTCGTGTAAGGGCACTAGCTTAGGAGCACTGTTGACCGCCTCTGCTGTTCTCGTTGGCCACGCACTTCACAAGCACAGTGGTGTGGCGGCTTGGAGGGGCATTGGCGGCAGTACCCGAGGTTGGAGGGTGCCTCGGTTTGGGCACCGATTTGCAGGAATCACAAGTTTGCTCCGGGTTTTTGGGGGGGGGGGGGGGAAAGAAGAAGAGAGAACTGCATGCAGGGTTCCAGGGGTGGCGGTTGGCAGGGATGGAGCGGTTTGGAGACCTGTTCGTGGGGTGGGGGTGGGGCAGCTTTAAGCTTAGAGGGGTTAGTAGAGGAGTATGAGCTGCCCAGCGGGAATACATTCCGGTACTTACAGGTTCTGGATTATGTGAGGAAGCAGGTGCTATCCTTTTCCGATCTGTCGGCCCCGGGTTGCAGGACAAGGTGGTGCCAAAAACAGGGGTTGGCGAAGGTAGGGTTCGGAGATCTATAAAGGAGTTAATGGACTGGGGGGACGCCCCGATAGGAGAGGTTAAGAAGTGGAAGGAACAGCTGCGGAGGGAGGTGGAGGAGGGTGAATGAATCCTCTTTGCATTCTAGGCTTAGCCTTATTCAATTTAAGGTACTCCATAGGGCGCACATGACAGTGGCCAGAATGAGAAGGGTTTTTGAGGGGTTGGAGGATAGGTGTGGGTAGTTTTTGTAGTGCACCGAAGCATCTTCCCGTGTCTGCCTGGGTTTCCTCTGGTTTCCTCCCACAGACGAAAGATGTGCAGGTTATGTGGATTGACCATGCTGAATTGCCCCGAGATGGGGGCTAGGTAGCGTGCTCCTTCAGAGGGCCGGTGCAGACTCGATGGGCCAAATGGCCTACTTCCGCACTGTAGGGATTCAATGAAATCTGAAGATTTTGGGGATGACAGTGGTTAGCACTGTTGCCTCACAGCTCCAGGGTCCCAAGTTCAATTCCGGCCACGCGTGACTGTGCGGAGTCTGCACATTCTCCCAATGTCTGCATGGGTTTCCTCCTGGTGCTCCGGTTTCTTCCCACAGTCCAAAGGTGAGCAGGTAAGGTGGATTGGCCATTCTAAATTGCCCCATAGTGTCCAAAAATGTTAGGTGGGGTTACTGGGATAGGGTGGGGTTGTGGACTAGTCAGGTGCTTTTTCCAAGGGCCAGTGCACTCGATGGGCCAAATGGCCTCCTTCTGCACCGTAGATTTTATGATTCTATGTTTTTAAATGCCTTAATAAAACATTTTTTAAAATACTTGTGTATTTGTGTGTGATCCATTGATGTAATTTCTTTTTAACCATCTTAAATCACCAGACAGACATTGTTAAGTAAAATACTATCAGAACTTAAACTACTTTTGTTGCACATATGGCGGGCTGTGATTAAGCTCAATATCTCTTTTAGATTTTTACAGCACAAAAAAAAATCACAGCCTGCCATGTGTGCAACGTTTTGCCTCTACATCAGAAAGTTTTGGGTGCTACATGCAACTTGCAGCTCAGTTAATGATTGATGAACGCCAGTCTCACTTCACTTTACTTCCAGTAGGAGTAGAGATATTCTGGAGTGGAAATAGTGTTGACTTCACCTTCCCCCTTGTGCCCCAAAACCTGTTTTGATAGGGGATGGGGTGGCTGACGGAGAGGGGGGAGGTTATGATGGATAACATCTCATCTGCACAAGGGCGGCATGTGGAGCAGTGGTTAGCACTGGGACTACGGCCCTGGGGACCCGGGTTTGAATCCTGGCCCTGGGTCACTGTCTGTGTGGAGTTTGCACATTTTCCCAGTGTCTGCGTGGATTTCACCCCACACCCCCATCCTAATTTAAATAATTTTAAGGGTCTTCAAGCGGGAAGGTTTGAAGTTGTCCACCCTCCCTCCCTCCGCGCCGGAATGTGGCGACTAGGGGCTTTTCAGTAACTTCATTTGAAGCCTACTTGTGACAATAATCGATTTTCATTTCATTTGTTCAAAATTTACATAGATGATTTGGAGTTGGGGACCAAAGGCAATGTGTCCAAGTTTGCAGGCGACACTAAGATGAGTGGTAAAGCGAAAAGTGGGCAGAGGATACTGGAAGTCTGCAGAGGGATTTGGATAGGTTAAGTGAATGGGCTAGGGTCTGGCAGATGGAATACAATGTTGACAAATGTGAGGTTATCCATTTTGGTAGGAATAACAGCAAACGGGATTATTATTTAAACGATAAAATATTAAAGCATGCTGCTGTGCAGAGAGACCTGGGTGTGCTAGTGCACGAGTCACAGAAAGTTAGTTTACAGATGCAACAGGTGATTAAGAAGGCAAATGGAATTTTGCCCTTCATTGCAAGAGGGATGGAGTTTAAGACTAGGGAGGTTATGCTGCAATTGTATAAGGTGTTAGTGAGGCCACACCTGGAGTATTGTGTTCAGTTTTGGTCTCCTTACTTGAGAAAGGACGTACTGCCACTGGAGGGTGTGCAGAGGAGATTCACTAGGTTAATCCCAGAGCTGAAGGGGTTGGATTACGAGGAGAGGTTGAGTAGACTGGGACTGTACTCGTTGGAATTTAGAAGGATGAGGGGGGATCTTATGGAAACATATAAAATTATGAAGGGAATAGATAGGACAGATGCGGGCAGGTTGTTTCCACTGGCAGGTGAAAGCAGAACTAGGGGGCATAGCCTCAAAATAAGGGGAAGTAGATTTAGGACTGAGTTTAGGAGGAACTTCTTCACCCAAAGGGTTGTGAATCTATGGAATTCCTTGCCCAGTGAAGCAGTAGAGGCTCCTTCATTAAATGTTTTTAAGATAAAGATAGATAGTTTTTTGAAGAATAAAGGGATTAAGGGTTAAGGTGTTCGGGCTGGAAAGTGGAGCTGAGTCCACAAAAGATCAGCCATGATCTCATTGAATGGCGGAGCAGGCTCAAGGGGCCAGATGGCCTACTCCTGCTCCTAGTTCTTATGAATTAAAATGATTTTCTAGGTCCTCCTTCCACTTCGGGTGGAAATCTCAAATCTGAAGAAGGTGACACATGCAAGGATGGCAGACTACCCAGTACTCAGATACTGGTAGATGTGGCATAAAAAGATTAAATATGGTGTAAAATAAAACTGCTAGAAATTCAAAAATGCACTACACAACTTTAAACAATTCACAGCATCTTTCAGAATCCACTTTAATATCCAGAAGGTTGAAAAAGTTGGACAGGTTGGGCTTGCATCCATTGGAGTCGAGAAGAATGAGAGGTGATCTCATTGATTCATAGAAGATCCCGAGGGGACTCGACACAGTGGATGTTTCTCCTAAAATTAAGATACTAAAATTCAGTGACACAGTTGGAAAATAAAGGGTCGCCCATTTAAGATGGTGATGGTAATTTTTTCCCTCGGAGTGGTATCAGTATGTGGAATTCTCTTCCCCAGAGAAGTGGAAGCAGGGTCATTGAATATTTTTAAAGGCTGGAGTGAGATAGATTCCTGATTAACAAGGGAATCAAAGGGTGTAGTGGAAGACAGGAAGGTAGAGTTAAGGCCACAATCTGATCAGCAATGGTTTTATCAAGTGGTGGAAGGGGCTCATGTGGCCAAATGGTCCTAAATCATATGTTCGTAGAAGGGCATTTGTTGTTTAGGCAATTGCAACAATGGTATGAATTTGAAAGGAAACATTCCTATGCTGAAAAGTGCAAGATGTGTAAAGGAGCACATCATGTTTTCATATTTTCGAACACAATATGAGAGTAGCTGCTTTCACAGCAAGTTACAGAACTTACACATTTGATTAGCTCCAGGGGCTCAGAGAATTCAGGGGCTGACTGCGGTGAAAATCTTGTCCCAGAATCTACTATCAGGAACATGCTGTCAGAAGTCTCTTCTGTAGATTGGTCAGGTTCCTGGGATTGATCAGAAATAGATTGCTCTTGTTGAGTTTCAGAAGTACTCGATAGTCCCGGATCACCAGGCATAGTGTTATCCATATGGTGATTGCCTAACCAACTGGCAATACTGTCCTCCTGTGTCAATAGGAAAATAATCTTAATGCACAAAAGAAATTACCAAGGATTTGCAAGTCAAAGACTGATTGAGTGAAGTTCACAATGAACTCCAAATATAAAAATGTAAATAAGACATTTTTTTAAAAAAAACTTAAGGAACCATTGAAAAATGACCAAAGAACCATTGAAAAATGACCAAAGCATATTCTATGGCAATATTTATATTTCCATCATGATAACCTGCAATTTTCATATATATTTGCAGAAGATCACATATCAAATGCTTCCTTTCCAGATTTAAAAAACTCAGATTTTTCTAGTCCTTCAATAAAGCCTGTGATATTCAGGATGACTACAGCTCTTCTCTGTTCCACCTGTGCTTGAATGCCTGCAATATACTAGGGTAGTGCAGGGAAGTGCCACAAGGCTGATCCAAGTGCCAAAGTTATGTGAAAAGATAGAAAAATGTGGACTTGTCAACCTACAAAGGAAGTATCTGCAAGATCTTATCAGATCGTTAAGGAAGCAGAAACAACAATCTAGAGTGAGGTTTCAGAATCCAGAGTTTCATTTTCCATAGATGCTGCCATCCAAACAAGTGTCATATTGGACTTGAAATGTTAACCGTTTCTCTCTCCACAAATGCAGCCAGACCTGCTGAGTTTATTTCAGATCTCCAACATCAACAGTATTTTGCTTTTATTTCAGTGTTTAATTCACTGCGATTTCTCTTCCAGGAATGCCCTTGAAGAAGTTCAGCTCTTCTTCCCAACGAGATTTACGTATTAGATACTGCAGAGATGTGAAACCAAATGTAGGTAATGTTGTCAGGTGTCAGATAAATTATACTGGCAGTTATAGGGATTACACAATGATTTAAGAAAATTATATATGGATTCCTTAGGAGAGATAGTATGTTACCAATAAAGTGTGTTCAAACTACCCAGGTTTAGCAACTGATCATCAACTGTGTTTGAGCTCGGTACTAAAAATGACAGGGATCAGATGACAACAATATGCAACAGGAGTTCAATCAATGCAAGCAACGTGCAATACAAATAGTGCCAGTTCAGTCCATAATTCAGCCCTAGTAACTCAAAAAAGATGCCAATTCATGCCAGATTTAAAAATAAACAGATGATTTTTAGAAAACTGGATTTCTGATTACTGACTAAAAACATAATTGAGAATGCTATTATAGTGCCATTTTTGCATTGATGCAAAGCAGTTTCAGGCATACATTTGAAATCCAGCAGTGGAATGCGGGATTGCCACCTCACATCTAAATGTCCTAAATTACATGTTGTGAGTGAGACCTTCTCCAAAAGGTGCACACTGGCTGCTAAAGCTGAAACTCACAAGGACCCCAGGTGGCTTACTGAATCTCCTGATTCAGGTTATGAGCACACCCTCTTACTCTGATCCCCTAGCATTAGCTGCTGGAGAACAGTGGTGCTAGCATGATTCAAAAACCATATTCAGAGCTACTGTTGCTGCAGCTGGATGCCTGTGAAACCCAATCACTGAACATTATAATAGAGATTGATTGCCTATTGTGGTTTATGAATATTGGTACCTGTAACATAACTGTAGCCTTACTTTCAGTGAACTCCAGACACTAGTATAAACTAGAATTAAACATGTGAAACATAAGAACATAGATGCACACGGTATTTACCAAATAACATTGTAGCCAAAATGCTTAAGTATACAAATAAAACCCAAAAAATTGTATTTTATTTCTCCGGCTAGTAGGTACTAAAACGGCAATAAATTTGTGTGTTGTGTATTTTTTTTAAAAATGCGAATACTATTTTCTAACCTGCTTTATAGTTACAGATGGCAGCTGTGCAACTGCTTCTACGGTAACAGGTTCATGTTTTGAAGCGGGCTGAAAGGGGAAAAAAAAGCACGATCATATTACAGTTTTAAATTATCCAGATAAATACTTTTTAAAATCAGTTTCCTGTCCAATAGGAACAAAGCTTTCAAGCTGAAGGCTTGCATTGAATACAGTCTAGAAAAGGTTAGCAATATGGTATTTTGTTCAGTCCATCAGTTTGGAAGACAGACTAAGGAAATAAAATCCATTCTTAGTGGAAAGAAATATTTGCCAGGACGAAGGAACAGAGACATACCATATTTGCTGGAAAAAGAAAGAAACATCCTGTTGAAACTTTTCACCTTTCATTTTTTAATAATCTTTATTGTCACCAGTAGACTTACATTAACATTGAAGTTACTGTGAAAAGCCCCTAGTCGCCACATTCCGGCACCTGTTCGGGTACACCGAGGGAGAATTCATATGTCCTACCATCACGTCTTTCAGGACATGTGGGAGGAAACCGGAGCAAACCCACACAGACACAGGGAGAATGTGCAGACTCCACACAGACAGTGACCGAGAGAGGAAACCGGAGCACCCGGAGGAAACCCACGCAGACACAGGGAGAATGTGCAAACGCCGCACAGACAGTGACCCAAGCCGGAAATCGAACCTGGGACCCTGGCGCTGTGAAGCAACAATGCTAACCACTGTGTTATTGTGCCGCCCACATTTATCAGTCTGGTAAACCTTCGCTGCACTCCCTCCATAGCAAGAACATCCTTCCTCAGATAAGGACACCAAAACTGCACACAATATACCAGGTTTGGCCTACAAAGGCCCTGTAAAATTTCAGTAAAGTTTCCCAATTCCTATACTTAAATTTGCTCGCTATGAAGGCCAACATATCATTTGCCTTCTTTACTGCCTGCTATACCTGCGTGCTTACTTTCAGCGACTGATGGACTAGGACTTCAAAGCCTCGCTATGTATCCACTTATCTCAATTTACACCCATGCAAATAATAATATTATTATAATACACCTTCCTATTTTTCCCCATTTAGTTCCCTCGTCCAAATCATTAATATATAATGTACTTACTAAAGTACAGAATGGGAAAAGCCAATTCAACCCATCAAACCCAATTGCTTCCAATAGAACATGCACACTGATGTAACATCACTTTCCTAAGCTTATTCGGGAATTGTTCAACACCAAAATATCTGGGATACTAATCTAAAATTATTTTCTTTTAGATGCAAGTCTCATTTCAGTGATAGCATACCCATGCGAGTCAGAGATTTATGGGTTCAATTCCATTCTAGAGACTTAACACAATACATCGAAACTTCAGTGCAGTACTGAGGAAGTGTCTACTTAGAGATGTCATCTTTCAGTTGAGAGGTTAGACTGAATCTAGCCATCTTCAGTTTAAAAAAAAAAAATGTATTCAGGGATATGGACATCAATGACTCAGCCAGCATTTATTGAGCAATTCCAAAGGCCTTTGAGAAGGTGCTGGTGGCAGGTTACCTGCTGCTAGCCCATGCACTGTAGATTCACAGTGCAGTTCGGGAGGGTGCACCAGGATCTTGGCTCAGCAACAGTGGAGGAATGGTGATCCATGTCTAAATCAGTATGGTGTGTGACTTCAAGATGGGGAACTTGCAAGTGGGGATGTTCCCACACTCTTACTGCCCTTGTCCATCTAGGTAGTAGAGGTCATGGGTTTGGAAAGTGCTGTTGAAAGAGCCACAGAAAGTAGCTACAGTTTATCGTCTCAACGGTACACACTACATCCTGTGCACCGATGGCACAGTGGTCAGCACTGCTGCCCCAATGTGCCAGGGAACCAGCTTGGAATCCAACCTCGGGTGACTGGCGAGTTTGCACATTATCCTGATGCCTGCATGGGTTTTCTTCAGTCTCCTCCCACAATCCAAAGATATGCAGGTTAAGTGGATTGGCCATGCCAAATTGCCCCTTAGTGTCCAACAGTTAGGTGGAACTACTGGCATAGGGCAGGAGATTGATCTACGTAGAGTGCTCTTTCAATGGGCTGAATGGCTTCTTCTGCATTGTATGGGTTCTATATGGCAAAAAGTCAATGTTAAACATGGCAGAATGGATCATGATCAAGCAAATTGCTTTTACATGGTTTTGAGCTTAGAGTGTTGTTGCTACACTCATTCAATCATAGTCCTGACCTTGCCCTGACTCAGACGCTGGACAGCCTTTGGGGATCACTCGAGAGGTTATTCATGAAGGCCCACCTTCTCAACCTTGTCTCTTGTCGGAGATGTGGTGATCCTCAGGTTAAATCACCATCAATCAGCTCTCCCCCTCAAAATGAGAAAGCAGCCTATGGTAATCTGTGACTGACGACTTTACACTTTTGGGGATCAGTAGGCAGTGGTAACTTCACTAGACTAGTCATTCAGAGGCCTCTAGGGACACAAGTTCAAATCCCACCACAGCAGCTTGTGGAATATAAATTACGTTAATAAATCTGAAATACAAAAGTAATGGTGACCGTGAAACTACCATTGATTTGTTATAAATACTCATCTGGTTAACTAATGCCCTTTAGAGAAGGAAATTCATCCGTATCGAGTTTGGCATGTGACTCCAGACCCATAGTAATGAGCTGGACTCTACTGCCTTCTGAAATCAACTAGCAAGCCACTCAGTTCAACAAATGATGACCGTTGTCAGTTACGCCAACATCCCATGAAAGGCTTGGGCCAACAAGTGACAAGTAACAATATTGGGGGGGGGGGGGGGGGGCAGAAAGAGAGCGAGAGCAGACCAGCGAGGAGTCAGGAGTTCTGTGATGAATAACCTGACTCCCCACCTACAAAGCACAATGTGGGAGTGATGGAATAATCTCCACTTGCCTGGATGAGTGTAGCCCCGACAACACTCAAGAAGCTAGGCACCACCCAGGACAAAGCAGCCCATTGGATTGGTGCCTCCACAAACATTCACTCCCTCCACTACCACCAAACAGTAGCAATAGTGTGCACCATCTACAAGCTGCAGTGCAGGAGCTCACCAAGGCTTCTTTGGCAGCAGCACGGTCACTACCATCTAGAACAGGGGTGGGCAAACTACGGCCCGCGGGGGGGGGGGGGGCTGTTGGGTTACTTACTGGTATAGGGTGGATACGTTGACTTGAGTAGGATGATCATTGCTCGGCACAACGTCGAGGGCCGAAGGGCCTGTTCTGTGCTGTTCTATGTTCTATATGAGGCGCCCAGAATCATAACCGGGTGAAGTAATTATTTTACTTAATATACTATGCGGCCCTTTGTGAATTGTGAATTTCTGAATGTGGCCCTTGCACGGAAAAGTTTGCCCACCCCTGATCTAGAAGGACAAGAGCAGCAGATACTTAGGAACACCAACACCTGGAAATGCCTCTCCAAGTCACTCACCATTCTGATTTGGGAATACAAGCGCCATTTCTTCACTGTCGCTGGATCAAATTCTTGGAATTCCCTCCCTAACAGCACGGTGGGCGTACCTACACCCCAGACTGCAGTGGTTCAAGAAAACAACCCACCACCACCATCTCAAGGTCAGCTAGGAATTGGCAATAAATGTCAGCATAGCCAGCAATGTCTACATCTTGAAAATTAATTTTTTTCTCTAAAAGGGGAAAAAAATTCCCCAGAGTCTGACCTACTGTAATAACACTATTTATATGACTAGTCCAAGTTTCTGGTCAATTGTAAAGGCCAGTTTGTTGATGGTACAGGATTCAGCTGAATGTTAAAGCAGAGATATGTGGATTCTATCAGTCAGAGATTTCACTGACTAACACTGTGATGTAAACGTTACTTGCCAATTATCAGCCCAAACCTGAATGTTGTCCAGATCTTGTTGCATGGTTCATTATCAAGTTGTTATGAATGGACAAGAACACTGTAATCATCCCCACCCCTGACCCCCAATAACATTTCTCTGGTTCCTTGCTACCACAAGGTCAATGCTAGATTGATGTCAAGGCAGTCAAATGCTCCTCACTTCTGGATCATTTTGCTGATGGTTGGGAGTAGAGTACCGCGGATATAATTGGCTGGATTAGATGGTCCTGTTTTTTGTGGCCAGGACAAAACCTGAGCATTCTTCCACACCATCATCGCATTCTTCCACACCACCAAGTAAATGTCAGTGTAGCTGTACTAGAACAGCTTGGCTAGGAATTTGGCTTGCTTTGAAGCACAAGTCCAAAGCTAGGATGTTGCTGGGCCCTTTGCTAAGATGAGAACGTGAAAGGTACTATGGCACTATCTGAAGAAAAGCAGGGGAGCTCTCTGGTTAACACTTCTGCATCAACTAATATCACTAAAACAGTAAAGATGTAAACCACTTTGGCCCATCCTGGGATCATGAAAGGTACAATAACAAAATGATTTTGAAATGTCTGCTGGCACTGGCAAAATCAATAAAACTTGAATTCAGCACGAATCCCTCAATGAACATTAAGAACACAAACCGGGCTCATTTTGGTCCTGAAACACTGGATTTCACCATCTTCCGAATGAGTGAATAAAAACATAGGCATCTTCTGGTTGCCATCCTGCAAGTACCCTTCCATTTCCACCTTCCTTTTCAGAGTTGAGTTCCAATGGTTCTTTACAGCATTGTCCGTTCTATCATTAAAAAAAAAGCAATTACTCAGTGATTGGGTTATATTAAATGGAGGAACAGTTAGCTTAGTGCTTTAAAACCGATCAAAACTTCCAAATGATGTTGAACTTCAGATGTGTAATCAATGCATGAATATGGAAATAGAAGTGCATGAATATGGAAATAGAATCATAGTACTGGCTTTTGTGGCAATCACAAGGTGATACCACTTGACAGAGCAACTATGGGCCCATTCGTGTAACACAAAATCTGGTCACAACAGCCTATAGGACCGACACACTCACCCTGCATTCCAGCCTACATGTAAGAATAATAATGGCACAAGTAGGCTTACATCAACACTGCAATGAAGTTACTGTGAAAATCCACTAGTTGCCACATTCCGGGGCCTATTTGGGTACACAGAGGGAGAATTCAGAATGTCCATTTACCTAACAAGCACATCTTTCAGGACTTGTGGGAAGAAGAGCACCCGGAGGAAACCCACACAGACACGGGGAGAACGTGCAGGCAGATTCCGCAGACAGTGACTCAAGCCGGGAACCGAACCTGGGACCCAGGCACTGTGAAGCAATAGTGCTAACCACTGTGCTACCATGCAGAAATTTCGGGTCTAACTTTTTTTTTAAAGAACATAGTGTAGGAGGCCATTCAGCCCATCGAGTCAGTACCGACTCACTTAAGCCCTTACTTCCACCTATGCCCGTAACCCAATGATCCCTTCTAACCTTTTGGTCACCAAGGGCAATTTATCATGACCAATCCACCTAACCTGCATGTCTTTGGACGTTGGGAGGAAACCGGAGCGCCCAGAGGAAACCCACGCAGACACAGGGAGAATGTGCAGACTCCACACAGGCAGTGACCCAGCGGGGAAATCGAACCTGGGACTCTGGCGGTGTGAAGCCACAGTGCTATCCACTTGTGCTACCCGCCTCCAAATAAAACCAAAGTACAAGTTTTTAAAAACATATTTACAAAAACCAACCTTAATGTGATCTCTTTGGGGCACAGACTTTTCTAGAGAATACACATTAAAGCTTTACAAGCTGAAATGCATACTTGCACCACTCAAAACGGAATATTACTGCCTTTTAAAAAAAGTAGCTGAAGACTACTTTCACCAGCTGAAGACTGCAATATATCAACTCTTTGATTTTTAAAATTCTTTCATGACGTGGGGATGTTGGAAAAGTCCACATTTGCAGTTATCCCTGATTACCCTTAAGGTGGTGGTGGTGAGCTACCTTCTTGAAACCACTGCAGCCTATCTAGTGCCCATAGCGTACTGTTAGGAAGAGAGTTGCAGGATTTTGATCCAGTGACAGTGAAGGATTGCAATATAGTTCCAAGTTAAGATGGGTGTGTTTCTTTGAGGGGAACTTGCTGGTGGTAGTGTTCCCATACATCTGCTGCCCGTGTTCCTCCAGGTAGAGGTCACAGGTTTGGAAAGTGCTGTCAAAGGAGCCCTTGTATCTGGGTCTAGGACAACTCATCGCCGCCGACTCATCGCCAGCCCAACTAAAAATTGAAATTCATGGAGTGCTCAATAAAATTCGTTGGATATTAAAAACATCTTTATTCAAAATCAAAGTCTCAAAAATTAATGGAGGTGAAAAGACTTATTTTATGTTATGAGAAATACCGCGTAAATATTCAATAGGAATCCTTTCATTAAAATTTTGGACTATCCTAAGAAGGCGGTTATCAGTATCTAGGTATCTTTTTAATTTTGCCGGTGGTGCACTGCCAGCTATAAGCAATTCCAAATAACAGTCTCATCCTTTTTGAACTTTTCTGAGTGCATTAATGAATTTCCATATTGTAGGATGTTCCATCCCTAATCCCATTTGTAGTCTTCTGTTTGCTGCTTCTGCGTGGTTGTTGGTTTTGTCTTCATGATTTAAAGTTCGAACATACAAATTCCACATTTCCATTGGGAAGAGTGGGGCACGTCTGCTATTTCCGCGTCTGTTTAACTGACCTATATAATTGTTTTCGAGCCAATTCAGGATTGGCATATGCTCTGTAGATAATTCGTCAACTAAGGCATCAATATAGGAATCTATATGTTCGACAGGGACAAATGCAAGAGCCAGTATCATCTTGACTTGTAACGAAAACTTGCTGTCGTTATTATAACGAGAAGTATTTTAATCAGGGATTGCTAACTGATGAAGGTCATTTGGGTCTGGCGGAGGGACGCTAATTTGATTCCGTTTCCGTCAAATTGTTTTCTTCAGAGCAGACGCACACGGTAGTGATCCTTGTTCCGCTTGGGAAACATTCGCCAAAACTTCATTAATCAATACACTTGGGTTTTCCATTGTCTCTTCGGCTCGGGTTTTAATTTTTGTAGTCGTCCTTGCCACTTCTATTCTTATTGGTGAAGTGTCATGGGTGTGAGTATTTATGAATTTCACTGAGTTTATGAGTTTCTTGTGTGAATTCTTGCTTTGCATCTGCTGAGCTGTTCACATCGCCAAAACATCAAATCGCCTTCGGTTTTACTGAATTTATCAAAAATGAACAAATGTCCATTATGAGAAAACTTCTCTTTGCCTCGCTGACTTAAAACTTGCTCCATTGTAAAGGGTTTAAAATTGGAAGAATTCAAAATTGAAGTTCCTAGAAACGGTAATTTGTGGATCTAGTTAGTCGGTAATTACTTGTTATGTGGAGGAACAGATTTATTTGTTGACAAATAGGTGTGTTGGTAATTGAGTTATTTGTGGATCTAGTTAGTCGGTAATTACTTGTTATGTATGAAGAGGCGTTTTTGTTTTTATTATTATTTTCAGCTGGCGATGAGAAGGGCTGGCGATGAGTTGGGCTGGCGATGAGTTGCCCCATTCCCCTTGTATCTTGCATATAATACACATTACCTACAGTCAGTGTGGGCGGGATTTCCCATGTCGTGTCCCCACCCTGCCCAGGCATGTTTGTGTCGGCGGCCTACCATTGACCAGTAATGGGATCGGTCAACGGGGTTTTCCGTTGTTCTCACTCTGCAGGGCACACGTGGTGGGATTGGATGATCCTGCCAGCAATAACAGCTGGAAAATCCCACCCTGTGAGTCAGTGGTGGAAGAAGTGAATGTGTCCAAGTAGTGAACAGAGTGCTGATCAATCGGCTGCTTTGTCCTGGATGATGTCAAGCTTCTGGAGTCAAGCTCATCCAGGCAAGTAGAAAATATTCCACCACACTCTTGACTTGTGCCTAGAAGATGGAATTTGGGGATTCAGGAGAGGAGTTACTCATTTCAGAATTCTCACTCTCTGACTGCTGTTGTTGCCACAGTATTTACTCAGCTCAGTTTCTGGTCAATGGTAACTCCCAGGATGTTTGTAGTGGAGATTCAGTCATAGCAACTCCACTGAATATAAAAGGAGATTGTTAGATTTTTACATTCTTCCTTATTGGAGATTTGTCTGGCATAAATGTTACTTGCTACTTCAGTCCAAGTATTTCCAGGTCTTGCTGCATATGGACATGGGCTGTTTAGTCTCTAAGGAATGGCAAATGTTGCTGAGCACGTCACAGTCATCAGCGATTATCCCCACTTCGGACCTTACAATGGAGAGAAGGTCATTAATGAAGCAGCAGAAGATGGTTGGGCCTAGGACACTACCCTGAGGAACACCTGAAGTGATGTCCTGAGGGCGAGATGATTGGACTCAATAATCGTGCTAGGTATGACTCCAACCAGTGGAGAATTTTTCTCTCAATTGCTATGGACTTCAGAACTCCTCGATTCCATACTCAGTCAAATGTTGCCTTGATGTCAAAGGCAGTCATCTTTACCTTTCCTTGAGTAAAACTCTTTTGTCCATGTTTGGAGGCAGCACGGTAGCATAGTGGTTAGCTCTATGGCTTCACAGCACCAGGGTCCCAGGTTCAATTCCCGGCTTGGGTCACTGTCTGTGCGGAGTATGCACGTTCTTCCAGTGTCTGCGTGGGTTTCCTCCCGCAAGACGTGCTGTTAGGTCATTTGGACATTCTGAATTCTCCATCAGTGTACCCGAATAGGCGCTGGAATGTGGCCACGAGAGACTTTTCACAGTAACTTATTGCAGTGTTAATGTAAGCCTACTTGTGACAATAAAGATTATTATTAGATTGTAATGAGGTCAGGAGCCTAGTGGTCCTTGAACCCAAACGGAGCATCAGTGAGCAGTTTGTCGTGTTTGATAGCACTGCCGACAAAACCTTCCTTCACTTTGCGGTGTGATGGGGCAGCAACTGACCAGATTGGATCTGTCCTACATTTGTGGACAGGACATACGTGGGCAGTGTTCCACATTGTAAGATAGAACATCGTGTTGTAGCTGTACTAGAACAGCTTAACATAGAACATTATAGCGCAGTACAGGCCCTTCGGCTCTCGATGTTGCGCCGACCTGTGAAACCACTCTAAAGAACATCTACACTATTTCCTGATCATCCATATGTTTATCCAATGACCATTTAAATGTCCTTAATGTTGGCGAGTCCACTACTGTTGCAGGCAGGGCATTCCATGCCCGGACTACTCTCTGAGTAAAGAACCTACCTCTGACATCTGCCCTATATCAATCTCCCCTCAATGTAAAGCTATGTCCCCTTGTGCTAGCCCTCACCATCCGAGGAAAAAAGGTTCTCACTGTCCATCCTATCTAATCCTCTGATCATCTTGTATGCCTCAATTAAGTCACCTCTTAACCTTCTTCTCTAACAAAAACAGCCTCAAGTCCCTCAGCCTTTCGTCACAAGATCTTCCCTCCATACCAGGCAACATCCTGGTAAATCTCCTCTGCACCCTTTCCAATGCTTCCACATCCTTCCTATAATGCGGCGACCAGAACTGCACGCAATACTCCAAATGCAGCCGCACCAGAGTTTTTCCAGCTGCAACATGACCTAATGGCTTCGAAACTCAATCCCTCTACCAATAAAAGCTAACACACCATACACTTTCTTAACAACCCTATCAACCTGGGTGGCAACTTTCAGGGTTCTATGTACATGGACACAGAGATCTCTCTGCTCATCCACACTATGAATCTTACCATTAGCCTCTGTATTCCGGTTACTCCTTCCAAAATGAATCACCTCACACTTTTCTGCATTAAACTCCATTTGCCACCTCTCAGCCCAGCTCTGCAGTTTATCTATGTCCCTCGGTAACCTACAATATCCTTCCGCACTTCAGGCGCTTTGCTGTACCAGTGCCTTCAGCTGTTTCTTTATACCACATGGAGTGAATTGAACTGGCTGAAGATTCGCATCGGTGTGGGGATCTTAAGAGGAGGCGGAGATGAATTATCTACCCAGCACTTCTGGCTGAAGATGGTTGCAAATGCTTCAGGCTTGACTGTTGAAGTGTAATATAGTATGAATTTGGACTTCCACTTATGACCATGGAGTGATTGGTCACATAAAGGGCTGTTCCTGTTCAAAGTCACAGAAAAGGGCTCTTTTTTTAAACCCAGATTTGGTTGGAATTTTGATGAAAAGGCATAGGTGAAAGTTAGAGGGGTAGTTTACCCCTGGAATGGCAAGTCTTCTGATCGTCGGACCAGGCAGAAAACTGTGAGGTTTGGCTGGAAAGTTGAAACAGTCTTGTGCTTCACAGACAGTCTCTTCCAGCATGCAGGCGGGGGAGGGGCAAGCTGCAAGACCCCAGATACGGAGGGGCAAGCTGCAAGGCCCCAGATACAGGAACTGATGACTTTTATCATGGAGGAATTCCATAAACAGAGGAAAGAAATGCATGAGGATCATGCAAAGGCCATTGCAGAAGCTGTGGCACCCTTGAAGAGTACTTTGGAGCAAATGGAGAGGTGTTGAGAGGTGCAGGGGTCACAGATTCGGGAGATTGAAGGAGTGATCTCAGACCACAGCGATCGTGTGGTGGCTCTGGCGGCAGAGGTGGGGCTCCTAGGAGACCTTTGTAAGGAGTTTTAGAGGTGAAAAGTTTGTGGGGATGGATGTTTCCATCCCCCCCCTCCTGTATTATGGGACTGTTTGTGTGTTTAACATCTGTTTGTTTGCTTTTGTAGAAGGCGCCCTGGAGTTCAGGAGAAGTCCTTGTTTGGGTGGGGGAGGGCAAGGCCAGCAGGCCTTCTTCTTTGAGTTGAGGAGAGTGGGTGGTGGGGGTGGAGAGGTCATTAGGATATGCCTTTGGGCAGGGGCAGCCACGCTAGCAAGTTATGCTGGTGAACGGAAGGGAGGTGGTGGGGGAGAAGGGGAAAAGCGGGGGGGGGGGGGGGGGGGGGGGGGGATTTCTGTGACGCGGCAGGGGGTGAGAGATGACATGGTCACGGGTGAAGAAAGGGGCCATCTGGGATGGGCTAGGTACTGAGTGGAATTAAAAGGGGCAGGAGTTGAGTGGTGAAGATGACGGGTGGTAGAGGGGATTGGAGGCGCAAGCCTCCAGTAACGTGGAATGTCCGGGGACTGAATGAGCCAGTTAAGAGGTTGCAGGTGTTCGTGCACTTCAGGAGCTTGAAAACGGGGGTTGTCTTTTTGCAGGAGACACAGGTTAGGTTAAGGAAGGGGTGGGTTAGGCAGGTTTTTCCACTCGGGGTTTGATATCGAGGAGTGCGGCGATTTTAATGAGCAAAGAAAATGAGATTTGTGAGTGCGAAGGAGGCGAGGGATCAAGGTGGGAGATATGACATTGTGAGTGGGGTATTGGAAGGGGCACAGGTAATGTTGGTAAATGGGTGTGCCCCAAATTGGGATAGTGTGAGTTTTATGAGGGGATTGCTGGCAGCAATCCCGGATCTGGCCACGTACCAGTTGATCATGGGGGGGGGGGGGGGAGATTTTAACTGTGTCCTGGAGCTGAGGGTGGATAGATCGAGCCCTAGGTCGATGGGTAGGGTACAAATGGCAAGGGAGCGGCGGGGAAAAGAGTTATGGAGAGGATAGGTATGGTGGATCCGTGGCGCTTTAGAGAATCCAGGGGGAAGGCAGTATTCCTTCTTTTCACACGTCTATAAAAAAAAGGTGTAGTCGAGGATTGATTACTTTGTAGTGAGCCGGGAGATTTTGGTTGGGGTGGAGGGGGCAGAGTAATCTCGGACCATGCACCCCACTGGCTGGATATTCGGTTCAGTACGTGACGAGAGCAGAGGTTTGACTCGGGGCTGTTGGAGGTTTTTGTGATAACGTGCGGTTGGAGATTAGGGATTATGTGGGGTTCAATGAGAATGGGAAGATGTCGGCTGGCATTTTTTGAGAAGCACTGAAAGCAGTGGTCCGGATGCGTACCCGGCAGAATTTTAAAATGAATTTGCGGCGGACCTGGCACCACATCTGTTGGGGGCGTTTAAAAAAGCACTGAAGGGGGAATTGCTCGGGACGAATGAAGCAAGCAGGAATCACACTAATCCCCCAAATAAAGGAAGGATCCAGTGGAATGTGGGTTGTATAGACCCATATCACTATTGAACACGGATGCGAAAGTATTGGCTAAGTTGTTGGCGGGGAGGATGGAGGATTGTGTCCCAGGGGTGGTTGCAGAATTTGGAGTATTGCGTACAGTTCTGGTCGCCTCATTATAGGAAGGACGTGGAAGCTTTGGAGCGGGTGCAGAGGAGATTTACCAGGATGTTGCCTGGTATGGAGGGAAGATCATATGAGGAAAGGCTGATGGACGTGAGATTGTTTTCGTTAGAGAGAAGAAGGTTAAGAGGTGACTTAATAGAGGCATACAAAATGATCAGAGGGTTAGATAGGGTGGACAGTGAAAACCTTCTCCCGCGGATGGAGGTGGCTAGCGCGAGGGGACATAGCCTTAAATTGAGGGGTAAAAGATATAGGACAGAGGTCAGAGGTGGGTTTTTTACGCAAAGAGTGGTGAGGCCGTGGAATGCCCTACCTGCAACAGTAGTGAACTCGCCAATATTGAGGGCATTTAAAAAGTTTATTGGATAGGCATATGGATGATAATGGGATAGTGTAGGTTAGATGGCCTTTAGTTTTTGGACTTCCCATGTCGGTGCAACATCGAGGGCCGAAGGGCCTGTACTGCGCTGTATCGTTCTATGTTCTATGTATTCTGCCAAGGATCTGGTTAATCTTTCAGGCTCTCCCGATCTTTATACCAAAGGCTTTTTTTCCAGAAAGTGGACACAATCATCTCTGACTTTGTATGGGCAGGGAAGGTGCCGAGGTTGGGGAGGACCCTGATGCTGGCGTAGCCAAACTTGCTTCATTATTATTGGGCGGTGAATGTGGACAAGGTGCAGCGGTGGTGGGAAAGAGAAGGGGTTGAGTGGGTTAGGATGGAGGAGGAATCTTGTAAGGGGTCTAGTTTGTGGGCTATGGTGATGGTAGCATTGCCAACGGCTCCGAGTAGGTATTCAGTAGTCGGCTGACGAGGCATTTGGCACACACAACACACACACGAGCGAGTGGTGAAGATAAAGGAGAAATGGGAAGCGGAGTTGGGAATTGAGATCAATTGAGGAGTATGGAGTGAGACGCTGCGAAGAGTAAATGGGACCTCCTCTTGTGCAAGGAGGAGCCGGATACAGTTTACGGTGGTGCACATGACTCGGGCAAGAATGAGTGGTTTCTTTCAGTGGGTAGCAGATGAGTGTGAGAGGTGTGGGCGGGGGCCAGCAAATCATGCACACATGTTTTGGGTTGTGAAAAATTGGGAAGATTCTGGGCGGGCATGTTCGCGGTCTTAGCCAGGATAGTGGAGGAGGGAGTGGACCCGGACCCTTTGGTGGCGATATTTGGGGTTCCAGAGAAGCCGGAGTTCATGGAGAGGAGGAAGGCCGATGACTTGGCATTCGCCTCTGATTGCACGGCAATGGATTTTGCTGAAGTGGCGGTCGGCATCGCCACTGGGGGTAGCAGCATGGTTGGGTGACCTGTATGACTTCCTGCGGTTAGAGAAGATAAAGTAAGAGTTAAGGGGCTCAGCAAGGGACTTTGAGAAAAGGTGGGTGTTGTTTGTGACCGTGTTTGAGGAGCTGTTCATCGCAGGGGGATGGAAAAAGGAGAAAAATCTGTCCAAACTGTCTAGTTGATTGTTGGGAAGAATATTTCCCGGGGTGTTTATTTGCTGTAACGTACTTTGATACACGTTTGAATAAAATGCGTTTAAGAAATATAGTATCAATTTATTAAGTTCGATAAAATATTGATAATATTACTTTTTTCTTCTTTCTTCCCCAATCCATGCTTCTGGACATTCCTTCCACTCTATTGCATTTCTATTCTCTTTCTTTACTCACTTCCTCCCAATGTCATCTTTCTCTGTTGAAAACAATACTTTCAAAGCCTATGGGAAACGAGTAGTCAATATTTCTGCAGTATTATTTTTTTTTTTTTTAAAAAGTGTTCTTCTGCACAACAGCTACAACATATCAGAACAGAGCATACAAACAAACATCAGGCAATGTGGATTAACAGCGTTGCAGAAATCCAGGCATTCATTATCTGGTTGTTTCAGCTACTGGTAATTTTAAATCTAGGAGAAAACAAACTAAAAGGAAATGCTTATTCCTAGCACACTATTGACAAGATCAAAGGAACACTTGCCTCCCTGGAAGTAGTTTTGCAATCTCCGCCCAGCGGTTGCCAAGAACCTTGTGTGCTTCATAAATAATCTTGTCCTCCTCTTCAGTCCAAGATGACTTCTTAACCTCAGGATTGAGATGATTGTGCCAACGTTCACGACACTGTTTGCCAAGTCTACCTTTTAGATGCCTCGCAATCAACGACCAACGTTTTGGCCCATGTTTCTGAACTAATTCAATTACCTAAATGAAAGAGTAGGAATCAAAGATCAGTTCATTCATCCTGCTTTCTGTGCCATTTAACTCGATAAGTTGTAAATTTCTTGTCAAATTTGCCCTGCACAACTACCAAAAAATACAATTAGGAGGTTATCAACCTGACCCCAGCCCTCTGCCAACATTGGTGCAGTTAGGCAGAATAAGGAAAGCCAGATGACTTCTCTCCAGCCTTCCCACTCCACATCCCAATTGATTAGTACATGACTTATATGTTTACATAATTCATTGAAAGAAAAATGGAGACTGGTGCCATTAGGAATTGGTTACAAATCCAAGTCTTCAGTGGGACTGAATTGCTGCTTTATACAGAACCATTATAAACAAATTACAATAACATTTTAAACATATTAACTACAGAAATAAAAACAAAAATAAACTTTATACTCAAAGACTTACAAAAATACATATTAGAAGCTTTATAATTTCATCTATTTGTACACCATTACCTTCTGATCTTCTTCCTTCGTCCATGGCCCCTTCACAAGCTCTGGGTTCAGAACCTTCAGCCACCGATGCTGGCACTGAAGGTCAGTTCGGTTCTGCAGCAATTAAAAATTCAAATTAAAGTACAATCAACACAAAAAACACAATAAATTTCCCAGGAGATAGGAAGTTTAGCTTTGTTTACTTTAATTTTGCAATCTCTTCCCACCTCCAAAATTCCATTCTTGGCCTCATCCTAATCAATTTATTTTCTGCCTCCAAGCAGCATTATTGTTGAGCACAGGGCCAGTTTCCACTGACAACACCCAGCTCTGTCTCTCACCAAGACATTGCTGACTCCACAACCACCACTATGCTGTCAAATTACTTTTCTCTCATATCAAGCTACAGATAAGCCATATAAAGACCAAATCCACTCCATTCAGCCTTTACCAGAAACTCCATACTCTTTACCTCTCTCCACTGACTCCGCCATTCTACCTGTTTGCTAAAGTTTTCCTAGGCACACAAATCACAGCTGTTCAACATTGATCTGAACTTCAAATCCCATATGCTGCTCTTGCCAAAACTACTTTCTTCCATCGTAAGCTCAGTTGCCTCTACTATTCTCTCTCCACACTGATGAGAAAACCCTTGGCCATTCTTTTATTATTTCCAGGCTTAACTTTTGAAAAGCTTTCTTCACTGGCCTCCAAATTCCACTCCACATAAATTCCAACTTGCCCAAAACTCTGATGCTATTATTCGTTCTTGCATTAACCCATCAACTCATCCTTGTGTGGAGGATACTAACTGCTAAACTACCAATGCAATAAATGCATATCCTCACTCTGGATTACAAATTCTTCACTGCAGCAGAATGCAGTTCTTTTACAGTCTTACAAATTTCCTTTGATCACCTGTGTACTACCCTCCTTCTACTGTACAGCAACTATCCTCGGGATTTTCTGAAATTCTCCATTTAAATCCCTTCTCCTTACCCACAAAAGCTTTCTCAAAGCTACTCTTCTACTAAACAGTCAGCTACCTCCATTCTTATTGTTCAACCGTCAGCCACCTCCATTCTTATTGTTCAACATCAGTCTCAGTTCTGTGAACCGTTTTGGGATACTCAAAATAAATTGCTAAACAAAAAAAATGAAAACAATTTACTTCCTGAAAATAAGATACACTTGCATTATGTTAAACTTAAAAGCAAAAAAGAAAAAATCAAATACAGTCCAACACCAATTAAAAATAATGATCACATATAGAATCACAACAGTGCAGAAAGCCATTCAGCCCATCGGGTCTGCACCAACCTTCCGAAAGAGTACCCCACCCAGGCCCACGCCCCATCTCCGCAACCCCACCCGACCTTTTAGACACTAAAGGGGCAATTTAGCTAGGCCAATCCACCTCAGCTGTACATCTTTGGACTGTGGGGGAAAACGACCAGAGAACCCAGAGGAAACCCACACATATATACAGGAAGAATGTACAGACTCCACACGGACAGTGATCCAAGGCTGGAATTAACCCAGGTGCCCAGCACTGTGAGGAAGCAGTGCTAACCACTGTGCCACCATTTAAATTTGAACTAAGCAAGACAAACAAGATTGAAGTGAAAACTAAAGGAAAAAATTAGAGTTCAGAATAGATTAAATTATCTTATTTTTCGTCGAGAAATAACACATTTGAATTGCAAATGTATATCGTCTTCCATTCTGAGCCTCCAATGGTTTTTCATTCTTACCTCATAGCATTATGGGTCTAGCATGGGAGCACACAAGTGTGTGTGGGTTCATGTGATTAATAAGCAGATTTTTGTAAGATCAGCCTTACTCATGATGAGCCTTGGCAAGAATGCCCACCTTCAAGTCATAACTACATAAGGTACTTACAGAGAAATTACTTGCTATAAATCGCCAGTCATTTTTGCCATATTGGTTGATCAGCTTCTTCAACTTTTCATCCTTCACAAACAAAAGAAAGAACATTTAAATCCCTTTCACACTAATGTCATTAATATTGTGTTGTAGACAGTGCGGTTCTTCTTGCAACCTCAATAAGATTATATGGACCATCTAATGATGAGCTCGGCAGCAAAGTAACAAAATGAGGTTCAAACAACTGAAATAGAGACCATGATTTCCACACTAAGTGAATTTGATTCACTTGTACGGCGGGGGGGTGGGGGTGGGGGGGTTGCCCACTTAGAAGCATGCTGGGAAATCTTGACTATAGCTTTCAACGAAAATAAATAGGTCAGGTTACATAAACAAAATACTGCTTAATATTTTGGACTCAACCTTAATATAAGGATTGAAAGTTGTTCTTCTGAAGGACAACAAAATGCGTACTCAAGAATTGTTTTTAAACTAAGGGGAAAACATTCATATTTCCACTTGTTTTGTTCCCACGGTTTATCTTTCAAAGTTGTTTATTTCACACTATAAATATAATGGTTTCAAGTGTATAACTCAGTGCTGTGGAATGGCTATGCAGCCAGACCACTCCCCTCTCCGCAAATATTTGTGTCAAATAAATGTCCTTAAATTGAACCTCGAAGAATTTGTCTTTATTATAATTTCCATGACAAAGTATGAAAAATAAAGAATTAAAGGACTTTATTCAAATAGCTAACCAGGGTGCCAGCTTAGAACGCAAGCAGGTTTTCGGGTCCTTCTGAATTTTGAGGTGCTGGATAAGGGGTCTGGTAAGCGCACTTGTTTTATACCATGCTTGATCAGTGACTAAATACCAATTTCCTCATAAAGAATGTATGAAAATCCCATTTACCACTGGGAATCAATGGCAGCTAATACAGTTGTGTATATTTTTTTGAAAAACTATATTACATGCTTTCGCTAATATATTTTATGATTCAGGCTATTGATGTCATGAACAAAGTTTCCCTAAACAGAAAACTTGACCCTATAAAATGTTGTCATTAATCTGCCTGTGTCAAGACCGACAGTTAAACATGGATATACAAATGACCAGCATATCTATCGCCAATCTACTAGAAATAGAGGAACTTGATTTTGAACAGCTGGTCTGGAGTTCTGCAGCAGATGAAATGGAGCATCAGATGGTGTTACAAACTACCTGCAATTTAAGCACTAAAATGCTGTGTTTTCAACCCATTGCTATGGCACACATTTCAGTACTCATGAGGCAAGCAGCTGCAATAGCTGTTTAGATGGAGTGAATTTTATTAACGTATTTAGATAAACTTAAAAGCTTGAACAGGCTCTTGAGGTTACAAAAAGCTGCAACAACGTTGGTTGTACACAGCAGCATCCAAATAAAAGTGATAACCTCATGTGAAAAACAATTCAACTTCAGCAGACCTCCAGGTCACCAGCCACTTTTACTGTATGCTGCACAAATTATATGACGGCTTGTTAGATTAATGCTCATACTTTGAAATAGCAGTTCCTTAGAGATTCTGGATTTTCTTTTGCAGAACCCATGCAAATTCGACTCAAGAATTGGCTATTGCTCCACCCACTAAAGGAGGACCTTAAGCATTTGTTTTTTCAGTAACAGATTTCCACTTTCTCATTCAACTCTAATGTTTCATTCTGTTACTTTCCAGAGAACATAACAGAAATCAGCAAGTCCTGAAAGGATAAAAAGTTTAATGTCCTAAAAAATAATTAGAACAATACCTAATCCTAACCAGAATGGCTAGGAATTATTTTTAAATACCACATTAGGAGTATGTAAATGTTCAGTATTAAAATAATTAGAATTGACTAAATAATGGTCAAAAAGTAAGTAACACTGCAAAAAGATGGAGAGAGGAAATTCCAGGAGGTTAAAACTAAAATTGCACCCTCCAAATGAGGAACACTGAAGTATGTTGGGGTAAATATTAAACAATACGGGGATAGTGTAGGAAAATGGCTTAGAAGTAGAAGATCAGCCATGATTTAGTTGAATGGCAGAGCAGGCTCGAGGGGCCAAATTCCTGCTCCTATTTTCTGTGTTCCTCAGAGAGGAACAAGGTAGCACAAGTGGATAGCACTGTGGCTTCACAGCGCCAGAGTCCCTGGTTCGATTCCCCATTGGGTCACTGTCTGTGCAGAGTCGGCACTTTCTCCCGGTGTCTGCGTGGGTTTCCTCCGGGTGCTCCGGTTTCCTCCCACAGTCCAAAGATGCGCAGGTTAGGTAGATTGGCTATGATAAATTGCCCTTAGTGACCAAAAAGGTTAGGAGGGGTAATTGGGCTATGGGGATAGGGTGGAAGTGAGGACTTAAGTGGGTTGGTGCAGACACGATGGGCCGGATGACCTCCTACTGCACTGTATGTTTTAATTGAGTGTTTTTAATAATATTGGTCCAATACGATACAAGAATTAAATTTTTTTCATAACAGGCAGGATACTAACATGATGCTCTGGAGCTCTGCATATCTACTGTATTTCACATTTTAAGTCCTAACCCCAAGGTGGCATATCATAGGGGTTGGTTTAGCTCACAGGGCTAATCGCTGGCTTTTAAAGCAGACCAACAGCACGGTTCGATTCCCGTACCAGCCTCCCCGGACAGGCGCCGGAATGTGGCGACTAGGGGCTTTTCACAGTAACTTCATTGAAGCCTACTCGTGACAATAAGTGATTTTCATATCATGTTTCAGTTGATAATGATAACACCATTGCCAACATTAAAATCATATCCATTGCACAATTCAAAGTGTATTTTGTTTTTAAAAATCAATTTGGTTTTAAAGCAGGTACCTCTTCCGAAGACCATTTGATTTTAAAAAACTTTGCATCTTTGTGGTCCGGGACATCGCAATCCAAATCCTGCAAGGGTTCATCCCATTCTTCACTATATATACAGACACATATATAAAAAGAAAGCATATTCCATGAGGGAGAAGATAATTCATGCAAGCATACAGATCATTTGACATGGAGCTGAAACTGCAATTGGTAGGATCAACATAATTAGTGTAACAAGTAGGATCAAGCAAGTTTGAATCTCTTTTGGGCACCTCCATGATCAACCTGCTACCGTCAATAACTTTATCAAAAATAAATGACCACGGTTGCAAGTACCCTCTTGTTTGTCTAGCAATTCTGAATTGCATAAACCAACCCCCCATTCTGGCCATATCATGTTACAACCAGGTGAGGATGGGTGCCAGGACTTCCACACTCTTCCAGTGGTTGTAACAGGGTTTCTGAAAAAAAACCCAGACACTGCGATAGATAGGGAGTTCACTGACTGAGAGTCCTTCACTGTTGCTCATGATTGAGGCTGTTCTTTAAATGGTGATCCTTGTTTCCCCCCTGGAAACAGCACTTTGGAATTTTGAAGTCTCCTATTTCTTGGTCTGTTGTCCCAGCATGATGCAAGCAGGCACAGTTTACTTTATAATAATATAATAATCTTTATTGTCACAAGTAGGCTGACAATGCAATGAAGGTACTGTGAAAAGCCCCTAGTCGCCACATTTCAGCATCTGTTTCGGTACACGGAGGGAGAATTCAGAATGTCCAATTTACCCAACAGCACTTCTTTTGGGACTTGTGGGAGAAAACTGTAGCACCCGGAGGAAATCCACACAGACACGGGGAGAATGTGCAGATTCCGCAAACCAGAATTGAACCTGGGACCCTGGTGCTGTGATGCAACAGTGCCGCCCATTTTGGCACCAATGCAGGGTCTCAAAAAATCCTTTCCTCCAAAGACCGCAATTTTCATAGAATTTACAGTGCAGAAGGAGGCCATTCGGCCCCAGAGTCTGCACCTGCCCCTGGAAAGAGCACCTACTCAAGCCCACACCTTTACCCTATCCCTGTAACCCAGTAACCCCACCTTACCTTTTTTGGACACCGGGGCAATTTAGCGTGACCAATCCTCCTAACCTGCACATCTTTGGACTGTGGGAGGAAACCCATGCAAATACAGGGAGAACGTGCAGACTCCGCACAGACAGTGACCCTGAAGCAATACAGTGTTAATTTTGTGACAGGTTTGGACAAATCCAATGGTGGAGTTTGTAGTTTGAAATGGTGATCACGTTGAAGATTTTAAAAGTGTGGGTACAGCTTTAAGAGCTTACAGACTTCTAATATACTGTCACCATTCGCTGCAAAATATTTTGCACTTTGCTAAATAGCGGAAGCACCTCTGGAAGAAGAACTTTGAACGATGGCTGTGTGCTGACTTGATTTATTCAGTGATATAGTATTGTAAGTAGTATTGGAAGTTCAAAGGATTGTAGGCTCTAGACTCTGCCTGCTGAAGCCAAATTGCCTCGGGAGATTGTGACAATTAGAAGTCTTTAGGAATACTGGATTCGAAGTATTGGGAAATTTAAGGGTTAAAAGCCTGGGATTCGAGTGTGTTTGACTGCAGTGGTCATTATTATTTTTTTTTAATAATTCTGTTTCGCAGCGGCTAGGTTCTTTTAGCAGCCAGAATGTGGAATTGACAAAGGAACGTGTTTTTCAGTCTGGACTAATAGACTGTGGTTTGACTGGGAAAGTCTCTGGGGAGCTAATGTGCTTTACAGCCTGAGGAGATGATTTGTTTTTCAGCTTGGGCAGATGAGGTCATTGCTGGGTGGAGCCAAGGAAGGCTAGCGACATTTTGAAAAGCTTGAGAGTTGAATTCTGATCCGCCTGACAATGAGCCCACAATTCTTCCACAGTACAATAATTACAGAACAGTAATATGTAAAGCAGAGCAGTCTTGTCTGGGGACAAGGAAGAAGCTGAAACAAGCTAGGTGAGGACATTTTGAAGATATTCAGCCAGAATCTAAAGGGGGTCCAAGAGGAGTCCAAATCTTGTGTGATGCAAGTATTACTCTATGCCATGCTGATTTTCATTTTCTTGTTGTTCAATGGGAAATTGAGTAGTCGTGGTTAAGGGGTAATTGGAAGCTGTTTTTTTCAGGTGCGAAGTTTAATAATGTTTTCACCATAATAAAGTTTTGATGTAAGAATATCCGAGCCCTATTTCTTCATGCAATCACTCCTGGAGCGAATCATTCTTTCTGCACAGTCTTAGAAATAAACTAAAATATTGGATTTCGGTCCAATATCTTAGCCTGTGTTGGGGTCTGGTCTGGGGTCGTAAGAAGATTCGATTAAAGTTTTCTGTTGCAGCAAAGCCTCTCCTACAGCTTCCAGGCTCTTCTGTCTGTAGCATTTTCTCTGTGTCTGTAGCTTCAGTTTGGTGCTACTTAAGTTCAGAAACCATTTCTGTGAGGTTGAGGTTTTTTTGATCCTGAGCTGCCACCAAATTGGGATGGTGTTGGTTACAGAATATGTCTGCAAGAGAGATGTTTATAGTCCACATATAGGTCAACACTACACTAACCCCAGATCTATGATCATGTGTCTTCTTACGTCACTGTGTGGGCAGTACTGTACGCAGTTCCACATTAATTGTATACTACAGAAAGTAGCAAGAGGCTAGGACTTGGGCTTAAAGAGAGCTAGAAGGCAGTGATTAGCTACTCTATGGCAGTTAAGCCAGAAACGGAAGCACTGAGGTCTGATTACTAGTGACAATGAATCAATTGTCACAAGAAGAATCAGATCTGTGGGAAATGATGGTCAGTAATGAATAGATAGATTACAATATTTTCTGTAAACAAGCAGATCAACAATAATTGTAAATTTGTAATATAAAGATTCAATAGGATGGATGCAAATCTGGGAGAAAACAAAGGGCGCTGAACTCTTATCACCAGGGAATATTGCCAAGAGCAACCATAGGCACATTCAGAGCAGCAGAGATAAATTTGAAGAGCGGCCAATATTTTGTCTATGCCCACGTGACCTCAAAGAGGAATCAGTGTCCATTGGCTTACTTCAAACCTCCCGTGGGCACCACAGTTCACATGGAATTTTGACAAGTCAGGATAAAACTACATTATAACTCATGCATAGTTTGTTTGAAACAATTCTGGATAAATCTGCGGAAGGAGAAATTGGTACTCATGATTGGGAGACCCAATGCCATTCTATTGGTTCAAACAAACTACACAGAGGCCAAAACGCAACAGATGGTAAAGATCAGGTGTGGAACATTTGAAGCTATTCTGCTTTCCAATGTTATTTATTGTGTGGGTGTGTATTGGTATTTGCCCACCTGAGCTGAACTTGGAAGTGCAGCACAAGGGAGACAAGTACTAGCATATGCACTGCAGGACCTACTTCCAAATACTGCCAGCAATGAGGCTTCACAAATAACTGTCTATGTCAATAGCTGTTGTTGAACAGGAATCTTAATACTGATGCAGAAGCAGCTCCCCCAAAGCAAGCATAGGCACTTATGACAAGAATAGGTGTCTAATCCGGTAATAGATTGCAAGCCCAACAAAACTATCTGTGATGTTATCCGAACGCTGTAGGTCAACTTCAAATATTTAGAAATGGACAGAAGGAAAACCAAGCTCCTGTTATGGGCAGTACTTGCTCAAGGCAAAATTTACTTTTTCGAATATATTTTGGGGAAAAGAAAACTGCCTAGTAGCGATCAATTCAAAATGCTTTTGGCCTTCCAAACAACTAGCTACTTGTCAAAACATTTTTCACAAAATTATCTTTTCCGTAGGCAATTTAACCAAACACACAAAATATTTCAAACTATTAAAGCGGTTTAACACTGAAATGTTAAATTATTTGAGGACTGAAGGGATAATTAGAAACCTCGCCGATGGAAGGCTCACAACCAAAGAATAGTTCTCTAGGCATTGCCAGCATTTCCATTGTTTTCAAACAAAAAACATACTAATAAAGAACACCCGTGTGTCCATGCTAACTTTTTAAATTGGTGCATATGTTCTTGGTTCTACATATTCAATTTGTATGGTGCCTTTCACAACTTCAGGATGTTCCAAAGCAGTTCACAGCTAATACATGGGCCGGGATTCTCCCATCCTACGGCCAAGTTCAGACGCCGTCGTGACAAATAGCGCGAGCCACTCCGGAGTCAACGGGCCTCACCAGGCAGCTTTCCATCCGTTCCCAGGGGGCTAGTACGGTTTCCGCAGCTCCAGCACCTGAAAGCTGGCGCACCACGGGTTTGCACATGTGCGCCACGGCCAGCACAGGTTTGCACCTGCAGGTCACGGCCGGCGCAAGTTTGCTCATGGGTTCCCGTCTCCGCGGAATATGGCGGAGCCCTACAGGGGCCCGGAGGAACATAGGCCCCCCACAGAACCAGCCCACCGCCAATCGGTAGGCCCCGATCACAGGCCAGGCCCCCGTGGAGGCTCGCTCTCTCTCTTCCCCCCCCCCCCTCCCCCAGGGTCAGATCTCCCCACCCAGACAGAACTCCACGGTCCCACCAGGTGGGACCATACGCAACCCATGCCAGCAGGACTCAGAGGGCACTCAGCCAGTCAAGGCCCAGAGAATCGCCGGGGTCCGCTTTCAATGGCCCCCGACCTGCGCGGCGCCGATCCCGCAGGTGCCCAAAAATCAGCAATCCGGAGTCGGGGCAGGTAGGTGCAATTTTCACGCTCCCCTGAGGATTCTCCGACCCTGTGCCGGGTCGGAGAATCCCAGCCATGAAGTGTGCTCACTTTCAGGCAGCGAATCGAGCATTGTAATAATGACCAGATATTTTCTCTTTTTTTTAAATTAGTAGTCCAGGGATTAAAAATTAGCCAGAAAACAAAGGAACTTTCATGTCCATCCAAGAGGGAAGACATCTCATCAGAAACACAGCCAGCGTAATTCTCCGTCGGCTGGATCCTCCGGTCCACCAGCAGCACACCCATGGGTTTCCCGACAGCGCGAGTAAGCCACAATGGGGAACCCCATTGGCCGACTGCAGGAGCGGAAAATACCATTGCCAGCAGAGGAACGTCACACCGGAAAACAGAATGCCCCCCCCAGTACTGCACTGGAGTGTCAGCTTTGACTCATAGAATCCACAGTGCAGAAGGAGGCCATTCAGCCCATCAAGTCTGCACCAACCCTTGGAAAGAGCACTCAGAGAAAACCCACGCAGAAACAGGGAGAACACGCAGACTCTGCACAGACAGTGACCCAAGCCGGGAAATGAACATGGGACACTGGAGCTGTGAAGCAACAATGCTAACCACTGTGCTAACATGCCACCCTTAGTGATTACATGGGCAAGTGCCTCAAGTGGGATTTGAACCCACAATCTTATATCTTGGGGCTAGAGGACTATACATTGAGGCAAGGCTAAGGAAACCTATTAAAAAGGTGCCACTCATTAATGCAAATGGACATGGGGGAAAAAAAGGTTCGATTATAGGTGTACACTCCTTTCTACATTCACAACACCCAGCTCACCCCACATCATAAAACATTAAGGCCAAATGACTGCCCTTTTCAATATACATTTTAAATTTTGCAAAAACTTATACAGTCTCTATTTCAATAATACTCCACACTTAAAAGCATCCCTTGTCCTAATAACCCTTTGTGTATTAAGGACTCCACTTGTCCCTTTCTCCTCCCGGGATCAATCGGAATCTAACACACGAATGTTATTGATTCACAAATGACAAGAAACAATCACATCCCAGCTTATCCTCAGAGGATTTCTTCCCCCCCCCCCCCCCCCATTTTAAAAGCCTATTGAGATCCCCTCAAACCAGCCTTGTTTTAGCCTCCCAACATCCCCACTACCAGGATGATTGAAAGCGAGAGAGATGGTGGAAATGAAAAACAGCTTTATGTTGTTTTCTTCAACCCAGTCAGTGACTTACCAGAGGCTTTGCTGAGCCATAGGGAGGGGAGGGAGGCCAGGTGAAAGCTCAGCTGTCTCAGAGTAACTGCGGCCTGGCAAACAATCACCACCATCAACCTGGATTAATTTAAAGGTGACAGAAGCCGCCAAAGCCACACTGCACGGTGTTCCCCGAAGATCCGTTGCTCTGTTGTGTCTCGGGGCCGTTGGCCTTTTATCTCCCGCTCGAGCTCCGGGAAACACTTTCCAAAAACCCGCCAAATGCGCCGCTCCTGGCTGGCGGCTACCGCGCCTGCGCACACGCTCCCTGTCACTCACCCCAAACCCTCCCAGCCACTCCCCGCCACTCCGCCCCCATCCACTCCCCGCCACTCCACTCCGCTCCCATCCTGTCCCTCCCAACCACACCCCTCCCCTCCCAGCCACTCCGCCCCATCCACTCCCCGCCCCTCCGCTCCCCACCACTCCCAGCCCCTCCACTCCCATCCCCTCCCCGCCACTCCACTCCGCTCCCATCCCCGCCCCTCCCAACCACACCCCTCCCCTCCCAGCCACTCTGCCCCATCCACTCCCCGCCCCTCCGCTCCCCACCACTCCCAGCCCCTCCGCTCCCATCCCCTCCCCGCCACTCCGCTCCCATCCACTCCGCCCCATCCCCTCCCCGCCACTCCGCTCCCATCCACTTCGCTCCCCTCCCCACCACTCCGCCCCATCCACTCCCCGCCACTCCGCCCCCATCCCCTCCCCGCCACTCCGCCCCCATCCCCTCCCCGCCACTCCCCGCCCCCATCCCCTCCCCGCCACTCCGCTCCCATCCACTCCGCCCCATCCCCTCCCCGCCACTCCGCTCCCATCCACTTCGCTCCCCTCCCCGCAATTCCGCCCCCATCCACTCCCCGCCCCTCCGCCCCCATCCACTCCCCGCCCCTCCGCTCCCATCCACTCCCCGCCCCTCCGCTCCCATCCCCTCCCCGCCACTCCGCTCCCATCCCCTCCCCGCCACTCCGCTCCCCACCACTCCCAGCCCCTCCGCTCCCCACCACTCCCAGCCCCTCCGCTCCCATCCCCTCCCCGCCACTCCGCTCCCCTCCCCGCCACTCCGCCCCCATCCACTCACAATCCCCGCCACTCCGCTCCCATCAACTCCCCATCCCCGCCACTCCGCTCCCATCCACTCCCCTCCCCTCCGCTCCCATCCCCTCCCCTCCACTCCGCTCCCATCCCCGCCCCTCCCCACCACACCCTTCCCCTCCCTTCCCACCCCCAACCCGCCCCTCCCAACCACACACCTCCCCTCACTGCCACTCCGCTCCCATCCCCTCCCCGCCCCTCCCCACCACACCTCTCCACTCCCCTCACCGCCACTCCAACCCCTCCCCGCCCCTCCCCACCACACCTCTCCACTCCCCCTCCCCTCCACTCCGCTCCCCGTCCCTCCCCTCCGCTCCCCTCACCGCACCTCCAATCAGCTCCCCTCCCCTCCAATCCCCTCCACTCCGCTCCCATCCCCACCCCTCCCCTCCCCGCCCCTCCCCACCACACCCCTCCCCTCCGCTCCCATCCCCTACCCGCCCCTCCCAACCACACCCCTCCCCTCACCGCCACTCCGCTCCCATCCCCTCCCCGCCCCTCCCCACCACACCTCTCCACTCCCCTCACCGCCACTCCGCTCCAACCCCTCCCCACCACACCTCCCCACTCCCCTCCCCGCCCCTCCCCACCACACCCCTCCCCTCCGCTCCCATCCCCTACCGGCCCTCCCAACCACACCCCTCCCCTCACCGCCACTCCGCTCCCATCCCCTCCCCTCCCCACCACACCTCTCCACTCCCTCACCGCCACTCCGCTCCCTACCCCTCCCCTCCCCACCACACCTCTCCACTCCCCTCCCCGCCACTCTGCTCCCATCCCCGCCCCTCCCCACCACACCTCTCCACTCCCCTCCCCTCCGCTCCCATCCCCTCCCTGCCACTCCGCTCCCATCCCCTCCACGCCCCTCCCTACCATACCCCTCCCCTCCCTGCCACTTCGCTCCCATCCCCTCCCCGCCACTCCACTCCTCGCCCCTCCGCTCCCATCCCCTCCCCTCCCCGCCACACCGCTCCCCTCCTCTCCCCACCACACTCCTCCCCTCCACGCCACTCTGCTCCCTTCCCCTCCCCGCCCCTCCCCACCACACCCCTCCCCTCCCTGCCACTCCGCTCCCATCCCCTCCCCTCCCCACCACACCCCTCCCCTCCACTCTGCTCCCTTCCCCTCCTCGCCCCTCCCCACCACTCCCCACCCTGCCACTCCGCTCCCAGCCCCTCCCCTCCCCGCCACTCCGCTCCACTCCCCTCCCCACCACTCCGCTCCCTTCCCCTCCCAACCACACCCCTCCACTCCACTCCTCGTCCCCTCCACTCCTCACCCCTCACCCTCTTCCCACATTCTACCCTCCCGCTCCTCATCCTTCCACTCCCCAGCTTGCCTTACACCCCCCCTCCCACTACCCTTTCCCCATCCCTCCTCCCCACCACTTCCCTCCTCCTCCACCTCCCCCTCCCTCCACTCCTCTCCTCCTTCCACCCCCTCCCTCCACTCCCCTCCTCCTTCCACTCCCCTCCTCATTCCACCCACTCCCCTCCTCCACTCTCCTCCTTCCAACCCCTCCCTCCACTCCCCTCCCTTCACTCCCCTCCATCCACTCCCCTCCTCCCACCCCCTCCCTCCACTCCTCCACCCCCTCCTTTCCCCCCTCCCCTTCCCCTCCCCCTTCCCCCTCCCCTCCCCCCTTCCCCTCCTCCCCTTCCCACTCCCCTTCTTCCCCTCTCCCCTTCCCCCCTCCCCTTCCCCCCTTCCTTTCCCCCCTCCCCCTCCCCCCTCCCCTTCCTCCCTCCCCCTTCCCCCTCCCTCCCCCTTCCCCCTCCCTCCCCCTTCCCCCTCCCTCCCCCCTTCCCCCTCCCTCCCCCCTTCCCCCTCCCTCCCCCCCTTCCCTCCCCCCCTCCCCCCCCTCCCCTCCCTCCCCCCCTCCCCTCCCTCCCCTCCCTCCCCCCCTCCCCTCCCTCCCCTCCCTCCCCCCCTCCCCTCCCTCCCCCCCTCCCCTCCCTCCCCCCCTCCCCTCCCTCCCCCCCTCCCCTCCCCTCCCTCCCCCCCTCCCCTCCCTCCCCCCCCCCTCCCCTCCCTCCCCCCCCCTCCCTCCCCCCCCTCCCCCCCCTCCCCCCCCCTCCCTCCCCCCCCCTCCCCCCCCCCTCCCCTCCCTCCCCCTTCCCCCTCCCTCCCCTTCCCCCTCCCTCCCCTCCCCTTCCCCCTCCCCTCCCCTTCCCCCTCCCTCCCCTTCCCCCTCCCTCCCCTTCCCCCCTCCCCTTCCTCTCCCTCCCCTTCCCCTCCCCCCTTCCCCTTCCCCTCCCTCCCCTTCCCCTCCCTCCCCTTCCCCCCTCCCTCCCCTCCCCCTCCCCCCCCTCCCCCTCCCTCCCCCTCCCCCCCCCCTCCCCTCCCCCCCCTCCCTCCCCTTCCCCCTCCCTCCCCTTCCCCCTCCCTCCCCTTCCCCCTCCCTCCCCCTCCCCTTCCTCCCCTTCCCCCCTCCCCTCCCCTTCCCTTCCCCCCTCCCCTCCCCTTCCCCCTCCCCTTCCCCCCTCCCCTTCCCCCCTCCCCTTCCCCCCTCCCCTTCCCCTTCCCCCCCTCCCCTTCCCCCCTCCCCTCCCCTTCCCCCCTCCCCTCCCCTTCCCCCCTCCCCTCCCCCCCTCCCCTCCCCTTCCCCCCTCCCCTCCCCTTCCCCCTCCCCTTCCCCCCTCCCCTCCCCTTCCCCCCCTCCCCTCCCCTTCCCCTTCCCCCTCCCCTTCCCCCCTCCCCTCCCCTTCCCCTTCCCCCCTCCCCTTCCCCCTCCCCTCCCTTCCCCCTCCCCTCCCCTCCCTCCCTCCCCTTCCCCTCCCTCCCTCCCCTTCCCCTCCCTCCCTCCCCTTCCCCTCCCTCCCTCCCTTCCCCTCCCTCCCTCCCCTTCCCCTCCCTCCCTCCCCTTCCCCTCCCTCCCTCCCCTTTCCCCATCCCCACCTCCCCCTCCCCACCTCCCCCTCCCCTTCTCCCCCCCCCCTTCTCCCCCCCTCCCCTTCTCCCCCCCTCCCCTTCTCCCCCCTCCCCCTCCCCTTCTCCCCCCCTCCCCTTCTCCCCCCCTCCCCCTCCCCTTCTCCCCCCTCCCCCTCCCCTTCTCCCCCCTCCCCTTCTCCCCCTCCCCTTCTCCCCCTCCCCCTCCCCTTCTCCCCCTCCCCTTCTCCCCCTCCCTCCCCCTCCCCTTCTCCCCCTCCCTCCCCCCCCCCTTCTCCCCCTCCCCCCCCCCTATATCATTAATATATATGGTGAATAGCTGGACTCCTAGCATTGAATCCTGCGACACCCCACTAATCACCGCCTGCCAATTTGAAAAAAGACCTGTTTATTCCTACTCTTTGTTTCCTGTCTGCCAACCATTTTTCTATCCATCTCAATACATTATCCCAATCCCATGGGCTTTCATTTGACACACTAATCTCTTACGCAGGACTTTGTCAAAAGCCTTCTGAAAGTCCAAATATACCAAATACACTGGCTCCTGCTCGTCAACTCTACTAGAATTCCCGTAGATTAGTCAAGCATGATTTCCTTTTCATACCTTCATAAATCCATGCTGAGTCTGTCCAATCCTGTCACTATTTTCCAAGTACTCTGCTATTAAACCTGTCTCACTCCCAATATTTTTCACTCTGGCCCTGTTTGAATCGGGCCCTTGGTTGCTCTGCCTATCACTTTTCTTATTCCCCTTTCTGTCTTTTTGTTTTTGTCCCTATTTCTTCCTCCTCTGACTCCTTGCCTAGGTTCCCTGCCATTTTAGTTTAAACCCTCCCCAACCACTCTTAACAAATACTCCCCCTAGAACATCAGGCCTGGTCGTGCCCAGGTGTAACCCGTCCAGTTTGTACTGGTCCCACCTCCCCAGAACCGGTCCCAATGCCCCAGGAATCTGAAAACCTCCCCCTCACACCACCTATTCAGCCATGTATTAATCAGATGTATCCTGCTATTTTTACTCTGACTAGCATGTGGCACAGGTAGTGATCCTGAGATCAGTACCGACTTTTCAACTTTCTTCCTAACTCCCTGTATTCTGCTTTGAGAATCTCATCCCTTTTTTTTACCCATGTCGTTGGTTCTGAGGTGTACCATGACTACTGGCTGTTCACCCTCCCCCTCCAGAATGACTTGAAACCGCTCTGGAGACATCTTTGACCTTAGCACCATAGAGGCAACATACCATCCTGGAGTCTCATTTGCAGCCACAGAAATGCCTACTGATTCCCCATACAATTGAATAGTCTATAACTATTACATTCCCACATTTTTTACTCCTCCCCTCTGCAGCAGAGCGAACTATGGCGCAATGAGTTTGGCTGCTGCTGCTTTCCCCCCGAGAGGTCATTCCCCTCGACAGTATCCAAAGCGATGTATCTGTTTTGCAAGAGAATGGCCATGGCCACAGAGATTCCTGCACTGCCTGCATAGCTCTCTTTTTCTGCCTGGCTGATCTATAATTTATATGCCAGGCCACCTTGCAATGGTGTCACCAATGACCAGTGGATGGATGGATGGATAGCCTTCCGTGCTCGGTGGGCACCGCAGAGGTTAGATTGTTTTATCGACTCCTCTTCCCACATTTTGATTTGATGTTTCTTCTTAAGTTTCCGTTTCTCTTTGTTATTATTTTTGGGGGGGGGGGGATGGGTGCTGCTCTCCTATTAGGAGCGGCACCCTTTTAATTTGTCCGAGTTGAATTTTGTTCTATTAACTTGATGTACAATAAAACACTACCAGTGGATGGACAAAACAGGCGAGAGAAAGAATGGTAGCACCAGTGAGAGGCAGGCTGAGACACACAACTATTGCTCATGAATATTGCTCAGGGGGCAGCACAGTAGTTAGCACAGTTGCTTCACAGCTCCAGGGTCCCAGGCTTAATTCCCGGCTTGGGTCACTGTCTGTGTGGAGTCTGCATGTACTCCCTGTGTCCGCATGGATTTCCTCCGGGTGCTCCGGTTTCCTCCCACAGTCCAAAGACGTGCAGGTCAGGTGACTGGCTATGCTAAATTGCCCTATGTCTCCAAAAAGGTGGGGTGGGGTTACTGGATAGGGTGGAGCTGTGGGCTTGGGTAGGGTGCTCTTTCCAAGGGTCGGTGCAGACTTGATGGGCCGAATGGCCTCCTTCTGCACTGTAAATCCTATGAATCCCAGCATTTTTAAAAACTATTACTATCTCCTCTCCTGCTCAATGTGCAGTGGTGACCTGCTTCAATAATCAATCACACACGACTGGGACCTAAGCTAATTAGATGATGATTAATATTCTTAATTTCCACAACCAAACGCAAACAAATCAAGTGATCCATGGATTTCCATTAATTGCACGTTATATGCATGGACATGTGCCCAACAGCGTCAGTATAAAACACCTCCAAATGAAAAGGCTATTTTCCATTCGACTGAGACAAGTATGAGTTCGACACTTGACAGGGGTTTTATGGCTGATGGCTTTGGAACTTTGTCTATCTCTGACCAGTTAGCCAATATCTCGGCTATAACTGATGGAAGCCAACTCGCGCATGCTGAGCGAAGACTAACCCCCTCAAAGAGCGGTGGAGCTGACGATGATGCCAGTTGTCAGAAAGCTGAGGACTTTTTTTGCAAACCCCAGACCCCCATTGCGCCCTCTAGGAAGGAAGTCTCGGCACCCAATCCGGGAAAGACCAACTGGCCGGAGGGTCCTTCTGAACCGCTGGCGGACTCCACCTTGCTGAGCCGATCACCCGGGACCCCGCCGAACACCGAATCGAGCCTCCTGGCCCAGGAACACCGCCCTTGTCCTTCCCCTTCGGAATCGAAGAGTTTCTCCGCGGATGTGCTGGGCACTGCATCTTCCACTCCCCTCTGGGATGAAGATAGCAAGGGGTTTGCAGAATTCCAGCAGGCTGCGGCAATCCCGAGTGACCTCTCCAGCATAGATGTCGCCTTGGCTTTAGAGGATGTGTGAAATCGCGCGGCAACGTTGAACTCCCTGTGGATTTGGAAGCTGCCTCTCTTCCATTACTATCGGAGGCCGGGTGGGACGGACAAGACCCCCTACAAATGGGACACTCCCCAGCCGAATGATGCAAACGATCAAATAATCGTACGTTGTTTTTAATGTATGCCTTTGTAATCCAAAATTTTGTGTAGATAAATAAAAGTTGAAGTGTTTTCTCTCATTATCATGCGGTTCATCAAATGTCTCTTTCTCTCTCTCTCTCTTCCACCCCCACCCCCAGAAAACTCCTCTGGGTTTAGTACCTCTACAATGGGGATTAACTTGTACCAGAACAAAGTGGCTCCTGTTCCCCGAGTCCCAGGAAATGTTGACTTAATGTTGACCTTAACTTCCAGTGCTAGTCCTAATATCTCTCCCTGGCTCACTTTCCTGGTACATACGTAAATTGTATTCGAGTGCAAACTAGGCTTTGTTTAATTTTTAGTCGAGCATCCTGCCTTTGCTTTCGCCAATGACTGATGACCAACCTAGTGCTTGCTTTTATTTCCTTGTACAGCCTGATCCCTATGATGTAGTGCAGAAATTCGACACTCCCAAGGGGCCAGATGCAGATAATGTGGTTATGGTTACATGACCATGTTGTAGCTCAATAATCAATTGGATTGAAATATCTCTGAAAAATGCTTTGCCACTTGACCAACACCTTTCAGCAGCCAGTCTAAATTATCCCCAGCCAGCACAATTTAAAATGTTCACCCTGCCCCCCCCCCCCCCAATCCAATTGATATTTGCTTGTTCAATGTACAAGTTGTCAACATCTAGATCCTAATAATTTAGTTAGTGGACATGACCACTTCTATGCCAGATATACAATCTACTCCACCACTGCTTTCTCTAATAGCCCTCAATTTTAAGTAGATATCCCAATTCACTTAATTCTACTGCACAGGTTCTTCTACTGATTCATTAAGTAATAAGATTAGGCTGCTATAATTACATTTTTGTTGTGGACTTTAATGCACTGGCTAATTACTTGGGTTAGTCCTGGGGTTTCAGCCCAAGCAGCTCCTAATTAAAGCAACATAATTCCATCGCCCAGCATTATGGTAGAGAAAAGAAAATGGGCAAACTGTTGTTGAACTCTGGATTTAACAGGATGGGGAAAATTGGCTGGGGTTTGTGGCTCATCTAAAAGATTTCCATGAAACTGCTTAATTCTCACATTGAAATGAGGATTTGAGGGAATCGGTTCCTTTAGAATTAAGATGTTAATACGTTAACTGTCAGTAAAAATGCAGCCATTGAATTCCTTGCAAGCTTCGTGAATCAATGTCCTGAAATCAATTATTGAATTTCTGTAGTGCCTCTTGTGTAATTGTAGAAGTTAAGCAAACTCTTCACTTGCTGCCATACAAGTGATTTCTCCAGTATTAATATCAAACATGAATGTAATAAAAAACTTTTATTTACAAATTAAAGTACAAACAAGAAAATTAACAAAAGCAGTAATGTTCAAGAAAATGTAATTTGAAAATGATAATTCTCACCGAGATACTAGTCACTTATTAAAATCAAATGCTATGGAACAGTGGACTTAAATCTAAAGTACTAATCAGTAACTGAAGGTATTTACAAGCATAAGTTTTGTAATAGGATACATTTACCATCATCAATGTAAGTGTACAAAATGCCTTTTAAGTTGTATACAGACAAATAATGATTAACCCTTTCAATACAAAAATATACATTTTTGAATAAGGAAAGTCACAAATTATAAGAACCAAGTCCTGCTGATATCACCATTACAAGGATATATGTTACATCTGTGATGGTACAGCTTCGATTTCAATTATTTGGCAAAGTAATTATGCCTGCTTCATCTGTATCTAGGTAATGCTCCTGTAAAGGGAAAGTGTAATCATTAGAATATTGCAGTGCAGTGGCAGGGTTTTGGACATACTGAATATATTTATGGATCATTATTTTAAAATGCCATTGAAGTTTTAAATTAAAAAAACACATACCTGATTCAGCTTTTTAAACTCCACCACCTGGAAAAAGATGTGCTCTAAAATGTCTTTTGCACTGCGACTGTCTTGTCTATTTGATACACCAAGAATGTCACCACACTTACGAATGTAAAATTCAAGATCATCATCAGTACCTAGAAACAAATCAACGAGTTGCATTTCATCAAAACAGTGTAATTTTAATGTAGCAACATTTCTATTGCAGCAGCTGGAATAATTAATATGTAGAAGGGATTACTCAATTATTCTGCCCAGCACTGGAAAATCAGAGCTGCTCAGACAGTTATTGTAATCTACTGTAGGTCCACTATGCACTTCAAATAATTTTTCATTAACTAATTAACCTGGCTCATTATGGAAGCTCAGAGTTAAACTAAAACCCCTCAAGTAGATTGATCCTGAATTTGCTAGTTTTTCTTCCTGAAGAGGAAGCTTCGGTGCGACCACAACTGAGTAGTGTGTACAATTTTGGTTTCCTTATTTGAGAACTGATATAATTGCCTGGATGAGTGCAGCGCCAACAACATTCTAAGCTCAACACCATCTAGGAGAAAGCAGATTACTCGACTACTTCCCCCTTCCACAAACATTCAATCCGTCCACCACCGACGAACAGTAGCAGCTGTGTTTTCCATCAACAAGATGCACTGCAGGAACTCTCCAAGTTTGCTTAGACAGCACCTTCCAAACCCACGACCACTAACATCCATACCTGGGAACCCAGCACCTGGAGGTTGCCCTCCAAGTCACTCACCACCCGGTCTTGGAAATGGGCCACTGTTCCTTCACTGCCGCTGGGTCAAAATCCTGAGACTCCCTCCCTAACAGCACTTTTGCTGTACCTTCACCTCAGGGGCTGCAGCAGTTCAAAAATGCAACTCCCCACCACCTTCTGAAGGGAAACTAGGGATGGGCAATAAATCCTGGCTTAACCAGTGATGAGTAATAAAAAAAGTGTGAAGCAGTTCAGAGATAGAACATACAGCGCAGAAGGCCATTCGGCCCATCGAGTCTGCGCCGACTCGCTTAAGCCCTCACTTCCACCCTAGTGGGCGGCACGGTAGCTCAAGTGGATAGCACTGTTGCTTCACAGAGCCAGGGTCCCAGGTTCAATTCCCCGCTGGGTCACTCTGTGCGGAGGTTGCACGTTCTCCCCATGTCTGCGTGGGTTTCCTCCGGGTGCTCTGTTTTCCTCCCACAGTCCAAAGACATGCAGGTTAGGTGGATTGGCCATGTTAAATTGACCTTAGTGACCAAAAAAGGTTAGATGGGGTATATTGGGTTACGGGGATAGGGTGGAAGTGAGGGCTTAAATGGGTCAGTGCAGACTCGATGGGCTAAATGGCCTCCTTCTGCACTGTATGTTCTATGTCTATCCCCGTAACCCTGGTGCTGTGAAGCCACAGTACTATCCACTTGTGCTACCGTGCTGCCCCCATGATGATTCACTCGACTCATTCCTCTGATTAAGGCTTACCTTATGAAAGATTGAACAGGTTGGGCCTATATCCATTAAAGTTTAGAAGAATGAGAGAAGTCCTATTGAAACATATAAAATCCTGAGAAGGCTTAACAGGAGGATACTGTTTAATAGTATCTTCCTTTTACGAAAGAGATGAGGAAAAATCTGTGGATTTTTCTGTGGAATTCTTTTCCCCAGAAAGCGGTGGTGGCTAGGTGAAGGAATTTATTCAAGGTTGATTTGGGTCAATCTGAGATAGACAAAAGCGTCAAGGTTACGCGGGGGGGAGGAGAGTGGAGTTGCGACCACAACCAGATCATCCATGCTTTTATGAAATGGGAGCGCACACTTGAAAGGCTGAATGGCCTACTACTGTCCAAAGTCCTATGAACTTATTATTAGATCCACATTTGTTTCCAGAGTCAACCACACAAACTTGAAGGCAGTATACCAGGACTTCTCCCTTAAAAAGAGTATTGGTTAGCTAGCTGGGGTTTTATGGCAATCCAACAGCTTGCATGGCCAATTATTGCTGCTGCCAGCACAAAAAAATCAGATTTCTGGACAGAATTTCACAACTTGTCTTGTTGGGTTTGTACTCTCAACCCCAATTTGGGAAGCACGGTAGCATGGTGGTTAGCATAAATGCTTCACAGCTCCAGGGTCCCAGGTTCAGGTTCCCGGCTGGGTCACTGTCTGTGTGGAGTCTGCACGTCCTCCCCGTTAGTGCGTGGGTTTCCTCCGGGTGCTCCGGTTTCCTCCCACAGTCCAAAGATGTGCGGGTTAGGTGGATTGGCCATGCTAAATTGCCCGTAGTGTCCTAAAAAGTAAGGTTAAGGGGGGGTTGTTGGGTTACGGGTATAGGGTGGATACGTGGGTTTGAGTAGGGTGATCATTGCTCGGCACAACAACGAGGGCTGAAGGGCCTGTTCTGTGCTGTGCTGTTCTATGTTCTAACCTTTCAGTAACTTCATAAAACTGACTGAACTCCAGCAGATCTCTGTAAAACCTTGAGTAGATTCCTGCTGGACAAAGTTGTTTGTCTGTGTGGGGGTTGGTTTCAATTCCAACTGTGATTCTATTGTGCTTAGAGAAGTTAGCCGGTTTATCTCAGTTGGCTGGACAGCTGGACAATGGAAGGAGGATGGTGCAGTCAATTGCAAGACTGTTGAGAGGGATGAGGAAGGGTAGTTTATTATGGTCATAGCAATTCTGATTTAAAATTGACAGCACATTGTATGTCAAGAGTTTATACTTCAATTTGTCCAGGATTATCTATTTACTACATTAACTCCACTAGAGTAGACAACATATACGTCTCCCTTCCTGAATGCAGGAACACTTGCAGGCAGCTACTTGACCATGTAGAACATCACAATTGAGACTAAACTTGTGCCTGGTTGATGATTTCAGAGGCAGGCACACCCAAATGTTATTGGAGAAAATTATGAAACTCAAACAGAATTTTATTTTTAAACCAATATTTTTTTTAAATCCATGTTTGCTTGAAGTCAATCCATACGACACTTATAGGTGATAAACATAAGCAAAATAATCAGTGCGATCCTTAAAATCTTTTTTAAATGATCAATGCTCAAAGAGTAAAACATATACTTGAGAACAGTGACTTAGAAATTAGGAATCCTTGAGGGGAGGAGGGGGAGCAGCCCCAAGTCGTGGTCCACATAGGTACCAACGACATAGGTAGGAAAAAGGATAGGGATGTAAGGCAGGAATTCAGGGAGCTAGGATGGAAACTTAGAGCTAGAACAAACAGAGTTATTATCTCTGGGTTGTTACCCGTGCCATGTGCTAGCGAGTCGAGGAATAGGGAGAGAGAGCAGTTGAACACGTGGCTGCAGGGATGGTGCAGGAGGGAGGGTTTCAGATTCCTGGACAATTGGGGCTCATTCTGGGGTAGGTGGAACCTCTACAAACGGGATGGTCTACACCTGGACCAGAGGGGTACTAATATCCTCGGGGGGAGGTTTGCTAATGCTCTTCGGGATGGTTTAAACTAGTTCAGCAGGGGATTGGGAACCTGAATTGTAGCTCCAGTACACAAGAAGCTGAGAGTAATGAGGTCATGAGTAAGGTTTCAAAGTTGCAGGAGTGTACCGGCAGGAAGGAAGGTGGTCTAAAGTGCATCTACTTCAATGCCAGGAGCATCCGGAATAAGGTGGATGAGCTTGCGGCATGGGTTAGTACCTGGGACTTCGATGTTGTGGCCATTTCGGAGACATGGATAGAGCAGGGCAAGGAATGGTTGTTGCAGGTGCCGGGGTTTAGATATTTCAGTAAGTTCAGGGAAGGTGGTAAGAGAGGGGGAGGGGTGGCATTGTTAGTCAAGGACAGTATTACGGTGGCTGAGAGGACATTTGATGAGGACTCGAATACTGAGGTAGTATGGGCTGAGTTAAGAAACAGGAAAGGAGAGGTCACCCTGTTAGGGCTTTTCTATAGGATTCCAAAAAGTTCCAGAGATGTAGAGGAAAGGATTGCAAAGATGTTTCTGGATAGGAGCGAAAATAACAGGGTAGTTGTTATGGGGGACTTTAACTTTCCAAATATTGACTGGAAACACTATAGTTCGAGTACTTTAGATGGATCCGTTTTTGTCCAATGTGTGCAGGAGGGTTTCCTGATGCAGTATGTAGATAGGCCAACAAGAGGCGAGGCCGTATTGGATTTGGTACTTGGTAATGAACCAGGACAGGTGTTAGATTTGGAGGTAGGTGAGCATTTTGGTGATAGTGACCACAATTCGATTACGTTTACTTTAGCGATGGAAAGGGATAGGTATAAACCGCAGGGCAAGAGTTATTGCTGGGGGGAAAGGCAATTATGATGCGATGGGGCAAGACTTAGGATGCATCGCCTGGAGAGGAAAACTGCAGGGGATGGACACAATAGAAATGTGGAGCATGTTCAAGGAACAGCTACTGCGTGTCCTTGATAAGTATGTACCTGTTAGGCAGGGAGGAAGTGGTCGAGTGAGGGAACCATGGGTTACTAAAGCAGTTGAAACATTTGTCAAGAGGAAGAAGGAGGCTTATGTGAAGATGAGACGTGATGGTTCAGTTGGGTCGCTTGAGAGTTACAAGTTAGCTAGGAAGGCTCTAAAGAGAGAGCTAAGAAGAGCCAAGCGAGGACATGAGAAGTCTTTGGCAGGTAGGATCAAGGATAACCCTAAAGCTTTCTATAGGTATGTCAGGAATAAAAGAATGACTAAGGTAAGAGTAGGGCCAGTCAAGGACAGTAGTGGAAAGTTGTGCGTAGAGTCCAAGGAGATAGGAGAGGTGCTAAATGAGTATTTTTCATCAGTATTCACACAGGAAAAAGACAAAGTTGTTGAGGAGAATACTGAGATACAGGCTACTAGACTAGAAGGGCTTGAGGTTCATAAGGAGGAGGTGTTAGCGATTCTGGAAAGTGTGAAAATAGATAAGTCCCCTGGGCCGGATGGGATTTATCCTAGGATTCTCTGGGAAGTTAGGGAGGAGATTGCTGAGCCTTTGGCTTTGATCTTTAAGTCATCTTTGTCTACAGGAATAGTGCCAGAGGACTGGAGGATAGCAAATGTTGTCCCCTTGTACAAGAAGGGGAGTAGAGATAACCCCGGTAACTATAGACCAGTGAGCCTTACTTCTGTTGTGGGAAAAGTCTTGGAAAGGTTTATAAGAGATAGGATGTATAATCATCTGGAAAGGAATAATTTGATTAGAGATAGTCAACATGGTTTTGTGAAGGGTAGGTCGTGCCTCACAAACCTCATTGAGTTCTTCGAGAAGGTGACCAAACAGGTGGATGAGGGTAAAGCAGTTGATGTGGTGTATATGGATTTCAGTAAAGCATTTGATAAGGTTCCCCACGGTAGGCTATTGCAGAAAATACAGAGGCATGGGATTCAGGGTGATTTAGCAGTTTGGATCAGAAATTGGCTAGCTGATAGAAGACAAAGAGTGGTGGTTGATGGAAAATGCTCTGACTGGTGTCTAGTTACTAGTAGTGTGCCACAAGGATCTGATTTGGGGCCGTTGCTGTTTGTCATTTTTATAAATGACCTGGAGGAGGGCGTAGAAGGATGGGTGAGTAAATTTGCAGATGACACTAAAGTCGGTGGAGTTGTGGACAGTGCAGAAGGATGTTACAAGTTACAGAGGGACATAGATAAGCTGCAGAGCTGGGCTGACAGGTGGCAAATGGAGTTTAATGCAGAAAAGTGTGAGGTGATTCATTTTGGAAGGAATAACAGGAAGGCAGAGTACTGGGCTAATGGTAAGATTCTTGGTAGTGTGGACGAGCAGAGAGATCTCGGTGTCCATGTCCATTGATCCCTGAAAGTTGCCACCCAGGTTGAGAGGGTTGTTAAGAAGGCGTACGGTGTGTTAGCTTTTATTGGTAGAGGAATTGAGTTTCGGAGCCGTGAGGTCATGTTGCAGTTGTACAAAACTCTGGTGCGGCCGCATTTGGAGTATTGTGTGCAGTTCTGGTCGCCACATTATAGGAAGGATGTGGAAGCATTGGAAAGGGTACAGAGGAGATTTACAAGAATGTTGCCTGGTATGGAGGGAAGATCATATGAGGAAAGGCTGAAGGACTTGAGGTTGTTTTCGTTAGAGAGAAGGTTAAGAGGGGACTTAATTGAGGCATACAAGATGATCAGAGGATTAGATAAGGTGGACATCGAGAGCCTTTTTCCTCGGATGGTGATGTCCAGCACGAGGGGACATAGCTTTAAATTGAGGGGAGATAGATATAGGACAGATGTCAGAGGTAGGTTCTTTACTCAGAGAGTAGTAAGGGCGTGGAATGCCCTGCCTGCAACAGTAGTGGACTCGCCAACACTAAACGCATTCAAATGGTCATTGGATAGGCATAAGGACGATAAGGGAATAGTGTAGAGGGACTTTAGAAGGGTTTCACAGGACGGTGCAACATCGTGGGCCGAAGGGCCTGTACTGCGCTGTAATGTTCTATGTTCTAATTACTAAATAAATTATTTGCTCACATTTGTTAGTCAGCTGAGCAAGTCTGACTTTCTCAGATGAAAATGTTTCATCAAGATCAAAGAGGTCCAAAGTCGGTGCTGGTAACTCTCGAAAAGAGGGAGGAAAGACCTGTTGAATAATAATTAAAGTATATTTCCATATTCATATACTTCTTTACAATAGGCACACCAATAAAATTTAAATTGTGCAATTTTATTTTGTAACTGTCAATACTTTGTTTTTTACATAGAACGTAGGTTGTAATAACTTTGACAAGGCCAGTCTATTAACAATAACTCCCTTGCCGCAATGAAAAGGGCCGCTATCGTGGCATACAATACTTGCATTCCAGCCCGGGGACCTATGGAGATGCAACTATGGGTCGAACTACTAAACTCCCGCCATGCATCCCCTATTGGGTGAGCCTCCACCTGCTCAAGGGGCTGTTTAGCACAGGACTAAATCGCTGGCTTTGAAAGCAGACCAAGGCAGGCCAGCAGCACGGTTCGATTCCTGTAACAGCCTCCCCGAACAGGCGCCGGAATGTGGTCACTAGGGGCTTTTCACAGTAACTTCATTGAAGCCTACCCGTGACAATAAGCGATTTTCATTTTCATTCATTTTTCAATAGAGCAATTCGTATTCCACGAATCCCACGGGGAGATCTATTGACGATCCCTCATGTCCTTCATGGTCATCATAATCCAAGTCCATTATATTGAGACTGAAAGACCCAACAGTAGACTTGCCGCCACCATGAGAGTCTAATTATCACAAGAGGGTTGGATAACTATCAAAATGGCAATACTGCACCAGGACATGTGTTACAACACAACCATCCTTAGAATAAATAATATTCACGTACTTACATTTTCACCATCACCTCTGTGCCGACAAGATAACCAGGCATAGTTTTTCTTACATTGCACATTTTTAAGAAGATCTCACCGAAGGTGATAAGTAAATGACCATATAAAGAACACACTCCAATTGGAGCATAATAAAGATTAGGTCATTACACTTGATGGTGCCATTATAGCTGTTTCAGATATTCTGTAACATTGGCTGAGAATTTATACTTACAGCTGGCTGCAGTGTAGGGAGCGGTGTTTCAAACTGAGGTTGTATTAGTTGGAGTGATTCATGTTTCACATTCAATTGTTCATATGCCCTGAAAACATAAAACATTTAAAATCTGATAAGATTGAAATGGTGGTTTCAGTACAAACAAGGCAGATTTTATGAAATAAAGTGATTTACCTATCACACAAAGTGTTTAATTATCTACATTTCATCATAAGAACATAAGAACTAGGAGCAGGAGTAGGCCATCTGGCCCCTCGAGCCTGCTCCACCATTCAATGAGATCATGGTTGATCTTTTGTGGACTCAGCTCCACTTTCCGGCCCGAACACCATAACCCTTAATCCCTTTATTCTTCAAAAAACTATCTATCTTTACCTTAAAAACATTTAATGAAGGAGCCTCAACTGCTTCACTGGGCAAGGAATTCCATAGATTCACAACCCTTTGGGTGAAAAGTTCCTCCTAAACTCAGTCCTAAATCTACTTCCCCTTATTTTGAGGCTATGCCCCCAGTTCTGCTTTCACCCGCCAGTGGAAACAACCTGCCCGCATCTATCCTATCTATTCCCTTCATAATTTTATATGTTTCCATAAGATCCCCCCTCATCCTTCTAAATTCCAACGAGTACAGTCCCAGTCTACTCAACCTCTCCTCGTAATCCAACCCCTTCAGCTCTGGGATTAACCTAGTGAATCTCCTCTGCACACCCTCCAGTGCCAGTATGTCCTTTCTCAAGTAAGGAGACCAAAACTGAACACAATACTCCAGGCGTGGCTTCACTAACACCTTATACAATTGCAGCATAACCTCCCTCATCTTAAACTCCATCCCTCTAGCAATGAAGGACAAAATTCCATTTGCCTTCTTAATCACCTGTTGCACCTGTAAACCAACTCTCTGTGACTCATGCACTAGCACACCCAGGTCTCTCTGCACAGCAGCATGCTTAATATTTTATCGTTTAAATAATAATCACGTTTGCTGTTATTCCTACCAAAATGGAGAACCTCACATTTGTCAACATTGTATTCCATCTGCCAGACTCTAGCCCATTCACTTAACCTATCCAAATCCCTCTGCAGACTTCCAGTATCCTCTGTACTTTTCGCTTTACCACTCATCTTAGTGTCATCTGCAAACTTGGACACATTGCCCTTGGTCCCCAACTCCAAATCATCTATGTAAATTGTGAACAATTGTGGGCCGAACACGGATTCCTGAGGGACACTACTAGCTACTGATTGCCAACCAGACAAGCACCCATTAATCCCCACTCTTTGCTTTCTATTAATTAACCAATCCTCTATCCATGCTACTACTTTACCCTTAATGCCATGCATCTTTATCTTATGCAGCAACCTTTTGTGTGGCACCTTGTCAAAGGCTTTCTGGAAATCCAGATATACCACATCCATTGGCTCCCCGTTATCTACTGCACTGGTAATTTCCTCAAAAAATTCCACTAAATTAGTTAGGCACGACCTGCCCTTTATGAACCCATGCTGCGTCTGCCCAATGGGACTATTTCTATCCAGATGCCTCATTATTTCTTCCTTGATGATAGATTCCAGCATCTTCCCTACTACCGAAGTTAAGCTCACTGGCCTATAATTTCCCGCTCTCTGCCTACCTCCTTTTTTAAACAGTGGTGTCACGTTTGCTAATTTTCATCAGTTTATTTACCTCCTTCTGGTTTGCAAAATAATTTTATCTTAGTCATAATTGCTGGACAAGCCTGAACGTGCCAAGAATTACACAAACAACCAATTTAAGATGATCAGTTGGCCTCGCAATGTAGCTCGCTTATGCTTGCTATAAGCTCCATATATTCATATGCAGGGATCTTGCCACTGCAGGCAAAAGGAATATGTCTGGATATTGCACCTTTTACGAATAAGCAAAGGATTGGGACAACAGCTCCCAGGTGCATTTGCCATGACAACATCTCAACTAATCAGTGCCAACTTACCTTTTCTCATGCAATATAAAATGTTGTTTCTTACCTTGATGAGACAAAAAGCCTCAACAGCATGCCTCTTTCAGCAATAAGTTTTTAAACATTAATTGTCGATTTTAAATTCTACTCCCTCTTTTCTCCTACTTAAAATTTGTATCTCAAAACGCACAGTTTATTTCATATACAATGAATTTTCATCTGATACTGACGTGATAACTTTTGGAAGAGCCATTGTGTCCAGTTTAAAGACCGACATATCAAATAGAGTGGTAAAATCTCTTGGATTTTCATCCCCTTCTTGCAAACACACTCTCAGTCTGTCAGAGAGTTTCGCTGTATCTGGAAGCATGGTGTAATCTGAAATCTTGTAATAAAGATTTTTCGTCAATAATACAGGAAGAGTAGCAATGCAAATCAAAATAATTTAATGTTTTTACATTCACTTAAATAACACCAATCTTTATGGTTTAATAACAAATGGTTCCTGATATGGGAGTACATTCTGTTTCAGCAGCAGATACATTTCAGTGTGACAAGCAGATCCTCCTAAACCCATTCTATCCAGGAGAAGCAGTGGCGCAATGGTATTGTCACTGGACTAGTAATCCAGAGACTCAGTGTAATGCTCTGGCGACCCGAGTTCAAATCCTGCAGATGGTGAAATTTGAATTCAATAAATAAAATCTGGAATCAGCAGTCCAATGATGACCATGAAATCCATTGTCAATTGTCGTAGAAATCCATCTGGCTCACTAATGACCTTCAGTGGAGGAAATCTGCTGTCCTTACCCGGACTGGCCTACATGTGACTTCCGATCCACAGCAAAACGATTGACCCTTTAAAAAAAAAGCCACTCAGTTCAAGGGCAATTAGGGATTGGCAACAAATGCTGGCCAGTGATGCCCAAATCCCTTGAAACAATAAAGAAAACAAAAACAATTGTATTTTCAATTTCTATTTTTGTTTTGATGTCAACTGGGTTCTGCCATAATGTAGTTAAAGTAGAATATAGCTGAGCTACATTGCTGTCCTGATGTGAAAAATGCTTCAAAAATGCAAGTTTTCTTATTTTTTCTATAGCAATAATGCCTGTGCATTTTCAGGACAACTCTCTTTGTACTGTGTCAAGTGAATAGTTAACCAATTTGTAAAAAGGATTTCAGCTTTTCCCATTATTTTTTTAAAATTTAGAGTGCCCAATTCATTTTTTCCAATTAAGGGGCAATTTAGCATTTTCAATCCACCTACCCTGCACATTGTGTTGTGTAGGCGAAACCCACGCAAACACGGGGAGAATGTGCAAACTCCACATAGACAGTGAGCCAGAGCCGGGATCGAACCTGGGACCTCAGCACCGTGAGGCAGCAATGCTAACCACCGCGCACCGTGCTGCCCCTAACTTTTCCCACTATTTACTCTAAATCTAGTTTACCTCCGGATCTTCTGCATCAATTTGGTTCAACTGGATTTCATTTGTCGTCAGCCACTGAAAAACAACGTCCTGAGACAAAAGGAACAAGAGATGGAGGATCAGCAAAGCACAGCACAAACTTTCTGAAATTATCGTCGGGAGTCCATAGACTGTTTTTCTGACTGCATCTGATCAGGAAATTTCAAAAACGTGCAGGCACAGCTGGAAGATCAGTTAAGCTATCAGCATGTTATACAGCAATAAAAGAAATTTAGATGGCCAGAGGAATATAGGAAACATCTCAAAAAGTGATGAGTTTGCACAAGGTGACATAGAGCTCCACTTGAAGCATTTTACGATGCTGGTCTTCCTACTATAACAAAGACATCCTGGCACAGGGGAGGGTGCACTGATTTAATATTTGGAATTTGGTGTCTGATTTATTAGGAGAGACTGCAGAAGTTGGGAATTGGAGAAAGCAGTCTCAGGTTTTCAAGATCCTAAACAGTGTTGTGAAAATCACTTCATGATTCATATGTTGTAGGAATATTCCAGGTGTGGCCTCACCAAGGCCCTGTATTACTGCAGCAAGTCATCCCTACCCCTATACCAGAATCCTCTCACTATGAAGGCCAACATACCATTTGCCTTCTTTACAGGCTTACCTTCAGCGACTAATGTAAGAGGACACCAGATCTCGTTGCACATTCCCCTCTCCTAATTTATGGGCATTCAGATAATAGTCTACCTTCCCAGTTTTGCCACCAAAGTAGATAACCTTGTATTTATTCAAATTATACTGCATCTGCCATTGATTTCCCCATTCACTCAACCTGTCCAAATCACACTGAAGGATCTCTGCATCCTCCTCACAGTTCACACTTCCACCCAACTTTGCGTCATCTGTAAATTTGGAGATATTACATTTTGTTCCCTCATCTTAATCATTAATATATATTGTAAATAGCTGGGGTCCCAACACTTGTCCTGTGATACCCCACTAGTCACTGTCTGTCTTTTAGTAAAAAGACCCGATAGTTCCATATCTCTGTTTCCTGTCTTCCAGTCAGATTTCTATCTATCTCAATACACTAACCCTAATCGCATGTGCTTTAATTTTAAATGCCAATCTCTTTTGTGGGACTTTGGAAAAGCCTTCTGAAAGTCCAAATAAACCACATCCACTGGCTCCCCCTCATCAACTCTACTAGTTACACCCACAGACCCAATTTCTTCAATTTCTCCTTGTAAAACAATCCTCGGGTTTTGTCTGGTGAACCTTTGTTGCACTCCCTCTACGGCAAGTACATCCTTCATTAGATAAGGAGACTAAAACAGTACACAATGCTCCAGTGCAGTCCCAACAAGGCACTGTACAATTGTAAAAAGACACCTTTGTTCCTTTGGGGGCAGCAGGGTAGCATGGTGGTTAGCATAAATGCTTCACAGCTCCAGGGTCCCAGGTTCGATTCCCGGCTGGGTCACTGTCTGTGTGGAGTCTGCACGTCCTCCCCCAGTGTGCGTGGGTTTCCTCCGGGTGCTCCGGTTTCCTCCCACAGTCCAAAGATGTGCGGGTTAGGTGGATTGGCCATGCTAAATTGCCCGTAGTGTCCTAATAAAAAGTAAAGTTAAGGGGGGGGTTGTTGGGTTACGGGTATAGGGTGGATACGTGGGTTTGAGTAGGGTGATCATGGCTCGGCACAACATTGAGGGCCGAAGGGCCTGTTCTGTGCTGTACTGTTCTATGTTCTATGTTCCTATACTCAAATCCCCTGGCAAAAAAGGCCAACATATTATATTTCCTTGTTATTATTGCCGTACCCGCAGGCTACCTTTTAGTGACTCATAGACAAGGGCACCCGGGTCCCTTTGGACACCAACACATCCATTTCAGATGGGGGGGGGCAGAGCTTGTGAGAGAGAAGGGGGTAGAGCGTGTGCAAGAGAGAGGGGATAGAGCATGCGAGAGAGTGAGGGGGTAGAGTGTGTGAGAGAGAGGGGTAGAGAGTGCAAGAGAGAGGGTAGAGCATGCGGTTGTGAGAGGGTAGAGTGTGTGTGTGTAAAGGGGAGGAGCGTGCGAGTGTGGGGTGGATGGTTGGGGGGGGGCTACATTTGGGTAGATGGTGAGAGGAAGACCAGCAATGACCCTACCAGCTGTATTTGTGCAGAGAATCAGCACTATGATGTCAGTAAAGGACTTCAAACGTATCTTAGATGAACATTGCATTCCTAAATTATCTTTATAAGGAAAATGAGTTACTGAATTTCAGCTATTATACTCTGCTGGATCCTTGTTAGATTACTCTTCATCTGCAAAGGAAAAAACTACAGGTGTCTAGGAAATGAAATCTTAATAAAATTGAGTGTATGAGTATTTAACAAATAATAGAAATGGCAGAGCTATCAAACATTTCTCAAACAGAAACATGTAATCAATCATTGCCAACCATCTTGCGTACACAGCTTTTGTTGAAAATAAATACAAGCAGGTGAAAATCCACTCATTCTTCATTCACTAAACAATTCTGATTACTGAGTTAATTGGTTTCACTTTTATCTTTTTGCTACATCACTCCTTCACTCGTAAAACTGAACATTTTAAATCACAAAGAAGAGAAATTATGTGCACAATGTCAACATTTATCAATCCAATAATTAATAAAATTGTCCCAAAACAGCATACCATGATTTTGCCATTTTCTTCTTTGTCAAGGTACTGATCACTAATCATGTGACATGATCCCAGCACAGCCAATTTTCCACCCTGGAGCTGTTGACAAATTTCACATTTTTCAGTTATTAGGACAATCATTACTCCAATATTTGGTGAGCATTTATGATTCCATTCTTAATGCTTCTCTTTAAGTGTGAACATGTTTCATACATTTTCCCTAAAAGTGGTGATGTCTTTCCCCTAGCAGGAAAGACGATAAGAAAACATCATACAGTATATGGCAGCAGATGCCTAACCTTTCTCTAAGCTGTAAATGTAGGAAAATTTGTAGGACACTTTCCTATTCTCAGTTGCTTAACAATTGTCTAAAAATTAAAGTAGAAAAAAATAGATCTATCTGATTATATTATCACTGTTCCTAAAAGTAGGCTATTTGCAAAGGCACATCTAGTGAAAAAAAACATAGGTTCTTTCAGAAAGTTGCTACCACCTTATCTGAAGCCTAAATAGGTACATACAGTGTTCTCAACTGTTATTGGATGAAAGGGTGTGTGCATCTGTTATTGTTATTAAGATATTGCTAGTAAGGTACTTTGGTATTGAACTACCTGTACACAATAAACATTCAAGAATAGGAGAGGCAGCAAGGTTTTGTTCCCAGGAAATGTCTTCTGTTTTATTTCAAAAAAGTTAATTACAAACTACCAAATTTTCCACAGCATCGTCTATCCACAGTATGCAACAAATAAAAGCTTTTGTTAAAAAAAAATACAAGATGATGGCAGAGTAGGGAGAGACTTCAGAAATTGGCTCTGCAGACCAATCTGGCTGCCCGAACTTGTACTAATGACTCAGATTTAGCGGCAAATTAACAGAGCTAGCTGTTTATTACACTTAGCCACAGACTTTCTGTGCATTTCTACATTGGAACTTAGAACTCGAAAACAGCTCAGGACCCCCTTAACAGGGGACCTGGACATATGTGAACG